>NW_028225331.1:0-643937 GCF_052327205.1 Somniosus microcephalus | reverse complement strand
AGAAAAACGCAAGACCCAAATCTGCATGTAGGGCTTCTATTGTGTGTTTTTCCCATTTGGTGTAGCTTTTGGTGATTTAGCGGGCCCCATACTTCACTACCGTACAGTGCAATGGGCAGGATTATGCTGTCAAATATTTTGAGCCAGATTTTGATTGGGATTTGGATGTTGTAGAATTTTCTTTTTATTGCATATAGGGCTCTTCGAGCTTTTTCTTTTAGTGCATTCACTGCTATGTTGAAGCTCCCTGATGCTGTAATAGTTAGACCAAGGTAGGTGTAGCTCATAGTGTGTCCTATAGTGGTATCACTGAGGGTAAACTGGTATTTGTTTTCCTGACATCTGGGCCTTTTTTGAAAAATCATGATGTTGGTTTTTTTTAGATTTACTGTTAGAGCCAATTTTGGCAGTATTTGTCGAGTAGGTCTAGTTGTTGCTGTAATCCCTGTTCTGTGGGAGACAGCAGGACCAGGTCCGTCCGCATAGAACAGGATTTAACTTCTCCATCCAGGAGACGGAGACCTGGTGACTCGCTTTGCTCCAGCATGTCTGCTAATTCATTTATGTATATGTTGAACAGGGTCGGGCTCAAATTGCAGCCCTGCCGGACGCCTCTTCTCTGGGTGAAGAAATCGGTGCGTTTGTCTCCAATTTTGACCCCGCATTTGTTTTTCAGATACATTGATTTAATAAGGTCATAGACTTTGCCCCCTATTCCACACTGAAGAAGTTTATAATAGAGCCCTTCGTGCCATATAGAGTCAAAGGCTTTCTTGAAGTCGATGAAACAGGCGAATATTTTCCCATTTTTTGTTTGGTGTATATGTTTTTCAATGAGGGTGTGAAGGGTATAGATATGGTCGGCGGTGCGGTGTGTTTTGGAAGAAAGCCTATTTGGTTTTTTCTGAGGATATTATGTTTGTTAAGAAAATCAAGTAATCTACTATTTAGAATACTGCAGAATAACTTCCCTAGACAACTGTTGACACAGATGCCGCGGTAGTTATTTGGGTCTGATTTGTTTCCACTTTTATATATGGGGGAGATTAGTCCTTGGCGCCAGATATCGGAAAACAGCCTGAACGTAATATGATGTTGAATAATTTGAGTACCGCACCCTGCATCTCCATATTGCTGAACTTGAGCATTTCATTTTTGATGTTGTCTGGGCCACAGGCTTTCTTTAGGTGGAGAGATTTTGTTTTTGTGGCCAGTTCTTTCCATGTGATTGGGGAGTCTAGAGGGTTTTGGTTGTCTTTAATTGTTGCTTCTAATGTGTGGAGTTTTTCTGTGACCTGATGTTGACTTGGGTTTGTTTCGTTTATTGGGATGTCTTTGTAGAGGTTTTCAAAATGTGTTCTCCAGATGTCGCCATCTTGGATTGGTAATGCTTGCAATTGTGTTGTACTCAGGTTATTCCACATTTCCCAGAATTGTTTTGGATTGGTGGAGTTTTCAATTTCTTCGAGTATTTTGTGGGTATAGTTTTGTGTTTTGTTCCTAATGGTGTGTTTATATCTTTTGAGGGTTTCATTGTATCTAGTACGTAGGTCCGGATTGTTTGGATGGCGATGCTTTTGGTTTGATATTTTTCTCAGGTCTTTTCTGGCATTTTTGCATTCGTGGTCAAACCATTTCTTATTTTTATTTTGTCTTTGTGACGCTTCCTCTTCTGTTTCACAAGTCGGCTTTTACAGCTGCCTCATGGAAGATCATATTTATATCCTCTATGGCCATGTTTACACCATCTCTAGTGATCTCGTATGGGTTTTCTTTAAATTTTGATATTTTACTTGTGAGATCAGGTGACTTTAGTGCTGTGATGAATTTTTCTCCACTGTCTGGGGCCCATCTGTATGTCTGGTTTATTTTATGGAGCTTACTGGGTTCCTTTTTGTGTCTGTATTTTGGGCAGATAGTTTAAGGTACATATTTATTTGGTTATGGTCTGAGAGGGGGGATTGCTGCCTGACAGTGAATGAGTTGATATCGCAGGGGTCCAGGTCAGTGATTGTATAGTCCACCACACTAGACCCAAGAGTTGAGGAGTATGTGAGTCTCCCTAGGGAGTCCCCTCTGAACCTACCGTTAACTATGTACAGGCCTAAGGCTCGCAGAGTTGCACTACCTCCCTACCGCTTTTATTTATTTCACGATCAAGGTTGTTCCGATTTGCGATGGCTGGTGTGACATCTAAAGGGTCTCTCTCTCTCTCACACACTCCCAATCTCTCTCTCTCACACACCCAATCTCTCTCTCTCTCACACTCCCAATCTCTCTCTCTCACACTCCAATCTCTCTCTCTCACACTCCCAATCTCTCTCTCTCACACTCCCAATCTCTCTCTCTCTCACACTCCCAATCTCTCTCTCTCACACTCCCAATCTCTCTCTCTCTCACACTCCCAATCTCTCTCTCTCTCTCACACTCCCAATCTCTCTCTCTCACACATTCCCAATCTCTCTCTCTCACACTCCCAATCTCTCTCTCTCACACACTCCCAATCTCTCTCTCTCTCTCACTCCAATCTCTCTCTCACACTCCCAGTCCTCTCTCTCTCCCAATCTCTCTCTTACTCCCAATCTCTCTCTCTCTCACTCCAATATCTCTCTCACACTCCCAATCTCTCTCTCTCTCACTCCTCTCACTCCCCTCTCTCACACTCCCAATCTCTCCTCTCTCTCTCACACACCCAATCTCTCTCTCACACTCCAATCTCTCTCTCTCTCACTCCCAATCTCTCTCTCACTCCCAATCTCTCTCTCTCTCACTCCCAATCTCTCTCACACTCCCAATCTCTCTCTCACTCCCAATCTCTCTCTCTCTCAGCTCCCAATCTCTCTCTCTCACACTCCCAATCTCTCAACCTCTCACTCCCAATCTCTCTCTCTCTATCTCCCCATTCTCTCTCTCTCCCCAGTCTCTCCTCTCTCACACTCCCAATCTCTCTCTCTCTCACACTCCCAATCTCTCTCTCTCTCACTCCCAATCTCTCTCTCTCTCACTCCCAATCTCTCTCTCACACGCTCCCAATCTCTCTCTCTGACACTCCCAATCTCTCTCTCTCTCACATTCCCAATCTCTCTCTCTCTCACTCCCAGTCTCTCTCTCTCACTCCCAATCTCTCTCTCTCACACTCCCAGTCTCTCTCTCTCACACTCCCAATCTCTCTCTCTCACACTCCCAATCTCTCTCTCTCACACACCCAATCTCTCTCTCTCACACGCCCAGTCTCTCTCTCTCTCTCACACTCCCAATCTCTCTCTCTCTCACACTCCCAATCTCTCTCTCTCTCACTCCCAATCTCTCGCACACTCCCAATCTCTCTCTCTCTCACTCCCAATCTCTCTCACACTCCCAATCTCTCTCTCACACTCCCAATCTCTCTCTCCTTCCCTCTCTCTCTCCTTCCCTCTCTCTCTGTCTCTGTCTCTCTCCTTCCCTCTCCTTCCGTCTCTCTCTCCTTCCATCTCTCTCTCTCTTTCCTTCCATCTCTCTCTCTCTCCTTCCCCCTCTCTCTCCTTCCCCCCTCTCTCTCTCTCTCTCTCTCCTTCCCTCTCTCTCTCCTTCCCTCTCTCTCATTCCCCCTCTCTCTCTCTCCTTCCCTCTCTCTCTTCCCCCCAGTCGCTCCCTCTCTCTCTTCCAACAACAACATGCCCTCGAGAAAGCCTCGGCACCGCCGGGCTCCCCCAGCTAGTCTATATATATAAAGTGTCTGTCTGTCTGTCTGTCCGCCTGGTCTCCATACGTTTGGAAGTTACAGAGCGTACCGACGCGCGCGTCGCCTCAAAAGAAAGCTTGCGATTCCGGACCGGTCATAGGCATATTTACGTTTCGGCCGGACAAAAATCCCGCCCGCGGTATCCCAAAAACGTTCAGCGTTCCGCTCATTAGCATCTCATTAGCGACCGTGTGACGTCGAGGTCTTCCTACAGTTGAGTGTCGAGTGACTCGACGATTGACCAATCCTACGCTTCGTTGACCTGACCGGTCGACCAATCGGTGCGTGTGTGGGCGGGCCTTATCCTTCTGAACCGAGGTGAGTGGCCGCCATCTTGATTTTCCACGATTTTTTCCCCCACACTTTCTGTGTGTTAGGGAACTAAGGTAAATATTTCAATTATGTGTTAGGCAATTAATTAACAATTTATTTGAGTTTTATATTGTGTTTAGCAACCCCCCCCCCCTCCTCCTCACCCTCGCACAGGGGGGACTCGGGGCCTGAAGCTGAAAAAATTTCTCTCTCTCTCTCTCTCTCTTTCTTCCCTCTCTCTCTCTCCTTCTCCTCTTCCCTCTCTCTCCTTCTCCTCTTCCCTCTCTCCTCTTCCCTCTCTCTCCTTCTCCTCTTCCCTCTCTGTCTCTCTCTACTTCCCCCTCTCAGGTGTCGCGGACGGAGCGCGGGCGCGCCGCCCAAAGTTTCCCGCTCGCTAATGGCCTTGCCGGCTCCCGCGGGCCGCTAGCACTGACCGCGCATGCGCCGCCCGCACTGACCGCGCATGCGCCGCCCGCACTCACCGTGCATGCGCTGCCCGCCCACCCGCAGCGGCCGTCCATCAGCCGCGCGATACGCGGGGGACATCAGCAACGGCACCGGACCTCAGGCGCTAGGCAGGGGGAGGGGCCGGAGAGAGGGACAGAGGGGAGTGGGGGGAGAGGGAGGGAGGGGAGGGAGAGAGGGGAGGGGAGGGAGAGAGGGGAGGGGAGGGAGGGAGAGAGGGGAGGGGAGGGAGGGATAGGACAGGGAGAGGACATGACAGGGAGAGGGGGGACACACAGGGGCAGGGAGACCAAACACCCCAAAATTGCCCTCGTGCCCCAAAATTGCCCTCAGCGCCCCAAAGTTGCCCTCGCAACGCGGGGCTCGCTAGGCAGGGGGAGGGGCCGGAGAGAGGGACAGAGGGGAGTGGGGGAGCGGGGGAGTGGTGGGCGGGGAGAGGGAGACAGGGGAGGGGAGGGAGAGAGGGGAGGGGAGGGAGGGAGAGAGGGGAGGGGAGGGAGGGAGAGAGGGGAGGGGAGGGAGGGATAAGACAGGGAGAGGACATGACAGGGAGAGGGGGGACACACAGGGGCAGGGAGACCAAACGCCCCAAAATTGCCCTCGTGCCCCAAAATTGCCCTCGCATCGCTGGGCTCCCCAGCTAGTATACTAATAAAACACCTTGGGATTTTCCTTTATTTTGCCTGCCAGTGTTTTTTCATGACCCCTCTTCGTTCTCCTAATTTCTTTTTTAAGTACCCCCCTGCACTTTCTATACTCCTCTAGGGCTTCCAGTGTTTTTAGTCCTTTGTATCTGCCAAAAGCCCCCCTTTCTTTCCTAATCCATTCTTGTATGTCCCTTGACATCCAGGGTTCCCTGAGCTTGTTGGTCCCACCCTTGACCTTTACAGGAACATGTTGGCGTTGTACTCTCTCTATTTCCTTTCTGAAAGACTCCCACTGCTCTGATGTGGATTTTCCTACAAGTAGTTGATCCCAGTCCACTTTGGCCAGATCCTGCCTTATCATATTAAAATTGGCCTTCCCCCAATTTAGATCCTTTATTTCTGGTCCATCTTTGTCCTTTTCCATAACTACTTTAAATCTCACCGAATTATGGTCACTGTCACCAAAATGCTCTCCTACTAACCCTTCTACCACGTGCCCTGCTACATTCCCTCGAATTAGGTCCAGTACCGCCCCTCTCTTGTAGGACTTTCTACATGTTGGCTGAAAAAGCTCTCCTGGATGCACTTTAAGAATTCCACACCCTCTAAGCCTTTCACACTCTGACTATCCCAGTTAATATTGGGGAAGTTGAAACCCCCAACAATTACTACCCTATTATTTCTACACCTCTGAGATTTGCCGACATATCTGTTCCTCTATCTCCCCCTTACTGTATGGGGGCCTATAGTACACTCCCAGCAAAGTGCTTGCCCCCTTTTTGTTTTTAAGTTCTACCCATATGGCCTCATTAGAGGAACCTGCTAAGGTATCATCCCTCCTTATAGCAGAAATTGACTCCTTGATTAATATTACTAACCTGATTTTTGGTCAACTCTTGGCGTATTCACGTTTAATAAGTCTCCGGGAGAAGGAGTCGCTTCACTTGTACTGGTTCCTGGGGCCTGATCACCTTCCCCAGGAGCAGGGCCTTGACCCTGACTTTATTCACTTGTACTGGTTCCTGTGGCCTGATCACCTTCCCCAGGAGCACGGCCTTGATTCTGGGGGTGTTTTATTGCACCGCATGGTGTACTTGAGAAGAGCCCCATCAGGGCGAGTGCGGGAGGGTCAGGGGGCGCGTGCAGGAGGGTCAGGGGGCGCGTGCGGGAGGGTCAGGGGGCGCGTGCGGGAGGTGTCAGGGGGCGCGTGCGGGGGGGTCAGGGGGCGCGTGCGGGGGGGTCAGGGGGCGCGTGCGGGGGGGGTCAGGGGGCGTGTGCGGGGGGGTCAGGGGGCGCGTGCGGGGGGGGTCAGGGGGCGCGTGCGGGAGGGTCAGGGGCGCGTGCGGGAGGGTCAGGGGGTGCGTGCGGGAGGGTCAGGGGGCGAGTGCGGGAGGGTCAGGGGGCGAGTGCGGGAGGGTCAGGGGGCGAGTGCGGGAGGGTCAGTGGGCGAGTGCGGGAGGGTCAGGGGGCGCGTGCGGGAGGGTCAGGGGGCAAGTGCGGGAGCGTCCATCTCCAGGACGTGTGTGTCTGAGTCAATGGGACTCTCTCTGACCTTTCTCCCCGGTCCATCTCCAGGACCAGTGTGTATCTGAGTCATTGGGACTCTCTCTGACCTTTCTCCCCAGTCCATCTCCAGGGCCAGTGTGTATCTGAGTCAATCGGATTCTCTGAACTTTCACCCCAGTCCATCCCCAGGACCAGTGTGTATCTGAGCCAATGGGACTCTCTCTGACCTTTCTCCCCAGTCCATCTCCAGGACCAGTGTGTATCTGAGTCAATGGGACTCCCTCTGACCTTTCTCCCCAGTCCATCTCCAGGACCAGTATGTATCTGAGTCAATGGGACTCTCTTTGACCTTTCTCCCCAGTCCATCTCTCGGACCAGTGTGTATCTGAGTCAATGGGACTCTCTGACCTTTCTCCCAGTACATCTCCAGGATCAGTGTGTATCGGAGTCAATGGGACTCTCTCTGACCTTTCTCCCCAGTCCATCTCCAGGACCAGTGTGTATCTGAGTCAATGGGACTCCCTCTGACCTTTCTCCCCAGTCCATCTCCAGGACCAGTGTGTATCTGAGTCAAAGGGACTCTGACCTTTCTCCCCAGTCCATCTCCAGGACCAGTGTGTATCTGAGTCAATGGGACTCTCTCTGACCTTTCTCCCCAGTCCATCTCCAGGACCAGTGTGTATCTGAGTCAATGGGACTCTCTATGACCTTTCTCCCCAGTCCATCTCCAGGACCAGAGTGTATCTGAGTCAATGGGACTCTCTCTGACCTTTCTCCCCAGTCCATCTCCAGGACCAGTGTGTATCTGAGTCAATGGGACTCTCTCTGACCTTTCTCCCCAGTCCATCTCCAGGACCAGTGTGTATCTGAGTCAATGGGACTCTCTTTGACCTTTCTCCCCAGTCGATCTCTGGAAGCTCTTTGAATCGGAAGGGTTCTCTCCGGTTGGTGCTCTCACAATCCTGTGCTGGTTCACCTGCTGTTGTTCCTCAGTCTACAATCCCTGTTTACTTCGAGCTGAGCACCTTCCTCAATCACACCATCTCTCACCGGGACATCTAATTGTGGCAAAGCAGAAAATAAGAACAATATTGAAAACGTGAAATAATGTAATGTAGACTTTTAATCTGCTTACTAATAATTCAATTTCAAGGCCGAGTATTTGTTTGATTTTGTGCCTTTCCTCAGATCCCCAGTTGCGGGGCTGTGTGTTTAGTTTGGAGATTTTCCTCAGATCCCCAGTTGCGGGGCTGTGTGTTTAGTTTGGGGATTTTCCTCAGATCCCCAGTTGCGGGGCTGTGTGTTTAGTTTGGAGATTTTCCTCAGATCCCCAGTTGCGGGGCTGTGTGTTTAGTTTGGAGATTTTCCTTAGATCCCTAGTTGCGGGGCTGTGTGTTTAGTTTGGAGATTTTCCTCAGATCCCCAGTTGCGGGGCTGTGTGCTTAGTTTGGAGATTTTCCTCACTAAATTTCAGGCCTCCTGAGACTCCCCCATTCTCACTGCTCTGGGCGGAAATGCGCCATTTTCTGTGCGGAGTTACTGCCCGGAGCGGTGACCCTGTGACCCTCCCTCGCTGTGATCTAAACTCGGGGCTGAGCAGCCGTTGTCGGGCCGGGTGCTGAATGGAGCCGAGTTCCCTCAGTCACAGAACAGGCCCTGTAACCCGGGCAACAAGCCTGTTTCTGACCGGCCCAGCACACATCAAACCCATGATCAGCAGGGGAGCAGCACTGCGCCTGCGCGGGAGAGAGAGAGAGAGAGAGAAAGGGACGGCACTGCGCCTGTGCCGGAGGGCGAGAAAGGGAGCGGCACTGCGCCTGCACGGGAGGGCAGGGGAGCGCCACTGCGCCTGCGCGGGAGAGAGAGAGATAGAGAAAGCAAGGGAGCGCCACTGCGCCTGCGAGAGAGAGAGAGAGAGAGAAAGAAAAAGGGAGCGGCACTGCGCCTGCGCGGAAGGGCGCGGCACTGCGCCTGCGCGGGAGTGGAACTGTGCCTGCGCCGGAGTGCAAGGAGCGGCACTGCGCCTGCGTGGAAGAGAGAAAGGGAGCGGCACTACGCCTGCACGGGAAAGAGTAAGGGAGCGGCACTGCGCCTGTGCGGGAGTGCAAGTCTGCGTCACAGCGCCTGCGCGGGAGAGAGAAAGGGAGTGGTATTGCACCTGCGCGGGAGAGCGATGTCGCACGAACGCATCACTATCGCTCCCAGTGGTGGGAGGACTACATCGGAACATATTGTCAGGAGGAGGCCATTCAGCCCCTCCAGCCTGTGTCACCAGCCCATTCCATTCACTCCACCTGATTTCAAGAAAGGGTTGAGCATACTGGATACAGCAAACACCTGACAACTAGCCGCGCCTCTAGCCAAGCTGTTCCAGTACAGCTACAACGCTGGCATCTATCCGACAATGTGGAAAACTGCCCAGGTATGTCCTGTCCACAAAAAGCAGGACAAATCTAACCTGGCCAATTACCGCCCCATCAGTCTACCCTCAATGATCAGCAAAGTGATAGAAGGTCTCATCGACAGTGCTATCAAGCAGCACTTACTCACCAATAACCTGCTCAATGATGCCCAGTTTGGGTTCCGCCAAGACAGTTCGGCTCCCAACCTCATTACAGCCTTGGTCCAAACATGGACAAAGGAGCTGAATACCAGAGGTGAGGGGCAAATGTAAGAAGTCACACAACACCAGGTTATAGTCCAACAGTTTTATTTGAAATCACAAGCTTTCGGAGCGCTGCTCCTTCGTCAGGTGAAGGGGAGGTGAAGGGGAGGTGAGAGTGACTGCCCTCGGCATCAAGGCTGCATTTGACCAACTGTGGCATCAAGGAGCCCGAGTAAAACTGAAGTCAATGAGAATCGGTGGGGGGGGGGGGAGGAACCTCCACTGGCTGGAGTCATACCTAGCACAAAGGAAGATTGGCTGTGGTGATTGAAGGTCAATCATCTCAGCCCCAAGACATCGCTGCAGGAGTTCCTCAGGGCAGTGTCCTAGGCCCAACCATCTTCAGCTGCTTCATCAACGACCTTCCCTCCAACAAGAGGTCAGAAATGGGGATGTTCGCTGATGACTGCAGCGAGGTGATTTACTTCCTATGTTACCTTACACTGTACACACACAGCCCGAGAATGGCCTCTCCCTTCCCCCACTCACTCCATGTTCCGGAAATATTTCCTGCTTCAATCTGTCTCGTACAAACAGCCCCGACTGCCGCTGAACTTACCCGACACAAAGCCCATCTGCGGACACAGTCCTAGTGTGATGTGCTGCTGTGAGGAGGCTGCTGTTTGTTCCCTTACTCGGGCCCGTGCTATCTCCACTCCCTGATGTGGTCAGCGATCTTCAGCCGAGCACAGAGGAAACGGCCCCCGCTGGCAGAGCTTGGGGAGGGGAGCTTGCAGGATCCTTCCTGTCGCTTTAAACAGTGTGGAGAGAGGGGGAGGAGCAGGCAAGTGTTTATCACGCATGCTCAGACCTCTCTCCTGACGCAAATTAAAAGAAGCAACAGCAAAAAAAACACTTTGAACTTATATAGCACATTTAAATGAATAAATCGTTCCAATGAGCTTGAAAGGAGCGTTATCAAAGAAACATTGTCACCGAGACAGATAAGGAGATATTAGGAGAGGGGAAAGCAACCCTGGACACACGTCAGTTGCTGCCGGTGAGTGTGAGAGTGATGCGAATCCTGTCCCTCAGAGCGATTTGTTTCCCCATACTGTATGGAAGGATGGAGAGGAACAGGTTCTGTCAATCTCTGACACTGAACTGCTGCTGAGCGGGGAGTTTAATCAGTCTCTGCCTGTCTCCGGTGGGTGAGTAGGCGACAGATACTAGACAAGTTCCCGGGCCTGTGTGACTGTCACCTCCTGTGTCTTTCTCTGTGCCTTGTGTACAGGATCAATCCCCAGTCCCTCTATCCCCCAGCCCTGCCTGTTATATCTGGATCGATGCTGAACCTCTCAGTTTTCGGTCTATTGAAACCAAGTTCAAGGCATGTGTGGTGAACAGAATGTCTCACTATTTCTGTGAATAATACTATCATCTAAAAGCAGGCTAGGATCCACACAGCCAAACTGTGACACGTTCCTGCCCCTAAATCTCGGTAACAGACTGCGTGGACCGCTTGGCTCAGAGTACGACCA
Source organism: Somniosus microcephalus (assembly GCF_052327205.1). NCBI lineage: Eukaryota > Metazoa > Chordata > Chondrichthyes > Squaliformes > Somniosidae > Somniosus > Somniosus microcephalus. The sequence goes on along the minus strand of NW_028225331.1, from coordinate 633,140 downwards.
TTCAGACTGATACAGTCTCTCTCTCTCTGGTTGCTGTCTCTGGGTGTTGAGAATGGAATGCACAGGACACCAGTTGCTCTGTTCTGTTCCTCAGTTTTGGGGAGAGAGAGACAGAGAGAGGCGGTGAGGTCATCATTTCTATTTTCATATAAATCAAACTTATTCCTGCCTGCGAACAATATAATACCTTCAAACCAGATATGGGTGAACACAGCCAGAGCTGTGATTGGCTCCTGCCCCTGAATCTGGGGAACAGACACTGTGAGGAGCGCCGGCCTCAAGAGTGTTTAACACTGACTGAGCTGGGAAACTCCAACTAACCCCGAGAATCGGCAGCACAGGCCGAGCGGAGAGGGAAACCTGTCCTGTGAACTGTAAATCTGGGAACAGATTGTGCTGTGAATGAGCAGAGTGAACATTGTGTCAGCGAGAGTATGTTAAAGGGGCGGGCGGGTTAGACTAATGTCACTGTGTTTGTGTGCCCGCTCTCATCGCCGGATTTCAGAGACCCTCTTGTGTAAAATTCAAAGATTTCCCTGTCATAGGATCGCCCTGCTCCCCCCTGATGTGGGAATTAAATGTGAAGTTTTAGTTGATTTCAAATTTCAGTCGAAAAACAGTGAACATGTCCGCGATCGGGTGAGAGAGCGCGATCAGTGCAGCAAAGAAACGGGTTTAAATCGAAATTGCTGTCTTGAATTCTGATGAAACTTTCTCGACAGCAAACATCCCGGTCTTCGAGACAGAAAGAGACCAATCTGGGAATGTGGAGTGCCCGAGTTTAATTGTAATCGGAGAGTTAATGAGGAGAGAGAAACAGAGAGAGGCTGGAGGGGCCGGGAGCTGACAGCAGGGTGTCTCCGCCCCGTCCGCTCGCTGCCTTTAAGTTGCTCTGTGCCGCCGCCTCTCGTTTCATTTCTGACCCAGCTCTGACTGTCAGAGAGATTTTCTACAGAGTCGCCGACATGACCGAGACTGCAGCCGCCAAAATGGCTCCTCCTGCCGCCGCTCAAACCAAGGCTCCCAGCAAGAAGAAGGCGGCGGCTCCCCACTCCAAGCCAGCCGGTCCCACGTTGGGCGAACAGAAACTCAAGGTTGTGGCGAGTGGCAGCGATCGCAAGGGGATGTCCCTGGTTGCGATAAAGAAGGCTCTGGCTGCCAACGGCGTCGACGTGCTGAAGCTCCGGTCCCAGATCAGGTTAAGTATCAAGATGAAAGTGGGAAACGGCTCCCTGGAGCAGAACAAGGGCACGGGCGCCACGGGTTCCTTCAGGCTTGCTAAGAAGGAATCCCAGCGGAAAGAGGGAAAGAAGGTGAAGAAACCAGCAGCCAAGAAATCTGCAGTAAAGAAACCGGCAGCCAAGAAATCTCCAGCCAAGAAACCAGCAGCCAAGAAATCTCCAGCCAAGAAACCAGCAGCCAAGAAACCAGCAGCCAAGAAATCTCCAGCCAAGAAACCAGCAGCCAAGAAAACAATCACCAAGAAACCAGCAGCCAAGAAAACAATCACCAAGAAGGCAGCAACGTCTAAAAAGACAGCGAAAGCGGCGGCTGGGAAGAAGGTGGTGGTGAAGAAGCCCAAGAGCCCCAAGAAGGCCACAGGCAGAAAGGTGAAGGCGGCCAAGAAGGTGGAAAAACCCAAGGCCAAGCCCAAATCAGCAAAGTCTCAGAAAGCAGCGAGCAAAAGAAAATAAAAAGGACAACTGTAGTGTATGTACCTTTAAGAGGAACTATGTTTTTGAAGCCCCTGTATACTGTAGTACCAGTAGTAACCACTCGGGTATATAAGCCTGTATAGCGTCTTGTGTAGTTAGTTCACCTCCAGACTTTGTTCAGTAAACACTTGTTAAATCAACTCCTGCATTCCGTGTCTCCATTAACACATGGATCTAACAACAACTTGTAAACATCTGAACCCAAAGGCTCTTCTCAGAGCCACCCATATCTTTCCAAAAAGAGGTGATCGCGGAATCATATGATCCATGTCCTGGGGCCGGGCTCAGATTCCAGATTGAAATCATTTCAAATGAACCCCGGCTCCCTGGTGACTCGCTGATTTTCGCTGCACCCACCCCTCCCCCAGTGTCTGCAATAAAACAGAGAGAGAATGGGATGTCCGGGCCGGGCCTCACTCTAACTGGGGGGGTGTTCGACTCCAGTCTCAGTTCATGGTCATTTTCAGTTCACAGGTTCAGGGTGAAAGTCTCTGAGACGCTGACACTGGCGGAGATACCCCACATCACAACTCGAACCCCAACACATGAGATTCTCCAAATCAACTGGAATAAGGTGTTTGTAAACTGCTGAACCCGTCTGTGAGGGGAAGTGTGGGGAGATGGAATAAAGTCAGAGATTGACATGGAAGGAGACGGGTCGACTTGTGATCGAAGGGACTGTATATAGGCGGGAATATTACTGATTGTTAATTGTAACAGGATCTTACTTAAAATATTCTGGTTTCAGGGAACCCTTGAATATGAAGCCCGAGTCTGTAAGGGTTTGTGCGGAGCGCTGTGTTTCGGTTCTACTGTCAATAAATGGTTTGAAATTGGCGGTTGCAGATAGCTGGAGGTGGATAATTGATTTACAAATAGATTCAGTCCCACACTCTGATACAGTAGCAGATACTAGCAGAAATGGAATTAATTTCAAACTAACATCAAGTGCCAGAGTCTGATAGATGCAGTAAGAATCCCACTTTCATAAACCGAGTAAGTAGCAGATACATGCGGAATTCTTCGGTGAAAGACAGTATGAGAGACTGACAGATTCAGCACTAATATGACACTAACATGCAGTCCCAGAGACTGACAAATACAGAATGAAACTCACACTCAGTACCAGGGACTGACATCTTAGACTTAGACTTGCACAACATCCCAGTGAATGACAGATACGGAATGAATCCCACACTACACTCAGTACCAGAGACTGACAGATCCAGAATTAATCTTAGACATGCACACCATCCCAGTGAATGACAGATACAGAATGAATCTCAAACTCGCACATCCCAGTGACAGACAGATACAAAATTAATGTCACACACACATACACTACCAGAGAATGACAGATTCTGAATGAATCCCAACACTGACACACGGTACCAGAGTCTGACGGATACAGATGGAGTCCCACCCTAACACATGGTATCAGTGACGGACAGGAAATGAATGGATCCCACACGCACATACTGTAACAGAGACTGAGATTGGTAATGATTCCAACACTTACATAAATCACCAGAGACTGAATAATACAGAACTATTCCAATACACACACTCACAGTACTAGAGACGGGCAGATACTGAACTAAAGTGGTGGAGACCACACTGCAAGACATGAATATAGTGCACTGGTTGGAGGAAGTACATCTAAATTGCTGTCTCGTCCGGAAGAAGTGCTTGGGACCCCAGATAATGGTCTGGGAATTGGTGCATGGATATATGCTCTTGCAATTACCTTTCTGACTACAGGGGGCGTGCTGGTGACAAAATCTCAATCTGATTGGATACATAAAGAAGCCAATCATAGAGATGCAGAACAATGGAATTTAACATCACTCTTCAGCAGCCAATCACAACCATTGCCTTCACCCATCCCTCATTAGCATAGGACTGTGGGGCTGCCTATATATTCCGAGCCCGGCGCGGGTTTGCGTCGTTTTGTGTCTGAAATCGAGTTTGAGAATGGTTGATGAAAAGAAAGCAGTTGCCAAGAAGGGCGCCAAGAAAACCGTCAGTAAACCGGCAGCGAAGGGCGGCAAGAAGCGCAGAAAGTCGAGGAAGGAGAGTTACTCCATCTACATCTACAAAGTGATGAAGCAGGTTCACCCCGACACCGGCATCTCCTCCAAGGCCATGGGCATCATGAACTCGTTTGTGAATGAGATTTTTGAGCGCATCGCGGGTGAGGTTTCCCGCCTGGCCCATTACAACAAGTGGCACACCATCAGCTCCCGGGAGATCCAGACCGCCGTGCGCCTGCTGCTGCCCGGGGAGCTGGCCAAGCACGCTGTGTCGGAAGGGACAAAGGCGGTGACCAAATACACCAGCTCCAAGTAAAACTCCACGCTGTCCTGAAAGAACAAACCCAAAACACAACGGCTCTTTTAAGAGCTACCCACAATCTCTCTGAAAGAGCTACACAAACTCATCTCTCTTTAGACACAATTTACTGTAATTATTTCCGTAACAAGTGTGTTTGAGAACGTTTGAAGTTCCAGCCGTAGATTTAGTTTTGAATTCTCAGATAAGCACTTTCACTGCCCGGATCGACCTTAGCGTCGCCGTTGTATTTCCCGTCCAGTAAAGTACAAACACGGTCCCTGATCGCTCTTTCCCTTTGATCTCAGACCCATTCACTTGCAGCGCCTTCCGACAAATTAAAAGCTTGTTTTCGAGATGAGACTCTGATTTCAGTCACCTCAATCTCTGCAAAAACATTTTCATTTTTTTCAATGCCAGTTGGGAGTCAATCCTTTTATTAACCCGAGACTTCCTGCAGTGTCACAACCCAGAATGGGGTTTCTTAGAGACCAGAACGCGGTCAGTTTGAACACTCTGTCCCTCTTCTCTTCTCACAGCAGGACTCCCAGATCTGGTTTCACTCCTGCAGCAGCGCCTGCGCAAAGGATCACTCGATAATCTGAATCCTCACTTTTACAGAGATTGAGCTGGAATGTGTCCCGTTACAGAATCAATGGGGATTTAATCCCACCCGTTAAAGTTCGCTATTGAACCCGGAATTAATCCTGATTGTAACAGCCTGGAATTTGCATGGGAGAGATGGAAGAAGACAAAAGGAATAAAAAATTGTCCGGAAATCTTTGGCTAATAGTTAATTTATTAACTTAATTCGCTGGGTTAGGAAAATATTGGTGGGGTTTTTGAAATTAAAAATCGTTGGCGGTCTGACTGTTGAGGACAGTTATTTCCACACACTTGCCATTGGCGGAAAAACAGACTGTGATTGGTCACCGGAAAACACCAATGGAATTCACCACAGAGCGACCAATCACAAGTTTGCTGTCTGCATTCCTCCAGAAGGTAGAAGGGCGGCAGATGTGGGCGGAGTTTATCATTATTTCTTTCAACGAGTGGATTTTGGAAATGTCTGGAAGAGGAAAAACCAGCGGTAAAGCTCGGGCCAAGGCCAAATCCCGCTCATCCCGGGCCGGACTGCAGTTCCCTGTGGGCCGTGTTCACAGGCTCCTGCGAAAGGGCAACTACGCTGAACGTGTGGGTGCCGGAGCTCTGGTCTACATGGCTGCTGTGCTCGAGTATCTGACCGCTGAAATCCTGGAGCTGGCCGGCAACGTGGCCCACGACAACAAGAAGACCCGCATCATCCCCAGACACCTGCAGCTGGCCATCCGCAACGACAAGGAGCTCAACAAGCTGCTGGGAAAGGTGACCATTGCTCAGGGCGGGGTACTGCCTAATATCCAGGCGGTGCTGCTTCCCAAGAAAACCAGCACTGCCAGCTCCAAGAGCAATTAAAGTGGACAAGATTCAATCTAATAACCCAAAGGCTCTTTTCAGAGCCACCCACTGTATCTGTGAAAGGGCTGCTTACTATTTAGCCATTTTCGGTAAACTGTCTGTCCAGCATGTAGAAATCCAGATCCAGAAACACTGCAGCGGGCTTGCTGTGAGCGAATATTCAGATCAGTGATTCAATATAGATGAGGACTGGCTTCAGAGAAAAACAAAACACACGGAACCCTAACGTGAGCGCAGCACTCAATGAACACGTTGTTAGGAGAGCCGAATATGAACGGATGTTAAGAACCGAGTATAAAGTGAGTGAGCGGCTACCATTCCTTATTGGGACAATAATTCCATAGGGAGAACGATATACACCCTGACCCATACAAACATTCCCTTTTTATTTGGGAGACAGGATCTAACCAGAATTGCAGCTCTGGTTAATTTTTAAATACTTCAAATAGTAACTGAAGTTCCCACCTGTCCCTGCATTAAGAGCTGGTTTTAAAGGTGAGTATCAGACTTCAGGCACCTCGTTCTCTCTCTCGGATCCATCCCGGTATGTGGAGTTGGATCAATTCTCTCTCTCCCGCACAGTCGCAGTGACGCTCCCTTGCTCTCACTCCGGCGCAGGCGCAGTGCCGCTCCTTGCCCTCTCACGCAGGCGCAGTGCCGCTCCTTGCCCACTCACGCAGGCGCAGTGCCGCTCCTTGCCCTCTCACGCAGGCGCAGTGCCGCTCCTTGCCCTCACGCAGGCGCAGTGCCGCTCCTTGCGCTCCCACGCAGGCGCAGTGCCGCTCCTTGCCCTCCCACGCAGGCGCAGTGCCGCTCCCTTGCCTCTTTCTCTCGCGCAGGCGCAGTGCCGCTCCCTTGCCCGCAGGCGCAGGCGCAGTGCCGCTACCTTTCTCGCTCCCTCCGGCGCAGGCGCAGGCGCAGTGCCGCTCCCGTTCTCTCTCCCTCCGGCGCAGGCGCAGTGCCGCTCCCGTTCTCTCTCTCTCTCTCTCGCTCGCTCGCTCTCTCTCTCTCTCCCGCGCATGCGCAGTGCCGCTCCCTTTCTCTCTCTCTCTCCCGAGCAGGCGCAGTGCCGCTCCCCTGCTGATCCTGGGTTTGCTGTGTGCTGGGCCGGGCGGCGCCGGCCGTTCAGAAACAGGCTGGTTGCCCGGATTACAGGGCCCGCTCTGTGACTGAGGGAACTCGGCCCGACAGCGGCTGCTCAGCCCCGAGTTTAGATCACAGCGAGGGAGGCTCACAGGGTCACAGCTCCGGTTAGTAACTCAGCACAGAAAATGGCGCATTTCCGTCCAGAGCAGTGAGAATGGGGGAGTCTCAGGAAGCCGGAAATTCACAGTGAGTAAAATCTCCAAACTAAACACACAGCCCCGCAACTGGGGATCTGAGGAAAATCTCCAAACTAAACACACAGCCCCGCAACTGGGGATCTGAGGAAAATCTCCAAACTAAACACACAGCCCCGCAACTGGGGATCTGAGCAAAATCTCCAAACTGAACACACAGCCCGGCAACTGGGGATCTGAGCAAAATCTCCAAACTGAACCCACAGCCCGGCAACTGGGGATCTGAGGAAAATCTCCAAACTAAACACACAGCCCCGCAACTGGGGATCTGAGGAAAATCCCCAAACTAAACACACAGCCCCGCAACTGGGGATCTGAGGAAAATCTCCAAACTAAACACACAGCCCCGCAACTGGGGATCTGAGGAAAATCCCCAAACTAAACACACAGCCCCGCAACTGGGGATCTGAGGAAAATCTCCAAACTAAACACACAGCCCGGCAACTGGGGATCTGAGCAAAATCTCCAAACTGAACACACAGCCCGGCAACTGGGGATCTGAGCAAAATCTCCAAACTAAACACACAGCCCCGCAACTGGGGGTCTGAGGAAAATCTCCAAACTAAACACACAGCCCCGCAACTGGGGATCTGAGGAAAATCTCCAAACTAAACACACAACCCCGCAACTGGGGATCTGAGGAAAATCTCCAAACTAAACACACAGCCCCGCAACTGGGGATCTGAGGAAAATCTCCAAACTAAACACACAGCCCCGCAACTGGGGATCTGAGCAAAATCTCCAAACTGAACACACAGCCCGGCAACTGGGGATCTGAGCAAAATCTCCAAACTAAACACACAGCCCCGCAACTGGGGGTCTGAGGAAAATCTCCAAACTAAACACACAGCCCCGCAACTGGGGATCTGAGGAAAATCTCCAAACTAAACACACAGCCCCGCAACTGGGGATCTGAGGAAAATCTCCAAACTAAACACACAGCCCCGCAACTGGGGATCTGAGGAAAATCTCCAAACTAAACACACAGCCCCGCAACTGGGGATCTGAGGAAAATCTCCAAACTAAACACACAACCCCGCAACTGGGGATCTGAGGAAAATCTCCAAACTAAACACACAGCCCCGCAACTGGGGATCTGAGGAAAATCTCCAAACTAAACACACAGCCCCGCAACTGGGGATCTGAGGAAAATCTCCAAACTAAACACACAGCCCGGCAACTGGGGATCTGAGCAAAATCTCCAAACTGAACACACAGCCCCGCAACTGGGGATCTGAGGAAAGGCACAAAATCAAACAAATACTCGGCCTTGAAATTGAATTATTAGTAAGCAGATTGAAAGTCTACATTATATTATTTCACGCTTTCAATATTGTTCTTATTTTCTGCTTTGCCACAATTAGATGTCCCGGTGAGAGATGGTGTGATTGAGGAAGGTGCTCAGCTCGAAGTAAACAGGGATTGTAGACTGAGGAACGACAGCAGGTGAACCAGCACAGGATTGTGAGAGCACCAACCGGAGAGAACCCTTCCGATTCAAAGAGCTTCCAGAGATCGACTGTGGAACAAGGTAAGAGAAAGTCCCATTGACTCAGATACACACTGGTCCTGGAGATGGACTGGGGAGAAAGGTCAGAGAGGGACCTATTGACTCAGATACACTCTGGTCCTGGAGATGGACTGGGGAGAAAGGTCAGAGAGGGACCTATTGACTCAGATACACACTGGTCCTGGTGATGGACTGGGGAGAAAGGTCACAGAGAGGCCCATTGACTCAGATACACACTGGTCCTGGAGATGGACTGGGGAGAAAGGTCTGAGAGAGTCCCATTGACTCAGATACACACTGGTCCTGGAGATGGACTGGGGAGAAAGGTCAGAGATTCCCATTGACTCAGATACACACTGGTCCTGGAGATGGAATTGGGAGAAAGGTCAGAGAGAGTCCCATTGACTCAGATACACACTGGTCCTGGAGATGGACTGGGGAGAAGGTCAGCGAGAGTCCCATTGACTCAGATACACACTGGTCCTGGAGATGGACTGGGGAGAAAGGTCAGAGAGAGTCCCAATGACTCAGATACACACTGGTCCTGGAGATGGACCGGGGAGAAAGGTCAGAGAGAGTCCCATTGACTCAGATACACACTGGTCCTGGAGATGGAGGCTCCCGCACTCGCCCCCTGACCCTCCCGCACTCGCCCCCTGACCCTCCCGCACTCGCCCCCTGACCCTCCCGCACTCGCCCCCTGACCCTCCCGCACTCGCCCTGATGGGGCTCTTCTCAAGTACACCATGCGGTGCAATAAAACACCCCCAGAATCAAGGCCCTGCTCCTGGGGAAGGTGATCAGGCCCCAGGAACCAGTACAAGTGAATAAAGTCAGGGTCAAGGCCCTGCTCCTGGGGAAGATGATCAGGCCCCAGGAACCAGTACAAGTGAAGCGACTCCTTCTGCCGGAGACTTATTAAACGTGAATACGCCAAGAGTTGACCAAAAATCAGGTTAGTAATATTAATCAAGGAGTCAATTTCTGCTATAAGGAGGGATGATACCTTAGCAGGTTCCTCTAATGAGGCCATATGGGTAGAACTTAAAAACAAAAAGGGGGCAAGCACTTTGCTGGGCGTGTACTATAGGCCCCCATACAGTAAGGGGGAGATAGAGGAACAGATATGTCGGCAAATCTCAGAGGTGTAGAAATAATAGGGTAGTAATTGTTGGGGATTTCAACTTCCCCAATATTAACTGGGATAGTCAGTGTGAAAGGCTTAGAGGGTGTGGAATTCTTAAAGTGCATCCAGGAGAGCTTTTTCAGCCAACATGTAGAAAGTCCTACAAGAGAGGGGCGGTACTGGACCTAATTCGAGGGAATGTAGCAGGGCACGTGGTAGAAGGGTTCGTAGGAGAGCATTTTGGTGACAGTGACCATAATTCGGTGAGATTTAAAGTAGTTATGGAAAAGGACAAAGATGGACCGGAAATAAAGGATCTAAATTGGGGGAAGGCCAATTTTTAATATGATAAGGCAGGATCTGGCCAAAGTGGACTGGGATCAACTACTTGTAGGAAAATCCACATCAGAGCAGTGGGAGTCTTTCAGAAAGGAAATAGAGAGAGTACAACGCCAACATGTTCCTGTAAAGGTCAAGGGTGGGACCAACAAGCCCAGGGAACCCTGGATGTCAAGGGACATACAAGAATGGATTAGGAAAAAAAGGGAGGCTTTTGGCAGGTACAAAGGACTAAAAACACTGGAAGCCCTAAAGGAGTATAGAAAGTGCAGGGGGGTACTTAAAAAAGAAATTAGGAGAACGAAGAGGGGTCATGAAAAAACACTGGCAGGCAAAATAAAGGAAAATCCCAAGGTGTTTTATTAGTATATTGAGGGCAAGAGGATAACCAGGGAAAGAGTAGAGCCCATTAGGGACCAAAGTGGCAATCTGTGTGTAGAGCCAGAAGATGAAGGTGAGGTTTTAAATTAATATTTTGCATCTGTGTTCACTATGGAGAAGGACGATGCAGGCATAGAAATCAGGCAAGGGGGATTGTGATATACTTGAACAAATTAGTATTGAGAGGGAGGAGGTACTAGTGGTTTTAGCAGGCTTAAAAGTGGATAAACCCCCAGGCCCAGACGAGATGTATCCCAGCCTGCTGTGTGAGGCAAGGGAGGAGATTGCAGGGGCTCTGACACAAATTTTCAGAACCTCTCTGACCACAGGGGAGGTGCCAGAGGACTGGAGAACAGCTAACGTAGTACCATTATTCAAGAAGGGTAGTAGTAGGGATAAACCAGGGAATTACAGGCCAGTGAGCCGAACATCAGTGGTAGGGAAATTATTGGAAAAAATTCTGAGGGACAGAATTAGTCTCCACTTGGAGAGGCAAGGATTAATCAAGGATAGTCAGCATGGCTTTGTCAGGGGGAGATCATGTCTAACCAATTTGACTGAATTTTTCAATGGGGGTGACTAGGTGTGTGGATGAGGGCAGTCCAGTTGATGTAGTCTACATGGACTTCAGTCAGGCTTTTGACAAAGTCCCACATGGGAGACTGGTCAAGAAGGTAAGAGCCCATGGGATCCAGGGCAATTTGGCACATTGGATCCAAAATTGGCTTAGTGGCAGGAGGCAGAGGGTGATGGTCGAAGGTTGTTTTTGTGACTGGAAGCCTGTGTCCACTGGTGTAACGTAGGGATCGGTGCTGGGTCCCTTGCTGTTTGTAGTGTACATTAAGGATTTAGATATGAATGTAGGAGGTATGATCAGTAAGTTCGCAGATGACATGAAAATTGGTGGAGTGGTAAATAGCGAGGAGGGAAGCCTCAGGCTACAGGAGAATATAGACGGGTTGGTTAGATGGGCAGCACAGTGGCAAATGGAATTTAACCCTGAAAAGTGTGAGGTGATGCATTTTGGGAGGACTAACAAGGGAATACACAATGAATGGTAGGACCCGAGGAAGGACAGAGGATCAGCGGGACCTTGGCGTGCATGTACACAGATCCCTGAGAGCAGCAGGACAGCTAGATAGGGTGGTTAAGAAGGCATATGGGATACTTGCCTTCATTAGCCGAGGCATAGAATATAAGAGCAGGGAGGTTATGATGGAGCTGTACAAAATGCTAGTTAGGCCACAGCTGGAATACTGTTTGCAGTTCTGGTCGCCACACTATAGGAAGGATGTGATTGCATTGGAGAGGGTGCAGAAGAGATTCACCAGGGTGTTACCTGGGCTGGAGCGCTTCAGCTATGAAGAGAGACTGGACAGGCTGGGGTTGTTTTCCTTAGAGCAGGGAAGGCTGAGGGGGGACCTGATTGAGGTGTACAAAATTATGAGGGGCATAGATAGGGTAGACAGAAAGGAACTTTTCCCCTTTTAGCAGAGGGGTCAATAACAAGGGGGCATAGATTCAAGGTAAGGGGCAGGAGGTTTAGAGGGGATTTGAGGAAAAACTTTTTCACCCAGAGGGTGGTTGGAATCTGGAACTCACTGCCTGAAAGGGTGGTAGAGGCAGGAACCCTCACAACATTCAAGAAGCATTTAGATGAGCACTTGAAACGCCATAGCATACAAGGCTACGGACCAAGTGCTGGAAAATGGGATTAGATTAGACAGGGCTTGATGGCAGGCGCGGGCACGATGGGCCGAAGGGCCCCTTTCTGTGCTGTATAAATCTATGACTCTATGGTAGCACTCTTGCCTCTGAGGCGTAAGGTTGTGGGTTCAAGTCCCACTCCAGAGAATTGAGCGCAAAAATCCAGGCTGACACTCCAGTGCAGTACTGAGGCACTGTCAGAGGTGACGTCTTTCGGATGAGACATTAAACTGAGCCCCTGTCTGCTCTCTCAGGTGGATGTAAAAGATCCCATGGCACTATTTTGAGAAAGAAAGATTTGCATTTATATCGTGCTTTCATGACCAGCAGACGTCTTGAAGTGCTTTACAGCCAATGAAGTACGTTTGAGGTGTAATCACTGTTGTAATGTGGGAAAGAGCAGGGGAAATATCCCCGGTGTCCTAGCCAATGTTTATTCCTCAATCAATGGAACAAAAGGATAATAGCAAAATACTGCGGATGCTGGAAATCTGAAATAACAACAGGAAATGCTGGAAACACTCAGCAGGCCAGGCAACATCCGTAGAGAGAGAAACAGAGTTAACAAAAAGATAGATTATCTGGTCATTATCACATTGCTGTTTGTGGGAGCTTGCTGTGCGCTATTTGACTGCTGCATTTCCTACATTACAACAGTGACTACACTTCAAAAGTACTTCATTGGCTGTAAAGCACTTTGGGACGTCCGGTGGTGTTGAAAGGCGCTATAGAAACGCAAGTGTTTCTTTCTTCACTGGTCTCACCAGCGACCTCTTCTGGCTGATGGTTGATTGACAGCCGAGAGCCCGCGCATGCGCACAGGGAGCGGCGGTTTGGGCCGAGTGCGGCACAGTGACCCCTCCCGGTCACCAAGGGCAACAACCGCGCATGCCCAGAGGAGACCAGCCCCCTCCCCCATTCAGAGCTGCGCCTGCGCACTCGGATGCTGCCGGACGGAGTCGGCGCGGGACATTCCGGGGAAAGTCCTTGGTGTCGGGTCCAGAGTTGCGATTGGTGACGCAAAGTGAGTTTTCTCCGGTCCGATTGGGTGGAGATTCGTGCGGGGTGGGGGGGGGAGGGGTGGATCGGGAGAGAACAAAGAGAAATAGTAAAACCTGAGAGTCGGCGAGGCCCCGGACCAAGCGGCGTCAGTTGGACGGCGCACGTGACCTCGGGGACACGTGACCCAGCCCAGGGCCTGATTGACGGGAGCTTCCGACCAATAGGGAGCGAGCGGGGTGGGGCTGGAGGAGCGAGCTGGCGGCGGGTCCTCCAACCAATCAGGGAGCCCGAGGGGCGGGCCTAGTGCCGGCTGATTGCCTGATCCGCAGGGCAGCGAGTTTCTCCAGTCCCTTGTTCAGGACCCGGGGCCAGGGGAGGCTGTGGGCCTTTATTCCCCTCATTGGACACAAGGCTCTTTGGCTCACAACACACTGGCTCAGGTTTTAATAGAGACTTTTTAAATTCATCAATAAAAGCAGATAAACCTCGTGCTTCTGTGGAACAAACTTTCTAATATTTTATAGAATCATAAAATGGTTACAGCACAGAAGGAGGCCATTCAGCCCGTCGAGCCCGTGCCGGCTCTCTGCAAGACCACTTCAGCGAGTCCCACTCCCCGCCCTTTCCCTGTAACCCTGCACATTTCTTTACTTCAGATACTTATCCAATTCCCTTTTGAAAGCGGTGATTGAATCTGCCTCCACCACCCTTTCAGGCAGTGCATTCCAGATCCTAACCACTCGCTGCGTAAAAAAGTTTTTCCTCATGTCGCCTTTGGTTCTTCTGCCAATCACCTTAAATCTGTGTCCTCTGGTTCTCGACCCTTCCGCCAATGGGAACAGTTTCCACTCTGTCCAGACCCATCATGATTTTGAACACCTCTATCAAATCTCCTCTCTACCTTCTCTGCTGTAAGGAGAACCACCCCAGCTTCTCGAGTCTATCCACATAACTGAAATCCCTCATCCCTTATCCCTGGAACCATTGTTGTAAATCTTTTCTGCACCCTCTCTGAGGCCTTCACATCCTTCCTAAAGTGCGGAGCCCAGAATTGGACACAATTCACCAGTTGAGGCCGAACAAGTGTTTTATAAAGGTTCATCATAACTTCCTTGCTTTTGGACTCTATGCCTCTATTTATAAAGCCCAGGATCCCATAAGCTTTTTTAACCGCTTTCTCAACCTGCCCTGCCACTTTCAATGATTTGTGCACATATACCCCCAGGTCTCTCTGTTCATGCACACACTTTAGAATTGTACCCTTTAGTTTATATTGCCTCTCCTCGATCTTCCTACCAAAATGTATCACTTTGCACTTTTCTGCGTTAAATTTCATCTCCCACGTGTCCGCCCATTCCACCAGCCTGTCTATGTCTTCTTGAAATCTATCACTCTCCTCCTCACTGTTCACTATACTTCCACGTTTTCTGTCATCTGCAAATTTTGAAATTGTGCCCTGTACACCCAAGTCTAAGTCATTAATATATATCAAGTAAAGCAGTGGTCCTAGTGCCGACCCCTGGGGAACACCACTGTATACCTTCCTCCAGTCCGAAAAACAACCATTCACCACTACTCTCTGTTTTCTGTCACTTTGCCAATTTTATATCCATGTTGCCACTGTCCCTTTTATTCCATGGGCTTCAACTTTGCTGGCAAGCCTATTATGTGGCACTTGTCGAACGCCTTTTGGAAAACCATGTACACCACGTTAACCGCATTGCCCTCATCAACCCTCTCTGTTACCTCATCAAAAAACTAAATCAGAATCAGAGCGGCCGGGCCCGGCAGACGTGCGGACAGAGCCCCGGCACCAGGAAACCCAGGGTGCAGTGCCTCCCCCATCCGAGCCGCCGCTTCCCGGTTTCTTCAGCCGGTTCCACTGAGTCCGAATTGGGAAAAGGACAGGAGCCAGGCTCCCAGAATGGCCCGCGGCCCCGGGGAGCATGCGCACTCTCAGCGGGGAAATCAGCGCATTGGATAGAGCGGTTTCTGGGGCGCGGGGAATTGTGGGTGCTGCGGCCGCCATTAGTCAGCGGCTGTCGGGAAGACTTTTATTGCAGGCTGACGGAAGGTAGGTCCCTGGCTGCATATGTAGGTCTTTTTGTTGCTTCATTGTTGAGGATGTAACTAGTAAAATAGATAAGGGAGAACCAGTGGATGTTGTGTATTTGGACTTTCAGAAGGCTTTCGATAAGGTCCCGCATAAGAGATTAGCATGTAAAGTTAAGGCACATGGGATTGGGGGCAAGGTATTGACTTGGATAGAGAACTGGTTGGCAGACAGAAAGCAAAGAGTTGGAATAAATGGGTCTTTTTCCGAGTGGCAGGCAGTTACTAGTGGGATACCGCAGGGATTGGTCCTTGGACCCCAGCTATTCACAATATATATTTATGATCTAGATAAGTGAACTAGATGTAATATCTCCAAATTTGCAGATGACACAAAGCTGGGTGGCCGTGTGTGCTGTGAGGAGGATGCCGAGAAACTACAGGATGATTTGGACAGGTTGGGTGATTGGGCAGAAGCATAGCAGATGCAATATAACGTGGATAAATGTGAGGTTATCCACATTGGTGGCCAAAACAGGAAGGCAGGTTCTTATCTGAATGGCAATAGATTGGGAGAAGGGGAAGTGCAACGAGACCTGGGTGTCCTTGTGCACCTGTCGCTGAAGGTAAGCATGCAGGTGCAGTAGGTGGTTAAGAAGGCAAATGGTATGTTGGCCTTCATAGTGAGAGGGTTCGAGTACAGGAACAAGGATGTCTTGCTGCAGTTGTACAGGGCCTTGGTAAGACCACATCTTGAGTATTGTGTGCAGTTTTGGTCGCCTTATCTGAGGAAGGATGTTCTTGCCGTGGAAGGAGTTCAGCGAAGATTCACCAGGCTGATACCTGGGATGGGAGGAATGACGTATGAGGAGAGATTGGGACGATTGGGCTTGTACTCGCTGGAGTTTAGAAGAATGAGAGGGGATCTCATTGAAACTTATAAAATTCTGACAGGACTGGACAGACTAGATGCAGGAAGGATGTTCCCGATGGTCGGGGAGTCCAGAACCAGGGGTCACAGTCTAAGGATAAGGGGTAGGCCATTTAGGACAGAAATGAGGAGGAATTTCTTCACCCAGAGAGTGATGAACCTGTGGAATTCTCTACCACAGAAGGCAGTAGAGGCCAATACATTAAATATAGTCAAGAAGGAGTTGGATATATTTCTTAAGGCTAAAGGGATCAAGGGGTATGGGGAGAAAACAGGGACTGGGTACTGAATTTTGATGATCAGCCATGATCGCATTGCATGGCGGAGCAGGCTAGAGGGGCCGAATGGCCTACTCCTGCTCCTATCTTCTATGTTTGTATGTTTCTATGCTTCAGTTTGAGATGGAGGAGAAGCTGCTGGGTTTAACCCCCAGTACTTCTGAGCCCAGGAGGACCCAACAATTTCCAATGTGAGACTGTCAAGGGAGGTGGATTCTAGGGGAGATCAGGTTGTTACACAGACACTGTCCGTACAATGTAAAAGAGTATTGTTTTAGGAACAAGTATTTCTGTAGAGGCTTTTAATCCAGTTTACATCTACAGATTTGTTTTAATTCATTCTTGGGATGTGGGCGTAGCTCGCAAGAGCAGCAAATATTGCCAATCCCCAGTTGCCCATTGAGAAGGGGGTGATGAGTCGCCTTCTTGAACTACTGCAGTCCGTGTGGTGAAGGTATTCCCACAAAGTTGTTCGGTAAGGAGTTCCAGGATTATGATCCAGCAACGATGAATATATCTGAGTCAGGATGATGTGTGACTTGGAGGGGAACTTGGATGTGATGGTGCTCCCATGCAACAGCTGCCCTTGTCTTTCTAGGTGGAGGTTGCGGGTTTTGGAGGTTCTATCAAAGTTCTGGTCGAGTTGCAGATGTATAAAGTTCCTTTCCTTCGCCCCCTCCCACTCCCACCTCTCTCTCTCTCTCTCTCTCTCTCCTCCCATAGAGGCCAGAGTCTTGTGTAGGCCCAGACCAGGTGGTGGATTCCCTTCCCTGAAGGACATTAGTGAACCAGTTGGGTTTTTATGACAATCCGGCAGCTTTCATGGTCACTTTTTCTAGTGCCGGCCCCACAATTGACCAGATTCATTGAGCTCAATTTCACAACCTGCCTTTGCTTTCTTGTGGGTTGTCTCTCATGCTCCCTGTTTTAAATTAATTTTACAGGGCACTGGAAGGGGAAGATTTACAGATGGTAAGCTCAGACCAAACATCACATCAAGATCTGACAATCACTCGACTCATCGGATCTGAATATCACCGGCCTCTGAACATGGAAGCAAAAAGCACCGTTCACAGCGGGGAGAAACTGTACACGTGTTCTGTGTGTGGACGAGGCTTCAGCCGATCTTCTGGCCTATTGAGACACAAGCGTATTCACACTGGGGAGAGGCCGTTCACCTGCTTTGAGTGTGGGAAGGGATTCACTGAGTCATCTGACCTTCAGACACACCAGCGTGTTCACACCGGGGAGAGGCCGTTCACCTGCTCTGAGTGTGGGAAGGGATTCACTAATTCATCTCACCTACTGAGACACCAGCGTGTTCACACTGGGGCGAGGCCGTTCACCTGCTCTGAGTGTGGAAAGGGATTCACTAATTCATCTCACCTGCTGACACACCAGCGAGTTCACACTGGGGAGAGGCCGTTCACCTGCCCTGTGTGTGGGAAGGGATTCACTCTGTCATCCAAACTGCTGACACACCAGCGAGTTCACACTGGGGAGAGGCCGTTCGCCTGCCCTGTGTGTGGGAAGGGATTCACCGAGTCATCCAGCCTGCTGAATCACCAGCGAGTTCACACTGATGAGAGACCATTTAAATGCTCGGACTGTGGGAAGTGCTATAAAACTTCCTGGGATCTGACATACCATCAAAATGTTCACACTGTGGAGAGGCCGTTCAGGTGCTCTCACTGCGGGACTGGGTTCAGGCGATCATCTGAGCTCACTGTACACCAGCGCACTCACACTGGGGAGAGGATGTTCACCTGCTCCGTGTGTGGGAAGGGATTCACTCAATCATCCGACCTGCTGAGACACCAGCGAGTTCACACTGGGGAGAGGCCGTTCACCTGCTCCGTGTGTGGGAAGGGATACACTCGCTCATCCCACCTGCTAAGACACCAGCGAATTCACTCTGATGAGAGACCATTTAAATGCTTGGACTGTGGGAAATGCTATAAAAGTTCCGGGGAACTGACATACCATCAAAGTGTTCACACTGTGGAGAAGCCGTTCACCTGCTCCGTGTGTGGGAAGGGATTCACTCGCTCGTCCCACCTGCTGAGACACCAGCGAGTTCACGTGTGACTGCAGCGGTTGGATTCTATTGTTTTTGCTGCTGTTAATCACATCCAGGACTGAACCATGTTCATTCTGACAGTTGGGGTTTGTTTCTGCTGATGTTAATAACTCCTGTAACTGGGCTGGAGTTTAATATTCTGGATAGGTGTCAAATAAATCAGCTTTGCTTTAAACACATTGCTGTAGATTTTTGTCTTTCCCACCTGAGTGTTTAGCATCACCTGGCTGGAGCTCAGAAAGGACAAACTGGGGGAGGATCGTACGGTGGGAACAGAACTCCAGCCTGGACACAGTCCTTCAGGGCCACACTGAGAGGGGCAAACGGCACTTTGGTCTTTCTCATCTCTCTTCACTGACAGCAAAGTCCCCATGAGGGTTAATCTCGAGGCGTGTGAGAAATGTGTCCCAGCCACTCTTTGCCATGGTTCAGAGCTCCTAGGCACGGAACAGGAGGTTCCTTTACGAATGTAGCCCAGTGCTTTTAGCTTAATGGCCTTATTAACCAGTGTCGCTACTTTTAGTGATTTGTGTATCTGTATCCCTGGATCCCTCTGCTCCTCCAGCCCTTTTAGACTCTTAGGGGGAAAATTCGGTGATGCCCCCTTTGGGTCGCTAACGTCGTTGGGGCTAATTTTAGCGCCCCGAAAATGTTAGCGCCCCTGCACATTAAATTCAGTGGAAGCACCCCAGGCAGGAGGCGGGGTGCGACTGGAAGCGCTCCCCTCCTTGAGGCGCTACCAGTGAATTTTACGGCGCTTCGTGTAACAGCACCACGCCCGTCGGCACATAGCACCGGGTCATAGCAGACCTCCATCCCTGATTAAAGGGGAGGGGCCTAGCACTGCGCACACCGGGGCCCTGCTGGAACACCAGGGAGTGGGGTGTCGGATGAAGAGGAGCGCCGGGCTGAGCGATCGCGGCTGACACCCCGAAGAAGAAAGGGGAAGGGGGCAGGTGCTGGCAGTCGGCCAAAATAAAAAGTTGCCGCCCGACACCTGCCCTTTAAGTGGCGTCGCCACGGCTGCAGGAATGACCCCTGACCCTGTCGGACATATCGTCCGGCGATAAGTCAGGGGTCGCATACCCAAGGTTGCAGCCGGGGTGCTGCGCATGGCGATGACGTTATTGCCGGCGGTGCAGTGCTGCGGGGCGCTACCAGCGACCGCCGCGGCTAACCTCCCGCTGAATATCGCGGGAGGCACAAAGCAACCCAATTTCACCCCCTTGTCCGAGTAGTGTGTGGCTTCCTTATTCTTCCCACCAAAACACACCACCTCACACTGATCTATAGTGAAATTCATTAACACACCACCTCACACTGATCTACAGTGAAATTCATTAACACACCACCTCACACTGATCTATAGTGAAATATCTCCAAATTTGCAGACGACACAAAGCTGGGTGGGAGGGTAAGCTGCGAGGAGGATGTAGGGAAACTCCACTACGATTTGGACAGGTTGGGTGATTGGGCAGAAACATGGCAAATGCACTATAATGTGGATAAATGTGAGGTTATCCACTTTGGTGGCAAAAACAGGAAGGCAGATTATTATTTGAATGGCAATAGATTGGGAGAAGGGGAAGTGCAAAGAGACCTGGGTGTCCTTGTGCACCAGTCGCTGAAGGTAAGCATGCAGGTGCAGCAGGCGGTTAAGAAGGCAAATGGTATGTTGGCCTTCGTAGCAAGAGGGTTCGAGTACAGGAACAAGGATGTCTTGCTACAGTTGTACAGGGCCTTGGTGAGACCGCACCTTGAGTATTGTGTGCAGTTTTGGTCACCTTACCTGAGGAAAGACGTTCTTGCCATGGAGGGAGTGCAGCGAAGATTCACCAGGCTGATACCTGGGATGGCAGGAATGACGTATGAGGAGAGATTGTGTCGATTGTGCTTATACTCACTGGAGTTTAGAAGATTGAGAGGGGATCTCATCGAAACCTATAAAATTCTGTCAGGTCTGGACAGACTAGATGCAGGAAGGATGTTTCTGATGGCCGGGGAGTCCAGAACCAGGGGTCATAGTCTAAGAATAAGGGGTAAGCCACTTAGGACTGAAATGAGGAGGAATTTCTTCACCCAGAGCGTGGTGAACCTGTGGAATTCTCTGCCACCGAGAGCGGTGGAGGCCAATTCATTAAACTTATTCAAGAAAGAGTTGGATATATTTCTTGAGGCTAAAGGGATCAAGTGATATGGGGAAAAGGCAGGGACAGGGTACTGAATTTGAATGATCAGCCATGATCACATTGAATGGTGGAGCAGGCTCGAAGGGCCAAATGGCCTACTCCTGCTCCTATCTTCTATGTTTCTATGTAACACACCACCTCACACTGATCTATAGTGGAATTCATTAAAACACCACCTCACACTGATGTATAGTGAAATTCATTAACACACCACCTCACACTGATCTATAGTGAAATTCATTAACATACCACCTCACACTGATCTACAGTGAAATTCATTAACACACCACCTCACACTGATCTACAGTGAAATTCATGAACACACCACCTCACACTGATCTACAGTGAAATTCATTAACACACCACCTCACACTGATCTATAATGAAATTCATTAACACACCACCTCACACTGATCTGTAGTGAAATTCATTAACACACAACCTCACACTGATCTATAGTGAAATTCATTAAAACACCCCCTCACACTGATCTATAGTGAAATTCATTAACACACCACCTCACACTGATCTACAGTAAAATTTATTAACACACCACCTCACACTGATCTACAGTGAAATTCATTAACACACCACCTCACACTGATCTATAGTGACATTCATTAACGCACCACCTCACACTGATCTACAGTGATATTCATTAACACACCACCTCATACTGATCTATAGTGAAATTCATTAACACACCACCTCACATTGATCTACAGTGAAATTCATTGACACACCACCTCACACTGATCTACAGTGAAATTCATTAACACACCACCTCACACTGATCTACAGTGAAATTCATTAACACACCACCTCACACTGATCTACAGTGATATTCATTAACACACCACCTGACACTGATCTATAGAGAAATTCATTAACACACCACCTCACATTGATCTATAGTGAAATTCATTAACACACCACCTCACACTGATCTATAATGAAATTCATTAACACACCACCTCACACTGATCTGTAGTGAAATTCATTAACACACAACCTCACACTGATCTACAGTGAAATTTATTAACACACCACCTCACACTGATCTACAGTGAAATTCATTAACACACCACCTCACACTGAACTATAGTGAAATTCATTAACACACCACCTCACCCTGATCTATAGTGAAATTCATTAACACACCACCTCACACTGATCTATAGCAAAATTCATTAACACACCACCTCACACTGATCTACAGTGAAATTCATTAACACACCACCTCACACTGATCTACAGTGATATTCATTAACACACCACCTCACACTGATCTATAGTGAAATTCATTAACACACCACCTCACATTGATCTATAGTGAAATTCATTAACACACCACCTCACGCTGATCTACAGTGATATTCATTAACACACCACCTCACACGGATCTATAGTGAAATTCATTAACACACCACCTCACGCTGATCTACAGTGATATTCATTAACACACCACCTCACACGGATCTATAGTGAAATTCATTAACACACCACCTCACATTGACCTATGGTGACATTAGGGGGATAGATAGAGTTCTTTGCAGCCGAGAGCAAGAGTCCTGAAGGCTGTGTTGCCTGCCCGGTGCCAGGGTTAAGGACATCTCCTCTGGGCTGGAGAGAAACTTGGAGTGGGAGGGCGAGGATCCAGTTTTCGTGGTCCATGTTGGTACCAACGACATAGATAGGACAAGGAAGGAGGTTCTGCTGAGGGAGTTTGAGCAGCTAGGGGCCAAATTAAAAAGCAGAACCACAAGGGTAATAATCGCTGGATTACTACCTGAGCCACGTGCAAATTTGGCTAGGGTAAATAAAATTAGAGAGTTAAATGCGTGGCTCAAAGACTGGTGTGGGAGAAATGGGTTTGGCTTCCTGGGACACTGGCATCAGTACTGGGACAGGAGAGAGCTGTTCCATTGGGACGGACTTCACTTGGCCAGTGCTTGGACTAGAGTCCTGGCGAATTGAATAACTAGAGCTGTAGAGAGGGCTTTAAACTAATTAGTGGGGGGGAGGTTTTAAGAGGGCGAAAAATAAAAATGACAGCGGAGAAAGCAATAGAGCAAGGTAACAGTGGGGGAATTAAAAACCAGAGCGTGTCAGGAAGGGTCAGAATGTATAATGAAAAAGGTAAAGTAGTAAAAGAGGTAAAAGCAGGAATAAATTGTCAGAAAACATATTTGAAAGTTCTTTATCTGAATGCACGCAGCATTCATAACAAAATTGACGAGTTGACGGTACAAATAAGTACACATGGGTATGATCTGGTGGCCATTGCGGAAACATGGCTGCAAGATAATCATGACTGGGAACTAAACATACAAGGGTATTTGACAATTAGGACGGACAGACATGAAGGAAAGGGAGGTGGGGTTGCTATGTTAATCAAGGATGGAATCACTGCAATAGTCAAATGATATTGGGTCAAAGGATCAGGATAGTGAAACAGTTTGGGTGGAGATAAGGAATAATAAGGGGAAAAAGTCACCAGTGGGCGTAGTCTATAGGCCTCCTAACAGTTGCAACTCTGTTGGTCGGAGTATAAATCAGGAAATAGTTGGGGCTTGTAATAAGGGAACAGCTATAATCATGGGGGATTTTAACTTTCATATTGACTGGACTAATCAAATTGGGCATGGCAGCCTGAGGAAGAGTTCATAGAGTGTATTAGGGATGGGTTCCTTGAGCAGTATGTAACTGAACCAACCAGGGGGCAGGCAATCTTAGATCTGGTCCTGTGTAATGAGACAGGATTAATAAAAAATGTCCTAGTAAAGGATCCCCTTGGAATGAGTGACCATAATATGGTTGAATTCCAAATTCAGTTTGAGGGTGAGAGAGTTGGATCTCAAACCAACGTACTGAGCTTAAATAAAGGAGACTGTGAAGGTATGAGAGTAGAATTGACTAAAGTTGACTGGGAAAACAGATTAAAGTGTAAGACGGTACAAGAGCAGTGGTCTACATTCAAGGAGATATTTCACATCGTTCAAGATAAATATATTCCACTGAGAAAAAAGGGGAGTAAAAGAAAAGACAGCCATCCGTGGCTTAGTAAAGTAATAAAGGATAGTATCCAACTGAAAACAAGGGCATATAAAGTAGCCAAATCTAGAGGGAGGATAGAAGATCGGGAAGCATTTAAAAGCCAGCAAACAATAACTAAAAGATTAATTAAGAAAGGGAAGACAGATTATGAAAGTAAACTAGCAAAAAATATAATAACAGATAGCAAGAGTTTCTACAGCTATATAAAAAGAAAAAGGGTGGCTAAAGTGAACGTTGGTCCCTTAGAGGATGGGACCGGGAAACTAGTGGTGGGGAACATGGAGATGGCAAAGACGCTGAACAAATATTTTGTATCAGTCTTTACAGTAGAGGACACTAAAAATATCCCAACACTGGACAAACAGGGGGCAATGGGGGCGGGGGAGGAGCTAAACATGATTAAAATCACTAAGGAGATGGTACTCAGTAAAATAATGGGGCTTAAGGCAGATAAATCCCCCGAACCTGATGGCCTACATCCTAGGGTCTTGAGAGAAGTGGCGGTAGGGATTGTGGATGCATTGGTGATTATTTTCCAGAACTCCCTGGACTCAGGAAAGGTCCCGGCAGATTGGAAAACTGCTAATGTAACACCCTTATTTAAGAAGGGAAGTAGACAAAAAGCTGGAAACTATAGACCAGTTAGCCTAACATCTGTGGTTGGCAAAATTTTGGAGTCCATTATTAAGGAAACATTAACAGAGCATTTGGATAAATATAATTTAATAGGACAGAGTCAGCATGGTTTTACGAAGGGGAGGTCATGTTTGACAAATTTGCTCGAATTCTTTGAGGATGTAACATACAGGGTGGTTAGCACTGTTGCCTCACAGCGCCAGGGACCCGGGTTCAAATCCGGCCTCAGGTGACTGTCTGTGTGGAGTTTGCACATTCTCCCCGTGTTTGCTTGGGTTTCCTCCGGGTGCTCCGGTTTCCTCCCACAGTCCAAAGATGTGCGGGTTAGGTTGATTGGCCATGATAAAAAAAAAAAAAAAATTGGCCCTTAGTGTTAGGGGGGGATTAAATATGTGGGGTTATGGGGTTACGGGGATAGGGCTTGGGTGGGATGGCTGTCGGTGTAGGGACCGGGTGCTAGGGTTTGGATGATCAGCCATGATCTTGTTGAATGGCGGAGCAGGCTCGAAGGGCTGAATGGCCTACTCCTGCTCCTAGCTTCTATGTTTCTATAAAGGGGAACCAGTGGATGTAGTGTATTTGGACTTCCAAAAGGCATTTGACAAGGTTCCACACAAAAGATTACTGATCAAGAGAAAAAATCACGGGATTGGGGGTAATATACTGGCATGGGTGGAAGATTGGCTATCTAACAGAAAACAAAGAGTTGGGATAAATGGTTCATTCTCGGGCTGGCAATCAGTAGCTAGTGGTGTTCCGCAGGGGTCAGTGCTGGGACCCCAACTCTTTACAATCTATATTAACGATTTGGAGGAAGGGACCGAGTGCAACATATCCAAGTTTGCCGATGATACAAAGATGGGAGGGAAAGCAGTGAGTGAGGAGGACATAAAAAACCTGCAAAAGGACATAGACAGGCTAAGTGAGTGGGCAGAGATTTGGCAGATGCAATATAATGTTGGAAAGTGTGAGGTTATGCACTTTGGCAGAAAAAATCAAAGAGCAAGTTATTATCTAAATGGAGAGAAACTGCAAAGTGCTACAATACAAAGGGATCTGGGCGTCCTCGTGCATGAAACACAAAAAGTTAGTATGCAGGTGCAGCAGGTGATCAGGAAGGCCAATGGAATCTTGGCTTTTATTGCAAGGGGGATGGAGTATAAAAACAAGGAAGTCTTGCTGCAGTTATACAAGGTATTGGTGAGGCCACACCTAGAATACTGCGTGCAGTTTTGTTTTCCATATTTTAGAAAAGATATACTTGCTCTTGAGGCGGTTCAGAGAAGGTTCACTCGGTTGATTCCGGAGATGAGGGGGTTGACGTATGAGGAAAGGTTGAGTAGGTTGGGACTCTACTCATGGGAGTTCAGAAGAATGAGAGGCGATCTTATTGAAACATATAAGATTGTGAGGGGGCTTGATCGGTTGGATGCAGTGAGGATGTTTCCACTGATGGGTGAGACTAGAACTAGGGGGCATAATCTTAGAATAAGGGGCTGCACTTTCAAAACTGACATGAGGAGAAACTTCTTCACTCAGAGGGTAGTAAATCTATAGAATTTGCTACCCCAGAGAGCTGTGGAAGCTGCAACATTAAATAAATTTAAAATGGAGATAGACAGTTTCCTAGCAGAAAAGGGAATTAGGGGTTATGGGAAGAGGGCAGGGAAGTGGACGTGAGTCTAGATCGGATCAGCCATGATCCTATTGAATGGCGGAGCAGGCACGAGGGGCCGTATGGCCTACTCCTGCTCCTACTTCTTATGTTCTTATGTTCATTAACACACCACCTCACACTGATCTACAGTGAAATTCATTAACACACCACCTCACACTCATCTACAGTGAAATTCATTAACACACCACCTCACAATGATCTATAGTGAACTTCATTTGCCAATTACACCCCCTCACACTGATCGATAGTGAAATTCATTAACACACCACCTCACACTGATCTACAGTGAAATTCATTAACACAGCACCTCACATTGATCTATAGTGAAATTCATTAACACACCACCTCACACTGATCTATAGTGAAATTCATTAACTCACCCCCTCACACTGATCTACAGTGAAATTCATTAACGCACCACCTCACACTGATCTACAGTGAAATACATTAACAAACCACCTCACACTGATCTACAGTGAAATTCATTAACACACCACCTCACACTGATCTATAGTGAAATTCATTAACACACCACCTCACACTGATCTATAGTGACATTAATTAACACACCACCTCACACTGATCCATAGTGAAATTCATTAACACACCACCTCACACTGATCTACAGTGAAATTCATTAACACACCACCTCACACTGATCTACAGTGAAGTTCATTAACACACCACCTCATACTGATCTTTCATGAAATCCATTTGCCAATTACACCCCCATGCTGAAATTTATTAATGGCTTCTTGCATTTTGTCTTCCTCAGTATTAACTCTACCTTTTTTGGTGTTATCGACAAACTTTGAAATTGTTCTTCTGATTCCCGAGTCCAAATCGTTTATGAACAACAGTGATCCCAGCACCGATCCCTGTGGAACACCACTGTACCTGAACTCTTAAATTACTCTGCTCCTCTACTCCTTTTAAAGTTTTACATAAGAACATAAGAATTAGGAGCAGGAGTGGGTCACACGGCCCCTCAAGCCTGCTCCGCCATTCAATAAGATCATGACTGATCATCGACCTCAACTCCACTTTCCCACCCAATCCCCATATCCCTTGATTCCCCTAGAGTCCAACAATCTATCGATCTCAGCCTTGAATATACTCAAAGACTCAGCATTCACAGCCCTCTGGGGCAGAGAATTCCAAAGATTCACAACCCTCTGAGTGAAGAAATTCCTCCTTATCTCAGTCTTAAATGGCCGACTCCTTATCCTGAGATTATGCCCCTTAGTTCTAGACACTCCAGCCAGGGGAAACAACCTCTCAGCATCTACCCTGTCAATACCCCTCAAAATCTTGTATGTTTCAACTTAAAATGTACATTTCCCCTCATTTTTCCTCCCAAAATGTATCACTTCACATATCTCTACATTAAATTTCATCTGACCTCTACCTGTTCAATTTACTAACCCATATATATCACATTGAAATCACTCTTCACAGTTCCCTACACTCCCTATTGTAGTCTCATAGAGTCATAGAGAGTCATAGAGTAATACAGCACGGATAGAGGCCCTTCGGCCCATCGTGTCCGCGCCGGCCATCAAGCCCTGTCTAATCTAATCCCATATTCCAGCATTTGGCCCGTAGCCTTGTATGCTATGGCATTTCAAGTGCACATCCAAATGCTTCTTAAATGTTGTGAGGGTTTCTGCCTCCACAACCCTTTCAGGCAGTGAGTTCCAGACTCCAACCACCCTCTGGGTGAAAAAGTTCTTTCTCAAATCCCCTCTAAACCTCCCGCCCTTTACCTTGAATCTATGCCCCCTAGTTATTGACCCCTCTACTAAGGGAAAAAGCTCCTCAGCATCCATCCTATCTATGCCCCTCATAATTTTGTACACCTCAATCATGTCCCCCCTCAGCCTCCTCAGCTCCAAGGAAAACAAACCCAACCTGCCCAGTCTCTCTTCATAGCTGAAGCGCTCCAGCCCTGGTAACATCCTGGTGAACCTCCTCTGCACCCTCTCTAACGCGATCACATCCTTCCTGTAGTGTGGCGACCAGAACTGCACACAATATTCCAGCTGTGGCCTAACCAATGTTTTATACAGCTCCATCATAACCTCCTTGCTCTTATATTCAATGCCTCGGCTAATGAAGGCAAGTATCCCATATGCCTTTTTTACCACCTTATCCACCTGTTCCGCCGCCTTCAGGGATCTGTGTACTTGCACACCCAGATCCCTCTGACCCTCCGTCTTGCCTAGGGTCTTTCCATTCATTGTGTATTCCTTTGCCTTGTTAGTCCCCCCAAAGTGCATCACCTCGCACTTTTCCGGGTTAAATTCCATTTGCCACTGTTCCGCCCATCTGACCAACCCATCTATATCGTCCTGCAGACTGAGGCTACCCTCCTCGCTATTTACCACCCTACCAATTTTTGTATCATCCACGAACTTACTGATCATACCCTTTACATTCATATCCAAGTCATTAATGTAGACCACAAACAGCAAGGGACCCAGCACCGATCCCTGTGGTACCCCACTGGCCACAGGCTTCCAGTCACAAAAACAACCTTCGACCATCACCCTCTGCCTTCTGCCACTAAGCCAGTTTTGTATCCAATGTGCCAAGGCACCCTGGATTCCATGGGCTCTTACCTTCTTGACCAGTCTCCTGTGCGGGACTTTATCGAAGGCCTTACTGAAATCCATGTATACCACATCCACTGCGTTACCCTCATCCACACACCTAGTCACCCCCTCAAAAAATTCAATCAAATTAGTCAGATACTTTGATCTTGTGCTCCATAAACCAGCCCGGATCATTTGTCTATCTTCAGAAGAGCAATGGTCCCAACACTGACCCTGGGAGACACCACTGTTTACATCCCTCCAGTCTGAACATCCATTAACCACTACTCTCTGTCCTTTACAAAACTTCCTATCCACACTGCCCCACTCCCTTTAATACCGTGAGCCTTAACTTGTCCTCCCACTTTTAAAGGTTTGTGTACCTGAGCCGCTTGTTTCCTACAATACAACACTGTCAGTGACTACACTTCCAAAGTACTTCATTGGCTGTGAAGCACATTGCGACGTCCTGAGGTGGTGAAAGGTGCTATATAAATGCAAGTCTTTCTTTCTTGTAGGTTTTAGAGATATTAACATAACAAGGCTAAAATTCATTGACATCAAATGTCTTATGTAATATGCATTATGGGAAAGAGAAGTTTAGTCTGAGTTAGAAACTCAAACAGCTGTTTCATTGCAGACAGGTCGCTATGGCAACACTGATAAGACATTCCATTCACTGAATCGACTGGTTGCAATCTGTAATCAGATCAGGGGAAAGAACAGGGTGTGTCTGTTATTAAACACAATATAAGCTTAAAGCAGAGTGAGTAGTAGAATAGTGTAGGTATTGTCATATACCTAACCAATAACGGATTCAACTCAGAAGAACAACAAACTGGTTTTTAATGTTGAATTCGATTATTTACAGCAGACAACGGAGATTGATGTTGGAGAGCTGTGGAACAGGTCTTTCCCCAGCGGGGACGCCACGAGGACTGACTAGGCAGTCCGGAGGTTTGTGCGATGACGTCATCGCGTTTGCGTCGTAACGTCTTTGCTTTGTTCGCGTTTCCCACGCTTGGGGCATCACGTGACTTGTGTGATGACGTTAGCACGTGTATGTCCGCGTCATCGCGTTTACCCGGCACCCGGCACTGTAGCTGGCCGTTGCAGCCGAAGTCACGGGAGCGGGAGGCACCCGGCGCTGCAGCTGGCTGATGCGGCTGAAGTCGTGGGCGCGGGAGGCTGAGCTGTGCCGGCGGCCGTCGCGGGAGCGGGAGGCTGAGCTGTGCCGGCGGCCGTCGCGGGAGCAGTCACGTGACATGCGTCGTGACATCACTGTGTTCTTCAATGGGCAACGCCCCGTGCAAGCAAACTATATACAACGTTGAAGGGAATTCTGTACAACAGGTAAGTGACATTCGGTAGTGCCACTACATACGCCCCCCTAGAATTCCCTTCAACGTACAAAGTCAAATGGTGAAGTGGTCCGACTAGCTTGTCTGAAGGAATCCTGTAGTGCCGAGGCGGAGGCTGTTGGGCGGCTGGCGATCAGGCAGGCGCTTGTATGATCTGCCGTAACGACGAAGGTGTCCGGTGGTCTCGGCGGTCGTGCTGTCTCAACTTGGCGGGCGAGGTCTAAAGATGCTGGTTGTGAACGGATCCTTATGCGCGTCATCATGGCGAATAAAACATATCCATCATGCGAAGGACCGTAGAGACGTGCGACCTCTGCAGCCAGTGGCTCAAAGCGGGCGCCGGGGCGAAACAGCTGGCCGCGTCATAGTGACTGGCAGGTTGGGCAGACGTGGACCATGGCGTTGTCGGTGTTGTTAGGAAGTCCCCTGTCGAACAAAATCTGCAGGAACGCCGTAACGGGGATCCAGGAGGAAATGAACGTGGGCCTAGTCAGTCGGGTAACTTGCTGAGCAGGCGAGCAAACTCATTGGCAGTCGGGAACACACGGAACGGTGCATGCCGTAGTGTTACCACGGTAACTCTGAAACGAGCTAACAGTTGCTGCATTGATCAGTGATCAGGGATGGACAGCAATCGTCCCGCGTGGCCAGTCGCGGCCACGGGATGCCCGTAGACCCATACCTCATTGTTCGGAGTGTCGGTTGTTGTTTCGTTCATGGGGAAAACTGCCGGGAGTGCGGCAATGCCTCGCTTTCATGCGGTAGTTTACACAAACCAGCAGGCTGACGGGCTGGTGCGGTGTCGGCGGGGGATGAGTCATCGTGGCTCATGAGGAATGGGTCCTCGTGCTTCGCGAGGGATGGGTCCTCATGGTTCGCGAGGAGTGCGTCCTTGTGGTTTGCGGGGGTGAGTCCTCGTGGTACCTCTGCAGGGGCGCACTCTGATCTTGTGGGCCCGAATGTGCCATACCCGCGCTGTGAGGGATTTAAACTTGCTGTTCCTTGAAGGGTGTCAAGGAGGCGGCCGACCCAGGAGTCGGTAGAGCAGTCGAGTATGGAGACCTCGTTGGTCTGCACCACATCAATGTTCTAGGCGAACGGGGCTTCCACCTGAAGAAAGCACGAGGGCGATTGTTGCTCCAAGGGTAGCTGAGCGAAACGGCTTTAGCTTCCATGCGTGCTTCTTTTGTGAAAATCGTTCACAAAACTCGGGGTCCGGCTGTGCTGCTTTCGTGAAAAACGTGCACGAAAAACGGAGTCACCAATCAATGTAGGAATTGATGAGCTACCATACTCATGTCGTCTGGTCACCAATGTAGGTATTGGTGGTCGTCGACTGTTGTTCATTGGTCGTTGTTCATCAGATGTTGTTCACCATGCTCTTCTTCTGTGAAAGCGTTCAAAGAGACGGGTTTCAGACTGTGCGCTGTTTCCGTGGAAAACGTTCACGGAGACGGGGTCACCAATGTAGGTGTTGGACGAATTCAGCTGTGCACGTCGTTCATCTTCTGTGAAGGCGAGGTTTCAGGGTCACCAATGTAGGTGTTGTTGGCTGTGCTTCTTCCGCGAAAACCATTCACGGATACGGGGTCAACAATGTAGGTGTTGTT
The DNA here is from genome assembly GCF_052327205.1 of Somniosus microcephalus. Lineage (NCBI taxonomy): Eukaryota > Metazoa > Chordata > Chondrichthyes > Squaliformes > Somniosidae > Somniosus > Somniosus microcephalus. The sequence continues at coordinate 601,765 of NW_028225331.1, read as the reverse complement.
GGCTGCGCTTCTTCCGCAAAAAACGTTCACGGATACGGGGTCACCAATGTAGATATTGTCGTATACCTAACCAATAACGGAGTTCAACTCAGAAGAACAACAAACTGGTTTTTAATGTTGAACCAACCAGAGATCAGGCCATCTTAGACTGGGTATTATGTAACGAGAAAGGATTAATTAGCAATCTTGTTGTAAGAGGCCCCTTGGGTCGGAGCGATCATAATATGATCGAATTCTTCATTAAGATGGAGAATGAAGTAGTTGACTCGGAGACTAGGGTCCTCAATTTAAATAAAGGAAACTATGATGGTCTGAGGAGCGAGTTGGGTAGGATTGATTGGGGAATGGCACTCAAAGGGTTGATGGTGGATAGGCAATGGCAAACATTCAAAGACCGAATGGATGAACTACAGAATTTGTTCATCCCAGTTTGGCATAAAAATAAAACAAAAAAGGTGACCCAACCGTGGCTAACAAGGTAAATAAGGGATAGCATAAGGTCCAAGGAGAGGGCATATAAATTGGCCAGAAAAAGCAATAATCCTGAGGATTGGGAGCAGTTTAGGATTCAACAAAGGAGGACAAAGGGATTAATTAAGAAAGGGAAAATAGAATATGAGAGTAAGCTTGCAGAGAACATAAAAACTGACTGTAAAAGCTTTTATAGATATGTGAAGAGAAAAAGATTGGTGAAGTCAAGCGTAGGTCCCTTGCAGTCAGAATCGGGGGAATTTATAATGGGGAACAAAGAAATGGCTGACCAACTAAATACATATTTTGGTTCTGTCTTCACAAAGGAGGACACAAATAACCTCCCAGAGATGCCAGGGAACATCGGGTCTTATGAAAGGGTGGAACTGAAAGGAATCAGTATTTGTAGGGAAATGGTGTTAGGGATATTGATGGAACTGAAGGCCAATAAATCCCCAGGGCCTGATAATCTACATCCCAGGGTACTTAAGGAAGTGGCCCTAGAAATAGTAGATGCATTGCTGGTCATCTTCCAGAACTTGATAGACTCTGGAACGGTACCCATGGATTGGCGGGTAGCTAATGTTACCCCACTATTCAAAAAAGGTGGTAGAGAAAAGGCGGGGAATTATAGACCGGTAAGCTTGACATCGGTAGTGGGGAAAATGCTAGAGTCCATTATAAAAGATGTAATAGCAGAGCACTTGGAAAGCAGTGACTGGATCGGACAAAGTCAACATGGATTTACAAAAGGTAAATCATGCTTGACTAATCTACTGGAATTTTTTGAGGATGTAACTGGTAAAATAGATAAGGAAGAACCAGTGGATGTGGTGTATTTGGACTTTCAGAAGGCTTTCGATAAGGTCCCACATAAGAGATTAGCGTGCAAAATTAAGGCATATGGGATTGGGGGCAAGGTATTGACTTGGATAGAGAACTGGTTGGCGGACAGAAATCAAAGAGTTGGAATAAACGGGTCGTTTTCCGAGTGGCAGGCAGTGACTAGTGGGGTACCGCAAGGATCGGTCCTAGGACCCCAGCTGTTCACAATATATATTAATGATCTGGACGAGGGAATTGGATGTAATATCTCCAAATTTGCAGACGACACAAAGCTGGGTGGGAGGGTAAGCTGTGAGGAGGATGTCGAGAAACTCCAGTACGATTTGGACAGATTGGGTGATTGGGCAGAAACATGGCAAATGCACTATAATGTGGATAAATGTGAGGTTATCCACTTTGGTGGCAAAAACAGTAAGGCAGATTATTATTTGAATGGCAATAGATTGGGAGAAGGGGAAGTGCAAAGAGACCTGGGTGTTCTTGTGCACCAGTCGCTGAAGGTAAGCATGCAGGTGCAGCAGGTGGTTAAGAAGGCAAATGGTATGTTGGCCTTCGTAGCAAGAGGGTTCGAGTACAAGAACAAGGATGTCTTGCTGCAGTTGTACAGGGCCTTGGTGAGACCACACCTTGAGTATTGTGTGCAGTTTTGGTCGCCTTACCTGAGGAATTACGTTCTTGCCATGGAAGGAGTGCAGCGAAGATTCGCCAGGCTGATACCTGGGATGGCAGGAATGACGTATGAGGAGAGATTATGTCGATTGGGCTTATACTCACTGGAGTTTAGAAGATTGAGAGGGGATCTCATCGAAACCTATAAAATTCTGACAGGCCTGGACAGACTAGATGCAGGATGGATGTTTCTGATGGCCGGGGAGTCCAGAACCAGGGGTCATAGTCTAAGGGTAAGGGGTAAGCCATTTAGCACTGAAATGAGGAGGAATTTCTTCACCCAGAGAGTGGTGAACCTGTGGAATTCTCTGCCACAGAGGGCGGTGGAGGCCAGTTCATTAAGTATATTCAAGAAAGAGTTGGATATATTTCTTAAGGTTAAAGGGATCAAGGGCTATGGGGAGAAGGCAGGGACCGGGTACTGAATTTGGATGATCAGCCATGATCTCATTGAATGGCGGAGCAGGCTTGAAGGGCCGAATGGCCTACTCCTGCTCCTATCTTCTATGTTTCTATGTTTGTGCACGGAGTGCTGTGCATTGAGTGCTGCTAGAGTTTCGTAAGAGGGAGAGTTCGGGCAAGTGGGAGGTGAGGGTGTGTTTTTGCTCTGTTTTGTTCCCCACTCCCAGGCTTAGACAGCACTGCGGAAGCGGAGCAGCGAGACGAGTTAACCAAACAGGCCCCGCAGACAGTATTCAAGGAGGAGGTTGGTGATCAGCTGGTTGGTTGGTTTTCTTCCTTCTCTTTTATTCCTTTAAGTTGGTAAGTCCTATTGAATAGTGGTGTAATAGTATCATCTATATCGGGGCAGAGGGTCTTCATAACTAATAATAATAAATGTAATTAATTACATAGATATGGGTGAACAGGTGATGCGCCACTGTTGCGAAATGTGGGAGCTGGTGGACCCTATTGAGGCTCACGGTGATTACTTTGGCGATAAGTGTTTGCTGCTAGAGGAACTCAACCTCCATGTTAAAGAGCTTGAGACTGAGCTTCAGTCACTGCGACACATCAGGGAGGGGGAGAAGTTCCTGGACTCTATGTTGCAGGAGGTGGTCACACCTATTAAATTAATTACTGCAGATGTAGTCCGTGGTCAGGGACAGGATGTGTGACTATGAGTGAGGAAGGTACAGGGATCCAGGATGTAGTGTTGAAGGAGACGCAGCCCTTGCTATTGTCAAGTAGGATCGAGGTTCTTACTCCCTGTGAGGGCGGGAGTGGGGACTGCAGGGAGGATGAGCAACCTGGCCACAGCACCGTGGTACAGGGGGTCATTCAAGTGGAGGGAGTAAAAAGAAATGTTGTTGTGGTAGGGGATAGTATCATTAGGGGGATAGATAGGGTTCTCTGCAGTCAAGAGCGGGAGTCCCGAAGGCTGTGTTGCCTGCCCAGTGCCAGCGTTAAGGACATCTCCTCTGGGCTGGAAAGAAATTTGGAGTGGGAGGGGGAGGATCCAGTTGTCGTGGTCCATGTTGGTACAAACGACATAGATAGGACAAGGAAGACGGTTCTGTTAAAGGAGTATGAGCAGCTAGGGGTCAAATTAAAAAGCAGAGCCTCAAGGGTAATAATCTCTGGGTTATTACCTGGGCCACGAGCGAATTTGGCTAGGATAAAAAAAATTAAAGAGTTAAATGCGTGGCTCAAAGACTGGTGTGGGAGAAATGGGTTTTGCTTGTTGGGACACTGGCACCAGTACTGGGACAGGAGGGAGCTGTTCCGTTGGGACGGACTCCACTTGGCCAGTGCTGGGACTAGAGTCCTGGCGAATCATATAACTAGGGCTGTAGAGAGGGCTTTAAACTAATTAGTGGGGGGGAGGTTTCTAGAGAGCAAATAATAGAAATGACAACGGAGAAGGTCATAGACTTAGGTAGCAGTGGGGGAATTAAAAAACAGAACGTGTCAGGAAGGGACAGAAGGTATGGAGTAAAAAGTAAAGTACTAAAAGGGGAAAAAACAGGAACTAAGTGTTACAAAACATATTTGAAAGTTCTTTATCTGAATGCACGTAGCATTCGTAACAAAATGAATGGTTTAACGGCACAAATAACGACATGTGGGTATGATCTTGTGGCCATTACAGAAACATGGCTGCAGGGTGACCATGACTGGGAATTAAACATACCAGGTTATTTAACAATCAGGAAGGACAGGCAGGAAGGGAGGGGAGGTGGGGTGGCTATGTTAATAAAGGAAGGAATCACTATAACACAGAGAAATGATATTGGGTCAAAGGAGCAGGATAGTGAAACAGTTTGAGTGGAGATAAGGAATAATAAGGGGAAAAAACACTAGTGGGTGTAGTCTATAGGCCTCCGAACATTTGCAACTCTGTTGGATGGAGTATTAATCAGGAAATAGTTGAGGCTTGTAATAAGGGAACAGCTATAATTATGGGGGATTTTAATTATCATATTAACTGGACAAACCAAATTGGGCAGAACAGCCTTGAGGATGAGTTCATTGAGTGTATTAGGGATGGGTTTCTTGAGCAGTATGTAACTGAACCGACCAGGGGGCAAGCAACCTTAGATTTGGTCCTGTGTAATGAGACAGGATGAATTAAAAATGTCCTAGTGAAGGATCCCCTTGGAATGAGTGACCATAACATGGTTGAATTTCATATTCAATTGGAGGGTGAGAAGGTTGGATCTCAAACAAGCGTGCTGAGCTTGAATAAAGGAGACTATGAAGGTATGAGAGCGGAATTGATTAGAGTCATAGAGTCATAGAGTTATACAGCACGGATAGAGGCCCTTCGGCCCATTGTGTCCGCGCCGGCCATCACGCCCTGTCTAATCTAATCCCATATTCCAGCATTTGGTCCGTAGCCTTGTATGCTATGGCATTTCAAGTGCTCAGCCAAATGCGTCTTGAATGTTGTGAGGGTTCCAGCCTCCACAACCCTTCCGGGCAGTGAGTTCCAGACTCCAACCACCCTCTGGGTGAAAAAGTTCTTTCTCAAATCCCCTCTAAACCTCCCGCCCTTTACCTTGACTCTGTGCCCCCTAGTTATTGACCCTTCTACTAAGGGAAAAAGCTCCTTAGTATCCATCCTATCTATGCCCCTCATAATTTTGTACACCTCAATCATGTCCCCCCTCAGCCTCCTCTGCTCCAAGGAAAACAAACCCAATCTGCCCAGTCTCTCTTCATAGCTGAAGCGTTCCAGCCCTGGTAGCATCCTGGTGAATCTCCTCTGCACCCTCTCCAAAGCTATCACATCCTTCCTGTAGTGTGGTGACCAGAACTGCACACAGTATTCCAGCTGTGGCCTTACCAGTGTTTTATACAGCTCCATCATAACCTCCTTGCTCTTATATTCTATGCCTCGGCTAATGAAGGCAAGTATCCCATATGCCTTTTTTACCACCTTATCCACCTGTTCCGCCGCCTTCAGGGATCTGTGTACTTGCACACCCAGATCCCTCTGACCCTCCGTCTTGCCTACGGTCTTACCATTCATTGTGTATTCCCTTGCCTTGTTAGTCCCCCCAAAGTGCATCACCTCGCACTTTTCCGGGTTAAATTCCATTTGCCACTGTTCCGCCCATCTGACCAACCCATCGATATCGTCCTGCAGACTGAGACTACCCTCCTCGCTATTTACCACCCTACCAATTTTTGTATCATCCGCGAACTTACTGATCATACCTTTTACATTCATATCCAAGTCATTAATATAGACCACAAACAGCAAGGGACCCAGCACCGATCCCTGTGGTACCCCACTGGCCACAGGCTTCCAGTCACAAAAACAACCTTCGACCATCACCCTCTGCCTTCTGTCACTAAGCCAGTTTTGTATCCAACGTGCCAAGGCACCCTGGATTCCATGGGCTCTTACCTTCTTGACCAGTCTCCTGTGCGGGACTTTATCTAAGGCCTTACTGAAATCCATGTATACCACATCCACTGTGTTACCCTCATCCACACACCTGGTCACCCCCTCAAAAAATTCAATCAAATTAGTCAGACATGATCTTCCCTTGACAAAGCCATGTTGACTATTCCTGATTAATCCTTGCCTCTCCAAGTGGAGACTGATTTTGTCCCTCAGAATTTTTTCCAATAATTTTCCCACCACTGATGTTAGGCTCACTGGCCTGTAGTTCCCCGGTTTTTCCCTACTCCCCTTCTTGAATAATGGAACTACATTAGCGGTTCTCCAGTCCTCTGGCACATCCCCTGTGGCCAGAGAGGTTCTGAATATGTGTGTTAGAGCCCCCGCAATCTCTTCCTTTGCCTCACACAGCAGCCTGGGATACATTTCGTCCTGGCCTGGGGATTTATCCATTTTTAGGCCTGCTAAAACCACCAATACCTCCTCCCTCTCGATGTTAATGTGTTCGAGCATATCACAGTCCCCCCGCCCTATTTCTATGTCTACACCGTCCCTCTCCATAGTGAAAACAGATGCAAAAAATTCATTTAGAACCCCTCCTACATCTTCCGGCTCCACACACAGATTGCCACTTTTGTCCCTAATGGGCCCTATTTTTTCCCTAGTTATCCTCTTACCCTTAATATACTTATAAAACATCTTAGGATTTTCCTTTATTTTGCTCGCCAGTGTTATTTCATGGACCCTCCTTGATCTCCTAATTTCTTTTTTAAGTATCCCCCTGCACTTTTTGTACTCCTCTAGGGCTTCCTCCATCTTTAGCCTTTTGTATCTGCCAAAAGCCCTCCTTTTTTTTCTAATCCATTCTCGTATATCCCCTGACATCCACGGTTCCCTGTGGTTTTTGGAACCACCCTTGACCTTTACGGGAACATGTTGCCATTGTATGATCTCAATCTCCCTTCTGAAAGCCTCCCATTGCTCCGATGCAGATTTTCCTCCAGTAGCTGATCCCAGTCCATTTTGGCCAGATCCTGCCTTATCCTATTAAAATCGGCCTTCCCCCAATTTAGAACCTTTATTTCCGGCCCATCCCTGTCCTTTTCCATGGCCACCTTAAATCTCACCATATTATGGTCACTGGCACCAAAGTGCTCACCTACTAGCACTTCTTCCACTTGGCCGGCCACATTCCCTAGAATTAGGTCCAGTACCGCCCCCTCTCTTGTAGGACCTTCTACATGCTGGCTCAAAAAGCTCTCCTGGATGCACTTTACGAATTCTACACCCTCTGTGCCTTTCACACTCTGACTATCCCAGTTAATATTGGGGAAGTTGAAATCCCCCATTATTATTACCCTATTATTTGCACATTTCTCTGAGATTTGCCTACATATCTGTTCCTCTATCTCTCCCTGACTTTTGGAGGCCTATAGTACACTCCCAGCAAAGTGCTTGCCCCCTTTAGATTAGAGTGGACTGGGAAAATAGATTAAAGGGTAAGACGGTACATGATAAGTGGTGTACATTTAAGGAGTTATTTTACAACTTCCAAAAAATATATATTCCACTGAGGAAAAAAGGGTGTAAAAGAAAAGATAGCCATCCGTGGCTAAGCAAAGTAATTAAGGATAGTATCTGACTAAAAACAAGGGCATATAAGGTAGCCAAATCTAGTGGGAGGATACAAGATTGGGAAGTCTTTAAAAGACAGCAAAAAATAACTAAAAGATTGATTAAGAAAGGGAAGATAGATTATGAAAGTAAATTAGCAAAAAATATAAAAACAGACAGTAAAAGTTTCTATAGTTATATAAAAAGAAAAAGGGTGGCTAAAGTAAATGTTGGTCCCTTAGAGGATGAGACCGGGAAATTAATGGTGGGAATCATGGAGCTGGCAAAAACGTTGAACAATTATTTTGTATCAGTCTTTACGGTAGAGGACACTAAGAATATCCCAACACTGGACAAACAGGGGGCCCTAGGGGGGGAGGAGCTAAATACGATCAAAATCACTAAGGAAGTGGTACTTGGTATAATAATGGGACTCAAGGCAGATAAACCCCCTGGACCTGATGGCTTGCATCCTAGGGTCTTGAGGGAAGTGGCAGTAGGGATTGTGGATGCATTGGTAATAATTTTCCAAAACTCCCTGGACTCAGCAAAGGTCCCTGCAGATTGGAAAACTGCTAATGTAACACCCTTATTTAAAAAGGGTAGTAGGCAGAAGGCTGGAAACTATAGACCTGTTAGCCTAACATCTGTGGTTGGTAAAATGTTAGAGTCCATTATTAAGGAGACATTAACGGGACATTTGGATAAACATAATTTAATAGGACAAACTCAGCATGGTTTCATGAACGGGAAGTCATGTTTGACAAATTTGCTTGAGTTTTTTGAGGAAGTAACATACAGGGTGGATAAAGGGGAACCAGTGAACGTAGTGTATTTAGACTTCCAAAAGGCATTTGACAAGGTGCCATACAAAAGATTATTGCTCAAGATAAAAAATCACGGGATTGGGGGTAATATTCTGGCGTGGGTGGAGGATTGGCTCTCTAACAGAAAGCAGAGAGTTGGGATAAATGGTTCGTTCTCAGACTGGCAACCAGTAACTAGTGGTGTTCCGCAGGGGTCAGTGCTGGGTCCCCAACTCTTTACAATCTATATTAACGATTTGGAGGAGGGGACCGAGTGTAACATATCAAAGTTTGCAGATGATACAAAGATGGGACGGAAAGTAGTGAGTGAGGAGGACATAAAAAACCTGCAAAGGGACATAGACAGGCTAAGTAAGTGGGCAGAGATTTGGCAGATGGAATACAATACTGGAAAGTGTGAGGTTATGCACTTTGGCAGGAAAAATCATAGAGCAAGTTATTATCTTAATGGCAAGAAACTGGAAAGTACTGTATTACAAAGGGATCTGGGGGTCCTGGTGCACGAAACTCAAAAAGTTAGTATGCAGGTGCAGCAAGTGATCAAGAAGGCCAATGGAATGTTGGCTTTTATTGCTAGGGGGATAGAATATAAAAACAGGGAGGTATTGCTGCAGTTGTACAAGGTATTGGTGAGACCGCACCTGGAATACTGCACACAGTTTTGGTGTCCATACTTAAGAAAAGACATACTTGCTCTCGAGTCAGTACAAAGAAGGTTCACTCGGTTAATCCCGGGGATGAGGGGGTGGTCATATGAGGAGAGGTTGAGTAGATTGGGACTCTACTCATTGGAGTTCAGAAGAATGAGAGGCGATCTTATTGAAACATATAAAATTGTGAAGGGGCTTGATCGGGTGGATGCGGTGAGGATGTTCCCAATGATGGGTGAAACTAGAACTAGGGGGCATAATCTTAGAATAAGGGGCTGCTCTTTCAAAACTGAGATGAGGAGAAACTTCTTCACTCAGAGGGTGGTAGGTTTGTGGAATTTGCTGCCCCAGAAAGCTGTGGAAGCTACATCATTAAATAAATTTAAAACAGAAATAGATAGTTTCCTAGAAGTAAAGGGAATTAAGGGTTACGGGGAGCGGGCAGGAAATTGGACGAGTCTAGGTTCGGAATGGTCATGGCCCTGTGGGTAGTGGAGTGGGCCCAGGGGCCGTGTAGCCTGGTTCTGCTCCTACTGTGTTCTAATTCTGTGTTAGATTTCAGGAGATGGTTTTATTCCTGTTCCTGGCTGGGGTGGAGATCGCCTTTACAGAAGGTAAGTACTGTAGAAAATATAGGGACAGAGTGATCTCCTGGACGAGTTTTGATCACCTAGATGGGTCGGAAAGGAATTTCCCAGATTTTTTCCTCCCAAATTGGCCATTGGGTCTTTTATCTGGCTTTTCGCCTCTCCCGGGAGATCACATGGGCTCGGGTGCTTAGAAAGTGATAGAAGATTTGAGGTTAGGATCAGATCAGCCATGATCTTATTGAATGGTGGAGCAGGCTCGAGGGGCCGATTGGCCTACTCCTGCTCCTATTTCTTATGTTCTTATGTATTCCGAAATGGTCATAAGCGTATTTACTTTTTGGTCAGACAAAAACTTTTCAGACGGTATACAAAAAACGTTCAAAATTCCGCTCATTATCCGCTCATTATCATCGAGTGACGTGAAGGTTGACCAATCATACAGTCGACCAATGCGACGGTCGACCAATCGCTGCGTCACGGGGGCGGGTTCATTGCGTGTGCGGGCGGGCCATCCTAGATTCGAGTGACGTGACGATTGACCAATCCTACACTTCAGTGACCTGATGGTTGACCAATCGGTGCATGTGTGGGCGGGCCTAATCCTTCTCAGCTGAGGTGAGCGGCCGCCATCCTGATTCCAAACTCTTCATTTCTTTTTCCCACTTTCTGCGTGTTTCTTTTCAAATCTAGATTTCCAGCAAAAAAGAAGTTGCTTTTAAAACACAAATTTTTTTTCAAATAAGTTAAATAATTTGTAAATCTTTTCTCTAACCTCTATAATTTTCCTACCTTTCACCGTTTTTCCAGGCCTTGAAGCCTCGGCCTCTGTTGCCCAGCCACGCCCGAGCTAGGCACCTCCCGTCCCGCTCAACAAGTGGCCCGCGATCGCCGCCATCTTTCTAAAGGCTGGCCGGGCGGGTCTGAGCCGAGCATAGCCACCGCCGCCATCTTTCTAAAGGCTGGTGGGGCGGCACGGAGCTCCACGGAGCCATCGCCGGCACTGGGCTTGGGTGCTTTGTGGCCTGCGTCCGAATGCTGGCTGCGGAGCTCGGGCTGCCCGGGGCGCTGCGCTCGGCTGGTGGGGCGGCACGGAGCTCCGCGGAGCCATCGCCAGCGCTGGGCTCGGGTGCTTTGTGGCCTGCGGCCAAACGGCGGCTGTGGAGCTCGGGCTGACCGGGGCGCTGCGCTCGGCTGGGCCATGTCAGTGCAGGTGCCCGAGGCCCTGGGGCCTAGCCTTCTCCAACCGCCGCCAGCAGCGCAACTCTCAACACTGGCAGAGTGGAGAGGGTCTGCTGGCTTCCCCCTCCCTTTCTCCCTCCCCTTCCCCCCATCCCCTCCACCTCCTTCCCCCATCCTTACCCCCCCACACCCCCTCCCACACACCCCCTTCCATCCCCCCTCCCCTCCCCCCCTCCCTCTCACCCCTCTCCCCCCACCCCCTTTCCCCCCACCCCTTCACCTCACCCCCTTTCTCTCCTTCCGTCTCTCTCCTTCCCTCTGTCTCTGTCTCTCTCTCTCCCTCTCTGTCTCTCCCTCTCTCTCTGTCCCTCTCTCTCTGTCTCTCTCTTCCCCCAGTCTCTCTCTCTCTCTCTTCCCCCCAGTCGCTCTCTCTTCCCCCGTCGCTCTCTCTTCCCCCAGTCGCTCTCTCTTCCCCCTAGTCGCTCTCTGCCCCCCAGTCGCTCTCTCTCTTCCCCCCCAGTCGCTCTCTCTTCCCCCTAGTCGCTCTCTGCCCCCCAGTCGCTCTCTCTTCCCCCCAGTCACACTCTCTCTTCCCCCCAGTTGCTCTCTCTCTTCCCCCCAGTCGCTCTCTCTTCCCCCCAGTCGCTCTCTCTTCCCCCCAGTCGCTCTCTCTCTTCCCCCCAGTCGCTCTCTCTCTTCCCCCAGTTGCTCTCTCTCTTCCCCCCAGTCGCTCTCTCTTCCCCAGTCGCTCTCTCTCTTCCCCCAGTCGCTCTCTCTCTTCCCCCCGTCGCTCTCTCTTCCCCCCAGTCGCTCTCTCCCCCCCAGTCGCTCTCTCTTCCCCCCGTCGCTCTCTCTTCCCCCCCAGTCGCTCTCTTCCCCCCAGTCGCTCTCTCTCTTCGCCCCCAGTTGCTCTCTCTCTTCCCCCCCAGTCGCTCTCTCTCTTCCCCCCCAGTCGCTCTCTCTCTTCCCCCCCAGTCACTCTCTCTCTTCCCCCCAGTCGCTCTCTCTTCCCCCGTCGCTCTCTCTTCCCCCCAGTCACTCTCTCTCTTCCCCCAGTCGCTCTCTCTTCCCCCAGTCGCTCTCTCTTCCCCCCAGTCGCTCACTCTCTTCCCCCCCAGTCGCTCTGTCTCTTCCCCCCAGTCGCTCTGTCTCTTCCCCCGTCGCTCTCTCTCTTCCCCCCAGTCGCTCTCTCTCTTCACCCCAGTCGCTCTCTCTCTTCACCCCAGTCGCTCTCTCTCTTCCCCCCAGTCGCTCTCTCTCTTCCCCCCAGTCGCTCTCTCTCTTCCCCCCAGTCGCTCTCTCTTCCCCCCCAGTCGCTCTCTCTCTCTTCCCCCCCGTCGCTCTCTCTCTTCCCCCCAGTCGCTCTCTTCCCCCCAGTCGCTCTCTTCCCCCCTAGTCGCTCTCTCTTCCCCCCATCGCTATCTCTCTTCCCCCCATCGCTCTCTCTCTTCCCCCATCGCTCTCTCTCTTCCCCCATCGCTCTCTCTCTTCCCCCCAGTCGCTCTCTCTCTTCCCGCCAGTCGCTCTCTCTTCCCGCCAGTCGCTCTCTCTCTTCCCCTCAGTCGCTCTCTCTCTTCCGCCCAGTCGCTCTCTCTCTTCCCCCCAGTCGCTCGCTCTCTTCCCCCCAGTCGCTCCCTCTCTTCCCCCAGTCGCTCGCTCTCTTCCCCCCAGTCGCTCCCTCTCTTCCCCCCAGTCGCTCGCTCTCTTCCCCCCAGTCGCTCGCTCTCTTCCCCCAAGTCGCTCCCTCTCTTCCCCCAAGTCGCTCCCTCTCTTCCCCCCAGTCGCTCCCTCTCTTCCCCCCAGTCGCTCTCTCTCTTCCCCCAGTCGCTCTCTCTCTTCCCCCCAGTCGCTCTCTCTCTTCCCCCCCAGTCCCTCTCTCTCTTCCCCCCGTCGCTATCTCTCTTCCCCCCAGTTGCTCTCTCTCTTCCCCCCAGTCGCTCTCTCTTTCCCCCAGTCGCTCTCTCTCTTTCGCCCAGTCGCTCTCTCTTCCCCTCTGTCGCTCTCTCTCTTCCGCCCAGTCGCTCTCTCTCTTCTGCCCAGTCGCTCTCTCTCTTCCGCCCAGTCGCTCTCTCTCTTCCGCCCAGTCGCTCGCTCTCTTCCCCCCAGTCGCTCGCTCTCTTCCCCCCAGTCGCTCCCTCTCTTTCCCCCAGTCGCTCGCTCTCTTCCCCCCAGTCGCTCGCTCTCTTCCCCAGTCGCTCGCTCTCTTCCCCCCAGTCGCTCGCTCTCTTCCCCCCAGTCGCTCGCTCTCTTCCCCCCAGTCGCTCGCTCTCTTCCCCCCAGTCGCTCGCTCTCTTTCCCCCCAGTCGCTCGCTCTCTTCCCCCCAGTCGCTCGCTCTCTCTCTTCCAAAAACAACATGCCCTCAAAAAAGCCTCGGCACCGCCGGGCACTCCAGCTAGTGTTCTTATAAATACACGTCTATGTTTCTTTCTTATTGTGTCCAATTCTGCGCTCCACACTTTAGGAAGGATGTGAAGGCCTTAGAGAGGCTGCAGAAAAGATTTACCAGAATGGTACCAGGGATGAGGGACTTCAGTTATGTGCAGAGACTGGAGAAGCTGGGATTGTTCTCATTAGAGCAGAGAAGGTTAAGGGGAGATTGACCAGAATGGTACCAGGGATGAGGGACTTCAGTTATGTGGAGAGACTGGAGAAGCTGGGGTTGTTCTCCAGAGCAGAGAAGGTTGAGAGGAGATTTGATGGAGGTGTTCAAAATCATGAGGGGGTCTGGACAGAGTAGATAGAGAGAAACTGTTCCCATTGGCGAAAGGCTCGAGAACCAGAGGACACAGAATTAAGGTGATTGTCAGAAGGTCCAAAGGCTCCTCACAGCTTACTGTCCCACCTAACTTTGTATCATCAGCAAACTTGGATACATTACACTCGGTCGCTTCATCTAGGTCATTAAGATAGATTGTAAATAGCTGCGGTCCCACCAGATCCATGCGGCACCCCACTAGATATAGCCTGCCAACCTGAAAAAGGTCTGTTTATCCCTACGCTGTTTTATGTCCATTAACCAATCCTCTATCCATGCTACTATATTACCCCCAACCCCATGAGCCCTAATCTTGTGTAATAACCTTTTATGTGGCACCTTATCGAATGCCTTTTGGAAATCCAAATATACTACATCCACTGGTTCCCCTCTATCTACCCTGCTAGTTACATCCTCAAAACACTCTAATATATTTGTCAAACACGATTTCCTTTTCATAAAACCATGTTGACTCTGCCTAATCATGTTATGATTTTCTAAGTGACTTAATACCACTTCCTTAACAATGGATTCCAGCATTTTCCCGATGACTGATGTAGCTTTCAAAAGCTCTTATAATAATGTGTCCGTGACTACACAAACCACTCTGGGGCCACGTATATTGTGTATCAGTAAAACAGTCCGTGACTACACAAACCACTCTGGGTCCAGGTATATTGTGTATCAGTAAAACAGTCCGTGACTACACAAACCACTCTGGGTACAGGTATATTGTGTATCAGTAAAACAGTCCATGACTACACAAACCACTCTGGGTACAGGTACATTGTGTATCAGTAAAACAGTCCATGACTACACAAACCACTCTGGGTACAGGTATATTGTGTATCAGTAAAACAGTCCGTGACTACACAAACCACTCTGGGTCCAGGTACATTGTGTGTCAGTAAAACAGTCCATGACTACACAAACCACTCTGGGTCCAGGTATATTGTGTATCAGTAAAACAGTCCGTGACTACACAAACCACTCTGGGTACAGGCATATTGTGTATCAGTAAAACAGGTTTATTAAGCATTAAACATCCGGTACAAAGAAGTAGTACTTAACAAGAAGATAGTCACAGTCTGTTCGTTCAAACCCCGGCGTTCCTTCCGAGTGAGCGCGGCGCAAGTCTCCTGATGTATCTTGCTGTGTTCTGTTGACCCATGCGCGCTTCCTTGGGATCTTGCTGTGTTCTGTTGACTGAAGCTCCTATCAATCTCTGGTTACACGGTGCGCGCTTTCGATGTTCAAAACCTGTACCTTTATACCCTTTTCCCTCTCGTTTTGCCTACGTGGCAGTAATTAACCCTCTAACACCTGGTAAAAAGTCTTGCTCCCTCGTTACCCATCTTATGACCTTGTTTGATCCTTCTGACTTTTTCTCCATGCATAACAAAGTACCCTTATCACAGATCTTCACTTTTCACAGAACACGTTGTGTTCACAGAACACAGAACACAGAGCATGTTGACGAAACAGTCTGTCCATCCGATAGCTGGACCAATGAAGGACGTCTCCAACTCTTATCTATCTCTCTAGTTTTTATCTCTTTAAGCATAATATTGCTGAATTCCTCGTCTCCATAAACTTAGCACAACATTCCATTACTTCAGTAATTTTAAACAGAGGTTTTTGGTCAGGTTGGCATAATCCCATCCTGCTTTGCTCTCAGCCATTCTCCATTTTATACAGGCTTTTAGGATCTTAACATACAATTTCACATATTATAGTTATATTAGAATGGTTATCGAATCTTAATAATGTTGACTAAATCCTACAGGTACACCCTACCCTACACTGATGTCACGCTAACTGGCCTGTAGTTCCCTGCTTTTCCTCTCCCGCCTTCCTTGAATAACGGTGTTACATTTGCGACCTTCCAATCCGTTGGGACCGTTCTACAATCTAGGGAATTTTGGAAGATCAAAACCAATGCATCCACTATCTCTTCAGCCACCTCTTTTACAACCCTAGGATGTTGGCCGTCAGCTCCAGGGGATTTGTCGGCTTTTAGTCCCATTAGTTTTCCTCGTACCTTTTCTCTACTTCTATTAATGACGTTAAGTTCCTCACCCTCATTACACCCTTGGTTCCCCACCATTGTTGCTGTGCTTTTTGTGTCTTCTACTGTGAAGACATTTTTTTTTAACTTTTCTGCTATTTTCTTATTCCCCATAATAATTTCTCCTGCCTCAGCCTCTACGGGACCAACGTTTACTTTTGCTACTCTTTTCCTTTTTACATACTTGTAGAAACTCTTACAATCTGCTTTTATATTTCTTGCTATTTTTCTCTCATTCTATTTTTTCCCTTTTAATCAATTTTTTGGTCAACCTTTACTGGTTTCTGAAACTCTCCCAATCCTCAGGCTTAATATTATTCTTTGCAACATTATAAACTTCTTCTTTCAATCTAATGCTATCCTTAACTTCTTTAGTTAGCCACGGTTGGATCCCTTTTCCCGTGGAGTTTTTGTTTCTCAATGGAATGTATTTTTGTTGAGAATTATGAAATATTTCTTTTAACGCTAGCCACTGCTTATCTACCGCTATACCTTTTAATCTATTTTTCCAATCTCCCTTAGCCAACTCGCCCCTCATACCTATGCAATAGGCTTCCTTTAAGTTTAAGACTCTAGTTTTGGACTGAGGCAAGTCACTCTCAAAATTAATGTAAAATTCTATCATATTATGATCACTCTGCCCCAGAGGATCCTTTACTGTGAGATTGCTAATTAACCCTGTCTCATTACACAACACATGATCTAAAATAGCCTGTTCCCTGGTTGGGTCCATGACATATTGTTCTAGGAAACTGTCCCAAATGCATCCCATGAACTCATCCTCCAGACTGCCTTTGCCAATTTGATTTGTCCATTCTAAATGAAGATTAGTCCCCAAAGATTATTGCATTATTTTTGTTGCAAGCTCCTGCTATTTCTTGATTAATATTCTGTCTAACGGTTTAGCTACGGTTAGGGGGCCTATATACTATTCCTACCAGTGTTTTCTGCCCCTTGTTATTCCTTCGCTCCTTATTCTACTTCCTGATCTTCCGAGTCAAGATCCTTTCTCGCTTCCGTTTTTCAAAATGATGGCCACGGGATCTTTTACGCCCCCGAGATGGCAGATGGGGCCTTGGTTTAACGTCGCATCCGAAAGATGGCACCTCTGATGGAGCAGCTCTCCCTCAGTACTATCTGGAGTGTCAGCCTAGATTACGTGCTCAAGTCTCCAGAGTGGGACTCAAACCCACGACCTTCTGACTCTAGAGGTGAGAGTGTCACCCACTGAGCCGAGGCTGACCCCTCTTAAACTCCAGCCTAGTTACTGGGATTATTATCAGCATCTTCAAACCGCCCCCCACCCTCCCAACCCCGTAATTGCCATTATTAACACAGAACAGTCCTTCATGTGATTAACAGCAGAATGGGACCAGTGCGCTCAGGTGTGAACTCGCTGGTGTCTCAGCAGGTGAGATGAACTGGTGAATCGCTTTTCACACATTGAGCAGCTGAACGGCCTCTTCCCGGTGTGGATGCGTCGATGCTTCTTCAGGTCCTTGGAGCATTTGAAACTCTTGTCGCAGTCGGAACATTTAAACGGCCTTTCATCAGTGTGAACCAGCTGGTGTTCCTGCAGAGAGTCGGAACGTGTGAATCCTTTCCCGCACTCTGAGCAGGAGAACGGCCTCTCATCAGTGTGAACTCGCTGGTGCAGCCGCAGAGATGAGGGACGAGTGAATCCTTTCCCGCACTCGGAGCACGAGAACGGCCTCTCGTCAGTGTGAACCAGCTGGTGTTCCCGCAGAGAGGAGGGACGAGTGAATCCTTTCCCGCACTCGGAGCAGGTGAGCGGCCCCTCATCAGTGTGAACCAGCTGGTGTTTCCGCAGAGAGGAGAGACGAGTGAATCCTTTCCCGCACTCGGAGCAGGTGAACGGCCTCTCGTCAGTGTGAACCAGCTGGTGCTCCCGCAGAGAGGAGGGACGAGTGAATCCTTTCCCACACACGGAGCAGGTGAATGGCCTCTCCCCGGTGTGAACTTGCTGGTGTGTCAGCATGTTGGATGAACGACTGAATCCCTTCCCGCACTCGGAGCAGGTGAACGACCTCTCCCCGGTGTGAACTCGCTGGTGTGCCCGCAGGGAGCCTGAATGAGTGAATCCCTTCCCACACACGGAGCAGGCGAACGGCCTCTTCCCAGTGTGGGTGAACTGGTGTTTCCGAAGATTGGATGAGTGCGTAAACCTCTTCCCGCAGTGAGAGCAGCTGAACGGCCTCTCCCTGGTGTGGATGCGTCGATGCTTCTTCAGGCCCTTGGAGCATTTGAAACTCTTGTCGCAGTCGGAACATTTAAACGGCCTCTCGTCAGTGTGAACCAGCTGGTGTTCCCGCAGAGAGGAGGAATGAGTGAATCCTTTCCCGCACTCGGAGCAGGAGAACGGCCTCTCCCCGGTGTGAACCAGCTGGTGTATCAGTAGGGTGGAGGAGAGAGTGAATCCCTTCCCACACACGGAGCAGGTGAATGGCCTCTCCCCGGTGTGAACTCGCTCGTGTATCAACAGGTGGCAAGACTGGTTAAACCTCTTCTCACAGTGAGAACAGGCGAACGGCTTCTCGCCGGTGTGAACTCGCCGGTGCTGTATCAGTTGGCTGGATCTTCTGAAGCGCTTCTCGCAGTCGGAGCACTGAAAAGGTCTCTCCCCGGTGTGAACACGCTCGTGTATCAACAGGTTGCAAGATTCGTTAAACCTCTTCAAACAGTGAGAGCAGGCGAACGGCTTCTCCCCGGTGTGGATGCGTCGATGCTTCTTCAGGCCCTTGGAGCATTTGAAACTCTTGTCGCAGTCGGAACATTTAAACGGCCTCTCGTCAGTGTGAACCAGCTGGTGTTCCTGCAGAGAGGAGGGATGAGTGAATCCTTTCCCGCACTCGGAGCAGGTGAACGGCCATTGCATGGAGTGACTGCGTTGATGAGTCTCCAGCTCGGAGAGGCAACTGAATCCTATCCCGCATTCCCGACATTTGCACGGATTCCCCTCGCTTTGGTTACACTTGTGCCTCCCCAGGCTGCACCTTCGGTTGAATCCACGTCCACACACAAGACACGTGTGCAGTTTGCCCGGATTCTGATTGCTGCTTTCCGCTTCCATATGTCGATGATATTCAGGTCCTGATGAATCGAGTGACTCTGTCAGATCTTCGTGCGAAGTTTGCATTAAGCTGCCCGTCTGCAATTCCTCCCCTTGCAAGAGATGGTAAAAGAGGTTTATATAAGTAATTAATGTAAATACAGGAGAGAAAGTAAAGAAAGACTGGCCTTTATACAGCGCTTTTCACGACCAACGGTTTTACAGCCAATGAAGTACTTTTTGAAGTGTAGTCGCTGTTGTAATGTGGGAAACA
The DNA here is from genome assembly GCF_052327205.1 of Somniosus microcephalus. Taxonomy (NCBI): domain Eukaryota; kingdom Metazoa; phylum Chordata; class Chondrichthyes; order Squaliformes; family Somniosidae; genus Somniosus; species Somniosus microcephalus. Next base: position 582,898 of record NW_028225331.1, on the reverse strand, counting down.
CTGCAGCCAATTGGCATGATAAATAATGGCCAGGACACCGGGGATAACTCTCCTGCCCTTCTTCGAAATAGGGGGATCTTTTATGTCCACTTGAATGTCTCATCCGAAAGACGGTCCTCCGACAGTGCAGCACTCCCTCAGTACTGCTCCCTCCGACAGTGGTGCATTCCCTCAGTACTGCCCCTCCGATAGTACAGCACTCCCTCATTACTGCCCCTCCGACAGTACAGCACTCCCTCAGTACTGCACCTCCGACAGTACAGCACTCCCTCAGTACTGCCCTTCCGACAGTGCGGCTCTCCCTCAGTACTACCCCTCCGACAGTGCGGCGCTCCCTCAGTACTGCCCCTCCGACAGTGCGGCGCTCCCTCAGTACTGCCCCTCCGACAGTGCAGCGCTCACTCAGTACTGCCCCTCCGACAGTGCGGCGCTCCCTCAGTACTGCCCCTCCGACAGTGCGGCCCTCCCTCAGTACTGCCCCTCCGACAGGGCCGCGCCCCCTAAGCACCGCCCCTCCGACAGTGCGGTGCTCCTTCGGCACTGCCCCGGAGCGTCAGCCTAGATTTATGTGCTCGAGTCACTGGAGTGGGGACTTTGAACCCACAACTTTCTGACTCAGGGTGCTCCCAACTGGCTGCAAGCACAAGGCATTTCTGAGCTGGAAACAGCAACAGAACTCGAGAGCAAGAAAGCAGCTGTACAGAAGCCTGAAGGCCGAGGTCCAACAAAAAACTCCTGACCTAAAGAACAGATGGTGGGTGGAGAAAGCGCAGGAGATCCAGCAGCTAGCCGACAACCACGACGTGCGTGGATTCTTTCGCGCAGTCAAGACCATCTACGGCCCAAGCACCCAAGGCCCTACCCCACTGCGGGCCAAGAATGGAGAGGTACTCATCAAGGATAGGGAAGCAGTCAGTGCCCGCTGGAAGGAGCACTTCGAAGATCTCCTTAACCATGACTCTGTCTTCGACACGAGTGTCCTCAACTCCATCTCACAGCATGCTACCCGCCACCATCTCAGCACAACCCCAGCTCGGCATGAGGTTGAAAAGGCCATCCGACAACCGAAGAACAACAGGGCCTCAGGAGCAGATGGAATCCCCACCGAGGCACTAAAGCATGGCGGAGAAGCAATACTGGTGCGAATTCATTAACACATTTCTCTTATCTGGAAGGAGGAGAGCATGCCAGGGGATCTCAGAGACGCCGTAATTGTGACCATCTTCAAGTAGGGTGACAAGTCTGATTGCAGTAATTACAGAGGTGTTTCCCTGCTATCTGCCACAGGGAAAGTCATCGCAAGAATCCTCCTCAATTGCCTTCTCCCAGTGGCCGAAGAGCTCCTCCCAGAGTCGCAATGCGGATTCCGCCCACTAAGGGGCACAATGGACATGATCTTCACCGCACGTCAATTACAAGAGAAATGCAGGGAACAGCACCAACCGCTGTACATGGCCTTCTTTGATCTCACAAAGGCCTTCGACACTGTCAACTGTGAGGGATTATGGAGTGTCCTCCTCAAATTCGGCTGCCCTCAAAAGTTTGTCACTGTCCTCCGCCTGCTTCACGACGACATGCAAGCCGTGATCCTGACCAACAGTTCCACCACAGACCCAATTCACGTACGAACCGGGGTCAAGCAAGGCTGTGTCATCACACCAACGCTCTTCTCAATCTTCCTTGCTGCAGTGCTCCATCTCACCCTCAGTAAGCTCCCCACTGGAGTGGAGCTAATTTACAGAACAAACGGAAACTGTTCAACCTCCGTCGCCTCCAGTCCAGAGCCAAGATCGTCCCATCCTCTGTCGTCGAATTACAGTATGCAGACGATGCTTGCGTCTGCGCTCACTCGGAGGTCGAACTCCAAACCATCGTCAACACCTTCACCGAAGCATACGAGAGCATGGGCCTTACACTAAATATCCGTAAGACAAAGGTCCTCTACCAACCTGCCCCCGCCACAGTGCTGCCCCCCCCGATTATCAAAATCCACGACAAGGCCTTGGACAAGGTGGACCACTTTCCATACCTCGGGAGCCTACTGTCAACAAGGGCAGATGTCGACGACGAAGTCCAACACCGCCTTCAGTGTGCCAGTGCTGCCTTCGGTCGCCTGGACAAGAGAGTGTTTGAAGACCAGGACCTCAAACCCGGCTCTAAGCTCATGGTCTACAGAGCAGCAGTGATACCCACCCTGCTGTATGCCTCAGAGACATGGACCATGTACAGCAGGTACCTCAAAGCACTGGAGAGGTACCACCAACGCAGCCTCCGCAAGATCCTGCAAATCCATTGGCAGGATAGACGCACCAACATCAGTGTTCTTGCTCAGGCCAACATCCCCAGCATCGAAGCTCTAACCACGCTCAATCGGCTCCGATGGACGGGTCACATTGTCCGCATGCCCGAAATGAGACTCCCAAAACAAGCGCTCTACTCAGAGCTCCGGCACGGCAAGAGAGCCCCAGGTGGGCAGAGGAAACACTTCAAGGACACCCTCAAAGCCACCTTGAAAAAGTGTAACATCCCCACCGACACCTGGGAATCCCTGGCCCAAGACTGCACAAAGTGGAGGAGAAGCATCCGGGAAGGCACCGAACACCTCGAGTCTCTTCGCCGGGAGCAAGCGGAAGCCAAGCACAGGCAGCGCAAGGAGCGCACGTCAACCCAGACACCCCACCCACCCGCCCCTTCAACCACTGTCTGCCCCACCTGTGACAGAGACTGTAGGTCCCGCATTGGACTCATCAGTCACCTGCGAACTCACTTTTAATGTGGAAGCAAGTCATCCTCGGTTCCGAGGGACTGCCTAAGAGAAGAGAGAGGCTCACAAGGCCTTTCACATCCTTGCTAAAGTGCGGTGGCCGAGGGAATTCTCACCGTCCCTTTAATCAGAAGAACACACGAGAGGGGGGAGGGAGTCCCTTTCAATCTGGAGGGGGTGGGTGTCCCTTTCAATGTGGAGGGGGGTGGGTGTCCCTTTCAATGTGGAGGGGGGTGGGTGTCCCTTTAAATGTGGAGGGGGTGGGTGTCCCTTTAAATGTGGAGGGGCAGGGCCACGCATGCTCATTCGGCCCCCTCACCAGAAGAGTATTTCTCTTTTTAAACCTTAACTCTGTGGTTTACAGTTTCTAAAGTCTCTGGTGTAGCGGGGACTGTTTATAAACCAGGGCCCTTAAATATATCATTTAGCTATAAGGTAACTTCAATTCTGCGGTTTATTTTTTCTAGGGTCTCTGTGGTGTAGCGGGGACTTCTGCCATACAAGCGCCCTAGAGTATATCTTTAATTGGAGGTATTGAATTAATTTAAAATAATTAAAGGGTAAGTCATGTCAGGACAGCCCAGCCCTGTGTTATGCTCCACCTGCGCTATGTGGGAATTCAGGGACGCTGCTGGTGTCCCTGACGACCATGTGTGCCGGAAATGTGTCCAGCTGCAGCTACTAGCAGACCGCATTGAGGCGCTGGAGCTGCGGATGGATGAGTTTTGGAGCATTCGCGATGCTGAGAAGGTCATGGATAACACGTTTGATGAGGTGGTCACACCGCAGGTAAGGGCTGCACAGGCAGAAGGGAAATGGGTGACCATCAGGCAGAGCAGCAGAAGCAGGCAGGTAGTGCAGGGGACCCCTGTGGCCATTCCCCTCTCAAACAGGTATACCGATTTGGATACTGTTGAGGGGGCTGACTTACCAGGGGAAGGCAGCAGCAGCCAACTTCCTGGCACTGGGGGTGCTTCTGCTGCTCAGGAAGGGAGGAAAAAGAGTGGGAGAGCAATAGTGGTAGGGCATTCTATCGTAAGGGGAACAGATAGGCGTTTCTGTGGCCGTAGACGTGACTCCAGGATGGTTTGTTGCCTCCCTGGTGCCAGGGTCAAGGATGTCACTGAACGGCTGCAGGGCATTCTGAAGGGGGAGGGTGAACAGTCAGAGGTCGTGGTTCACATTGGGACCAACGACATGGGTAGGAAGAGGGATGAGGTCCTGCAGCAAGAATTTAGGGAGCTAGGTAGCAGATTAAAGAGCAGGACCTCAAAGGTTGTAATCTCTGGATTACTCCCGGTGCCACGTGCTAGTGAGTATAGGAATAGGAGGATAGAGCAGATGAATGCGTGGCTAAAGAGTTGGTGCAGGAGGGAGGGCTTTAGTTTCCTGGATCACTGGGTCTGCTTCAGGGGAAGGTGAGACTTGTACAAGTCGGACGGGTTGCATCTGAACCAGAATGGGACAAATATCCTTGCGCGGAGGTTTGCTAGCACTGTTGGGGGGGGGGGGTTTAAACTAACTTGGCAGGGGGATGGGATACAGAGTGGAGCTATAATAGGGGGTGATGTACTGCCAAATATAGAGGAAAAAACAAGTCAGCTTGGAAGGCAGAGCAAATATGTAACGGCACAAGGGAGTAGGGCAAGGCTGGATGGCATTTATTTTAATGCAAGGTGTTATGTATGTAGCTTTAAGAGAATAACTGGTCTCAGACTGCAGTACCGGCAGTGACCACCCCTGTATAAAAGGCGCTAGTGAGCCTCTGTTGTTTTCAGTTTCACTATTGACTTCCACCAGTAAATACTTGTTTTGTTCAACTCCTGCTGTCCGTGTCTCAATCATTCACGGACATAATACTGGCGACGAGCAGATACGAACCTACCTACAGTCTGCACCACCTCCTGGGATCCATTCCTACAGCGAAGTGAGCAGAGGTCGAGGCCAGAAAGAAAAGAAAGTAAGAGGCAGTAGAAACGGGCGTCAACCGTGGGGATCCGCCCCGTGTTAGCGGAGTTGAAGATTGTTGGAGAAGCTGTCGGAAGCGGGGCCTGGTTCCTGTCGACGGTGCTTCAGCTAATCGGGCTGGTGGCAGGTAGTACACTGATCCTTCCTGGGCTGCGGTGGTCGCGAACTCGAGCGGGTGGCTTGCAACGGGGCCGAGCAGCGTTGTCGGGAAGAGAAAGGGTGGAGCACACAGGGCGCAGCCGGTGCTGCGAAGCCGGGCTGCATATAGACCCGAGAAGAGGGAGGCAAGAGTCCCACAGGGTTGTTCCACAACGGGAAAATAATAAAAAAAAGAAATATTAAATGCGCAAGGAACCGCGGAAAGCAGCGCTAGCAACAGCGGGGAAGAAGGCAAAGCGCGGGAGGCGCCATTTTAGATTTGCAAGATGCCGAAGACTGGCTGTATCACTGCTTTTGATAATACAATAGAGGACTGGACCACGTATGTGGAAAGACTCGAGGTATATTTCGAGGCAAACGAAATAGCTGATGAGAAAAAGGCATTGGTATTGCTAAACTTAATGGGCGCTAGAACGTACGGCCTATTGCAGGACCTGATTACACCAGCCAAACCGAAGGCAAAGAGTTTTAACGAAATTGTTGCTGTCCTACAGGAACACCTAAACCCTGCACCGCTGTTGATAGCAGAAAGATTTAAATTCCACAGGAGAACTCAACATAAAGATGAGAGCAATGCTGAGTACCTTACGGAACTACGCAAGCTATCAAAGCACTGCCAGTTCGGAGAAGGACTGGCAGATACCCTACGGGACAAATTTGTCTGTGGACTCCTGAGTGAAGGAACACAGAAGAAGTTACTATCAGAGAAAGAGCTGACGCTAGATAAGGCTTTCAGCGTGGCAGTATCGTATGAAGCAGCAGCCAGGGGAGCTGCAGAAATCCAACAAAAGCCACAGGAATACGGCACCCACGAAATGACACGGGGATTTGCAAATGTTATCGCTGCGGCAGAACTAACCATGACCAGAAGGACTGCTGGTCCAAAGACAAAATATGCAGGCAATGCGGAAAGATGGGACACATTGCATGAGTTTGCAGGTCTGGGAAGAAGACCAGCGACAACAAAAAGGCTACTAAGGGACCGTACAAGAAAGTACAAAAGATGACGGACAGTAGTTCCGAAGACCAGATGAGCGATAGTGAATCCGGGAACAGGAAACTAAGCTGTCTCAAACTTCACAATGTAATCGCAAAAGAGGATCACCGAACCATTTAGGTCACCCTCACGATAGCAGGGTCCCAAGTTAAAATGGAATTGGATACAGGATCAGCGCTAACCGTCATGAATCGACGAGACTACGAGCGGCTATTCTCACACATACCCCTGAGAGAGACATCCATCGTCTTGACGACGTATACGGGGCAAAAAGTATACCCCAGAGGAAAAATAAGGGTGCCTGTCGAATACAACGGCAAGAAAATACGGAAATTGTATCTCTACATACTGGCCAAATGGTGGACCACCGTAATTGGGACGTGAATGGATCAGGAAGATAAACTTAGATTGGCACTCCATTCATGCAATGATGGTGGACGGTAAAAAAGATGAAGACGTCACTCCTGGACGATTGTCAACAATCTTAGCTAACGCCAAAGAGGTATTTCAACAAGAACTGGGCACGCTTAAAGGCGTAACCGCCTCGATAAAAATAGAAGAGAATGCAGTTCCCCAGTTTTTCAAAGCAAGACCGGTACCATATGCAATTCGCCCAGCCGTCGAGGCAGAGCTGGAGAATCTGGAGAAGGCAGGTGTGTTGTCTAAGGTCGACTGGAGCGAGTGGGCGACACCCATCGTTCCTGTCATTAAGAAAACGTTAAGCAATAAGTCCGGGGAGCCAAGGAAGATTCGCATCTGTGGGGATTTCAAGGTGACGGTGAACCCAGTCCTTCACACAGTACAATATCCTCTTCCAAGGATAGAAGACATCTTCGCCTCACTGTCTGGAGGGAAGCGTTTTACAAAAATTGACCTAGCACAAGCATATTTGCAGATGGAAGTTGAAGAGTCCTCTAGGAAGTATCTCACGATAAACACTCACAAAGGTCTTTACCAGTATCATCAATTGGTATTCGGAGTAGCATCGGCTCCGGCGATATGGCAAAGAGCGATGGAACAAGTCCTGCAAGGGATTCCGGGGACTCAGTGTTACTTGGATGACATCCTTGTGACAGGTGAAGATGACAGTGAACACCTTAACAACCTAGAACAGGTGCTCACTAGACTACGGGAACATTGGCTACGAGCCAACCGCCCCAAGTGCGAGTTTTTTAAGAAACAGATATCGTATTGTGGCCACGTGATTGATGAAGAGGGGTTACATAAGTCCCCTGACAAAATTGAAGCAGTTGTTAAGGCCCCAGCACCTGAAAATGTGTCGCAACTGAGGTCATTCCTCGGATTGGTGAATTACTACCATAAGTTTTTGCCGAATTTATCGGCAATTCTGCACCCACTGAACGCCCTGCTACGAACGGGGGTAGCATGGAAATGGAGCGATGATTGTAAGCGGGCCTTTCAGAAGAGTAAGGACTTAATCACTTCAAGGGAAGTATTGGCTCACTACAACCCAGCACTGCCGATCAGACTGGCGTGTGATGCGTCTCCCTACGGCATTGGGGCGGTTGTCACATAAATTCCTTGATGGTTTAGAGAGGCCGATAGCTTTTGCGTGACGCTCGTTAACTTCTGCCGAGCGTAACTACGCCCAGATTGACAGAGAGGCCCTCAGCCTAGTGTGGGGGGTGAAGAAGTTCAATCACTACCTGCACGGTCAAAAATTTACTCTACTAACCGATCATCAACCTCTTGTCTCCATTTTCAACCCTCAGAAGGGCGTACCGATAATGACAGCACAACGGCTGCAGAGGTGGTCTCTTTTCCTAGGGGCACACCAATATGACATCGAGTACAAAGGAACTAAACAACATGGGAATGCTGATGGATTGTCACGCCTACCGTTGCCGACGGTGGAAGAAGAAGACCTTGCAGTGGATCCAATGGAGTTATTCCACTCGACCATAGTCGAATGTCTCCCTGTGACGAATGCCAACATAGAAAAGGAAACACGGAATGACCCGACACTATCATGGGTCTATGATTTAACGGTGAAGGAATGGCCAGCACATGGCGAACCACTGCTGCCAGCATTCTCGCCGAGAAGAGAACAGCTGTCAGTGTGCAGAGGAACCTTGATGTGTGGATCCAGAGTAGTAATTCCACCTAAGTTGACGGATAGAGTGCTCAATGAGCTTCATGAGGGTCATCTGGGTGGGGTAAAAATGAAGAACTTAGCCAGAGCGTTTGTGTGGTGGCCGGGAATCGATAGAGAAATCGAAGAGATGACCAAGAGCTGTGCAGGATGCCAGAAGGTCCAAAATGCCCCACCACAAGCTCCTCTGCATCCATGGGAGTGGCCCTCATCTCCATGGCAAAGGGTGCACATTGACTTTGCTGGTCCCTTCATGGACTCGATGTTTTTAATTGCGGTGGATGCACATTCAAAGTGGCCAGAGGTAATAAAAATGTCCTCAACCACCATGGAAAAAACTATCACAGTTTTACGAACCATATTCACCAGGAATGGGCTGCCTGAACAGATTTGCTCTGACAATGGACCACAGTTTGTGTCTGAAGAGTTCCGGAGGTTCTTAAAGAACAATGGTGTTAAGCATTACACATCTGCCCCATATCATCCAGCCACTAATGGATTGGCCGAGAGGTTTGTCCAAACATTCAAGAAAGCTATCAAGGCAATGTGTAATGAAGATATACCCCTACAACACAAGGTGGACAACTTCTTGTTTGCCTACCGGAATGCGACACATGCGGTTACCAGCCAAACTCCAGCCATGATGTTCTTCAATCGAAGACTACGATGCCGCTTGGATTTGGTTAAGCCAAACGTCCGAAGAGATGTGGAGAACAGGCAGTTTCAGAATATGAATGAAAGGCCGACCAGGAGTTTTAAGATAGGTCAACCAGTTTTGGCCCGGGACTACCGCACTGAGAAATGGCAGCCAGGAACGATTTGTACACGGCAAGGACCTCTCATGTATACCGTGGATGTTGGAGAGAGCATTGTAAGACGCCATGCTGACCAGATTCTAGAGTCACTGGAAAACGTCAACTCCACACCACGATCTGATACACCTGGCAATGAAATCGACGTACCAATTGCAGCTACCGCAGAACCGGTGATATTGGAAGCAGATGAACCAAACGACATTGATCCCGACTCAACATTGCCAGAAGAACCTGATACCCCAAAGAGGCATTATCCAGACAGAATCAGGAAGCCTCCTCAAAGACTGAACTTATAATTGCTTAAACTTAATCTGTGTGATTCTGTGAATGTATCTAGCAACCGTAATTGTGATTATAATTAGTTATCATTTAGTTGTTAAATGAATGTTATGTACTGTTTATCTATAAAGGGGAGGAATTGTTGTGTATGTAGCTTTAAGAGAATAACTGGTCTCAGACTGCAGTACCGGCAGTGACCACCCCTGTATAAAAGGCGCTAGTGAGCCTCTGTTGTTTTCAGTTTCACTGTTGACTTCCACCAGTAAATACTTGTTTTGTTCAACTCCTGCTGTCCGTGTCTCAATCATTCACGGACATAATACAAGGAGTCTTGCGAATAAGGTGGATGAACTGAAGGTGTTGATGAACACATGGGAGTATGATATTGTTGCTATCACGGAGACATGGTTGAGGGAGGGGCAAGACTGGCAGCTCAATATTCCGGGGTATAGAATCTTCAGGCGAGACAGAGGGGGGGAGGTAAAAGAGGAGGGGGGTGTCGCAATATTAATTAAAGAGTCAATTACTGCTGTAAGGAGGGATGATATATTAACAGGTTCCTCTAATGAGGCCATATGGGTAGAACTTAAAAACAAAAAGGGGGCAAGCACTTTGCTGGGAGTGTACTATAGGCCCCCAAATAGTCAGGGGGAGATAGAGGAACAGATATGTAGGCAAATCTCAGAGAAGTGTGCAAATAATAGGGTAATAATAGTGGGGGATTTCAACTTCCCCAATATTAACTGAGATAGTCAGAGTGTGAAAGGCTTAGAGGGTGCAGAATTCTTAAAGTGCATCCAGGAGAGCTTTTTGAGCCAGCATGTAGAAAGTCCTACAAGAGGGGGCGGTACTGGACCTAATTCTAGGGAATGTGGCCGGGCAAGTGGTAGAAGTGTTAGTAGGAGAGCATTTTGGTGACAGTGACCATAATTCGGTGAGATTTAAGGTAGTCATGGAAAAGGACAGAGATGGACCGGAAATAAAGGTTCTAAATTGGGGGAAGGCCGATTTTAATATGATAAGGCAGGATCTGGCCAAAGTGGACTGGGATCAGCTACTTGTAGGAAAATCCACATCGGGGCAATGGGAGTCTTTCAGAAAGGAAATTGAGAGAGTACAATGGCAACATGTTCCCGTAAAGGTCAAGGGTGGGACCAACAAGCCCAGGGAACCTTGGATGTCAAGGGATATACGAGAATGGATTAGGGAAAAAAAGGGGGGCTTTTGGCAGATACAAAGGACTAAGGACAGAGGAAGCCCTAGAGGAGTATAAAAAGTGCAGGGGGATACTTAAAGAAAATAGGAGAGCGAGGAGGGGCCATGAAATAACACTGGCGAGCAAAATAAAGGAAAATCCTAAGGTGTTTTATAAGTATATTAAGGGCAAGAGGATAACTGGGGAAAGAGTAGGGCCCATTAGGAACCAAAGTGGCAATCTGTGTGTGGAGCCAGAAGATGTAGGTGGGGTTTTAAATGAATTTTTTGCATCTGTGTTCACTATGGAGAAGGATGATGCAGACATAGAAATCGGGCAGGGGGACTGTGATATACTTGAACATATTAGCATCATGAGGGAGGAGGTACTAGCGGTTTTAGCAGGCTTAAAAGTGGATACATTTCCAGGCCCGGATGAGATGTATCCCAGGCTACTGTGGGAGGCAAAGGAGGAGATTGCAGGGGCTCTGACACACATTTTCAGAACCCCTCTGGCCACAGGGGAGGTGCCAGAGGACTGGAGAACAGCTAACGTAGTACCATTATTCAAGAAGGGTAGTAGGGATAAACCAGGGAATTACAGGCCAGTGAGCCTAACATCAGTGGTAGGGAAATTATTGGAAAAAATTCTGAGGGACAGAATGAGTCTCCACTTGGAGAGGCAGGGATTAATCAGGGATAGTCAGCATGGCTTTGTCAAGGGAAGATCATGTCTGACTAATTTGATTGATTTTTTCGAGGGGATGACTAGGTGTGTGGATGAGGGTACTGCAGTGGATGTGATATACATGGATTTCAGTTAGGCTTTCGATAAAGTCCCGCATAGAAGACTGGTCAAGAAGGTAAGAGCCCATGGGATCCAGGGTGCCTTGGCACATTGGATCCAAAACTGGCTTAGTTCCAGAAGGCAGAGGGTGATTGTGGTGTATGTAACCTGTTCCACCTTAAGAGAACTTAAGCCTGTTCCACCTTAAGAGATGTACTACTTTCTCTGGCTGCTGTATACGTAATACCGGTGGTGACCACCGGTATATAAGTACTGTGTAGTGATATTGCTGTTAGTATAGCCCTGACCTCCAACTAGTAAAGACCTGTTGAAACGTTATTCTTGTAGTCTGTGTCAGTAATTAATCTTAAATACAACTAGAACACACAGACTTAACAGTGGCGACGAGTCCGATTCTTACCCTGCGGCAGTTTATATCCACGGCGGCTTCGTCCACAGAACGGGCGTCGAAGAGAGGCATCCACCCTCATCACCCTGCTGGAAGACACGTCGCGCGGCAGGCATCGAGAACCCGGAGTGCAGAAGATATCCTGAACTCGAAGCCTCCATCAGCGGCAGTCAGCTATCTTCCTTCTACCTCGGTGGTGGGTAAGCCGGTCAGCAACGCGAGCAGAAAGTTAGCCGCGTTGGCTGTACAGACGGGGAGGGAAGACGGAGGAATAAGGGCGGTGAGATCGATCGCGACCGGAGATAAGGGCCGGGCCGCATTCGGGCCAAAAGGCGCAACGCGGGGACATCGATCGCGGCTGGTGATAAGGGCCGGGCCGCATTCGGGCCAAAAAGGCGCAGCGTCTGGGGTGACTGAAGGCGCGAGAGCCGCGGTGAAGGCGAACGCAGCCGGTGCTAATAACCGGGCTGCAAGAAGGGCTGCGAGGCATGACATCGGGGAAGCGCGAATGGCCGAGGGAGCCGCGGTGAAAGCTTCAGGGGAGTTACTAACCGCTGGGAAAGGGGAGCAGCAGCGGCACGCCAAACGCCATTGCAGCCAGCGGGTGAAGAAGGCGAGCGCGGAAAAGACCGCCAAGCGCGGGAAACCGCCATTTTGTAGGCGGAGGACGAAGACAAGAGCGGGAAGCCGCCATCTTGGAAAAAGGGAAATCACTAAAAAAAAATTGCAACGATGCCTAAACATGGGAACATTAATACCTTTGATAGCGACATCGAAGATTGGGCCACGTATGTAGAACGCATACAAAATTATTGTAAAGCAAATAAAATCCCAAATGATGAGAAAGCACTAACTTTATTAAACTTAATGGGTGCGAAGACATACGGGCAATTGAAACACCTTTTATCACCAGATGAACCGGTGGAGAAGACGTTCGAGGAGATTGTTACTGTCCTGAGAAATCATCTAAACCCCACGCCGCTGATGCTAGCGGAACGATTTAAATTTTACAGCAGAAAGCGGCTGAAAGATGAAAGCAATGCTGAATATTTAATGGAATTGCATAAGCTAGCAAAGTACTGTCAGTTTGGAACGGGACTAACAGAAGCGCTAAGAGATAAATTTGTGTGTGGATTATTAAAAGAAGATACACAAAAGCGACTGCTCGAGGAGAATGAGCTGACGCTTGAGAAAGCGGTCACTATGGCAGCATCACACGAAGCCGCAGCGAGAGGCACGGCAGTAATGCAGCTACGGTCACCGGAACTCAGTACAAATCAATTGGTTTTGAGTACTGTAAAATGTTATCGTTGTGGAAAGACAACGCACGATCAGAACCAGTGTTGGTTTAAAAACCAAGAATGCAGAACGTGTGGCAGGCTTGGCCACATAGCTAAAGTATGCCGGTCAGGAAAGAAGACCAGCAACAAAAAGTCACCGCAAGGAAAATACATAAAGGTACACAAGGTGACAAAGAACAGTTCGAACGAACAGAAGTCAGATTCAGACGCCAGCAGTAATGAACTGGGTAGCTTAAGAGTACACGTTGGTAAGGATGCAGATCTCCAGACAATTTGGGTCACTCTTCAGATAGCAGGAGTCCAAGTAAAGATGGAATTGGACACTGGATCGGCATTGACGGTCATGAATAAGAAAGATTACAAAAGGTTATTCCAACATATTCCCCTACGGGATACGGAGATTATATTGAAAACACACACGGGGCAAAGAGTGTACCCCATCGGAAAGATAGAGGTAAAAGTGGTCCACAAGGGCAAAGAAAGCCAAGTAATGCACTTATATGTGCTACCTGAAGGAGGTCCACCACTACTGGGGCGGGAGTGGATTAGGAAAATGAATATGGACTGGCACTCCTTAAAGGCACTAATGGTAGATTCCGGGGAAACAGATGTCAAACCTAAACAATTGTCCAGAATATTGGATGATGCTAAAGAGGTGTTCCAGCAGGGACTGGGAACACTGAGAGGAATTACGGCAAACATCAAGATTGATGAACATGCACACCCAAAATTTTTCAAAGCCAGACCGGTACCCTATGCAATACAACCTGCTGTAGAAGTGGAACTGGAAGCGCTAGAATGTTCAGGTGTACTGTCTAAGGTAGATTGGAGTGAGTGGGCTACGCCCATTGTTCCCATTATGAAACGTCCTTCGAGCAACAAGCCAGGAGAACCAGGGAAGGTTCGCATCTGTGGAGACTTCAAGATCACCGTTAATCCGGTGCTTCACACGGTGCAGTATCCGCTTCCGTGGATTGAGGATATTTTTGCTTCGTTGTCTGGCGGGAAACACTTCGCCAAGATAGACCTGGCGCAGGCGTACTTGCAGATGGAGGTTGAAGAAGAGTCACGCCAGTACCTCACGATCAACACGCATAGAGGTTTGTACCGGTATAATAGGCTGGTTTTTGGAGTGGCATCGGCTCCAGCAATTTGGCAGAGGGCCATGGAGCAGGTATTACAGGGAATTCCAGGCACACAATGTTACCTGGACGATATTCTGATTACAGGAGATGGTGATGAAGAACACTTCGCAAACTTGGAACTGGTGCTCAACAGACTGAAAGAGTATGGACTTCGAGTTAATCGGCAGAAATGTGAGTTCTTTCAGAAGCGGATCTCATACTGTGGTCATGTCATTGACCGGGAGGGGCTTCATAAGTCTCCTGACAAGATAGAGGCAGTTGTAAAGGCTCCCGCTCCGGATAATGTCTCTCAGTTGAGGTCGTTTCTAGGATTGATTAACTATTACCTAAGTTTCTACCGAATCTATCCACGGTACTGCACCCGCTGAACGCTCTTTTACAGAAGGGGGTACCATGGGAATGGAGCGAAAACTGTAAGAAGGCATTTCGCAAAAGCAAAGAATTGATCACCTCAGAAGAAGTGTTGGCTCACTTCAACCCGACACTGCCTATTCGGTTGGCTTGTGATGCTTCTCCATATGGTATTGGGGCAGTACTCTCACACAAGTTGCCAAATGGCACGGAAAGGCCAGTCGCGTTTGCATCCAGATCATTGACCTCCGCTGAGCGCAACTATGCGCAGATCGATAGGGAGGCTCTCAGCCTTGTATGGGGAGTGAAGAAGTTTAATCATTACCTGCAGGGCCAAAAATTCACACTTCTGACAGACCATCAGCCGTTGGTATCCATTTTTAACCCTAAGAAGGGTGTTTCGGTGATGACAGCACAGAGACTCCAGAGATGGTCCCTTTTCCTAGGGGCACATCAATATCAAATAGAATTCAAAGGTACAAAGCAGCATGGCAATGCTGATGGGCTGTCGCGCCTGCCACTACCTGAAGAAGAAGAGACGACGAAAGTTGACCCTGTTGAGTTATTTCATTCGACCATCAGAGTGTTTACCAGTCACCAATGCAAGTATTGAAAGAGAAACCAGGAACGACCCGACACTGTCCCGAGTCTACGAGGTGACAGTGAAGGGATGGCCAACACATGGTGATCCTCTGTTACCGGCATTCTTGGCAAGGCGAGACCAGCTGTCCGTCTGCCATGGTACTTTGATGTACGGGACAAGAGTGATTATTCCTCCCAAGTTAAGGGAAAGAGTTCTAAAGGAACTGCATGAAGGTCATCTGGGGGGAGTTAAGATGAAAAGTCTTGCTAGGGCTTATGTATGGTGGCCGGGTATTGACCAACAGATAGAGGAGTTGACGAAAAGCTGCGCTGGGTGCCAAAAAGTGCAAAATGCACCTCCGATCGCACCGCTACACCCATGGGAATGGCCTTCAGCCCCATGGCAACGCGTACATATTGACTTTGCTGGTCCATTCATGGACTCCATGTTCCTAATTGCGGTGGACGCACATTCCAAACGGCCAGAAGTGATCAAGATGAATACCACTACTTCAGAAAAGACAATTGCGGTGTTAAGAACAATATTCGCAAGGAACGGATTGCCAGAACAGATATGTTCGGACAACGGACCACAGTTCGTGTCGGAAGAATTCCAAAAATTCTTAAAGAAGAATGGGGTGAAACATTATACCTCTGCCCCATATCATCCGGCGACGAACGGGTTGGCCGAGAGATTTGTCCAAACATTCAAAAAGGCAATAAAGGCCATGAACGATGATCAGATTCCGCTACAACACAAGGTGGACAATTTCCTAATGGCATATCGAAACGCCGCTCATGCAGTGACTAACCAAAATCCTGCCATGATGTTTTATAACAGGAGGTTGCGGTCCAGGTTGGACTTGTTAAAACCAAATGTGCGGAGGGAAGTGGAAAACAAACAGTTCCGGCATATTAATAACAAGACCACTCGAAGTTTCGACGTAGGACAACCAGTGTTGGCAAGGGGCTATGGAAATGAAAAATGGCAGTCCGGAACAATTCGGGCCAGACAAGGACCTCTGATGTACACAGTAGATATTGGTAACAATGTGATAAGGCGTCATGCGGATCAACTGGTAGAATCGAGAGCAAGGGTCGAACCCATGGTTGCGACAGAGACAACTGTGGAAGACGTTAATGAACCTGAAGCATCTACCTCGGCAGGGAATGTACCTGATGATGACGTCCAATACATAGGAAACCAACTAGAGGAGTCACCTCAGCAACAAGAATCAGAGACCACTGAAAGGCGTTATCCAACCCGAATCAGAAGGCCCCCTGAGAGACTGAACCTTTGAACTGTTTATACCTGAAGTTATATATGTTATTATGTTATGTTAAATGGGGATATGACTGTTAAGTTAAAAAGGGAGGATTGTGGTGTATGTAACCTGTTCCACCTTAAGAGGACATAAGCCTGTTCCACCTTAAGAGATGTACTACTTTCTCTGGCTGCTGTATACGTAATACCGGTGGTGACCACTGGTATATAAGTACTGTGTAGTGATATTGCTGTTAGTATAGCCCTGACCTCCAACTAGTAAAGACCTGTTGAAACGTTATTCTTGTAGTCTGTGTCAGTAATTAATCTTAAATACAACTAGAACACACAGACTTAACAGTGATGGTCGAAGGTTGTTTTTGTGACTGGAAGCCTGTGTCCAGTGGGGTACCGCAGGGATCGGTGCTCGGCCCCTTGCTGTTTGTGGTCTACATTAATGATTTGGATGTGAATGTAAAAGGTATGATCAGTAAGTTCGCAGATGACACAAAAATTGGTGGGTTGGTAAATAGCGAGGAGGGTAGCCTCAGTCTGCAGGACGATATAGATGGGTTGGTCAGATGGGCGGAACAGTGGCAAATGGAATTTAACCCTGAAAAGTGTGAGGTGATGCATTTTGGAGGGACTAACAAGGCAAGGGAATACACAATTAATGGTAAGACCCTAGGAAAGACAGAGGATCAAAGGGACCTTGGTGTGCATGTACATAGGTCCCTGAAGGCAGCAGAACATGTGGATAAGGTGGTTAAAAAGGCATATGGGATACTTGGCTACATTAGCCGAGGCATAGAATATAAGAGCAGGGAGGTTATGATGGAGCTGTACAAAACGCTGGTTAGGCCACAGCTGGAATACTGTGTGCAGTTCTGGTCGCCACACTATAGGAAGGGTGTGATTGCTTTGGAGAGGGTGCAGAGGAGATTCACCAGGATGTTACCTGGGCTGGAGCGCTTCAGCTATGAACAAAGACTGGACAGGCTGGGGTTGTTTTCCTTGGAGCAGAGAAGGCTGAGGGGGGACCTGATTGAGGTGTACAAAATTATGAGGGGCATAGATAGGGTAGGTAGAAAGGAACTTTTTCCCTTAGTAGAGGGGTCAATAACAAGGGGGCATAGATTCAAGGTTTAGAGGGGATTTGAGGAAGAACTTTTTCACCCAGAGGATGGTTGGAATCTGGAACTCACTGCCTGAAAGGGTGGTAGAGGCAGGAACCCTCACAACATTCAAGAAGCATTTGGATGACCAATTGAAACACCATAGCATACAAGGCTACGGACCAAGTGCTGGAAAATGGGATTAGAATACACAGGGCTTGATGGCCAGCGCGGACACGATGGGCCGAAGGGCCTCTTTCTGTGCTGTATAACTCTATGACTATTATTAAGGAAGCAGTAACAGGACATTTGGATAAGCATAATTTAATCTGACAGTCAGCATGGTTTTATGAAGGGGAAATCATGTTTGACAAATTTGCTCGTATTCTTTGAGGACGTAACAAACAGGGTGGATAAAGGGGAACCAGTGGATGTGGTATATTTGGACTTCAAAAAGGCATTTGACAAGGTGCCACACAAGATTACTGATCAAGATAAAAAATCACAGGATTGGGGGTAATATACTGGCATGGGTGGAAGATTGGCTATCTAACAGAAAACAGAGAGTTGGGTTAAATGGTTCATTCTCGGGTTGGCAATCAGTAACTAGTGGTGTTCCGCAGGGGACAGTGCTGGGACCCCAACTCTTTACAATCTATATTAACGATTTGGAGGAGGGGACCGAGTGCAACATATCCAAGTTTGCCGACGATACAAAGATGGGAGGGAAAGCAGTGAGTGAGGAGGACATAAAAAACCTGCAAAAGGACATAGACAGGCTAAGTGAGTGGGCAGAAATTTGGCAGATGGAATGTAATGTTGGAAAGTGTGAGGTTATGCACTTTGGCAGAAAAAATCAAAGAGCAAGTTATTATCTAAATGGAGAAAAACTGCAAAGTGCTACAGTACAAAGGGATCTGGGGGTCCTGGTGCATGAAACACAGAAGGTTAGTATGCAGGTACAGCAGGTGATCAGGAAGGCCAATGGAATCTTGGCTTTTATTGCAAGGGGGATGGAGTATAAAAGCAGGGAAGTCTTGCTTCAGTTATACAGGGTACTGGTGAGGCCACACCTGGAATATTGCATGCAGTTTTGGTTTCCATATTTAAGAAAAGATATACTTGCTCTCGAGGCAGTTCAGAGAAGGTTCACTCGGTTGATTCCGGAGATGAGGGGGTTGACTTATGAGGAAAGGTTGAGTAGGTTGGGACTCTACTCATTGGAGTTCAGAAGAATGAGAGGCGATCTTATCGAAACATATAAGATTGTGAGGGGGCTTGATCGGGTGGATGCGGGGAGAATGTTTCCACTGATGGGTGAGACTAGAACTAGGGGGCATAATCTAAGAATAAGGGGCTGCCATTTCAAAACTGAGATGAGGAGAAACTTCTTCACTCAGAGGGTGGTAAATCTATGGAATTTGCTACCTCAGATAGCTGTGGAAGCTGCGACATTAAATAAATTTAAAACGGAGATAGACAGTTTCCTAACTGATAAGGGAATTAGGGGTTATGGGGAGCGGGCAGGGAAGTGGACGTGAGTCTAGGTTCGGATCAGCCATGATCCTATTGAATGGCGGAGCAGGCCCAAGGGGCCGTATGGCCTACTTCTGCTCCTACTTCTTATGTTCTTATGTTCTTTTTCTCTTCACATATCTATAAAAGCTTTTACAGTCAGTTATTATGTTCCCTGAAAGCTTACTCTCATATTCTATTTTCCCCTTCTTAATTAATCCCTTTGTCCTCCTTTGTTGAATCCTAAACTGCTCCCAATCCTCAGGTTTACTGCTTTTTCTGGCCAATTTATATGTCCTCTCCTTGGATCTTATGCTATCCCTGATTTCCCTTGTTAGCCACGGTTGAGTCACCTTTTTTGTTTTATTTTTATGCCAAACTGGGATGAACAAATTCTGTAGTTCATCCATACGGTCTTTGAATGTTTGCCATTGCCTATCCACCGTCAATCCTTTGAGTGACATTCCCCAATCAATCCTACCCAACTCGCTCCTCAGACCATCGTGGTTTCCTTTATTTAAATTTAGGACCCTAGTCTCTGAGTCAACAACTTCATTCTCCATCTTAATGAAGAATTCGATCATATTATGATCACTCCGACCCAAGGGGCCTCGTACAACAAGATTGCTAATTAATCCTTTCTCGTTACATAATACCCAGTCTAAGATGGCCTGATCTCTGGTTGGTTCCTCGACATATTGGTCCAGGAAACCATCCCGTAAACACTCCAGGAATTCCTCCTCCACAGTAGAGGACATGAGGGGGGGGGGGGAAGGGAGTCCCTTTAAATGTGGAGGGGGTGGGTGTCCCTTTAAATGTGGAGGGGGTGGGTGTCCCTTTAAATGTGGAGGGGGTGGGTGTCCCTTTAAATGTGGAGGGGGTGGGTGTCCCTTTAAATGTGGAGGGGGTGGGTGTCCCTTTAAATGTGGAGGGGGCGGGGCCGCGCATGCTCATTCGGCCCCCTCACCACAACACGAAGCTGCCAGTGCGCCTGCGCGGGGCCTCCAGGGAGCAGACGGAAGCCCGGGTCCGGGGGAGAGGCGGAATCAGCGGCCGGGGTAAAGTAAAGTGTTGGGGAATCGATTTAAATCGAGGTGAGGGGGGGGAGCGGAGAGCGAGATTATAAAGTAAAATATGAGAAAAACCAAACCTGAGACTCGGGCGGGCCGGATCGCCGCAGACGCCGAACGGAGCGGATTGAACCGCGCGGGATGGCTGAGTGAGCCAGAGCAATGTGATTCTGACTGACAGGAGCGCTGACCAATAGGAACAGGGCTGAGCTGGGAGGACTGAACTGGACGGCCTGGTCCTCCAACCAATGGCGGCGCGGCAAGGGGGCGGGGCCTCCTCTCCAGCTCAGGTGCGCTGGGGCCGATTGTGACGCGCTGTCCCCAGGTGAGAGCAGCTCAGTCAGCACAGAGCTGGGGCTGGAATCTGGCAAAGGGGCCGCAGGCAGCGGGCCTGGCAAAGGGGCACAAGCTTCACAATACAAGCTTCTTTCAAATGCAAAATTGTTTCCTACAGACAGCCTTGGTCACTCTGCAAAAAAAACTAACAATTCATCATAACTCCCCTGCTTTAGGAGAGGCGTAGAGTGCAAAAGCAAGGACTACTTGCATGCCAAACGGAAGCAACATGTGAAAGGCAGAGCTAAGCGATCTCACAACCATCGGATCAAATCAAAGCTCTGCAGTCCTGCTACATCCAGTCGTGAGTGGTGGTGTACAATTAAACAGTTAACAGGAGGAGGAGGCTCCAAAAATATCCCCATCCTCAATGATGGTGGAGCCCAGCACGTGAGTGCAAAAGACAAGGCTGAAGCATTTGCAACTATCTTCAGCCAGAAGTGCCGAGTGGATGATCCATCTCGGCCTCCTCCTGAGGTCCCCAGCATCACAGATGCCAGTCTTCAGCCCATTCAATTCACTCCACGTGATGTCAAGAAACGGCTGAAGACACTGGATACTGCAAAGGCTATGGGCCCTGACAACATTCCGGCAATAGTACTGAAGACTTGTGCTCCAGAACTAGCTGCGCCCCTAGCCAAGCTGTTCCAACACTGGCATCTACCTGGCAATGTGGAAAATTGCCCAAGTATGTCCTGTCTACAAAAAGCAGGACAAATCCGACCCGGCCAATTATCGGCCCATCAGTCTACTCTCAATCATCAGCAAAGTGATGGAAGGTGTCGTCGACAGTGCTATCAAGCGGCACCTACTCAGCAATAACCTGCTAACTGACGCCCAGTTTGGGTTCCGCCAGGGCCACTCAGCTCCTGACCTCATTACAGCCTTGGTCCAAACATGGACAAAAGAGCTGAACTCAAGAGGTGAGGTGAGAGTGACTGCCCTTGACATCAAGGCAGCATTTGATCGAGTGTGGCATCAAGGAGCCCTAGCAAAACTGAAGTCAATGGGAATCAAGGGGAAAACTCTCCATTGGTTGGAATCATACCTAGCACAAAGGAAGTTGGCTGTGGTTGTTGGAGGTCATGCATCTCAATCACATGACATCACTGCAGGAGTTCCTCAGGGCAGTGTCCTAGGCCCAACCATCTTCAGCTGTTTCATCAATGACCTTCCCTCCATCATAAGGTCAGAAGTGGGGATGTTCGCTGATGATTGCACACTGTTCAGCACCATTCGAGACTCGTCAGATACTGACGCAGTCCGTGTCCATATGCAGCAAGACCTGGACAACATTCAGACTTGGGCTGACAAGTGGCAAGTGACATTCGCACCACACAAGTGCCAGGCAATGACCATCTCCAACAAGCGAGACTAACCATCTCCCCTTGACATTCAATGGCATTACCATCGCTGAATCCCCTACTATCAACATCCTGGGGGTTACCATTGATCAGAAACTGAACTGGACCAGCCATATAAATACTGTGGCTACAAGGGCAGGCCAGAGGCTGGGAATTCTGCAGCGAGTGTCTCACCTCCTGACTCCCCAAAGCCTTTCCACCATCTACAAGGCACAAGTCAGGAGTGTGATGGAATACTCTCCACTTGCCTGGTTGAATGCAGCTCCAACAACACTCAAGAAGCTCGACACCATTCAGGATAAAGCAGCCCGCTTGATTGGCACTCCATCCACCACCTTCAACATTCACTCCCTCCACCACCGGCGCACTGTGGCTGCAGTGTGTACCATCTACAAGATGCACTGCAGCAACTCGCCAAAGCTCCTTTAACAGCACCTTCCAAACTCGCGACCTCTACCACTTCGAAGGACAAGGGCAGCAGACACATGGGAACATCACCACCTACAAGTTCCCCTCCAAGCCACACACCATCCTAACTTGGACCTGTATCGCCGTTCCTTCACTGTCGCTGGGCCAAAATCCTGGAACTCCCTTCCTAACAGCATTGTGGGTGTACCTACACCATATGGACTGCAGCGGTTCAAGAAGGCGGCTCACCACCATCTTCTCAAGGGCAATTAGGGATGGGCACCAAATGCAGGCCTAGCCAGCGACGCCCACATCCCATCAATGAATTTAAAAAAAAGATTGGGTCGATTGGACTTGTACTCACTGGAGTTTAGAAGAATGAGAGGTGATCTCATTGAAACTTATAAAATTCTAACAGGACTAGACAGACTAGATGCAGGAAGGATGTTCCCGATGGCTGGGGAGTCCAGAACCAGGGGACACAGTCTAAGGATAAAGGGTAGGCCATTTAGGACAGAAATGAGGAGGAATTTCTTCACCCAGAGAGTGGTGAACCTGTGGAATTCTCTACCACAGAAGGCGGTGGAGGCCAGTTCATTAAATATATTCAAGAGGGAGTTGGATATATTTCTTAAGGCTAAAGGGATCAAGGGGTATGGGGAGAAAGCAGGGACCGGGTACTGAATTTGGATGATCAGCCATGATCGCATTGAATGGCGGAGCAGGCTCGAGGGGCCGAATGGCCTACTCCTGCTCCTATCTTCTATGTTTCTATGTAGTGAATTCCACAGGTTCACCACTACTCTGGGTGAAGAAATTCCTCCTCATCTCTGTCCTAAATGGCTTACTCCTTATCCTTAGACTGTGACCCCTGGTTCTGCACTCCCCCGCCATCGGGAACATCCTTCCTGCATCTAGTCTGTCTAGTCCTGTTAGAATTTCATAAGTTTCAATGAGATCCCCTCTCATTCTTCTAAACTCCAGCGAGTATAAGCCCAATCAACCCAATCTCTCCTCATACATCATTCCTGCCATCCCAGGTGTCAGCCTGGTGAATCTTCGCTGCACTCCCTCCATGGCAAGAACATCCTTCCTCAGATAAGGCGACCAAAACGGCACACAATACTCAAGATGTGGTCTCACCAAGGCCCTGTACAGCTGCAGCAAGACATCCTTGTTCCTGTACTCAAACCCTCTCGCTACAAAGGCCAACATACCATTTGCCTTCTTAACTGCCTGCTGCACCTGCATGCTTACCTTCAGCGACTGGTACACAAGGACACCCAGGTCTCATTGCACTTCCCCTTCTCCAAATCTATTGCTATTCAGATAATAATCTGCCTTCCTGTTTTTGCCACCAAAGTGGATAACCTCGCATTTATCCACATTATACTTCATCTGCCATGCTTCTGCCCAATCACCCAACCTGTCCAAATCATACTGGAGCTTCTCAGCATCCTCCTCACAGCACATCACTCTCTGGGTGAAGAAATTCCTTCTCGTCTCTGTCCTAAATGGCTTACCCCTTATCCTTAGACTGTGAGCCCTGGTTTTGGACTCCCCGACCATCGAGATCCCCTCGTGCTGTCGACTGACCGCGGCGTGTCAGCCAATGAGGTGCAGGAATGGGCGGGACCAGGGGCCAGGACTGACAGCAAGCAGGAACTAACTCAATTAAATACCTGCAGCCCAAAAAATAACTTTTATTTCGTCAGCCAAAAAACAGCAAAGCAAATAAGGTTTGCTGAGTCTGCAAAGCCTATTTTAAAGAATTCTCGAGCGATATCGCAGGGATCGGTGCTAGGACCCCAGCTATTCACAATATATATATATAAATGATTAGACGAGGGAACTAGATGTAATATCTCCAAGTTTGCAGACAACACAAAGCTGGGTGGGCGTGTGTGTTGGCCTTCGTAGCGAGAGGGTTCGAGTACAGGAGCAGGGATGTCTTGCTGCAGTTGTACAGGGCCTTGGTGAGACCACACCTTGAGTATTGTGTGCAGTTTTGGTCGCCTTATCTGAGGAAGGATGTTCTTGCCATGGAGAGAGTGCAGCGAAGATTCACCAGGCTGATACCTGGGATGGCAGGAATGACGTATGAGAGATTGGGTCGATTGGGCTTATATTCGCTGGAGTTTAGAAGAATGAGAGGGGATCTTACTGAAACTTATAAAATTCTAACAGGACTGGACAGACTAGATGCAGGAAGGATGTTCCCGATGGTCGGGGGAGTCCAGAACCAGGGGTCACAGTCTAAGGATAAGGGGTAAGCCATTTAGGACTGAGATGAGGAGGAATTTCTTCACCCAGAGAGTGGTGAACCTGTGGAATTCTCTGCCACAGAGGGCAGTGGAGGCCAATTCATTAAATATATTCAAGAAGGAGTTGGATATATTTCTTAAGGCTAAAGGGATCAAGGGATTTGGGGAGACGGCAGGGACAGGGTACTGAATTTGGATGATCAGCCATGATCTCATTAAAGGGCTGAATGGCCGACTCCTGTTCCAATCTTCTATGTTTCTATGTTTTTATGATCACTCCCCCCACAATGCTCTCCCACTGATACCCCTTCCACCTGCCCGGCTAAGGTTAAGGGGAGATCTGATAGAGGGGGTCAAAACCATGAAGGGTTTGGATCGAGTAAATAAGGAGAAACTGTTTCCAGTGGCTGGAGGGTCGGTAACCAGAGGACACAGATTTCAGGCAAAAGAACCAGAGGCGACATGAGGAAACAGATTGTAAACACAGCCAGTTATGATCTGGAATGCGCTGCCTGGAAGGGCGGTGGAAGCAGATTCAATAGTAACTTTCAAAAGAGAAGTGGGTAAATACTTGAAGGGGAGACATTTACAGGGCGAGGGGGAAAGAGCAGGAGGGAGTGGGACTAATCGGAGCTCGACCAAAGAGCCGGCACAGGCACGGTGGGCCGAATGGCCTCCTTCTGTGCTGTTTCATTCGATGGTTCCGTCCCCACAATGAGACCTTCTCAGCCCCGGTGTCCTCCTGGTGGGTGGTGAATCTTTGGAATTCTCTGCCCCAGAGGGCTGTGGAGGCTCAGTCATTGAGTATAATCAAGGCTGAGACAGATAGATTTTTGGACTCATGGGGAAATCGAGGGATATGGGGATCGGGCGGGAAGGTGGAGATGAGGTAGAAGATCAGCCATGATCTTATTGAATGGCGGAGCAGGCTCAAAGGGCTGAATGGCCTGCTCCTGCTTCTTATAGAGTTATACAGCACAGAAAGAGGCCCTTCGGCCCATCGCGTCTGTGCCGGCCATCAAGCCCTGTCTATTCTAATCCCATTTTCCAGCACTGGGTCCGTAGCCTTGTATGTTATGGCGGTTCAAGTGCTCATCTAAATGCTTCTTGAATGTTGTGAGGGTTCCTGCCTCTACCACCCTTTCAGGCAGTGAGTCCCAGATTCCAACCACCCTCTGGGTGAAAAAGTTTTTCCTCAAATCCCCTCTAAACCTCCTGCCCCTTATCTTGAAACTATCCCCCTGGTTATTGACCCCTCTACTAAGGGGAAAAGTTCCTTTCTATTTACCCTATCTATGCCCCTCATAATTTTGTACACCTCAATCAGGTCCCCCCTCAGCCTTCTCTGCTCCAAGTAAAACAACCCCAGCCTGTCCAGTCTTTCTTCATAGCTGAAGCGCTCCAGCCCAGGTAACATCCTGGTGAATCTCCTCTGCACCCTCTCCAATGTAATCATATCCTTCCTATAGTGTGGCGACCAGAACTGCACACAGTATTCAAGCTGTGGCCTAACTAGCATTTTGTACAGCTCCATCATAACCTCCCTGCTCTTATATTCTATGCCTCGGCTAATGAAGGCAAGTATCCCATATGCCTTTTTAACCACCTTATCCACCTATTGTGCTGCCTTCAGGGATCTATGTACATGCACACCAAGGTCCCTCTAATCCTCTGTCTTTCCTAGGGTCTTACCATTCATTGTGTATTCCCTTGCCTTGTTAGTCCCTCCAAAATGCATCACCTCACTTTTCAGGGTTAAATTCCATTTGCCACTGTTCTGCCCATCTGACCAACCCATCAATATCGTCCTGCAGACTGAGGCTACCCTCTTCGCTATGTACCACCCCACCAATTTTCGTGTCATCTGCAAACTTACTGATCATACCTTTTACATTCACATCCAAATCATTAATGTAGACCACAAACAGCAAGGGACCCAGCACCAATCCCTGCGGTACCCCACTGGACACAGGCTTCCAGTCACAAAAGCAACCTTCGACCATCACCCTCTGCCTTCTGCCACTAAGCCAGTTTTGGATCCAATGTGCCAAGGCACCCTGGATCCCATGGGCTCTTACCTTCTTGACCAGTCTCCTGTGTGGGACTTTATCGAAAGCCTTACTAAAATCCATGTATACCACATCCACTGCACTACCCTCATCCACACACCTAGTCACCCCCTCGAAAAATTCAATCAAATTGGTTAGACATGATCTTCCCTTGACAAAGCCATGCTGACTATCCCTGATTAATCCTTGCCTCTCCAAGTGGAGACTAATTCTGTCCCTCAGAATTTTTTCTAATAATTTCCCAACCATTGATGTTAGGCTCACTGGCCTGTAATTCCCTGGTTTATCCCTACTACCCTTCTTGAATAATGGTACTACGTTAGCTGTTCTCCAGTCCTCTGGCTCATCCCCTGTGGCCAGAGAGGTTTTGAAAATTTGTGTCAGAGCCCCTGCAATCTCCTTTGCCTCACACAGCAGCCTGGGATACATTTCATCCGGGCCTGGGGATTTATCCAGTTTAAAGCCTGCTAAAACCGCTAGTACCTCCTCCCTCTCGATGCTAATATGTTCAAGTATATCACAGTCCCCCTGCCCGATTACTATGTCTACATCGTCCTTCTCCATAGTGAACACAGATGCAAAAAATTCATTTAAAACCCCACCTACATCTTCTGGCTCCACAGATTGCCACTTTGGTCCCTAATGGGCCCTACTCTTTCCCTAGTTATCCTCTTGCCCTTAATATACTTATAAAATGCCTTAGGATTTTTCTTTATTTTGCTTGCCAGTGTTATTTCATGGCCCCTCCTCGCTCTCCTAATTTCTTTTTTTAAGTATTCCCCCTGCACTTTTTAAACTCCTCTAGGGCTTCTTCCGTCTTTAGTCTTTTGTAACTGCCAAAAGCCCCCCTTTTTTTCCAAATCCATTCTCGTATATCCCTTGACATCCAATGTTCCCTGGGCTTGTTGGTCCCACCCTTGACCTTTACGGGAACATGTTGCCATTGTATTCTCTCAATTTCCTTTCTGAAAGACTCCCAGTGCTCTGATGTGGATTTTCCTACAAGTAGCTGATCCCAGTCCACTTTGGCCAGATCCTGCCTTATCATATTAAAATCGGCCTTCCCCCAATTTAGAACCTGTATTTCCGGTCCATCTCTGTCCTTTTCCATGACTACCTTAAATCTCACCGAATTATGGTCACTGTCACCAAAGTGCTCACCTACTAACACTTCTACCACTTGCCCGGCCACATTCCCTAGAATTAGGTCCAGTACCGCCCCCTCTCTTGTAGGACTTTCTACATGTTGGCTCAAAAAGCTCTCCTGGATGCACTTTAAGAATTCTGCACCCTCTAAGCCTTTCACACTCTGACTATCCCAGTTAATATTGGGGAAGTTGAAATCCCCCACTATTATTACCCTATTATTTGCACATTTCTCTGAGATTTGCCTACATATCTGTTCCTCTATCTCCCCCTGACTGTTTGGGGGCCTATAGTACACTCCCAGCAAAGTGCTTGCCCCCTTTTTGTTTTTATGATCTTAAGAAAGCTGTTTGCTATAGCCTGCTGCCCCACGACAAATACACAGAGGATTTCAGTTACGTGGAGAGGCTGGAGAAGCTGGGATTGTTCTCCTTGGAGCAGAGAAGGTGCAGTGGAGATTTAATAGAGGTGTTCAAAACATGAAGGGTTTTGATAGAGTAAATAGGAGCATGGGAACAGGAGGAGGCCATTCAGCCCCTCCAGCCTGTTCCGCCATTCAATGAGATCATGGCCGATCTGTGTCTTAACTCCACCCACCTGCCTTGGCTCCATATCCCTTTGCTCCCTTGTCTAGCAAAAATCTATCGCTCTGGGATTTAAAATGATTAATTGAGCTGGCATCGGCTGCTTCCTGTGGGAGAGGGTTCCACACTTCTACCACCCTTTGTGTGAAGAAGTGTTTCCCAACTTCTCTCCTGAATGGCCTGGCTCTGATTTTAAGGTGATGTCCCCTTGTCCTCGACTGCCCCACTGGCGGAAAAAGTTTCTATCTACTCTCCCAATTCCTTTCAAAATCCTAAAATCCTCAATCACTCCTTAACCTTCTAGATTCCAGGGAACACATGCCTAGTTTATGTAATCTCTCCCTCATAATCTAACCCTTGGAGCCCGGGTAACATTCTGGTGAATCTGTGCTGCACTCCTTCCAAGGTCAGTATATCCTTTCTGAGGTGCGGTGCCCAGAATTGGACACAGTGCTCCAGGGAGTTCCTGGGAGTTAATGTGCGTAGGTCCCTGAACGTGGCGGGACATATTGAGAGTGGTTAACAAAGCATATGGGATCTTGGGCTCCATAAATAGAGGTATTGAGTACAAAAGTTGAGAAGTTATGCTGAACCTTTATAAAGCGCTGGTTAGGCCACAACTGGAGTATTGCGTCCAGTTCTGGTCACCACACTTTAGGAAGGATGTGAAGGCCCTTGAGAGGGTGCAGAGGAGATTTACCAGAATGGTTCTGGGGATGGGGGATCTTAGCTACAAGGACAGGTTGGAGAAGCTGGATTTGTTTTCATTAGAGCAAAGGAGGTTGGGGGCTGATTTGATAGAGGTGTACAAGATTATGGCTGGTTTGGATAGGCTGGACGGGGAAAGGCTGTTCCCACTAGTTGATGGTACAAGGACTAGGGGACACAGATTTAAGGTTTTGGGCAAGAGATACAGGGGGGGTGTGAGGAAAAACTTTTTTACGCAGCGAGTGGTGAGGACCTGGAACTCGCTGCCGACGGAAGTGGTGGAAGCGGAGACACTCAATGTTTTCAAGGGGAGACTGGATAGGCACTTGAGGGAAATAAACTTGCAGGGCTACGGGGATAGAGCGGGGGAGTGGGACTGACTGGATTGCTCTACAGAGAGCCGGCTCGGACTCGATGGGCCGAATGGCCTCCTTCTGTGCCGTTATGACTCTCTGGGGTCTAACCAGGGCTTTGTATAGCTGTAGCTTATAAGGAGAAACTGTTTCCAGTGGCAGGAGGGTCGGTAACCAGAGGACACAGATATAAGGTCATTGACAAAAGAACCAGAGGCGAGGTGAGGAGAATTTTATTGACGCAGCGAGTTGTTGTGATCTGGAATGCGCTGCCTGAAAGGGCGGTGGAAGCAGAGTCAATAATAACCTTCACTGGGGAATTGGATAAATACTTGAAGGGGAAACATTTTCAGGGCTATGGGGAAAGAGCAGGGGGAGTGGGACTAAATGGAGAGCTCTTTCAAAGAGCCGGCACAGGCACGATGGGCTGAATGGCCTCCTTCTGTGCTGTCTGATTCTAGGAGCCACTCCTAGAGTGGAGTGGTGCCCGCAGGGATCGCTTGGCAGGAAATTGGGAGGAGGCGGTTCACACGCAGACAGCACCTGATTTCGAGACGCTGTCCTTTTAAAATTGGTCCTCCACAGGCAAGGAGTGACTCGGTCCCTTTAATGAAAATCACACTGAAAAGGAGAGTCCCTGTCCCTTTAAGAGCCCTCCGCCCACCACTCCCACCTTTTTCTTAAAGTCTTTGAAATTAATAATAAAAGTTCATGCAGAAAAAATGTGAGTGTGTGTCTGACTGTATTTTAGTGAGTATCTGTGTGTCTGCCTGACTGTATGTGTGTGTGTCTGTGTAGAATAGCATCATAGAATGATACAGCACAGAAGGAGGCCATTCGGCCCATCGTGCCTGTGCCGGCTCTTTGAAAGAGCGATCCAATTAATCCCACTCCCCCTGCTCTTTCCCCAAAGCCTTTTAAATGTTTTCCCTTCAAGTATTTACCTCAATCTCTTTTGAATTATAATATTGAATCTGCTTCCACCGCCCTTTCAGGCAGTGCATTCCAGATCACAACAACTTGGTGTAAAAATCTGTTTCCTCATGTCACCTCTGGTTCTTTTGCCAATCGCCTTAAATCTGGTTTCTGTCCCTTCAGCCATTGGAAACGGTTTCTCCTTATTTACTCTCTCAAAATCCATCCTCCTGATTTTGAACAACTCTATCAAATCTCCTCTTAATCTTCTTTGCTTAAGGAGAACAACCACAGCTTCTCCCGTCTCTCCACGTAACTCAAGTTCCTCATCCCTGGTCCCATTCTCGTAAATTTCTTCTGCACCCTCTCTAAGGCCTTGACATCCTTCCTAAAGTGTGGTGCCCAGCGGAAGCCTAGCCAGTGTTTTATAAAGGCTTAGCATAACCTGCTTGCTTTTGTACTCTATTCCTCTATTAATAAAGTCAAGGATCCTGTCTGCTTTTTTAACAGCCTTCTCAACTTGTCCTGCCACCTTCTAAGATTTGTGTACATACACCCCGAGGCCTCTCTGTTCCTGCACCCTCTTTAAAACTGGACCATTTAGTTTATATTGCCTCTCCTCATTCTTCCTACCAAAATGAATCACTTCACACTTCTCTACATTAAATTTAATCTGCCACGTTTCTGCCCATTTCACCAGTCTGGCTACATCCTCCTGAAGTCTGTTACTATCCTCATTGTTTGCTACATTTCCGAGTTTCATGTCATCTGTAAGTTTTGAAATTTTGCCCTGGATCCCCAAGTCCAGGTCATTGCTATATATCAAAAAAAGCAGTGGTCCGAATCAATGTTCACGTTAAGTTGCGTGGCCACGCAGCGGTCTGGAGGTCCCGCGCAGCCGGCTCACCGCCCTATAAATGGAATAAACGCGCATGCGCCAAAATTTGAATGGGCCGTGCAGCCCGTTAAAGGGGCCACGCACCTCAAAAAAAATTAGAGGGGACATTGGTCCTAATACCGACCCCTGGGGAACATCACTGTTTACCTCCCTCTAGTCTGAAAAGAAACCGTTCGCCACTACTCTCTGCTTTCTGTCCCTTGGCAGAAAATTGGGAGGGGGCGAGAGCAAACAGCACCTGATTTCTCGCTAAGCACTCACGGGAGCAGGGGATTAGCCCTACTTTAAATGTCAGTCTCTTACATATATGCACTAGCTGAAGTGCCCGGCGGTGCCGAGGCTTTTTCGAGGGAATGTTGTTGTTGGAAGAGAGAGAGCGACTGGGGGGAAGAGAGAGCGACTGGGGGGAAGAGAGAGAGCGACTGGGGGGAAGAGAGAGAGCGACTGGGGGGGGAAGAGAGGGAGGGGAGGGGTGGGGGGAAGAGAGGGAGGGGAGGGGAGGGAGGGGAGGGGAGGGGGGAGGGAGGCGAGGGGGAGGGGAAGGCAGGGCGGGGAAGGGGGGAGGGGGAGGGCGGGGGGAGGGGAGGGGGGAAGGAAGGGAGGGAGGGGGAAGGGAGGGCAGGGGAGGGGAAGGGAGGGAGGGGGAAGGGAGGGCAGGGGAGGGGAAGGGAGGGCGGGGGGGAGGGGAGGGAGGGGAAGGGAGGGCGAGGGGGGAGGGGGGGATGGAGGGCGGAGGGGAGGGAGGGCGGCGGGCGCCCCCCCCCGAGGGTCGCGGCCCCCCCGCCCCCGAGGGTCGCCCCCCCCCCGGAGGTGAAGACCGCCGATTGCGCGCGCAGGAGCTGAGACGCGGCGTCTCTCTCGGCCGGCGGGCCCGGTTGCCAGGGCAACCATGACGCTGACCAAGCCAGAGAGAGAGACGCCGCGTCTCAACTGCTCCTGCTGCGCGCGCGGCCCCCCCCCCCCCCACCTTGAGGGTCGCGGCCGCCCCCCCCCCCCCCGAGGTGAAGACCGCCGATTGCGCCCGTTGCCAGGGTAACGCTGGACGCTCAGCAAGCCCCGGCAGAGAGAGACGTCTCAGTTCCTGCTGCGCGCGCACCCTAGCGGCGCTGGGCTGAGGCTCGGCCCTCCAGCCTTCGAGTGGGGCCGGGAGGTGCCTAGCTCGGGCGTGGGTGCGGAGTAGACGCCGAGGCTTCTAGGCCTACCTGGAAAAACGGGGAAAGGTAGGAAAATTAATGAGATTAGATAAGTTAATTACTTTCTAAATCATTTTTTAAAAAAACAATATGTGTTTTAAAAGCAACGTTTTTTTTTAAGACGCAGAAAGCGGGAAAAAGAAAGGAAAAGTTTGGAATCAAGATGGCGGCGACTCACCTTGGTTCAGAACGAGAAAGCCCGGCCACACGCGCACCGATTGGCCCGGCGGCACACGCCAGCAAACCGGCGTACGATTGGTCGAGCTCGAGGTCACTCTGTCGCTAATGAGCGGATAATGAGATGCTAATGAGCGGAATGTTGAAGGTTTTTGGGATACCGCGGGCGCAATTTTAGCCCGGCCGAAACGTAAATACGCTTAAAACCGTCTCGGAAGCGTAAGCTTTCTTTGGAGGTAACGCGCGCGTAGGTACGCCCTGTAACTTTCGAGTGCATACCCGCAACGCACACGCGATGACAGACAGATAGACAGAATGACAGAAGTACCGATTTATATATATAGATTAATAAAAAGGGAGACGCTGTCCCTTTAAAATCAGTCATCCACGGGGACGCGGTCCCTTTAATGAAAATCACATAGAAAAAGAGAGCGCCTGTCCGTTTAAGAGAACCCCCACCACTCCCATAGTTCTCTTAATAAAGTACTTGAAATTAATAATTAAAAACGCAGAAAATTAATATTAAAAAAATTAATTCAGGGAGAAAAAATATTTTTACTCACATTTGCTCCACAGGGTTTCTTGTTTCTGTTCCATCAATTTAAAAACAAACTGCTTTTTTTATGATCAGCCATGATCTCATTGAATGGCGGAGCAGGCTCGAAGGGCCGAATGGCCGACTCCTGCTCCTATCTTCTATGTTTCTATGTTTAAAACAAGTATCTTCTGTAAAATAAAATTAGTTTGAGTTGTAAAATGTGAAAGGAACATTAAAAATAAACTTTCCCAGGATCACAGGTTCTGACCAGGCCGCTTTACAAAATGGCGGCAGGCCGATCCCAGGTCCCGCCTCCTCCTTCGCCGCGATTGGTTGGAGGACCAAAGCCCCTCGGTCGGTCCTCCAGGCTCCGCCTCCCCTTGCTCATTGGTGGAGAGCTCAGTGTCAGTCAGTGCACGCCGGCGACGTCGTGACATTGCAGGGTGGGCGGTTGGAGCAGGCGGGAAATTAAATTCATTTAAATTAAATCTCCCGTCAGCCTCCTCTGTCCCAATCAGCCGGCGCAAGTCCCGCCCCTCGGGCTCCCCGATTGGTTGGAGGACCCGCCGCCGGCTCGCTCCTCCAGCCCCGCCCCGCTCGCTCCCTATTGGTCGGAAGCTGCCGTCAATCAGGCCCTGGGCCCGGGTCCTATCTTCTATGTACTTTCAGTGATGACTTTTATACACTGGTTTTACAGGCAATTAGAAGAGGAGGGGAGAGATTTGAAGACACTCGGTCCCTTTGTGACTCTAAAGTTGCAGCTGACCCCGCGCATGCGCCCCATGGCCCCGCCCGCTCCTGCGCCACAGGCGCCCGGCCCGCACTGCGCATGCTCAGCACACACCCTGGGCCCCTGTCAATCATCCTCCGCCTCTGAACAGGCCCCGCCCCCCCTCCCCCTACTCCGCATGCGCCGCCGGGCCCCCGCTCCCGCGAATGAGCCGCTACCGCGCCTGCGCAGGGCCTCGCATTCTGGGGAAGGCCCGGGGCAACCGCGAGAGTCCGGATCACCGGCGGAAAGTGAGTTTTATCAGGGGTTTTTTTATATAGCGGAGAGCAGCGCGGGCGGGGAGATAAATAAAAAGAAAATACAAACCGCACCCTCCCGGCAGCGAGCGGAGCGGATTGAGCGGCCGCAGCTCCTTGTCTTCTGCAGCGAGCCGGATTGGGCACGTCATCAACTGCACGGCGGTGACTGACGGGAGCTCCGACCAATAGGGAGAGAGCGGGCGGAGCTCGGAGGACTGAGATGGCGGCGGGCCCTCCAACCAATCGGGGTGTTCGAGGGGCGGGACTTCCGCCGCCTGCTTCACCCGCTGCTGAGACAAGTGGAATGCAGCAGAGGGCGCTCTTCTGAGTTTGGGGCTCAGGCCTGTTCGTGGAGCAGTGCAGAGGGAACTTTACTCTGCACTGGGCTTTACTCCCTCAGCACTGCACTGGAGGGGCAGCACAGAGTTTTAGACTCCAGTCTCTGGAGTGGGACTTCAACCCACAACCTTCTGACTCAGAGGAGAGAGTGCTGCCGCCTGAGCCACGGCTGACACTCTGTATCTAACCCGTGCTGTACCTGCCCTGGGAGTGTTTGATGGGACAGTGCAGAGGGAGCTTTACTCTATCTAATCCATGCTGTACCTGCCCTGGGAGTGTTTGATGGGACTGTGTAGAGGGAGCTTTACTCTGTATCTAACCCGTGCTGTACAGGGGGCAATGGGGGGGGGAGGAGCTAAAGATGATTAAAATCACTAAGGAGATGGTACTCAGTAAAATAATGGGACTTAAGGCGGATAAATCCCCCGGACCTGATGGCCTACATCCTAGGGTCTTGAGAGAAGTGGCGGTAGGGATTCTGGATGCATTGGTGATTATTTTCCAGAACTCCCTGGACTCAGGAAAGGTCCCGGCAGATTGGAAAACTGCTAATGTAACGCCCTTATTTAAGAAGGGAAGTAGACAAAAGCTGGAAACTATAGACCAGTTAGCCTAACATCTGTGGTTGGCAAAATGTTGGAGTCCATTATTAAGGAAACAGTAACAGGACATTTGGATAAACATAATTTAATAGGACAGAGTCAGCATGGTTTTATGAAGGGGAAGTCATGTTTGACAGATTTGCTCGAATTCTTTGAGGATGTAACATACAGGGTGGATAAAGGGGAACCAGTGGATGTAGTGTATTTGGACTTCCAAAAGGCATTTGACAAGGTTCCACACAAAAGATTACTGATCAAGATAAGAAATCACAGGATTGGGGGTAATACACTGGCATGGGTGGAAGATTGGCTATCTAACAAAAAACAAAGAGTTGGGATAAATGGTTCATTCTCGGGCTGGCAATCAGTAACTAGTGGTGTTCCGCAGGGGTCAGTGCTGGGACCGCAACTCTTTACAATCTATATTAACGATTTGGAGGAAGGGACCGAGTGCAACATATCCAAGTTTGCCGACGATACAAAGATGGGAGGGAAAGCAGTGAGTGAGGAGGACATAAAAAACCTGCAAAAGGACATAGACAGGCTAAGTGAGTGGGCAGAGATTTGGCAGATGCAATACAATGTTGGAAAGTGTGAGGTTATGCACTTTGGCAGAAAAAATCAAAGAGCAAGTTATTATCTAAATGGAGAGAAACTACAAAGTGCTACAGTACAAAGGGATCTGGGGGTCCTGGTGCATGAAACACAAAAAGTTAGTATGCAGGTGCAGCAGGTGATCAGGAAGGCCAATGGAATCTTGGCTTTTATTGTGAGGGGGATGGAGTATAAAAACAGGGAAGTCTTGCTGCAGTTATACAGGGTATTGGTGAGGCCACACCTGGAATACTGCGTGCAGTTTTGGTTTCCATATTTAAGAAAAGATATACTTGCTCTCGAGGCGGTTCAGAGAAGGTTCACTCGGTTGATTCCAGAGATGAGGGGGTTGACGTATGAGGAAAGGTTGAGTAGGTTGGGACTCTACTCATTGGAGTTCAGAAGAATGAGAGGCGATCTTATCGAAACATATAAGGTTGTGAGGGGGCTTGATCGGGTGGATGCGGTGAGGATGTTTCCACTGATGGGTGAGACTAGAACTAGGGGGCATAATCTAAGAATAAGGGGCTGCCCTTTCCAAACTGAGATGAGGAGAAACTTCTTCACTCAGAGGGTAGTAAATCTATGGAATTTGCTACCCCAGAGAGCTGCGGAAGCTGCAACATTAAATAAATTTAACATGGAGATAGACAGTTTCCTAGCAGATAAGGGAATTAGGGGTTACGGGGAGAGGGCAGGGAAGTGGACGTGTGTCTAGATTCGGATCAGCCATGATCCTATTGAATGGCGGAGCAGGCCCGAGGGGCCGTATGGCCTACTCCCGCTCCTACTTCTTATGTTCTTATGTTTTTATGTACCTGCCCTCAGGAGCAAATTTGGCTAGGGTAAATAAAATCAGAGAGTTAAATGCGTGGCTCAAAGACTGGTGTGGGAGAAATTGGTTTTGCTTCTTGGGACACTGGCACCAGTACTGGGACAGGAGAGAGCTGTTCCATTGGGACGGACTTCACTTGGCCAGTGCTGGGACTAGAATCCTGGCGAATCGAATAACTAGGGCTGTAGAGAGGGCTTTAAACTAATTAGTCGGGGGGAGGTTTCAAGAGAGCGAAAAATAAAAATGTCAGCGGAGAAGGCAATAGAGCAAGGTAGCAGTGGGGGAATTAAAAACCAGGGTGTATCAGGAAGGGACAGAATATATAAAGATAAAGGTAAAGTAGTAAAGGCGGTAAAAGCAGGAATAAATTGTCACAAAACATATTTAAAAGTTCTTTATCTGAATGCACGCAGCATTCGTAAAAAAATAGATGAGTTGACGGTACAAATAACTACACGTGGGTATGATCTGGTGGCCATTGCGGACACATGGCTGCAGGGTGACCATGACTGGGAACTAAACATACAAGGGTATTTGACTATTAGGAAGGACAGACAGGAAGGAAAAGGAGGTGGGGTGGCTGTGTTAATAAAGGATGGAATCACTGCAATAGTGAGAAATGATATTGGGTCAAAGGGTCAGGATAGTGAAACGGTTTGGGTGGAAATAAGGAATAATAAGGGGAAAAAGTCACTAGTGGCGTAGTCTATCGGCCTCCTGACAGTTGCAACTCTATTGGTCGGAGTATAAATCAGGAAATAGTTGGGGCTTGTAATAAGGGAACAACTATAATCATGGGAGATTTTAACTTTCATATTGACTGGACAAATCAAATTGAGCAGGGCAGCCTTGAGGAAGAGTTCATAGAGTGCATTAGGGATGGGTTCCTTGAGCAGTATGTTACTGAACCAACCAGGGGGCAGGCAATCTTAGATCTGGTCCTGTGTAATGAGACAGGATTAATAAAAAATGTCCTAGTAAAGGATTGTAAGAAGTCACACAACACCAGGTTATAGTCCAACAGTTTTATTTGAAATCACAAGCTTTCGGAGCGCTGCTCCTTCGTCAGGTGAAGTGGAGAGATGCATAAAGACACAGCTTATATAGTCAGAGAATAATGCCAGATGATTACAGGTAATCTTTCTAACTGCCAGTTATTTCTGGTGGGCTGGGGCCCGATTGTGACGTCATCAGAGGAAGAGGCCCAATCAAGTGGATGGAGGCCGGCCCGGCCTGTGACTGACGGGAGCTCTGACCAATAGGACGAGGGCTGATGTGGGAGGACTGAACTGGGTTGCCTGGTCCTCCAACCAATGGCGGCGCGGCAAGGGGCGGGGCCTCCTCTCCAGCTCAGGTGCGCTGGGGCCGATTGTGACGCGCTGTCCCCAGGTGAGAGCAGCTCAGTCAGCACAGAGCTGGGGCTGGAATCTGGGAGAGGGGCCGCAGGCAGCGGGCCTGGCAAAGGGGCACAAGCTTCACAATACAAGCTGCTTTCAAATGCAAAATTGTTTCCTACACACAGCCTTGGTCACTCTGCAAAAAACACTGTTTAACAATTCATCATAACTCCCCTGCTTTAGGAGAGGCGTAGAGTGCAAAAGCAAGGAAGTTATGATGAAACTGTGTAAAAGACTGGAGTCAGCTGTGGCTCAGTGGATAGCAGAGTCAGAAGGTTGTGGGTTCAAATCCCGCTCCAGGGACTTGAGCACATAAAGCGAGGCTGACACTCCAGTGCGGTGCTGAGGGAGCTCCGCACTGTCAGAGGGGCAGTACTGAGGGAGCGCTGCACTGTCAGAGGGGCAGTACTGAGGGAGCGCCGCACTGTCGGTGGGTCAGTGCTGAGGGAGAGCCGCACTGTCGGAGGGGCAGTGCTGAGGGAGCGCCGCACTGTCGGAGTGGCAGTACTGAGGGAGCGCCGCACTGTCGGAGGGGCAGTACTGAGGGAGCACTGCATTGTCAGAGGGGCGGTGCTCCGGGAACGCTGCTCCATCGGAGGGGCAGTACTGCGGAAGAGCCACATTGTCGGAGGGGCAGTACTGAGGGAGAGCCGCACTGTCAGAGGGTCAGTACTGCGGGAGCGCCGCACTGTCGGAGGGGCAGTACTGAGGGAGTGCTGCACTGTCGGAGGGGCAGTGCTGCGGGAGAGCTGCACTGTCAGAGGGTCAGTACTGAGGGAGTGCTGCACTGTCGGAGGGGCAGTGCTGCGGGAGAGCTGCACTGTCGGAGGGGCAGTACTGAGGGAGAGCCGCATTGTCGGAGGGGCAGTAATGAAGGAGCGCTGCAGTGTCAGAGGTGCCATCCTACGGATGAGACGTTAAACCGAGGCCCCCGTCTGCCCCCTCAGGTGGATGTAAAAGATCCCGTGGTGCTATTTCGAAGAAGTTATCCCCGGTGTTTTGAGCCCAATATTTATTCCTCAATCAACATGACAAAAAAAATTATCTGCTCATTATCACATTGCTGTTTGTGGGAGCTTGCTGTGCGCAAATTGGCTGCTGCGTTTCCCACATTACAACAATGACTATACTTCAAAAGTACTTCATTGGCTGTAAAGCGCTTTGGGACGTCCGGTGGTCGTGAAAGGCAGTTAAGAAGGCAAATGGTATGCTGGCCTTCATTACAAGAGGATTTGAGTACAGGAGTAAAGAAGTCTTACTCCAATTATATCTTCTTCTTTCTTCTTAGGCAGTCCCTCGGAACCGAGGATGACTTGCTTCCACATTAAAAATGAGTTCTCAAGTGTAAGGGTAAACCGGGAGAGCTTCTTCTCCCCGAGACAGACCCTCTGATATAAAGGGTCGACTGGATCCATGTTTAGCTGTAATTTAAACAGAGGTCTGGTCGTCTTCCGAGCTCTTTCCCCTAGAGGAGAGGGTAGAATGGGGGTCTTTAGTGTTAAATGGTTTCACCTGGGTCCAGACCCCTCTTGATTTTGAACACCTCTATCGGGCCTGCGGACAATGTGACCCGTCCATCGGAGCTGATTGAGTGTGGTCAGAGCTTCGATGCTGGGGATGTTGGCCTGAGTAAGAACACTGACGTTGGTGCGCCTATCCTGCCAATGGATTTGCAGGATCTTGCGGAGGCAGCGTTGATGGTACCTCTCCAGTGCTTTGAGGTGCCTGCTGTACGTGGTCCATGTCTCTGAGGCATACAGCAGGGCAGGTATCACTGCTGCCCTGTAGACCATGAGCTTAGTGCCGGGTTTGAGGTCCTGGTCTTCAAACGCTCTCTTCCTCAGGCGACCGAAGGCTGCACTGGCACACTGAAGGCGGTGTTGGACTTCGTCGTCGACGTCTGCCCTTGTTGACCGTAGGCTCCCGAGGTATGGAATGTGGTCCACGTTATCCAAGGCCTTGTCGTGGATTTTGATAATCGGGGGGCAGCACTGTGTGGCGGGGGCAGATTGGTTGAGGACCTTTGTCTTACGGATGTTTAGTGTAAGGCCCATGCTCTCGTATGCTTCGGTGAAGGTGTTGACGATGGTTTGGAGTTCGACCTCCGAGTGAGCGCAGACGCAAGCATCGTCTGCATACTGTAATTCGATGAGAGAGGTTGGGACAACTTTGGATCGGGACTGGAGGCGACGGAGGTTGAACAATTTCCTGTTTGTCCTGTAAATTAGCTCCACTCCAGTGTGGAGCTTACTGAGGGTGAGATGGAGCATTGCAGCAAGGAATATTGATAAGAGCGTTGGTGCGATGACACAGCCTCGCACAGCCAGCCATACCCTCTCTTTGCCCCTCGTATTTTCTTTTTCACTTCTCCTCTGAACTTTCTATATTTAGCCTGATTCTCAGATGTATGCTCGACCTGACATCTGTCATACGCGCTCTTTTTCTGCTTCATCTTACTCTCTATCTCTTTCATCATCCAGGGAGCTCTGACTTTAGTTGCCCGACATTTCCCCTTAGTGGGAATGTACCTCGACTGTACCCAAATTATTTCCTCTTTAAAGGCAGCCCATTGTTCCTCTACAGTTTTTCCTGCCAATCTTTGATTCCAATTTACGCGGGCCAGATCGATTCTCATCCCACTGAAATTGGCCTCGCCCCACAGTGCAGTGGATGCGCTCTAGACTGCACTCTCCTCCCCCCGAGGTGTCGTCACCCTCACCGGGATTCAGCACTGAAAACCGGTTTGAGAGCGCTGCACTCCCGGGGGATTCCTGCACTGCCTCGCCTCCTCAAACCCTGCTGGGCGGCCACCCGGTTAAATTGCATAGAAACATAGTAGATAGGAGCAGGAGTCGGCCATTCGGCCCCTCGAGCCTGCTCCGCCATTCAATGAGATCATGGCTGATCATCCAAACTCAGTACCCTGTCCCTGCCTTCTCCCCATATCCCTTGATCCCTTTAGGCTTAAGAAATATATCTAACTCCTTCTTGAATATATTTAATGAATTGGCCTCAACTGCCTTCTGTGGTAGAGAATTCCACAGGTTCACCACTCTCTGGGTGAAGAAATTCCTCCTCATCTCTGTCCTAAATGGCTTACCACTTATCCTTAGACTGTGACCCCTGGTTCTGGACTCCCCGGCCATCGGTATCATTCTTCCTGCATCTAGTCTGTCCAGTCCTGTTAGAATTTTATAAGTTTCAATAAGATCCCCTCTCATTCTTCTAAACTCCAGCGAGTATAAGCCCAATCGACCCAATCTCTCCTCATACGTCATTCCTGCCATCCCAATTCCCACGAACTCTCTGTGGCTGCGGGGTGATCACCTCCTGGAACGTGCGCTCCAGGAAACTCTCAGCCTCCCGTCTGCCCAGCAGTGACTCCAGCCGCTCCCCAAGCTCAGAGACCCTGAGCTCGAGTTCCAGCCACGGGAGGCGCTTCCTGCACACGCGGTTCACCAGGACACGTGAAGCGTCCCGGAGTTCACGAATGGCACAGGAATTGCAGCCATCAGTCCCATCGTTTGGCTTAAAATCTGTCTACTTAAGCTATAGATATATCTGATGTTAGGTTAGTGTCGCCTTACCCCTGTTTATTATTCAATCAGTGATTGCCCCTTTGCCAGGCCCGCTGCTTGCGGCCCCTCTCCCAGATTCCAGCCCCAGCTCTGTGCTGCCTGCGGCCACTCTCCCAGATTCCAGCTCCAGCTCTGTGCTGCCTGCGGCCCCTCTCCCAGATTCCAGCCCCAGCTCTGTGCTGACTGAGCTGCTCTCACCTGGGGACAGCAACTGGGGCCTGAAAATCAGCTTCACTGCCCCTGGGCTGGGAAAGAGCGACATGAGACAACATTCTCCCTCTTACTACTTTCTACACTCCTTTTACAGGATTTTCGAAGTGGAGCATTTACAGACAGGAAGCTCAGACCAAACATCACGTCAAGATCTGACAGAGTCACTCGATTCATCAGGACCTGAATATCATCGGCTTTTGCACATGGAAGGAGAGAGCAATGATCGCAGCGCAGACAAACCGCACACGTGTTCCATGTGGGGACTCGCCTTCAGCCGATTGCCTGCCTTGGCGAGACACGTGCACCGTCACACCGGGGAGAAACCGGGTAAAGGTGGGGACAGTGGGAAGAGATTCAGTTCCCCATCTGCGTCAGATGTTCATCGGCGCAGTCACCCTGGGGACAGTCCATTCACCTGCTCAGTGTGTGGGAAGGGATTTGTTTATTCATCCCACCTGCTGAGACACCAGCTTGTTCACACTGATGAGAAACCATTTAAATGTTCTGACTGTGGGAAGAGCTTCAAACACTCCAGGGATCTGAGGGAACACCAGCTTGTTCACACCGATGAGAGTCCGTTTACATGTTCCGACTGTGGGAAGAGTTTTAAAAGCTCCAGGGTTCTGACCAGACACCAGCGAGTTCACACCGGGGAGAGGCCATTTCCCTGCTCTGTGTGTGGGAAGGGATTCTCTGATTCATCCACCCTGTTGACACACCAGCTTGTTCACACTGATGAGAGAGCCTTTAAATGTTCTGACTGTGGGAAGAGCTTTAAAAGACCCGGAGCTCTGACCACACACCAGCTTGTTCACACTGATGAGAAACCATTTAAATGTTCGGTCTGTCAGAAGAGCTTTAAACGCCCTGGGGATCTGAAGGAACACCAGGTTGTTCACACTGATGAGAGACCGTTTAAATGTTCTGACTGTGGGAAGAGCTTTAAATGCTCCGGGGCTCTGACCACACACCAGCTTGTTCACACTGATGAGAAACCATTTAAATGTTCTGTCTGTCAGAAGAGCTTTAAATACTCCGGGGACCTGAAGCGACACCATCTTGTTCACACTGATGAGAAATCATTTAAATGTTCTGACTGTGGGAAGAGCTTTAAAAGATCCGGGGACCTGAAGCAACACCAGCGAGTTCGCACTGATGAGAGAGCGTTTAAATGTTCTGACTGTGGGAAGAGCTTTAAACGCTCCAGTGACCTGCTGAGGCACCAGCGAGTTCACACTGTTCTGTAGCGCAGGGCCCTGCAGACAGCTGGGGTGACATGAACGTGGAATGGATGAATGTTTTATAAATGTTGTACTGCTGTTTAATCTTTCAATCTGTTGTGCTGATGATTCCCTTGATTTGACTGTTCATGTTATTTCATTGAATGTACAGCACAGAAACAGGCCATTCGGCCCAACTGGTCCATGCTGGGGTTTATGCTCCACGCGAGCCTCCTCCGACATATCCTCCTATGTTTATCTGGCTTCTCCTTAAATACATCTATGCCATTGGCCTCAACTACTCCTTGTGGAAGCGAGTTCCACATTCTTATCACTCT
Source organism: Somniosus microcephalus (assembly GCF_052327205.1). Classification (NCBI taxonomy): domain Eukaryota; kingdom Metazoa; phylum Chordata; class Chondrichthyes; order Squaliformes; family Somniosidae; genus Somniosus; species Somniosus microcephalus. The sequence goes on along the minus strand of NW_028225331.1, from coordinate 539,972 downwards.
CTGGGTAAAGAAGTTTCTCCTGAATTCCCTCCTGGATTTATTAGTGACTATTTTATTGATGGCCCCATAAAAATGATTAGATTCTGTTAAGCTGACCAGTATGTTGTTGTACTTTGTCTTTTTCTGATGAATGAAACATTACTGAGCCCCTGTACCCATGTTATGGGATGAAGTGCCAGACAAGTGAAGGCACAACGTCTGGGTGTGAATCTGATAATAACCTCGCGGACCGTATAGGTGTGATAACCAGATGGGCTTGTGGTTATAGTCTGGTCACAGATGGACTAAATTCCCTGAATTAGCAGGAGTTCAGGAGGTGGTCAACAGACGGGTCCAAACAATCCCATTTCCTGAGCGGTAACCAAGCTTGTGTATAATAACAGGCCACTTAAGCCATTGTCAGTTGGAACAGACTCGAGAAGATCGCGCGTGAATCCACTGTACTTCTATTCTCCAGATTGAGGGAATTATCACCTGATCTGTGTTATGCAGCGCTCTTAATAAAGCCTGGAGAGACAATTTGTGTTCTTGTGAGCTTGATTATCTGGTATCCGAAACCCTGGGACTCCCGATCATTAGAGTCAACCTCAGTGTGTGGAAAGGGATTCCCTGGTGTATCCCACCCGCTGACACACCAGAGTGTCCACACTGTGACTGCGGTGGGTCGATTCCACTGTTGCCGATGCCTTTAATCACATCCAGGACTGAACCATTCAGGCAACTGGGGTTTGTTAATGTTAAAACCCCAATAACTGGGCTGGATTTAAAGATTATTCCCTGTTCTCTCAGTACTAGTGAGCAGAGAGAAGCTGATGTTATAGAATCATAGAGCACAGTAGGATGCCTTTCGGCCCATCGTGCTGGTGCCGGCTCTCTGAAAGAGCGATGCAATTAGTCCCACTGCCCTGCTCTTTCCCCACAGCCCTGCAAATTTCTGCTTTTAGTATATATCCAATTCCCTTTTGACAGTTACTATTGAATCTGCTTTTGCAGACTGACCAATGCTGAACAGATAAATAGGAACATAGTAGATAGGAGCAGGAGTAGGGCATTCGGCCCCTCGAGCCTGCTCCGCCATTCAGTGAGATCATGGCTGATCATCCAAATTCAGTACCCTATCCCTGCCTTCTCCCCATATCCCTTGATCCCTTTAGCCTTAAGAAATATATCTAACTCCTTCTTGAATACATTTAATGAATTGGCCTCAACTGCCTTGTGTGGTAGAGAATTCCACAGGTTCACCACTCTCTGGGTGAAGAAATTCCTCCTCATCTCTGTCCTAAATGGCTTACCCCTTATCCAGTACTGAGGGAGCGCCGCACTGTCGGAGGGGCAGTACTGAGGGAGCGCCGCACTGTCGGAGGAGCAGTACTGGGGAGCACCGCACTGTCGGAGGGGCAGTGCTGAGGGAGCGCCGCACTGTCGGAGGGGCAGTGCTGAGGGAGCGCCGCACTGTCGGAGGGGCAGTACTGAGGGAGCACCGCACTGTCGGAGGGCCAGTAGTGAGGGAGCGCCGCACTGTCGGAGGGGCAGTACTGAGGGAGTGCTGCACTGTCGGAGGGGCAGTACTGAGGGAGCGCTGCACTGTCGGAGGGGCAGTACTGAGGGAGCGCCGCACTGTCGGAGGGGCAGTACTGAGGGAGCGCTGCACTGTCGGAGGGGCGGTACTGAGGGAGCACCGCACTGTTGGAGGGGCATTGCTCAGGGAGCACTGCTCCATCAGAGGGGCAGTACTGCGGGAGCGCCGCACATTCGGGGGAAGCAATGCTGTGGGAGTGCCGCATTGTCATAGGGGCAGTAACGAAGGAGCGCTGCAGTGTCGGAGGTGCCGTCCTACGGATGAGACGTTAAACCGAGGCCCCCGTCTGCCCCCTCAGGTGGACGTAAAAGATCCCGTGGTGCTATTTCGAATAAGTTATCCCTGGTGTTTTGAGCCCAATATTTATCCCTCAATCAACATGACGAGAAAGCAGATTATCTGGTCATTATCACATTGCTGTTTGTGGGAGCTTGCTGTGCGCAAATTGGCTGCCGCGTTTCCCACATTACAACAGTGACTACACTTCAAAAAGTACGTAATTGGCTGTAAAGTGCTTTGCGACGTCCAGTGGTCATGAAAGACGGTTAAGAAGGCAAATGGTATGCTGGCCTTCATTACAAGAGGATTTGAGTACAGGAGTAAAGAAGTCTTACTCCAATTATATCTTCTTAGGCAGTCCCTCGGAACCGAGGATGACTTGCTTACACATTAAAAATGAGTTCTCAGGTGACTGATGAGTCCACACAGGTGGGGCAGATGGTGGTTGAAGGGGCGGGTGGGTGGGGTGCTTGGGTTGATGTGCGCTCCTTGCGTTTGGCTTCCCCTTGCTCCCGGCGGAGAGACTCGAGGTGTTCGGCGCCTTCCCGGATGCTTCTCCACTTTGTGCGGTCTTGGGCCAGGGATTCCCAGGTGTCGGTGGGGATGTTGCACCTTTTCAAGGAGGCTTTGAGGGTGTCCTTGAAGCATTTCCTCTGCCCACCTGGGGCTCTCTTGCCGTGTCAGAGCTCCGAGTAGAGCGCTTGTTTCGGGAGTCTCGTATCGGGTATGCGGACAATGTGACCCGTCCACCGGAGCTGATTGAGCGTGGTCAAAGCTTCGATGCTGGGGATGTCGGCCTGAGCGAGAACACTGACGTTGGTGCGTCTATCCTGCCAATGAATTTGCAGGATCTTGCGGAGGCAGCGTTGGTGGTACCTCTCCAGTGCACCTCAAAGTGCTGGAGACGTACCACAAATGCTGCCTCCAATTATATAGGGCCTTGGTGAGACCACACCTGGAGTACTGTGTACAATTTTGGTCTCCTTACCTAAGGAAGGATATATTTGCCATAGAGGGAGTGCAACGAAGGTTCACGAGATTGATTCCTGGGATGGCGGGACTGTCGTATGAGAAGAAATTGAGTAAACTAGACATGTATTCTCTTGAATTCAGAAGAATGAGAGGGGATCTCATTGAAGCATACAAAATTATTACAGGGCTTGATAGGGTGGATGCTGGGAGAATGTTTCCCTTGGCTGGGGAGTCTAGTACCAGGGGCCACAGCCTCAGGATAAAGGGTAACATAAGAACATAAGAAATAGGAGCAGGAGTAGGCCAATCGGCCCCTCGAGCCTGCTCCGCCATTCAATAAGATCATGGCTGATCTGATCCTAACCGCCAATCTACTATAACAGAACCCTCTCCTGAATCTAACAGAATTAGACACACGAAATAGGAGCAGGATCAGGCTACACGGCCCCTGGGCCTGCTCCGCTACCCACAGGGCCATGACCGATCCGAACTTAGACTCATGTCCAAATTCCTGCCCGCTCCCCGTAACCCTTAATTCCCTTTACTTCTAGGAAACTGTCTATTTCTGTTTTAAATTTATGTAATGATGTAGCTTCTACAGCTTTTTGGGGCAGCATATTCCATGGACCTACCACCCTCTGAGTGAAGTAGTTCCTCCACATCTCAGTTTTGAAAGAGCAGCCCCTTATTCTAAGACTATGCCCCCTAGTTCTAGTTTCACCCATCATCGGGAACATCCTCCCCGCATCCACCCGATCCAACCCCTTCACAATCTTATATGTTTCAATAAGATCGCCTCTCATTCTTCTGAACTCCAATGAGTAGAGTCCCAATTTACTCAACCTCTCCTCATATGTCCATCCCCTCATCCCCGGGATTAACCGAGTGAACCTTCTTTGTACTGACTCGAGAGCAAGTATGTCCTTTCTTAAGTATGGACACCAAAACTGTACGCAGTATTCCAGGTGCGGTCTCACCAATACCTTGTACAACTGAAACAATACCTCCCTATTTTTATATTCTATCCCCCTAGCAATGAAAGCCAACATTCCATTGGCCTTCTTAATCACTTGCTGCACCTGCATACTAACCTTTTGAGTTTCGTGCACCAGGACCCCCAGATCCCTTTGTACTTCAGTACTTTCCAGTTTCTTGCCATTAAGATAATAACTTGCTCTACGATTTTTCCTGCCAAAGTGCATAACCTCACACTTTCCAGTATTGTATTCCATCTGCCAAATGTCTGCCCACTTACTTAGCCTGTCTATGTCCCCTTGCAGGTTTTTTATGTCCTCCTCACTCACTACTTTCCCTCCCATCTTAGTATCATCTGCAAACTTTGATATGTTACACTCGGTCCCCTCCTCCAAATCGTTAATGTAGATTGTAAAGAGTTGGGGACCCAGCACTGACCCCTGCGGAACACCACTAGTTACTGATTGCCAGTCTGAGAATGAACCATTTATCCCAACTCTCTGCCTTCTGTTAGATAGCCAATCCTCTATCCATGCCAGAATATTACCCCCAATCCCGTGATTTTTTATCTTAAGCAATAATCTTTTGTGTGGCACCTTGTCAAATGCCTTTTGGAAGTCAAAATACACTACGTCCACTGGTTCCCCTTTATCCACCCTACATGTTACTTCCTCAAAGAACTCCAGCAAATTTGTCAAACATGACTTCCCCTTCATAAAACTATGCTGACTTTGTCCTATTAAATTATGATTATCCAAATGTCCTGTTACTGTCTCCTTAATAATGGACTCCAAAATTTTACCTACCACAGATGTTAGGCTAACCGGTCTATAGTTTCCAGCCTTCTGTCTACTGCCCTTTTTAAATAAGGGCGTTACATTAGCAGTTTTCCAGTCTGCCGGGACCTTTGCTGAGTCCAGGGAGTTTTGGAAAATTATTACCAATGCATCCACAATCCCTACTGCCACTTCCCTCAAGACCCTAGGATGTAAGCCATCAGGTCCAGGTGATTTATCCGCCTTGAGTCCCATTATTTTACCGAGTACCACTTCCTTAGTGATTTTGATCATGTTTAGCTCCTCCCCCCCTTTAGCCCCCCTGTTAGTCCAGTGTTGGGATATTCGTAGTGTCTTTTCCTGTAAAGACTGATATAAAATATTCATTAATGTTTTTTCCATCTAACTATCTTCCCTTTCTTAATCAATCTTTTTGTTATTTTTTGCTGTCTTTTAAAGTTTTCCCAATCCTCTATTCTCCCACTAGATTTGGCTACCTTATATGCCCTTGTTTTTATTCGAATACTATCCTTAATTTCTTTACTTAGCCATGGATGGCTGTCTTTTCTTTTACAGGGTAGGCCATTCAGGACTGAGATGAGAAGAAACTTCTTCACACAGAGGGTGGTGAATCTTTGGAATTCTCTACCCCAGAGGGCTGTGGAGGCTCAGTCATTGGGTATATTCCAAACAGTGATCGATAGATTTCTGACTAGTAAGGGCATCAAGGGATATGGCGATAGGGCCGGTGAATGGAGTTGAGGCAGAAGATCAGCCATGATCTCATTGAATGTTGGAGCAGGCTCGAAGGGCCGAATGGCCGACTCCTGCTCCTATTTCTTCTGTTCTTATAAATGCAAGTCTTTCTTTCTTTCTTATTGTGTCCAATTCTGGCCACCGCACTTTAGGAAGAATGTGAAGACCTTAGAGAGGCTGCAGAAAAGATTACCAGAATGGTACCAGGGATGAGGGACTTCAGTTATGTGGAGAGACTGGAGAAGCTGAGATTGTTCTCCTTAGAGCAGAGAAGGTTAAGTGGAGATTGACCAGAATGGTACCAGGGATGAGGGATTAAGTTACGTGGAGAGACTGGAGAAGCTGGGGTTGTTCTCCTTAGAGGGCGGTGGAGGCCAGTTCATTAAATATATTCAAGAAAGAGTTGGATATATTTGTTAAGGCTAAAGGGATCAAGGGATATGGGGAGAAGGCAGGGACAGGGTACTGAATTTGGATGATCAGCCATGATCTCATTGAATGGCAGAGCAGGCTCGAGGGGCCGAATGGCCTACTCCTGCTCCTATCTTCTATGTTTCTATGTAGAGCAGAGAAGGTTAAGGGGAGATTGACCAGAATGGTACCAGGGATGAGGGACTTCAGTTATGTGCAGAGACTGGAGAAGCTGGGATTGTTCTCCTTAGAGCAGAGAAGGTTGAGAGGAGATTTGATGGAGGTGTTCAAAATCGTGAGGGGGTCTGGACAGAGTAGAATGAGAGAAACTGTTCCCATTGGCGGAAGGCTCGAGAACCAGAGGACACAGATTTAAGGTGATTGGCAGAAGGTCCAAAGGCTCCTCACAGCTTACTGTCCCACCTAGCTTTGTATCATCAGCAAACTTGGATACATTACACTCGGTCCCTTCATCTAGGTCATTAAGATAGATTGTAAATAGCTGAGGCCCCAACACTGATCCACGCGGCACCCCACTAGATACAGCCTGCCAACCTGAAAAAGATCCGTTGATCCCTACTCTCTGTTTTCAGTCCGTTAACCAATCCTCTATCCATGCTACTATATTACCTCCAACCCCATGTGCCCTAATCTTGTGTAATAACCTTTTATGTGGCACCTTATCGAATGCCTTTTGGAAATCCAAATATACTACATCCACTGGTTCCCCTTTATCTACCCTGCTACTTACATCCTCAAAAAACTCTAATAAATTTGTCAAACACGATTTCCTTTTCATAAAACCATGTTGACTCTGCCTAATCATGTTATGATTTTCTAAGTGACTTGATACCACTTCCTTAACAATGGATTCCAGCATTTTCCCGATGACTGATGTAGCTTTCAAAAACTCTTATAATAATGTGTCCGTGACTACACAAACCACTCTGGGTCCAGGTATATTGTGTATCAGTAAAACAGTCCGTGACTACACAAACCACTCTGGGTCCAGGTATATTGTGTATCAGTAAAACAGTCCGTGACTACACAAACCACTCTGGGTACAGGTATATTGTGTATCAGTAAAACAGTCCGTGACTACACAAACCTCTCTGGGTCCAGGTATATTGTGTATCAGTAAAACAGTCCGTGACTACACAAACCACTCTGGGTACAGGTATATTGTGTATCAGTAAAACAGTCCGTGACTACACAAACCACTCTGGGTCCAGGTATATTGTGTATCAGTAAAACAGTCCGTGACTACACAAACCACTCTGGGTACAGGTATATTGTGTATCAGTAAAACAGTCCGTGACTACACAAACCACTCTGGGTACAGGTATATTGTGTATCAGTAAAACAGTCCGTGACTACACAAACCACTCTGGGTACAGGTATATTGTGTATCAGTAAAACAGTCCGTGACTACACAAACCACTCTGGGTCCAGGTATATTGTGTATCAGTAAAACAGTCCGCGACTACACAAACCACTCTGGGTACAGGTATATTGTATATCAGTAAAACAGTCCGTGACTACACAAACCACTCTGGGTACAGGTATATTGTGTATCAGTAAAACAGTCCTTGACTACACAAACCACTCTGGGTACAGGTATATTGTGTATCAGTAAAACAGTCCGTGACTACACAAACCACTCTGTGTACAGGTATATTGTGTATCAGTAAAACAGTCAGTGACTACACAAACCACTCTGGGTACAGGTCTATTGTGTATCAGTAAAACAGTCCGTGACTACACAAACCACTCTGGGTCCAGGTATATTGTGTATCAGTAAAACAGTCCGTGACTACACAAACCACTCTGGGTCCAGGTATATTGTGTATCAGTAAAAGAGGTTTATTAAGCATTAAAAATCCGGTACAAAGAAGTAGTACTTAAGAAGAGAGTCACAGTCTGTTCGTTCAAACCCCGGCATTCCTTCCGAGTGAGCGCGGCGCAAGTCTCCTGATGTATCTTGCTGTGTTCCGTTGACCCATGCGCGCTTCCTTGGGATCTTGCTGTGTTCTGTTGACCGAAGCTCCTATCAATCTCTGGTTACACGGTGCGCGCTTTCGATGTTCAAAACCTATATCTTTATACCCTTTTCCCTCTCGTTTTGCCGACGTGGCAGTAATTAACCCTCTAACACCTGGTAAAAAGTCTTGCTCCCTCGTTACCCATCTTATGACCTTGTTTGATCCTTCTGACTTTTTCTCCATGCATAACAAAGTACCCTTATCTCAGATCTTCACTTTTCACAGAACACTTCCTAGAATGTTGACAAACAGTCGGTCCATCCGATAGCTGGACCAATGAAGGACGTCTCCAACTCTTATCTATCTCTCTAGTTTTTATCTCTTTAAGCATAATATTGCTGAATTCCTCATCTCCATAAACTTAGCACAACATTCCATTACTTCAGTAATTTTAAACAGGTTTTTAGTCAGGTTGGCATAATCCCATCCTGCTTTGTTCTCAGCCATTCTCCATTTTATACAGGCTTTTAGGATCTTAACATACAATCTCACATATTATAGTTATATAAAAATGGTTATCGAATCTTAATAATGTTTACTAAATCCTACAGGTACACCCTATCCTACATATCCCTACCTTGAGGGCGAGGCATTTGCCGACCCCTCAAAACTAAAATCTTACATATGGATTATTTTTCTTCCGTTTATGTAACTCTAACATGTTCTGGGCTGTGATCATATTTAAATGTGATTGGGCATTGGACTTTAGGTGTTTCAGGTAGCAGGTGTCGAATAGTAAGCACATCATTACTACAAGTTGGGATATGACCAGTACATGGGAAATTATCCTAATCCAATGAGGAATTTCCATGTTTGTCCCTATGTTGTCTTATTAGTCCTAACAGTTTTTGACTCCCTACCTTGTGACATTTGTGCTTAACTGGGTAGATCTTAAACAAACTTCTGATCTTACATAGTTCAAAGTTTTACTACATGGGTTACATATCTCAAATACAAAATCATTACAAGTTGGAGAACAACCAGAGCGTGTGAAATAATAGGAGCCTAAGGGCATGCTGATGTATTAAGCCCAATATCCCACCAGTGTGTGTTGTCCCTTATGCTTTCAATTTCAATATCTATTCTCCAGTTGTCTTGCTCCAAAACATAAAAAATGCTTTAGGGAGGAGTTCAGTCGTATCATGAGCTCACTGAAACCCTCAAACAATAGGGGAATGTCGGGTCTGAATTGTGCCACATAACTGTGCAGCTCGTACTTAAAAACGTGTTGGTTGATGGGACAGGTCCTGTTAGACCCGTAAAGCATGGTAGTTGTGGTGGTAGTGACACAGGAGGCACCACCAAAATCACCTCATACTGGATTCGTACTGGTTTTCCCCACGCTCTGTTACCTACAAAACACAATTATTAGTCACAGTTAAATTCAGTCTTACAATCATTTCAAGCGACATTACAGTTTCACATCTACTTCCTGATCTTCCAAGTCGAGATCCTTTCTCCCTTCTGTTTTTCAAAATAGCGGCCACGGGATCTTTTACACCCACCTGAGAGGGCAGACGGGGCAGCGGTTTAACGTCACATCCGAAAGATGGCACCTCTGACAGGGCAGCTCTCCCTCAGTACTGCCCTAGAGTGTCAGCCTAGATTACGTGCTCAAGTCTCCAGAGTGGGACTCAAACCCACGACCTTCTGACTCGAGAGGTGGGAGTGTCGCTCACTGAGCCAAGGCTGACCCCTCTTAAACTCCAGCCTAGTTACTGGGGTTATCAGCGTTTTCAAACCGCCCCCCCCCGACAACCCCGTAATTGCCATTATTAACACAGAACAGTCCTTCATGTGATTGACAGCAGAATGGGACCAGTGCGCTCAGGTGTGAACTCGCTGGTGTCTCAGCAGGTGAGTTGAAGTGGTGAATCCCTTTTCACACACTGAGCAGGGGAACGGCCTCTCCCCAGTGTGAGTGCGCTGGTGTATCCGAAGAGTGGATGAGTGCGTAAACCTCTTCCCGCAGTGAGAGCAGCTGAACGGCCTCTCCCCAGTGTGAGTGCGCTGGTGTATCTGAAGATTGGATGAGTGCTTAAACCTCTTCCCGCAGTGAGAGCAGCTGAACGGCCTCTCCCCAGTGTGAGTGCGCTGGTGTATCAGCAGGTGAGATGGACTGGTGAATCCCTTTTCACACACTGAGCAGGGGAACGGCCTCTTCCCGGTGTGGGTGAACTGGTGTCTCCAAAGATTGGATGAGTGCGTAAACCTCTTCCCGCAGTGAGAGCAGCTGAATGGCCTCTCCCCAGTGTGAGTGCGCTGGTGTGTCAGCAGGTGAGATGGACTGGTGAATCCCTTTTCACACACTGAGCAGGGGAACGGACTCTTCCCGGTGTGCGTGAACTGGTGTTTCCGAAGACTGGATGAGTGCGTAAACCTCTTCCCGCAGTGAGAGCAGCTGAACGGCCTCTCCCCGGTGTGGATGCGTCGATGCTTCTCCAGGATCTTGGAGCATTTGAAACTCTTGTCGCATTCGGAACATTTAAACGGCCTCTCATCAGTGTGAACCAGCTGGTGTTCCCGCAGAGTGGAGGGATGAGTGAATCCTTTCCCACACACGGAGCAGGTGAACGGCCATTTCACAGAGTGACTGCGTTGATGAGTCTCCAGCTTGGAGAGGCAACTGAATCCCTTTCCGCATTCCCGACATTTGCACGGATTCTCCTCGCTTTGGTTACACTTGTGCCTCCCCAGGCTGCACCTTTGGTTGAATCCACGTCCACACACAAGACACGTGTGCAGTTTGTCCGCACTCTGATTGCTGCTTTCCGCTTCCATATGTCGATGATATTCAGGTCCTGATGAATCGAGTGACTCTGTCAGATCGTCGTGTGAAGTTTGCGTTAAGCTGCCCGTCTGCAATTCCTCCCCTTGCAAGAGACAGTAAAAGAGGGTTATATAAATAATTAATGTAAATACAGCAGAGAAAATAAAGACTTCCAAAAGGCATTTGACAAGGTGCCACAGAAAAGATTACTGCACAAGATAAAAAAAACCACGGGATTGGGGGTAATATACTGGCATGGGTGGAAGATTGGCTATCTAACAGAAAACAGAGAGTTGGGATAAACGGTTCATTCTCGGGTTGGCAATCAGTAACTAGTGGTGTTCGGCAGGGGTCAGTGCTGGGACCCCAACTCTTTACAATCTATATTAACGATTTGGAGGAGGGGACCGAGTGCAACATATCCAAGTTTGCCAACGATACAAAGATGGGAGGGAAAGCAGTGAGTGAGGAGGACATAAAAAACCTACAAAAGGACATAGACAGGCTAAGTGAGTGGGCAGAGATTTGGCAGATGCAATATAATGTTGGCAAGTGTGAGGTTATGTACTTTGGCAGAAAAAATCAAAGAGCAAGTTATTATCTAAAGGGCGAGAAACTGCAAAGTGCTACAGTACAAAGGGATCTGGGGGTCCTGGTGCATGAAACACAGAAGGTTAGTATGCAGGTACAGCAGGTGATCAGGAAGGCCAATGGAATCTTGGCTGTTATTGCAAGGGGGATGGAGTATAAAAGCAGGGAAGTCTTGCTTCAGTTATACAGGGTATTGGTGAGGCCACACCTGGAATATTGCGTACAGTTTTGCTTTCCATATTTAAGAAAAGATATACTTGCTCTCGAGGCGGTTCAGAGAAGGTTCACTCGGTTGATTCCAGAGATGAGGGGGTTGACGTATGAGGAAAGGTTGAGTGGGTTGGGCCTCTACTCATTGGAGTTCAGAAGAATGAGAGGCGATCTTATCGAAACATATAAGATTGTGAGGGGGCTTGATCGGGTGGATGCGGGGAGGATGTTTCCACTGATGGGTGAGATTAGAACTAGGGGGCATAATCTAAGAATAAGGGGCTGCCCTTTCAAAACTGAGATGAGGAGAAACTTCTTCACTCAGAGGGTGGTAAATCTATGGAATTTGCTACCCCAGAGAGCTGTGGAAGCTGCAACATTAAATACATTTAAAATGGAGATAGACAGTTTCCTAGCAGATAAGGGAATTAGGGGTTACGGGGAGAGGGCAGGGAAGTGGACGTGAGTCCAGATTCAGATCAGCCATGATCCTATTGAATGGCGGAGCAGGCCCGAGGGGCCGTATGGCCTACTCCTGCTCCTACTTCTTATGTTCTTATGAAAGACTGGCCTTTATACAGCGCCTTTCACGACCAACGGTTTTACAGCCAATGAATTACTTTTTGAAGAGTAGTCGCTGTTGTAATGTGGGAAACACTGCAGCCAATTTGCATGATAAATAATGGCCAGGACACCGGGGATAACTCTCCTGCCCTTCTTCGAAATAATGGGATCTTTTATGTCCACCTGAACGTCTCTTCCGAAAGACGGCCCTCCGACAGTGCGGCGCTCCCTCAGTACTGCCCCTCCGACAGTGCGGGGCTCCCTCAGTACTGCCCCTCCGCCAGTGCGGGGCTCCCTCAGTACTGCCCCTCTGACAGTGCGGCACTCCCTCAGTACTGCCCTTCCGACAGGGCGGCGCTCCTTCGGCACTGCCCCGGAGCGTCAGCCTAGGTTTATGTGCTCGAGTCCCTGGAGTGGGGACCTTCAACCCACAACTTTCTGACTGAGAGATGAGGGTGCTCTCAACTGAGCCACTAGCTGGCTCTCAAGGTCTTTCACATCCTTGCTAAAGTGCGGTGGTGGGGGGAATTGTCACAGACCCTTTAATCAGAAGAATACACGAGAGGGGGGAGGGAGTCCCTTTAAATATGGAGGGGGTGGGTGACCCTGTAAATGTGGAGGGGGTGGGTGTCCCTTTAAATGTGGAGGGGGTGGGTGTCCCTTTAAATGTGGAGAGGGTGGGTGTCCCTTTAAATGTTGAGGGGGTGGGTGTCCCTTTAAATGTGGAGAGGCGTGGCCGCGCATGCTCATTCGGGCCCACCACAAAACCAGACTGCCAGTGCGCCTGCGCGGGGCCTCCGGGGAGCAGACGGAAGGCCGGGCCCGGGGAAGAGGCGGAATCAGCGGCCGGGGTAAAGTCAAGAAACGATAGCAAAATACTGCAAATGTTGGAAATCCGAAATAACAACAGAAAATGCTGGAAAAACTCAGCAGGTCAGGCAACATCCGTGGAGAGAAATTTGAGTTGACGTTTTAAATCGAGGTGAGGTGAGGGAGCGGAGCGCGAGATTCTAAAGTAAAATACGAGAAAAACCAAACCTGAGAGTCGGGCGGGCGGGACCTCCGCGGACGCCGAACGGAGCGGATGAGCCGCAGCAATGTGATTTTGACTGACGGGAGCGCTGACCAATAGGAAGAGACCTGAACTGGGCGGCCTGGTCCTCCAACCAATGGCGGCGTGGCTAGGGGGCGGGACCTTCCCTCCCTCCCCGGCGATGGTGGGCGGGGGCCCGATTCTGACGTCATCAACGGAAGAGGCCAATTCAGGTGGATGTAGGCCGCCCCGGGCCTCTGACTGACAGGAGCTCTGACCAATAGGAAGAGGGCTGAGGTGGGAGGACTGAACTGGGCGGCCTGGTCCTCCAACCAATGGTGGCGCGGCAAGGGGGCGGGGCCTCCTCTCCAGCTCAGGTGCGCTGGGGCCGATTGTGACGCGCTGTCCCCAGGTGAGAGCAGCTCAGTCAGCACAGAGCTGGGGCTGGAATCTGGGAGAGGGGCCGCAGGCAGCGGGCCTGGCAAAGGGGCTCAAGCTTCACAATACAAGCTGCTTTCAAATGCACAGTTGTTTCCTACACACAGCCTTGGTCACTCTGCAAAAAAAACTAAATTCATCATAACTCCCCTGCTTTAGGAGAGGCGTAGCGTGCAAAAGCAAGGAAGTTATGATGAAACTGTGTAAAAGACTGGAGTCAGCTGTGGCTCAGTGGATAGCAGAGTCAGAAGGTTGTGGGTTCAAGATAGACTTGCACTTATAAGAACATAAGAAATAGGAGCAGGAGTAGGCCATTCGGCCCCTCGAGCCTGCTCCGCCATTCAATGAGATCATGGCTGATCATCCAAACTCAGTACCCTGTCCCTGCCTTCTCCCCATATCCCTTGATCCCTTTAGCCTTAAGAAATATATCCAACTCTTTCCTGAATATATTTAATGAATTGGCCTCAACTGCCCAGTGTGGCAGAGAATTCCACAGGTTCACCACTCTCTGGGTGAAGTAATTCCTCCTCATCTCTGTCCTAAATGGCTTACCCCTTATCCTTAGACTGTGACCCCTGGTTCTGGACTCCCCGACCATCGGGAACATCCTTCCTGCATCTAGTCTAGTCCTGTTAGAATTTTATAAGTTTCAATGAGATCTCCTCTCATTCTTCTAAACTCCAGCGAGTATAAGCCCAATCGACCCAATCGAAGTGTGAGGTGATGCATTTTGGCAGAAGGAACAGGGAGAGGCAATATACACTTAATGGCACAGTTTTAAACAGTGTGCAGGGACAGCGGGATCTGGGAGTTAATGGGCATAGGTCACATACGAATTAGCAGCAGGAGTCGGCCACTCGGCCCCTCGAGCCTGCTCCGCCATTCAATAAGATCATGGCTGATCTGATTACTCCACATTCCCACCTACCCCCGATAACTTTTCACCCCCTTGCTTATCAAGAATCTATCTACCTCTGCCTTAAAAATATTCAAAGACTCTGCTTCCACCGCCCTCTGAGGAAGAGAGTTCCAAAGTCTCACGACCCTGTGAGAAAAAATTCTCATCTCTGTCTTAAATGGGTGACCCCTTATTTTTAAACCGTGACCCCTAGTTCTAGATTCTCCCACAAGAGGAAACATCCTCTCCACATCCACCCTGTCCAAACCCCTCAGGATCTTATATGTTTCAATCAAGTCACCTCTTACTCTTCTAAACTCCAGCGGATACAAGCCTAGCCTGTCCAACCTTTCCTCATAAGACAACCCGCCCTCTGAAATGGCCCAGCAAGCCACTCAGTTGTAAACAACCGCTACGAAAAACAATAAGAATAAAACCAGACGGACCACCCAGCATCGACCTCGGAACCGGAAACGACAACGACAAACCCAGCCCTGTCGACCCTGCAAAGTCCTCCTTACCAACATCTGGGGGCTTGTGCCAAACTTGGGAGAGCTGTCCCACAGACTAGTCAAGCAACAGCCTGACATAGTCATAATTACTGAATCATACCTTACAACCAATGTCCCAGACACCACCATCACCATCCCTGGGTATGTCCTGTCCCACCGGCAGGACAGACCCACCAGAGGTGGTGGCACCGTGGTATACAGTCGGGAGGGAGTAGCCCTGGGAGTCCTCAACATTGACTCAGGACCCCATGAGGTCTCATGGCATCAAGTCATTACCACCTACCGCCCTCCCTCAGCTGATGAATCAGTACTCCTTCATGTTGAACACCAATTGGAAGAAGCACTGAGAGTAGCAAGGGCACAAAATGTCCTCTGGGTGGGGAACTTCAATGTCCATCACCAAGAGTGGCTCGGTAGCACCACAACTGACCGAGCTGGCCGAGTCCTAAAGGACATAGCTGCCAGACTGGGTCTGCGACAGGTGGTGAGGGAACCAACAAGAGGGAAAAACCTACTTGATCTCGTCCTCACCAATCTACCTGTTGCAGATGCATCTGTCCATGACAGCATTGGTGGAAGTGACCACCGCACAGTCCTTGTGGAGACGAAGTCCCGTCTTCATGTTGAGGATACCCTCCACCATGTTGTGTGGCACTACCACCGTGCTAAATGGGACAGATTTTGAACAGATCTGGCAACTCAAAACTGGGCATCCATGAGGCGCTGTGGGCCATCAGCAGCAGCAGAATTGTATTCAACCACAATCTGTAACCTCATGGCCCGGCATATCCCTCACTCTACCATTACCATCAAGCCGGGAGATCAACCCTGGTTTAACGAAGAGTGCAGGAGAGCATGCCGGGAACAGCACCAGGCATACCGAAAAATGAGGTGTCAACCTGGTGAGGCTACAACACAGGACTACTTGCATGCCAAACAACGGAAGCAACATGCGATAGACAGAGCTAAGCGATCTCACAACCATCGGATCAAATCAAAGCTCTGCAGTCCTGCTACATCCAGTCGTGAGTGGTGGTGGACAATTAAACAGTTAACAGGAGGAGGAGGCTCCAAAAATATCCCCATCCTCAATGATGGTGGAGCCCAGCACGTGAGTGCAAAAGACAAGGCTGAAGCATTTGCAACTATCTTCAGCCAGAAGTGCCGAGTGGATGATCCATCTCGGCCTCCTCCTGAGGTCCCCAGCATCACAGATGCCAGTCTTCAGCCCATTCAATTCACTCCACGTAATGTCAAGAAACGGCTGAAGACACTGGATACTGCAAAGGCTATGGGCCCTGACAACATTCCGGCAATAGTACTGAAGACTTGTGCTCCAGAACTAGCTGCGCCCCTAGCCAAGCTGTTCCAGTACAGCTGCAACACTGGCATCTACCCGGCAATGTGGAAAATTGCCCAAGTATGTCCTGTCTACAAAAAGCAGGACAAATCCGACCCGGCCAATTACCGTCCCATCAGTCTACTCTCAATCATCAGCAAATTGATGGAAGGTTTCGTCGACAGTGCTATCAAGCGGCACTTACTCAGCAATAACCTGCTAACTGACGCCCAGTTTGGGTTCCACCAGGGCCACTCAGCTCCTGACCTCATTACAGCCTTGGTCCAAACATGGACAAAAGAGCTGAACTCAAGAGGTGAGGTGAGAGTGACTGCCCTTGACATCAAGGCAGCATTTGATCGAGTGTGGCATCAAGGAGCCCTAGCAAAACTGAAGTCAATGGGAATCCAGGGGAAAACTCTCCATTGGTTGGAATCATACCTAGCACAAAGGAAGTTGGCTGTGGTTGTTGGAGGTCATTCATCTCAATCACATGACATCACTGCAGGAGTTCCTCAGGGCAGTGTCCTAGGCCCAACCATCTTCAGCTGTTTCATCAATGACCTTCCCTCCATCATAAGGTCAGAAGTGGGGATGTTCGCTGATGATTGCACACTGTTCAGCACCATTCGAGACTCGTCAGATACTGACGCAGTCCGTGTCCATATGTAGCAAGACCTGGACAACATTCAGACTTGGGCTGACAAGTGGCAAGTAACATTCGCACCACACAAGTGCCAGGCAATGACCATCTCCAACAAGCGAGACTCTAACCATCTCCCCTTGACATTCAATGGCATTACCATCGCTGAATCCCCCACTATCAACATCCTGGGGGTTACCATTGATCAGAAACTGAACTGGACCAGCCATATAAATACTGTGGCTACAAGAGCAGGCCAGAGGCTGGGAATTCTGTGGCGAGTGTCTCACCTCCTGACTCCCCAAAGCCTTTCCACCATCTACAAGGCACAAGTCAGGAGTGTGATGGAATACTCTCCACTTGCCTGGATGAGTGCAGCTCCAACAACACTCAAGAAGCTCGACACCATTCAGGATAAAGCAGCCCGCTTGATTGGCACTTCATCCACCACCTTCAACATTCACTCCCTCCACCACTGGCGCACTGTGGCTGCAGTGTGTACCATCTACAAGATGCACTGCAGCAACTCGCCAAAGCTCCTTCAACAGCACCTTCCAAACCCGCGACCTCTACCACTTAGAAGGACAAGGGCAGCAGACGCATGGGAACATCACCACCTACAAGTTCCCCTCCAAGCCACACACCATCCTGACTTGGACCTGTATCGCCGTTCCTTCACTGTCGCTGGGCCAAAATCCTGGAACTCCCTTCCTAACAGCATTGTGGGTGTACCTACACCATATGGACTGCAGCGGTTCAAGAAGGCGGCTCACCACCACCTTCTCTAGGGCAATTAGGGATGGGCAATAAATGCAGGCCTAGCCAGCGACGCCCACATCCCATCAATGAATAAAAAAAGTTATGGAAAGGGACAAAATAAAATCAACGGTGAAAATACCCAGCTGGAAGAGAGCCAGTTTCAGTGATTGAGAAGGGATCGAGCACAGGTGGACTGGAAACAAAGATTGTCCAGGAAAACAGTGAATGACCAATGGCAGGCCTTCAAGGCTGAGATAGTTCAGGTACAAACCAAGCATATTCCCATAAGGAGGAACGATGGGCCATCCAAAGCAAGAGCTCCCGATGACAAAGGATATAGAGGTTAGAATAAAACAAAAAAAGGAGGTTTACGACAAATGTCAGGTACAGAATACAGTCAAAAACCAGGCAGAATACAGAGAGTGTGGGGGAAATTGAAACAGGATATAAGAAGGGCAAAGAGAATATGAGAAAAGATTAGGGGGTAATATAAAAGGGTACCCAAAAATGTTCTATAAACATATGAAAAGTAAAAGGAAAGTTAAAGGAATGGTGGGGCCGATTAGCGACCAAATAGGATCTCATCATAAGAACATAAGAAATAGGAGCAGGAGTCGGCCATTTGGCCCCTCGAGCCTGCTCTGCCATTTAATGAGGTCATGGCTGATCTGATCTTGGGCTCAGCTCCATTTCCCTGCCTGCTCCCCATAACCCATCACTCCCTTATCGTTCAAAAATCTGTCTATCTCCACCTTAAATGTATTTAATGACCCAGCCTCCACAGCTCTCTGGGGCAGAGAATCCCACAGATTTACGACCCTCGGAGAGAAGAAATTCCTCCTCATCTCAGTTCTAAAAGGGCGACCCTTTATTCTGAGACTGTGCCCCCGAGTTCTAGATTTCCCCACGAGGGGAAACATCCTCTCTGCATCTACCTTGTCGAGCCCCCTCAGTATCTTATATGTTTCAATAACATCCCCTCTCAGTCTTCTAAACTCCAATGAGTATCGGCCCAACCTGCGCAACCTTTCCTCATAAGTCAACCCCTTCACCCCAGGAATCAACCTCGTGAACCTTCTCTGAACTGTCTCCAATGCAAGTATATCCCTCCTTAAATAAGGAGACCCAAACTGTACGCAGTACTCCAGGTGTGGTCTCACCAACGCCCTGTACAGTTGTAGCCGGACTTCCCTGCTTTTATACTCCAACCCCCTTGCAATAAAGGCCAACATTTCATTTGCCTTCCTGATTACTTGCTATACCTGCATGTTAACGTTTTGTGTTTCATGAACAAGGACCCCCAGGTCACTCTGTACTGCAGCATTTTGTAATCTCTCTCCATTTAAATAATAATTTGCTTTTTTACTTTTCTTACAGTTTGCCAACCTGAAAATACATAGAAACATAGAAGATAGGAGCAGGAGTAGGCCATTCGGCCCCTCGAGCCTGCTCCGCCATTCAATGAGATCATGGCTGATCATCCAAATTCAGTACCCTGTCCCTGCCTTCTCCCCATATCCCTTGATCCCTTTAGCCTTAAGAAATATATCCAACTCCTTCTTGAATATATTTAATGAATTGGCCTCCACTGCCCTGTGTGGTAGAGAATTCCACAGGTTCACCATTCTCTGGGTGAAGAAATTCCTCCTCATCTCTGTCCTAAATGGCTTACCCCCTATCCTTAGACTGTGACCGCTGGTTCTGGACTCCCCCGCCATCGGGAACATCCTTCCTGCATTTGACCCATTTATCCCGACTCTCTGTTTTCTGTTAGTTAGCCAATCCTCTATCCATGCTAATATATTACCCTCAACCCCATGAGCTCTTATCGTGTGCAGTAACCTTTTATGTGGCACCTTATCGAATGCCCTCTGGAAATCCAAATGCACATCTGCTGGTTCCCCTTTATCCAGCCTGCTCGTTACATCCTCAAAGAACTCCAGCAAATTTGTCAACATGATTTCCCTTTCATAAAACCATGCTGACTCTGCTTGACTGTATTATGATCATACGGAGGCAGAGGGTGTGGCTGAGGTACTGAATGAGTACTTTGCATCTGTCCCCACAAAAGAAGAGGATGAAGTTAATGTCGCAGTAGAGGAGGGGGGAGTAGAGAAATTGGATAAAAATGGATAGAAAGGAGGTGCTAAATAGATTGGCATCACTCAAAGTTAACAAGTCACCCGGTCCAGATGCGATGCATCCTAGATTGCAGAGGGAAGCTAGGGTGGAGATAGCAGAAGCTCCGACCACAATCTTTCAATCTCCCTCAGATATATGGGAGTGGTGCCAGAAGACTGGATGATTGCAAATGTTACACCCCTGTTTAAAAAAGGGGAGAGGGATAAACCTGGTAACTACAGGCCAATCAGTCTAATGTCAGTGGTGGGTGAACGACTAGAGACCATTGTCAAGGACAAAATTAATTCTCACTGGGAGAAGCATGGGTTAATAAGGGGCAGCCAGTGGATTTGCTAAAGGTAAATCATGTCTGACTAAACTGTTTGAGTTCTTTGATGAAGTAACAGAGGGTTACATAAGAACATAAGAAATGGGAGCAGGAGTAGGCCAATCGGCCCCTCGAGCCTGCTCCACCATTCAATAAGATCATGGCTGATCTGATCCTAACCTCAAATCTTCTATCACTCTGCATCCACCTGAACCCATGTGATCTCCCGGGAGAGGCGAAAAACCAGATAAAGACCCAATGGCCAATTTGGGAGAAAAAAATCTGGGAAATTCCTCTCCGACCCATCTAGGCGATCGAAATTCTTCCAGGAGATCACTCTGTCCCTATATTTTCTACAGTACTTAGCTTCTGTAAAGGCAATCTCCACCCCAGCCAGGAACAGGAATAAAACCATCTCCTGAAATCTAACACAGAATTAGAACACAGTAGGAGCAGAACCAGGCTACACGGCCCCTGGGCCCGCTCCACTACCCACAGGGCCATGACCATTCCGAACCTAGACTCATGTCCAATTTCCTGCCCGCTCCCCGTAACCCTTAATTCCCTTTACTTCTAGGAAACTAACTATTTCTGTTTTAAATTTATTTAATGATGTAGCTTCCACAGGTTTCTGGGGCAGAAAATTCCACAAACCTACCACCCTCTGAGTGAAGAAGTCTCTCCTCATCTCAGTTTTGAAAGAATAGCCCCTTATTTTAAGATTATGCCCCCTAGTTCTAGTTTCACCCTTCATTGGGAACATCCTCACTGCAACCACCCGATCAAGCCCCTTCACAATCTTATATGTTTCAATAAGATCGCCTCTCATTCTTCTGAACTCCAATGAGTAGAGTCCCAATCTACTCAACCTCTCCTCATATGACCATCCCCTCATCCCCGGGATTAACCGAGTGAACCTTCTTTGTACTGACTCGAGAGCAAGTATGTCTTTTCTTAAGTATGGACACCAAAACTGTATGCAGTATTCCAGGTGCGGTCTCACCAATACCTTGTACAACTGCAGCAATACCTGCTTGTTTTTATATTCCATCCCCCTAGCAATAAAAGCCAACATTCCATTGGCCTTCTTGATCACTAACTTTTTGAGTTTCGTGCACCAGGACCCCCAGATCCCTTTGTACTACAGTACTTTCCAGTTTCTTGCCATTAAGATAATAACTTGCTCTATGATTTTTCCTGCCAAAGTGCATAACCTCACACTTTCCAGTATTGTATTCCATCTGCCAAATCTCTGCCCACTTACTTAGCCTGTCTATGTCCCTTTGCAGGTTTTTTATGTCCTCCTCACTCACTACTTTCCGTCCCATCTTTGTATCATCTGCAAACTTTGATATGTTACACTCGGTCCCCTCCTCCAAATCGTTAATATAGATTGTAAAGAGTTGGGGACCCAGCACTGACCCCTGCGGAACACCACTAGTTACTGGTTGCCAATCTGAGAATGAACCATTTATCCCAACTCTCTGCTTTCTGTTAGAGAGCCAATCCTCCACCCACGCCAGAATATTACCCCCAATCCCGTGATTTTTTGTCTTGAGCAATAATCTTTTGTGTGGCACCTTGTCAAATGCCTTTTGGAAGTCTAAATACACTACGTCCACTGGTTCCCCTTTATCCACCCTGTATGTTACTTCCTCAAAAAACTCAAGCAAATTTGTCAAACATGACTTCCCCTTCATGAAACCATGCTGAGTTTGTCCTATTAAATTATGTTTATCCAAATGTCCCATTACTGTCTCCTTAATAACGGACTCTAACATTTTACCAACCACAGATGTTAGGCTAACAGGTCTATAGTTTCCAGCCTTCTGCCTACTACCCTTTTTAAATAAGGGTGTTTCATTAGCAGTTTTCCAATCTGCCGGGACCTTTGCTGAGTCCAGTGAGTTTTGGAAAATTATTACCAATGCATCCACAATCCCTACCGCCACTTCCCTCAAGACCCTAGGATGCAAGCCATCGGGTCCAGGGGATTTATCCGCCTTGAGTCCCATTATTTTACCAAGTGATGAAGGTAGTGCAGTAGATGTTATACATATGGACTTTCAAAAGACATTTGATAAAGTACCACATAAAAGACTTATATGGAGAATAGAAGCACATGGTATTAAAGGGCTGATGGTAATTTGGGTATATAATTGGACGAGGGATAGGAGACAGTGAGCAGTGCTGAGGGATGTTTTTCTAACTGGAGGGAAGTATGCAGTGGGTTCCCCCAGGGGTCGGGATTAGGACCATTGCTTTTCTTGTTATATATAACTGACCTGGACTTGGGTATAGGTGCACAAGTTTGAAGTTAGATGATACAAAACTTGGCAACGTAGTAAATAGTGAGCATAGTAGTAGCAGACTTCAGGAGGACAGAGACAGACTGTGAAATGAGCAGACACAAGGCAGATGGAATTAAATGAGGATAAGTGTGAAGTGATGCACTTTGGGAGAAACAACAGGGAGAGGCCGTATAATCTAAATGGGACTATTTTGAGGGGGTGCAAGAGCAGAGGGACCTGGGGGTCCATATTCACAAGTCTTTGAAAGTGCCACGGCAAGTTGGTGAGGCGGTTCAGAAAGTGTGTGGGATACTTGGCTTTGCAAATAATGCCATTGAATACAAAAACAAGGAAGTTACACTAAACCTTTACAAATCACTAGTGAGGAACATAGGACAGGAGGAGGCCATTCAGTCCCTCGAGCCTGTTCTGCCATTCAATGAGATCATGGCTGATCTGCGATCTAACTCCATACACCCGCCTTTGGCCCATATCCCTTAATACCTTTGGGTAACAAAAACCTATCAATCTCAGATTTAAAATTAACAATTGATCGAGCATCAATTGCCATTTGCGGAAGAGAGTTCCAAACTTCTACCACCCTTTGTGTGTAGAAGTGTTTCCTAATTTCACTCCTGAAAGGTCTGGCTCTAATTTTAGACTATGCCTCCTAGTCCTAGACTGCCCAACCAGCGGAAACATTTTCTCTCTATCTACCCTATCTGTTCCCCTTAATATCCTGAAAACTTCGATCAGATCACACCTTAACATTCTAAATTCTAGGGACTACAACCCTAATTTGTGTAATCTCTCCTCGTAACTTAACCCTTGAAGTCCGGGTATCATTCTGGTAAACCTACGCTGCACTCCCTCCAAGGCCAATATATCCTTCCTAGGCTGTGATGCCCAGAACTCCTCACAGTGCTCCAGGTGTGGCCTAACCAGGGTTTTGTACAGCTGCAGGGTTTTGGCCTCAGCTGGAGTCTTGTGTACAGTTCTGGGCACCACACTTTAGGAAGGATGTCAAGGCCTTGGAGAGGATGCAGAGGAGGTTGACCAGGATGGTACCAGGGATGAGGGACTTCAGTTATGTGGAGAGATTGGAGAAGCTGGGATTGTTCCTCTTCGAGCAGAGAAGGTTAAGAGGAGACCTAATAGAGGTGTTCAAAATGATGAGGGGTTTTGATCGAGCAAGTCGGGAGAAACTGTTCACTCTGGCAAGTGGGTCGGTAACCAAAGGTCACAGATTTAAAATAGTTGCTAAAAGAACTAGAGGGAAATGAGGAGAATTGTTTTCACACAGAGGGTTGTTAAGATCTGGAACACACCATCTGAAAGGATGCTGGAATCAGATTCCACAGGAACTTTCAAACGGTAATTGGACGTATTGTTGAAGAGGACTAGTTTGCAGAGTTCTGGGGATAAAGCTGGGGTTTTGGGACTAAATTGGACAGCTCTTTCAAAGATCCAGCACAGACAGGATGGGCCGAATCACCTCCTTCTATGATGTTAGATTCTATGATCAGTGTGAAGACGCTGGTGTCTCTTAAGGCTCTTCGAGCTTTTAAAGGTCTTCCCACAGTCAGAACATTTCACGGATCTCTCGTCAGTGTGAACAAGCTGGTGTGCAAGCAGGTTGGAGGACCAAATTAATCCCTTCCCACACACAGTGCAGGTGAACGGCCTCTCCCCAGTGTGAACTCTCTGGTGTATCTGGAGTTTGGATGACTCTGCAAATCCCTTCCCACACACGGAGCAGGAGAACGGTTTCTCCCCAGTGTGAACTCGCTGGTGTGTATGGAGGCTGGATGACTGAGTGAATCCCTTCCCACATTCAATACACGTGAACGGCCTCTCCCCAGTGTGAACTCGCTGGTGTCTCTGGAGCTTGGATAACTCTGCGAATCCCTTCCCACACTCGGAGCAGGTGAATGGCCTCTCCCCGGTGTGAACTCGCTGGTGTCTCAGCAGGCTGGAGGACTGAGTAAATCCCTTCCCACACTCTGAGCAGGTGAACGGCCTCTCCCCGGTGTGACTGCGCCAATGAGTTTCCAGCTTGGATGGATAATCGAATCTCTTCCCACAGTCCCCACATTTCCACCGTTTCTCCGTGGTGCGGGTGTCCTTGTGTCCCTCCAGGTTGGGCGATCGGTTGAAGCCTCATCCACACACAGAACACGTGTACGGTTTCTCCCCGCTGTGAATGGTGCAATGATTTTTCAGGCTGTGTAACTGGTTAAAGCTCTTTCCACAGTCAGGGCACTGGAACACTCTCGCTCGGGTGTGTGTTTTCCAGTCACACGGATGTTTGAAATCTTTTCCCACAGACAGAACAGACAAACATTTGTCCTTCCGTATTCAAAGGTCAATGATATTCAGGTCCTGATGAATGGAGTGACTCTGTCAGATCTTGATGTGATGTTTGGTTTGAGTTTCCAGTCTGTAAATCCTGCCCTTCTCACACCCTGTAAAAGGAGTTTACAAAAGTCATCACTGTAAATACAGGATAGAAATTCAGAACAGACAATTCCAGTTTCTGTGGAACATTCTTTCCTCTCGTTTCCCCAAAGCTGTAAATCCCCGTCCCACACACTCTCCCTCCTCCCTGTGCTGAAATCCAAACCCATCGCACCATCTCCAACATTTCTTTCCTCCACTCCCAGTTTTCCCCCTCCCTCTACTCTGGTTGGGTTCAGTTCTACACCCGCTGTGTGCAGAGTGAGAATAAAATCAATGAGTGAATGATTGTCTCTCCTGGTCACGGGGACCCTGAAGCCCCGCCCACTCTTTGTTCCTGTACCAAGATGGCCACGCATGCGCCGTGCTGCAGGTGGAACCGGTCTGTCTTTCCTCCACCAAGATAATGGCGCGTAACCCGGGCCTGTCACCGAGAAAAAGCCTCACAGCTACCGTCCGGTGGAAGATAGACCAGGCCGCTGGATCTCATTCGGGCCTGAGGCCATTCTCCAGCTTTATAAACCCGGCGGCGCAGACTACCCGCAGTTTATTAATCTCCCGACCCCACTCCCGCCGACCAGCAGCTCCGCCCGGCAACCACGCAGGGCTTTCTTTGTGAGGGACTCATGACCCGGACCCAGGGCCTGATTGACGGGAGCTTCTGACCAATAGGGAGTGAGCGGGGCGGGGCTGGAGGAGCGAGCTGGAGGCGGGTCCTCCAACCAATCGGGGAGCCTGAGGGGCGGGACTTGCGCCGGCTGATTGTCTGATCCGCAGGGCAGCGAGTTTCTCCAGTCCCTTGTTCAGGGCCCGGGGCCAGGGGAGGCTGTGGGCCTTTATTCCCCTCATTGGACACAAGGCTCTTTGGCTCACAACACACGGGCTCAGATTGCAATACAGACTTTTTAAATTCATGAATCAAAGGGACAGGGTCTCTCATTCTGTTGTGGGACAGTTCCTGGGACAGACTGTATCTCCCCCTCTCCTCCACACAGGGATTTGTGCTGGTTAAAGGGACAGCGATTCTCCTTGTTCTGCCAGTTTGTAATTAACTTTATCCCATATTACAGACCCTAGGAGTTTACCAATAACTCCTCGAGTCTTGGTTATGATCTTCCAGAATTCCTTAGATTCTTGAACGTTCCCCGGGGATCAGAAGGTGGCAAATGGAACCCCGCCGTTCAAGAAAGGAGGGCGAGAGAAAACAAGGACCCCTGGGCCAGTTAGCCTGACATCAGTGGTACGTGCAAAAAAGATTCACAAGAATGACACCAGAACTGGGAGGATATACCGATCAGGAAAGGCTGAACAGGCTGGGGACTCATTTCTCTGGAAAAGAGAAGGCTGAAGGGTGACCAGATAGAGGTCATCAAGATTATGAAAGGGTTTGATAGGGTAGACATGGAGAAAATGTTTCTACTTGTCGGGGGGGACCAGAACTCGCTGTCATAGATATCAGATATAAAAGAGAGAAATAGCACCAGAGTAAAGAAAAGTTCAGAAATAGGAGGAATCAGACGGGGCAAAAGCGAGGCAGACTAAGATGGGTTTGGAGTGCATGTGTGTAAATGTACATAGTCTGGTAAATAAGGTTGGTGAGCTGCAGGCACAAGGTGCCACAGGGGACTCTGATATAGGGGCAATAACAGAGACCTGACTCAAAGAAAGGGAGGATTGCGATCTTAATATTCCTGGCTACAAGGTATTCAGGAAAGATAGGGAAGGAAAAAGAGATGGGGTGGCAGTATTGATCAACTAAACTATTACAGCATTGGAGAGGGTGATGTAGTCGAGGGAGCAAAGGCAGGTTTGAATTCAGGAACAATAGAGGCGCTATTACACTGCTGGGTGTTTACTACAGGCCACCAAATAGTGGGAAGGAGATAGAGGAGCGATTACACTGCTGGGTGTTTACTATAGGCCACCAAATAGTGGGAAGGAGATAGAGGAGCGATTACACTACTGGGTGTTTACTACAGGCCACCAAATAGTGGGGAGGAGATAGAGGAGCTATTACACTACTGGGTGTTTACTACAGGCCACCAAATAGTGGGGAGGAGACAGAGGAGCTATTACACTACTGGGTGTTTACTACAGGCCACCAAATAGTGGGAAGGAGATAGAGGAGCTATTACACTACTGGGTGTTTACTACAGGCCACCAAATAGTGGGGAGGAGATAGAGGAGCTATTACACTGCTGGGTGTTTACTACAGGCCACCAAATAGTGGGGAGGAGATAGAGGAGCTATTACACTGCTGGGTGTTTACTACAGGCCACCAAATAGTGGGGAGGAGATAGAGGAGTGATTACACTGCTGGGTGTTTACTACAGGCCACCAAATAGTGGGAAGGAGATAGAGGAGCTATTACACTACTGGGTGTTTACTACAGGCCACCAAATAGTGGGGAGGAGATAGAGGAGCTATTACACTGCTGGGTGTTTACTACAGGCCACCAAATAGTGGGGAGGAGATAGAGGAGCTATTACACTGCTGGGTGTTTACTACAGGCCACCAAATAATGGGAAGGAGATAGGGGAGCAGATTTGCAGGCAAATTACAGAAAGATGCAAGAATATAGAAATATAGAAGACAGGAGCAGGAGTAGGCCATTCGGCCCCTTGAGCCTGCTCTGCCATTCATAGTAACATAGAGATAGGAACAGGAGTAGGCCATTCGGCCCTTCGAGCCTGCTCCGCCATTCAATGAGATCATGGCTGATCCTCGTCTGAGATCATAGCTGATCTTACCAGTTCAGTACCCCGTCCCCGCCTTTTCTCCGTAACCCTTAATCCCCTTAGCCTTCAGAAATATATCCAATTCTCTCTTGAAAATATTTATTGAATTAGCCTTCACAGCCCTCTGTGGCAGGGAATTCCACAGGCTCACCACTCTTTGAGTGAAGAAATTCTTCCTCATCTCTGTTTTAAATGATTTGCCCGCTATTTTTAGACTGTGGCCCCTGGTTCTGTGCTCCCTGGCCATTGGAAACATTCTCTCTGAATTCAGCCTGTCCAGGCCTGCCATAATTTTATATGTTTCGATGAGATCCCCTCTCAATCTTCTAAACTCCAGTGAGTACAAGCCCAAACTATTTAATCTCTCTTCGTAGGTCATTCCCGCCATTCCAGGTATCAGCCTGGTGAATCGCCGTTGCACTCTTTCCATGGCAAGAACATCCTTCCGCAGATGGGGCGACCAAAACTGTACACAATACTCCAGATGCGGTCTCACCAGCACCTTGTACAGCTGTAGTAAGGTATCCCTATTCCTATACTCGAACCCCCTTGATATGAAGGCCAACATACCATTTGCCTTCTTAATCGCCTGTTGCACCTGCATGCTCTCCTTCAGTGACTGGTGCACAAGAACACCCAGGTCCCTCTGCACTTCCCCATCTCCCAATCTATTGCCATTTAGATAATAATCTACCCTCCTGTTTTTACCCCCAAAGTGGATAACCTCGCATTTATCCACATTATAGTGCATCTGCCACGTATCCGCCCATTCCCCCAACCTGTCCAAATCGCACTGTAGCCTCCTGACATCCTCATCAGAGCCCACCCCTCCTCCTAGTTTAGTGTCGTCAGCGAATTTGGAAATATTGCATCCAATTCCCTGATCCAGATCATTTATATATATTGTGAACAGCTGGGGTCCCAGGACAGATCCTTGCGGCACCCCGCTGGTCACTGCCTGCCACTCTGAAAACGAGCCGTTTATTCCAACTCTCTGTTTTCTATCCGCCAGCCAGTTCTCTATCCACGTTAATACTTTGCCCCCAATCCCATGAGCCTTAATTTTGCATGACAATCTTTTGTTTGGAACCTTATCGAAGGCTTTCTGGAAGTCAAGGTACACCACATCCACTGGCTCTCCCCCATCTATTTTACCAGTTACTTCCTCAAAAAATTCCAGCAGATTAGTCAAACACGATTTACCCTTTGTAAATCCATGTTGACTCTGTCCGATCCTTTCCCCATTTGTCAAGTGCTCCGCTATTTTATCCTTAATAATGGACTCTAGCATTTTGCCCACAACCGATGTAAGGCTTACTGGTCTATAATTCCCTGCTTTCTCTCTACCCCCCTTTTTAAATATTGGGGTAACATTAGCTACCCTCCAATCCATGGGTACTGTTCCCGAGTCAATGGAGTTCCAGAAGATGATCCTTAGAGCATCTGCTATCTCCAGGGCCACCTCCTTAAGTACCCTAGGATGTAGTTTATCAGGCCCCGGGGATTTGTCGGCCTTCAGTCCCCTCAACTTACCCAACACCATATCCCTAGAGATACTAATTTCTGTCAGCTCCTCCCTCTCATTAGTCCCTATGTTTGCCGATATTCAATGCGATCATGGCTGATCATCCAATTTCAGTACCCGGTCCCTGCCTTCTCCCCATACCCCTTGATCCCTTTAGCCTTAAGAAATATAACCAACTCCTTCTTGAATATATTTAATGAATTGGCCTCTACTGCCTTCTGTGGTAGAGAATTCCACAGGTTCACCGCTCTCTGGGTGAAGAAATTCCTCCTCATTTCAGTCCTAAATGGCTTACCCCTTATCCTTAGACTGTGACCCCTGGTTCTGGACTCCCCAACCATCGGGAACATCCTTCCTGCATCTAGTCTGTCAAGTCCTGTCAGAATTTTATAAGTTTCAATAAGATCCCCTCTCATTCTTCCAAACTCCAGCGAGTACAAGCCCAATCGTCCCAATCTCTCCTCATACGTCATTCCTGCCATCCCAGGTGTCAGCCTGGTGAATCTTTGCTGAATTCGTTCCATGGCTTGACTAATCTACTGGAATTTTTTGAGGATGTAACTGGTAAAATAGATTAGGGAGAACCAGTGGATGTGGTGTATTTGGACTTTCAGAAGGCTTTCGATAATGTCCCGCATAAGAGATTAGCGTGTAAAGTTAAGGCACGTGGGATTGGGGGCAAGGTATTGACTTGGATAGAGAACTGGTTAGCAGACAGAAAGCAAAGAGTTGGAATAAACGGGTCTTTTTCCGAGTGGCAGGCAGTGACTAGTGGGGTACCGCAGGGATCGGTCCTTGGACCCCAGCTATTCACAATATATATTAATGATCCAGACAAGGGAACTAGATGTAATATCTCCAAATTTGCAGACGACACAAAGCTGGGTGGGTGTGTGTGCTGTGAGGAGGATGCTGAGAAACTCCAGTATGATTTGGATAGGTTAGGTCATTGGGCAAAAGCATGGCAGATGCAATATAACGTGGATAAATGTGAGGTTATCCACTTTGGTGGCAAAAACAGGAAGACAGATTATTATCTGAATGGCAATAGATTGGGAGAAGGGGAAGTGCAACAAGACCTGGGCGTCCATGTGCACCAGTCGCTGAAAGTAAGTATGCAGGTGCAGCAGGCGATTTTAAGGAGGCAAATAGTATGTTGGCCTTCGTAGCGAGAGGGTTCGAGTACAGGAACAAGGATGTCTTGCTGCAGTTGTACAGGGCCTTGGTGAGACCACACCTTGAGTATTGTGTGCAGTTTTGATCACCTTATCTGAGGAAGGATGTTCTTGCCATGGAGGGAGTGCAGCGAAGATTCACCAGACTGATACCTGGGATGGCAGGAATGACGTATGGGGAGAGATTGGGTCGATTGGACTTGTACTCGCTGGAGTTTAGAAGAATGAGAGGGGATCTCATTGAAACTTATAAAATTCTAACAGGACTAGACAGACTCGATGCAGGAAGGATGTTCCCGATGGCCGGGGAGTCCAGAACCAGGGGTCACAGTCTAAGGATTAGGGGTAAGCCATTTAGGACGGAGATGAGGAGGAATTTCTTCACCCAGAGAGTGGTGAACCTGTGGAATTCTCTACCACAGAAGGCAGTGGAGGCCAATTCATTAAATATATTAAAGAAGGAGTTAGATATATTTTTTAAGGCTAAAGTGATCAAGGGATATGGGGAGAAGGCAGGGACAGGGTACTGAATTTGGATGATCAGCCATGATCTCATTAAATGTCAGAGCAGGCTCGAGGGGCCGAATGGCCTACTCCTGCTCCTATCTTCTATGTTTCTATATTTCTATTACTCTCACTATTACCTCAATGCTAATGAATCGGGGGGAAACTCTCCACTGGCTGGAGTCAGACCGAGCACAAAGGAAGATGGTTGTGGTGGTTGGAGGACAATCATCACAGCCCCAGGACATCGCTGCAGGAGTTCCTCAGGGCAGTGTCCTCGGCCCAACCCTCTTCAACTGCTTCATCAATGACCTTCCCTCCAACATAAGGTCAGAAGTAGGAATGTTCGCTGGTGACTGCACAGTATTCAGTTCCATTTGCAACTCCTCAGATAATGCAGCAGTCCATGCCCGCATGCAACAAGAGCTGGACAACATTCAGGCTTGGGCTGATAAGTGGCAGGTAACATTCGCACCACACAAGTGCCAGGCAATGACTATCTCTGACAAGCGAGCGTCTAATCACCGCCCCTTGACATTCAACAGCATTCCCATCACCAAATCCCCCACCATCAACATCCTGGGGGTCACCATTGACCAGAAACTTAACTGGACCAGCCACATAAATACTGTGGTTACAAGAGCAGGTCACAGGCTAGGTATTCTGTGGCGAGTGTCTCACCTCCTGACTCCCCAAAGCCTTTCCACCCTCTGCAAGGCACAAGTCAGGAGTGTGATGGAATACTCTCCACTTGTCTGGATGAGTGCAGCTCCAACAACACTCAAGAAGCTCAACACCACCCAAGACAAAGCAGCCCGCTTGATTGGCATCCCATCCACCACCTTAAACATTCACTCCCTCCACCACTGGCGTACCGTGGCTGCAGTGTGTACCATCTACAAGATGTACAGCAGCAACTCGCCAAGGCTTCTTCGGCAGCACCTCCCAAACCGACAACCTCTTCTACCTGGAAGAACAAGGACAGCAAGCACATGGGAACACCTAATAGAATACATATATCCCTGAAGGCAGCAGGACAGGCAGAAAAGGTGGTTAAAAAGGCTGATGGGATACTTGCCTTCATTAGCCGAGGCATAGAATATAAGAGCAGGGAGGTGATGATGGAGCTGTACAAAACGCTAGTTAGGCCACAGCTGGAATACTGTGTGCAGTTCTGCTCGCCACACTATAGGAAGGATGTGATTGCATTGGAGAGGGTGCAGAGGAGATTCACCAGGATGTTACCTGGGCTGGAGCGCTTCAGCTATGAAGAGAGACTGGACAGGCTGGGGTTGTTTTCCTTAGAGCAGAGAAGGCTGAGGGGGGACCTGATTGAGGTGTACAAAATTTTGAGGGGCATAGATAGGGTAGATAGAAAGGAACTTTCCCCTTAGTAGAGGGGTCAATAACCATTCGTTTCAAGGTAAGGGGCAGGAGGTTTAGAGGGGATTTGAGGAAAAACTTTTTTCCCCCCAGAGGGTGGTTGGAAACTGGAACTCACTGCCTGAAAGGGTGGTAGAGGCAGGAACCGTCACAACATTCAAGAAGCATTTAGATGAGCACTTGAACCGCCATAGCATACAAGGCTACGGACCCAGTGCTGGAAAATGGGATTAGAATAGACAAGGCTTGATGGCCGGTGTAGACACGATGGGCCGAAGGGCCTCTTTCTGTGCTGTATAACTCTATGACTCTATGACCACCAACTCCAAGTCAAACACCATTCTAACTTGGAAGTATATTGCCATTCCTTCATCGTCGCTGGGTCAAAGTCCTGGAACTCCCTCCCTGACAGCACTGTGGGAGTACCTTCACCACACGGACTGCAGCGGTTCAAGAAGGCGGCTCACCACCACCTTCTCAAGGGCAATTAGGCATGGGCAATAAATGCTGGCCTTCCCAGCGACGCCCACATCCCATGAACGAATTTAAAAAAAACTTCATCCCATAACACGCGTACAAGGGCTCAGTAATGTTTAATTCATCAGAAAAAGACAAAGTACAACAACATACTGGTCAGCTTAACAGAGTCTCATCATATTTATGAGGCCACAAACTTAAAATAGTCACTAATAAATCCAGTAATGAATTCAGGAGAAGTGTCTTTACCCAGAGAATGGTGAGAATGGGGAACTCGCTACCACAGGGAGTGGTTGAGGTGAACAGCACAGATGGATTTATGGGGAAGCCACACAAGGGAGAAAGGAATGGGAGGAGATGTTGATCGGGTTAATTGAAGTAGGGTGGGTGTGGGGCATAAACACCAGTATGGACCAGTTGGGCCGAATGGCCTGTTTCTGTGCTGTACATTCTTTGTAACACCATCAACAATCAATCGAAGAGAATCATCAGCACAACAGATTGAAAGATTAAACAGCAGTCCAAGAATTTATAAAACATTCATCCATTCCATGTTCATGTCACCCCAGCTGTCTCCAGGGCCCTGTGCTACAGAACAGTGTGAACTCGCTGATGTCTCTTCAGCTCCCTGGAGCTTTTAAAGCTCTTAGCACAGTCAGGGCATTTAAATGGTCTCTCATCAGTGTGAACAAGCTGGTGTGTCAGCAGGTGGGATGACCGAGTGAATCCCTTCCCACACACGGAGCAGGTGAACGGCCTCTCCCCGGTGTGAACTCGCTGGTGTCTCTTCAGCTCCTCGGAGCTTTTAAAGGTCTTAGCGCAGTCAGGGCATTTAAATGGTCTCTCATCAGTGTGAACAAGCTGGTGTGTCAGCAGGTGGGATGACCGAGTGAATCCCTTCCCACACACGGAGCAGGTGAACGGCCACTCCCCAGTGTGAACCAACTGGTGTACCTTCAGATTCTCAGAGGTTTTAAAGCTCTTCCCACAGTCAGAACATTTAAATGGTCTCTGATCAGTGTGAACTCGTTGGTGTGTCAGCAGGTTGGATGACTGAGTGAATCCCTTCCCACACACGGAGCAGGTGAACACTCTCTCACCAGTGTGAAATCGCTGGTGTTTCTTCAGATCGCCAGAGGTTTTAAAGCTATTCCCACAGTCAGAGCATTTAAATGGTCTCTCATCGTTGTGAACCAACTGGTGTCCCTTCAGATCCCCAGAGGTTTTAAAGCTCTTCCCACAGTCAGAACATTTAAATTGTCTCTGATCAGTGTGAACTTGCTGGTGTTTCAGCAGGTTGGATGACTGAGTGAATCCCTTCCCACACATGGAGCAGGTGAATGGCCTCTTCCCAGTGTGAACTGGCTGGTGTCTGTTCAGATTCCCAGAGCTTTTAAAGCTCTTCCCACAGACAGAACATGTAAATGGTCTCTGATCGGAGTGAACTCGCTGATGTTGCTTCAGATCTCCAGAGGTTTTAAAGCTCTTCCCACAGTCAGAACATTTAAATTGTCTCTGATCAGTGTGAACTTGCTGGTGTTTCAGCAGGTTGGATGACTGAGTGAATCCCTTCCCACACATGGAGCAGGTGAATGGCCTCTTCCCAGTGTGAACTGGCTGGTGTCTGTTCAGATTCCCAGAGCTTTTAAAGCTCTTCCCACAGACAGAACATGTAAATGGTCTCTGATCGGAGTGAACTCGCTGATGTTGCTTCAGATCCCCAGAGGTTTTAAAGCTCTTCCCACAGGCAGAACATTTAAATAGTCTCTCATCAGTGTGAACTCGCTGGTGTGTCAGGAGGTGGGATGACCGAGTGAATCTCTTCCCACACACGGAGCAGGTGAACAGAATCTCTCCTGCTCTCTCCAGCTGGTGTCTCTTCAGATCCTGGGACCTTTTAAATCTCTTCCCACAGTCAGAACATTTAATATGAACAAGCTGGTGTCTCAGGAGGGTGGCAGAATGAGAGAATCGCTTCAAAAACACAGAGCAGGTCAACGGTCTCTCATTGGTGTGGACAAGCTGGTGT
Organism: Somniosus microcephalus; assembly: GCF_052327205.1. Classification (NCBI taxonomy): domain Eukaryota; kingdom Metazoa; phylum Chordata; class Chondrichthyes; order Squaliformes; family Somniosidae; genus Somniosus; species Somniosus microcephalus. The sequence goes on along the minus strand of NW_028225331.1, from coordinate 505,394 downwards.
CTCAGCAGCACGGAGGGTGCAATAAATCCCTTCCCACACACGGAGCGGGTTAAAGGTCTCTCCCTAGTGTGATCTTGCTGGTGTATCATCGGAGCGGCTGACTGAGTGAATCTCTTCTGGAACACGGGGCCAGTGAACGGGCTCTCCCCAGTGTGTCGCCACTGCTCTTGCTTCAGGTACTTGTATATTTTGAAGCTCTTCCCACACTCAGAACATTTAAAAGGTCTCGCATCAGTGTGAACTCGCTGGTGTGCCAGCAGATTGGAGGAGCGACTGAATCAGGTCCTGATGAATCGAGCGACTCTGTCTGTTCTTGACGTGATGTTCGGTCTGAGCTTCCTGTCTGTAAATGCTCCACTTCTAAAACCCTGTAAAAGAAGTGTAGAAAGGGGTAAGAGGGAGAATGTTGCCTCATGTCCCCCTTTCCCAGCACAGGGGCAGTGAAGCTGATTTTCAGGTCCCAGCTGCTGCACAGGTTACATATGAACATACGAATTAGGAGCAGGAGTAGGCCACTCGGCCCCTCGAGCCTGCTCCGCCATTCAATAAGATCATGGCTGATCTGATTACTCCACATTCCCACCTACCCCCGATAACCTTTCACCCCCTTGCTTATCAAGAATCTATCTACCTCTGCCTTAAAAATATTCAAAGACTCTGCTTCCACCGCCCTCTGAGGAAGAGTTCGAAATACGACCGTCTGTAAGAAAAAATTTCTCCTCATCTCTGTTTTAAATGGGCGACCCCTTATTTTTAAACAGTGACCCCTAGTTCTAGATTCTCCCACAAGAGGAAACATCCTCTCCACATCCACCCTGTCCAGACCCCTCAGGATCTTATATGTTTCAATCAAGTCACCTCTTACTCTTCTAAACTCCAGCAGATACAAGCCTAGCCTGTCCAACCTTTCCTCATAAGACAACCCGCCCATTCCAGGTATTAGTCTAGTAAACCTTCTCTGAACTGCTTCCAATGCATTTACATCCTTCCTTAAATAAGGAGACCAATACTGTACACAGTGCTCCAGATGTGGTCTCACCAATGCCCTGTAGAACTGAAGCATAACCTCCCTACTTTTGTATTCAGTTTCCCTCGCAATAAACAATAACATTCTTAGCTTTCCTGATTACTTGTTGTACCTGAATACTAACCTTTTGCGATTCATGCATTAGGACACCCAGATCCTTCTGCATCTCAGAGCTCTGCAATCTCTCACCATTTAGATAATATGCTTTTTTATTCTTCCTGCCAAAATGGACAACTTCACATTTTCCCGCATTATGCTCCATTTGCCAGATCTTTGCCCACTCACTTAACTTATCTATATCCCTTTGTAGCCTCATTATGTCCTCTTCACAATTTACTTTCTTACCTATCTTTGTGTCATCAGCTAATTTAGCAACCATGCCTTCGGTCTCTTCATCCAAGTCATTTATATAAATTGTAAAAAGTTGAGGTCCCAGCACTGATCCCTGTGGCACACCACTCGATACATCTTGCCAACCAGAAAATGACCCATTTGTGCCTACTCTCTGTTTCCTATTAGCTCGCCAATCTTCTAGCCATGCCAACATGTTACTCCCTACACCATGAGCTTTTATTTTCCGCAATAACCTTTGATGTGGCACCTTATCAAATGCCTTCTGGAAATCTAAGTACAGTACATCCACCAGTTCCCCTTTATCCACAGCATATGTTACTTCCTCAAAGAACGCCAATAAATTGGTTAAACATGATTTCCCTTTCACAAAACCATGCTGACTCTGCCTGATTATCTTGAACTTTTCCAAGTGCCCTGCTATAACATCTTCAATAATAGCTTCTATCATCTTCCCTATGACAGATGTTAAGCTAACTGGCCTGTAGTTTCCTGCTTTCTGTCTCCCTCCCTTTTTGAATAAAGGAGTTACATTTGCTATTTTCCAATCTAATGGAACCTTCCCCGAATCTGGGGAATTTTGGAAAATTAAAACCAATGCATCAACTATCTCACTAGCCACTTCTTTTAAGACCCTAGGATGAAGTCCATCAGGACCCGGGGACTTGTCAGCCCACAGCTCCAACAATTTGTTCAGTACCACTTCCCTGGTGATTGTAATTTTCTTGCGTTCCTCCCTCCCTTCCATTTCCTGATTTACAGCTATTCCTGGGATGTTACTTGAATCCTCTATAGTGAAGACCGATGCAAAATACCTGTTCAATTCAACTGCCATCTCATTATTTTCCATTATTAATTCCCCAGACTCACTTTTTATAGGACCAACGCTCACTTTGTTAACTCTTTTCTTTTTAAAATATCTATAGAAACTCTTACTATCTGTGTTTATATTTCTAGCTAGCTTTCTCTGGTACTCTCATTTTTCTCTCCTTATTAATCTTTTAGTCATTCTTTGCTGTTTTTTATATTCTGTCCAATCTTCTGACCTGCCAGCCATCTTTGCACAATTATATGCTTTTTCTTTAAGTCTGATACTATCTTTAACTTTTTTAGTTAACCACGGATGGTGGGTCCTCCCCTTGGAATTTTTCTTTCTCGTTGGAATGTATCTATTCTGTGTATTCTGAAATATCCCCTTAAATGTCTGCCACTGCAACTCTATTGACCGATCCCTTAACCTAATTTGCCTGTTCACTTTAGCTAGCTCTGCTTTCATGCCCTCATAATTGCCCTTATTTAAGTTTAAAATACTAGTCTTGGACCCACTCGTCTCTCCCTCAAACTGAATGTAAAATTCAATCATATTATGATCGCTGCTACCTAGGGGCGCCTTCACTATGAGGTCATTAATTAATCCTATCTCACTGCACAATACCAGGTCTGGTTGGCTCCAGAACGTGCTGTTATAAGAAACTATCCCAAAAACATTCTATGAACTCCTCATCTAGGCTACCTTTGCCCATCTGATTTTTCCAGTCTATATGTAGATTAAAATCCCCCATGATTATTGCCATACCTTTCTGACAAGCTCCCATTATTTCTTCCTTTATACTCCATCCTACCGTGTGGTTACTCTGAGGGGGCCTGTACACCACTCCCACAAGTGACTTCTTGCCTTTATCATTTCTCATCTTAACACGCAGGTGGAGCAAGCAATTAGGAAAGCAAATGGTACGTTAGTCTTTATTACAAAAGGATTGGAGTATAAAAGAGTAAAGTCTTACCGCAATTATATAGGGTCTTGGCGAGACCACACCTGGAGTATTGTGTACAGTTTTGGTCTCCTTACCTAAGGAAGGGTATACTTGCCTTAGAGGGAGTGCAACGAAGGTTCACCAGACTGATTCCTGGGATGGGGAGATTGAGGAGACTGGGCCTATATTCCCATGAATTTTGAAGAATGAGAGGTGATCTCATTGAAACATCTACAATTCTTACAGGGCTTGACAGGGTAGATGCTGGGAGACTGTTTCCCCTGGCTGGGAAGTCTAGAACCAGGTGTCACAGTCTCAGAATAAGGGGTCAGCCATTTAGGACTGAGATGAGGAGAAATTTCTTCACTCAGAGGGTGGTGAATCTTTGGAATTCTCTGCCCCAGAGGGCTGTGGAGGCTCAGTCATTGAGTATAATCAAGGCTGAGATCGATAGATTTTTGGACTCATGGGGAATCAAGGGATATGGGGATCGGGCGGGAAGGTGGAGATGAGGAAGAAGATCAGCCATGATCTTATTGAATGGCGGAGCAGGCTCGAAGGGCCGAATGGCCTGCTCCTGCTCCTATTTCTTATGTTCTTAAGAAAGCTGTTTGCTATAGCCTGCTGCACCATGACAAATACACAGAGGATTTCAGTTATGTGGAGAGACTGGAGAAGCTGGGATTGTTCTCCTTGGAGCAGAGAAGGTGCAGCGGAGATTTAATAGAGGTGTTCAAAACAGGAAGGGTTTTGATAGAGTAAATAGGAGCATGGGAACAGGAGGAGGCCATTCAGCCCCTCCAGCCTGTTCCGCCATTCAATGAGATCATGGCTGATCTGTGTCTTAACTCCACCCACCTGCCTTGGCTCCATATCCCTTTGCTCCCTTGTCGAACAAAAATCTATCGCTCTGGGATTTAAAATGATTAATTGAGCTGGCATCGACTGCTTCCTGTGGGAGAGGGTTCCACACTTCTACCACCCTTTGTGTGAAGAAGTGTTTCCCAACTTCTCTCCTGAATGGCCTGGCTCTGATTTTAAGGTGATGTCCTTGTCCTCGACTCCCCCACCGGCGGAAAAAGTTTCTCTCTGTCTACTCTACCAATTCCTTTCAAAATCCCCAAATCCTCAATCACTCCTTAACCTTCTAGATTCCAGGGAACACAAGCCTAGTTTATGTAATCTCTCCCTCATAATCTAACCCTTGGAGCCCGGGTAACATTCTGGTGAATCTGTGCTGCACTCCTTCCAAGGCCAATATATCCTTTCTGAGGTGCGGTGCCCAGAACTGTACACAGTGCTCCAGGGAGTTCCTGGGAGTTAATGTGCGTAGGTCCCTGAAGGTGGCGGGACATATTGAGAGAGTGGTTAACAAAGCATATGGGATCTTGGGCTTCATAAATAAAGGTATTGAGTACAAAAGTAGAGAAGTTATGCTGAACCTTTATAAAGCGCTGGTTAGGCCACAACTGGAGTATTGCGTCCAGTTCTGGTCACCACACTTTAGGAAGGATGTGAAGGCCCTTGAGAGGGTGCAGAGGAGATTTACCAGAATGGTTCTGGGGATGGGGGATCTTAGCTACAAGGACAGGTTGGAGAAGCTGGATTTGTTTTCATTAGAGCAAAGGAGGTTGAGGGGTGATTTGATAGAGGTGTACAAGATTATGACGGGTTTGTATAGGCTAGACGGGGAAAGGCTGTGCCCACTAGTTGATGGTACAAGGACTAGGGGACACAGATTTAAGGTTTTGGGCAAGAGATACAGGGGGGGGGGTGAGGAAAAACTTTTTTACGCAGCGAGTGGTGAGGACCTGGAACTCACTGCCGACGGAAGTGGTGGAAGCGGAGACACACAATGTTTTCAAGGGGAGACTGGATAGGCACTTGAGGGAAATAAACTTGCAGGGCTACGGGGATAGAGCGGGGGAGTGGGACTGACTGGATTGCTCTACAGAGAGCCGGCACGGACTCGATGGGCCGAATGGCCTCCTTCTGTGCCTCTATGACTCTCTGGGGTCTAACCAGGGCTTTGTATAGCTGTAGCTTATAAGGAGAAACTGTTTCCAGTGGCAGGAGGGTCGGTAACCAGAGGACACAGATATAAGGTCATTGACAAAAGAACCAGAGGCGAGGTGAGGAGAATTTTATTGACGCAGCGAGTTGTTGTGATCTGGAATGCGCTGCCTGAAAGGGCGGTGGAAGCAGAGTCAATAATAACGTTCACTGGGGAATTGGATAAATACTTGAAGGGGAAAAATTTGCAGGGCTATGGGGAAAGAGCAGGGGAGTGGGACTAAATGGAGAGCTCTTTCAAAGAGCCGGCACAGGCACGATGGGCTGAATGGCCTCCTTCTGTGCTGTCTGATTCTATGAGCCACTCCTAGAGTGGAGTGGTGCCTGCAGGGATCGCTTGGCAGGAAATTGGGAGGAGGTGGTTCACACGCAGACAGCACCTGATTTCGAGACGCTGTCCTTTTAAAATTGGTCCTCCACAGGCAAGGAGGGACTCGTCCCTTTAATGAAAATCACATTGAAAAGGAGATTCCCTGTCCCTTTAAGAGCCCTCCGCCCACCACTCCCACCTTTTTCGTAAAGTCTTTGAAATTAATAATAAAATTTCATGCAGAAAAAATGTGTGTGTCTGACTGTATTTTAGTGAGTATCTGTGTCTGTGTGTCTGTCTGACTGTATGTGTGTGTGTCTGTGTAGAATAGCATCATAGAATGATACAGCACAGAGGGAGGCCATTCGGCCCATCGTGCCTGTGCCGGCTCTTTGAAAGAGCGATCCAATTAATCCCACTCCCCCTGCTCTTTCCCCAAAGCCCTGTAAATGTTTTCCCTTCAAGTATTTATCTCAATCTCTTTTGAATTATAATATCGAATCTGCTTCCACCGCCCTTTCAGGCAGCGCATTCCAGATCACAACAACTTGGTGTAAAAATCTGTTTCCTCATGTCACCTCTGGTTCTTTTGCCAATCGCCTTAAATCTGGTTTCTGTCCCTTCAGCCATTGGAAACGGTTTCTCCTTATTTACTCTCTCAAAATCCATCCTGATTTTGAACAACTCTATCAAATCTCCTCTTAATCTTCTTTGCTTAAGGAGAACAACCCCAGCTTCTCCCGTCTCTCCACGTAACTCAAGTCCCTCATCCCTGGTCCCATTCTAGTAAATTTCTTCTGCACCCTCTCTAAGGCCTTGACATCCTTCCTAAAGTGTGGTGCCCAGCGGAAGCCTAGCCAGTGTTTTATAAAGACTTAGCATAACCTGCTTGCTTTTGTACTCTATTCCTCTATTAATAAAGTCAAGGATCCTGTATGCTTTTTTAACAGCCTTCTCAACTTGTCCTGCCACCTTCTAAGATTTGTGTACATACACCCCGAGGCCTCTCTGTTCCTGCACCCTCTTTAAAACTGGACCATTTAGTTTTATTGCCTCTCCTCATTCTTCCTACCAAAATGAATCACTTCACACTTCTCTACATTAAATTTAATCTGCCACGTTTCTGCCCATTTCACCAGTCTGGCTACATCCTCCTGAAGTCTGTTACTATCCTCATTGTTTGCTACATTTCCGAGTTTCATGTCATCTGTAAATTTTGAAATTTTGCCCTGGATCCCCAAGTCCAGGTCATTGATATATATCAAAAAAAGCAGTGGTCCGAATCAATGTTCACGTTAAGTTGCGCGGCCACGCAGCGGTCTGGAGGTCCCGCGCAGCCGGCTCACCGCCCTTTAAATGGAATAAACGCGCATGTGCGGAAATTTGAATGGGCCGTGCAGCCCGTTAAAGGCGTCACGCACCTCAAAAAAAAGGGGGAACACTGATCCTAATACCGACCCCTGGGGAACATCATTGTTTACCTCCCTCCAGTCTGAAAAGCAACCGTTCACCACTACTCTCTGCTTTCTGTCCCTTGGCAGAAAATTGGGAGGGGGCGAGAGCAAACAGCACCTGGTTTCTCGCCAAGCACTCAGGGGAGCAGGGGATTTGCCCTACTTTAAATGTCAGTCTCTTAAATATTACATTATAAAAAGGGAGACGCTGTCCCTTTAAAATCGGTCATCCACGGGGACGCGGTCCCTTTAATGAAAATCTCATAGAAAAAGAGAGTGCCTGTCCCTTTAAGAGAACCCCCACCACTCCCATATTTCTCTTAAAGTGCTTGAAATTAATAATTAAAAACGCAGAAAATTAATATTTAAAAAATTAATTCAGGGAGAAAAAATATTTTTACTCACATTTGCTCCACAGGGTTTCTTGTTTCTGTTTCATCAATTTAAAAACAAACTGCTTTTTTTATGATCAGCCATGATCGCATTGAATGGCGGAGCAGGCTCGAGGGGCCGAATGGCCTACTCCTGCTCCTATCTTCAATGTTTCTATGTTTAAAACAAGTATCTTCTGTAAAATAAAATTAGTTTGAGCTGTAAAATGGGAAAGGAACATTAAAAATAAACTTTCCCAGGATCACAGATTCTGACCAGGCCGCTTTACAAAATGGCGGCGGGCCTATCCCAGGTCCCGACCAAAGTCCCTCGGTCGGTCCTCCAGGCTCCGCCTCCCCTCGCTCATTGGTGGAGAGCTCAGTGTCAGTCAGTGCACGCCGGCGACGACGTGACGTTGCAGGGTGGGCGGTTGGAGCAGGCGGGAAATTAAATTCATTTAAATTAAATCTCCCGTCAGCCTCCTCTGTCCCACTCAGCCGGCGCAAGTCCCGCCCCCTCGGGCTCCCCGATTAGTTGGAGGGCCCGCCGCCGGCTCGCTCCACCAGCCCCGCCCCGCTCGCTCCCTATTGGTCGGAAACTCCCGTCAATCAGGCCCTGGGCCCGGGTCCTATCGTCCATGTACTTTCAGTGATGACGTTTATAAACTGGTTTTACAGGAAATTAGAAGAGGAGGGGAGAGATTTGAAGACACTCGGTCCCTTTGTGACTCTGAAGTTGCAGCTGACCCCGCGCATGCGCCCCATGGCCCCGCCCTCTCCTGCTCCACAGGCGCCCGCCCGCACCGCGCATGCTCAGCACACCCTGGGCCCCTGTCAATCATTCTCCCCCTCTGAACAGGCCCCTCCCCTACACCGCATGCGCCGCCAGGGCCCGCTCCCGAGGATGAGCCGCTACCGCGCCTGCGCAGGGCCTCGGATTCTGGGTGGGTCTCGGATTCTGGGTCGGCCCGGGCAACCGCGAGAGTCCGGATAACCGGCGGAAAGTGAGTTTTATCCGGGGTTTTTTTTTTATAGCGGAGAGAAGCGCGGGCGGGGAGATAAACAAAAAGAAAATACAAACTGCACCGTCCCAGCGCCCTCCCGGCACCGAGCGGTGCGGATTGAGCGGCCGCATCCCATTGTCTTCTGCAGGGTTACGTCATCAACTACACGGCGGTGACTGACGGGAGCTCCGACCAATAGGGAGAAAGCGGGCGGAGCTCGGAGGACTGAGGTGGCGGCGGGTCCTCCAACCAATCGGGGTGTCCGACGGGCGGGACTTCCGCCGCCTGCTTCGACCGCTGCTCAGACAACTGGAATGCAGCAGAGGGCGCTCTTCTGAGTTTGGGGCTCAGGCCTGTTAGTGGAGCAGTGCAGAGGGAACTTTACTCTGCACTGCACTGGAGGGGCAGCACAGAGTTTTAGACTCCAGTCTCTGGAGTGGAACTTCAACCCACAACCTTCTGACGCAGAGGAGAGAGTGCTGCCGCCTGAGCCATGGCTGACACTCTGTATCTAACCCATGCTGTACCTGCCCTGGGATTGTTTGATGGGACAGTGTAGAGGGAGATTTACTCTGTATCTAACCCGTGCTGTACCTGCCCTGGGACAGTGTGGAGGGAGCTTTACTCTGTATCTAACCCGTGCTGTACCTGCCCTGGGAGTGTTTGATGGCACAGTGTGGAGGGAGCTTTACTCTATATCTAACCCGTGCTGTACCTGCCCTGGGAGTCATGGAGTTATAGAGTTATACAGCACAGAAAGAGGCCCTTCGGCCCATCGTGTCTGCGCTGTCCATCAATCCCTGTCCAGTCTAATCCCATTTTCCAGCATTTGGTCCACAGCCTTGTATGCAGTGGCATTTCAAGTGCTCATCCAAATGCTTCTTGAATGTTGTGAGGGTTCCTGCCTCTACCACCCTTTCAGGCAGTGAGTTCCAGATTCCAACCACCACTGGGTGAAAAAGTTCCTCCTCAAATCCCCTCTAAATCTCCTGCCCCTTACCCTGAATCTATGCCCCCTTGATGGGACAGTGTAGAGGGAGCTTTACTCTGTATCTAATGCGTGCTGTACCTGCCCTGGGAGTGTTTGATGGACACTGTAGAGGGAGCTTTACTCTGTGTCTAACCTGTGCTGTACATGCCCTGGGAGTGTTTGATGGGACAGTGTAGAGGGAGCTTTACTCTGTATCTAACCCGTGCTGTACCTGCCCTGGGAATGTGTGATGGGACAGTGTAGAGGGAGCTTTATTCTGTATCTAACCCGTGCTGTACCTGCCCTGGGAGTGTTTGATGGGACAGTGTAGAGGGAGCTTTTCTCTATATCTAACCCGTGCTGTACAGCCCTGGGAGTGTTTGATGGGACAGTGCAGAGGGAGCTTTACTCTGTGTCTAACCTGTGCTGTACCTGCCCTGGGAGGGTTTGATGGAACAGTGCAGAGGGAGCTTTACTCTGTATCTAACCTGTGCTGTACCTGGCCTGAGAGTGTTTGATGTTGACACCAGGTGCTGAGAATGTTAAAATGTTCTTTCCCCACAGTGACATCCAGCACCTTCTTGAGCACAAAAATTCACTTCAAGGAAGTAACACAAACCCATCAGCTTCTCCCCTGGACACCGACATTGCGAGGACAGGGAATGTCTGTAACAAGTCATCAATTAGCTCTCGGCTTATCTTAGAAACAAGGCCTCAATAGACTGGGTGTTTCAAACAAAGCTGATTTATTGATACAGAATCTTAAAATCCAGTCCAGTTATTGGGGTTTTAATATCCACGAAATATAAGATGGTCACCAATAAATCCAGGAGGGAATTCAGGAGAAACTTGTTTACCCAGAGAGTGGTGAGAATGTGGAACTCGCCACCACAAAGAGTAGTTGAGGCTAAAAGTACAGATGCATTTAAGGGGAAGCCACATGAGTGTGTAAGGAATAGGAGGATATGTTGATCGGGTTAATTGAAGTAGGGTGGGTGTGGGGCATAAACACCGGCATGGACCAGTTGGGTTGAAAGTCCTGATTCTGTGCTGTACATTCTATGGAACACCAAGAACAGTCAAAAGAAGGGAATCATAGAAACATAGAAGATAGGAGCAGGAGTAGGCCATTCGGCCCCTCGAGCCTGTTCCGCCATTTAATGAGATCATGGCTGATCATCCAAACTCAGTACCCTGTCCCTGCTTTCTCCCCATATCCCTTGATCCCTTTAGCCTTAAGAAATATATCCAACTCCTTCTTGAATATATTTAATGAATTGGCCTCCACTGCCTTCTGTGGTAGAGAATTCCACAGGTTCACCACTCTCTGGGTGAAGAAATTCCTCCTCATCTCTGTCCTAAATGGCTTACCCCTTATCCTTAGACTGTGACCCCTGGTTCTGGACTCCCCGACCATCGGGAACATCTTTCCTACATCTAGTCTGTCTAGTTCTGTTAGAATTTTATACGTTTCAATAAGATTCCCTCTCATTCTTCTAAACTCCAGCGAGTATAAGCCCAGTCGACCCAAACTTTCCTCATACATCATTCCTGCCATCCCAGATATCAGTCTGGTGAATCTTAGCTACACTCATGGCAAGAACATCCTTCCTCAGATAAGGTGACCAAAACTGCACACAATACTCAAGATGTGGTCTCACCAAGGCCCTGTACAACTGCAGCAAGACATCCTTGTTCCTGTACTCAAACCCTCTCACTACGAAGGCCAACATACCATTTGCCTTCTTAACTGCCTGCTGCACCGGCATGCTTACCTTCAGCGACTGGTGCACAAGGACACCCAGGTCTCGTTGCACTTCCCCTTCTCCCAATCTATTGCTGTTCAGATAATTATCTGCCTCCCTGTTTTTGCCACCAAAGTGGATAACTTCGCATTTATCCACGTTATACTGCATCTGCCATGCTTCTGCCCAATCACCCAACCTGTCCAAATCATATTGGAGTTTCTCAACATCCTCCTCACAGCACACACGCCCACCCAGCTTTGTGTCGTCTGCAAACTTGGAGATATTACATCTAGTTCCCTCGTCTAGATCATTTATATTGTGAATAGCTGGCGTCCTAGGACCGATCCCTGCGGTACCCCACTAGTCACTGCCTGCCACTCGGAAAAAGACCCGTTTATTCCAACTCTTTGCTTTCTGTCTGCCAACCAGTTCTCTATCCAAGTCAGTACCTTGCCCCCAATCCCATGTGCCTTAACTTTACACGCTAATCTCTTATGCGGGACCTTACCGAAAGCCTTCTGAAAGTCCAAATACACCACATCCACTGGTTCTCCCTTATCTATTCTACCAGTTACATCCTCAAAACATTCCAGTAGATTAGTCACGTACGATTTACCTTCTTGTAAATCCATGTTGACTTTGTCTGATCCTGTCACTGTTTTCCAAGTGCTCTGCTATTACATCTTTTATAATGGACTCTAGCATTTTCCCCACTACCGATGTCAGGCTTACCGGTCTATAAGTCCCTGTTTTCTCTCTACCACCTTTTTTGAACAGTGGGGTAACATTAGCTACCCTCCAATCCATGGGAACTGTTCCAGTGTCTATAGAATCATCAGCACAGCAGTTATATAATTTTTTTGATATATATAAATGACCTGGATATTGGAATTCAGTGTAGAATTTCTAAATTTGCCGATGACACCAAACTTGGGGGTGTGACAGTGAGGATGATACCAATCAACTGCAACAGGACATAGAAAGGCTAGCAGAATGGGCAGACAAGTGGCAGATGGAATTTATACAGAGAAGTGTGAGGTGATGCATTTTGGCAGAAGGAACAGGGAGAGGCAATATACACTTAATGGCACAGTTTTAAAGAGTGTGCAGGGACAGAGGGACCTGGGAGTTAATGTGCGTAGGTCCCTGAAGGTGGCGGGCCATAGTCAGAGAGTGGTTAACAAAGCATATGGGATCTTGGGCTTCATAAATAGGGGTATTGAGTACAAAAGTAGAGAAGTTATACTAAAACTTTATAAAGCGCTGGTTAGGCCACAACTTGAGTATTGCATCCAGTTCTTGTCACCAAACTTTAGGAAAGATGTGAAGGCCCTTGAGAGGGTGCAGAGGAGATTTACCAGAATGGTTCCGGGGATGGGGGATCTTAGCTACAAGGACAGGTTGGAGAAGCTGGATTTGTTTTCATTAAAGCAAAGGCGGTTGAGGGGTGATTTGATAGAGGTGTACAAGATTATGACGGGTTTGGATAGGCTAGACGGGGAAAGGCTGTTCCCACTAGTTGACGGTACAAGGACTAGGGGACACAGATTTAAGGTTATGGGCAAGAGATACAGGGGGGACGTGAGGAAAAACTTTTTTACGCAGCGAGTGGTGAGGACCTGGAACTCGCTGCCGACAGAAGTGGTGGAAGCGGAGACACTCAATGTTTTCAAGGGGAGGCTGGATAGGCACTTGAGGGAAATAAACTTGCAGGGCTACGGGGATAGAGCGGGGGAGTGGGACTGACTGGATTGCTCTACAGAGAGCTGGCACGGACTTGATGGGCCGAATGGCCTCCTTCTGTGCCGTTATGACTCTATGACTGTGACTGGAACCGTGTGAACGCGCTGGTGTCTCAGTAGGCTGGAGTACTGAGCGAATCCCTTCTCACACACGGAGCAGGTGAATGGCCTCTCCCCAGTGTGAACTCGCTGGTGCATCAGCAGGTTGGAGGACTGAGTGAATCCCTTCCCACATACAGAGCAGGTGAATGGCCTCTCTCCAGTGTGGACTTGCTTGTGTGTCAGTAGGTGGGATGGCCAAGTGAATCTCTTCCCACACACAGAGCAGGTGAACGGCCTCTCCCCAGTGTGAACTCGCTGGTGTCCCATCAGATCCCCAGAGCTTTTAAAGCTCTTCCCACAGTCAGGACATTTAATCGGCCTCTCATCAGTGTGAACTCGCTGGTGTGTCAACAGGTGGGGTGATCGAGTGAATTCCTTCCCACACATGGAGCAGGTGAATGGCCTCTCCCCAGTGTGAACTCGCTGGTGTGCCACCAGGCTTGATGACTGAGTGAATCCCTTCCCACACACAGAGCACGTGAATGGCCTCTCCCCAGTGTGAACTCGCTGGTGTCCATTCAAAATCCCAGCGCTTTTAAAGCTCATTCCACAGTCAGAACATTTAAATGGTCTCTCATCAGTGTGAACTCGCTGGTGTCCCAACAGGTGGGATGACTGAGTGAATCCCTTCCCACACACGGAGCAGGTGAATGGCCTCTCCCCGGTGTGAACTCGCTGGTGTCCCAACAGGTGGGATGACTGAGTGAATCCCTTCCCACACACGGAGCAGGTGAATGGCCTCTCCCCGGTGTGAACTCGCTGGTGTCCGTTCAGAGTGCTGGAGCTTTTAAAGCTCATGCCACAGACAGAACATATAAATGGTCTCTGATCAGAGTGAACTCGCTGGTGTTGCTTCAGATCCCAAGAGGTTTTAAAGCTCTTCCCACAGGCAGAACAGTTAAATGGTCTCGTATCAGTGTGAACTCGCTGGTGTGCCTGTAGGTGGGATGGCCGAATGAATCCCTTCCCACACACGGAGCAGGTGAATGGTCTCTTTCCTGCTCTCTCCAGCTGGTGTCCCTTCAGCTCCTGGGACATTTGAAAGCTTTTCCCACAGTCGGAATGTTTCACCAGCCTCTCCCCAGTGTGAACTCGCTGGTGTGCCAGCAGATTCGAGGACTGAGTGAATCTCTTCCCACACATGGAGCAGGTGAACAGAATCTCTCCTGCTCTCTCCAGCTGGTGTCTCTTCAGCTCCTGGGACCTTTTAAATCTCTTCCCACAGTCAGAACATTTAATCGGTCTCTCATCACTGTGAACAAGCTGGTGTCTCAGGAGGGTGGAAGAATGAGTGAATCACATCAAAAATACAGAGCAGGTCAACAGTCTCTCATCGGTGTGGACAAGCTGGTGTCTCATCAGCACGGATGGTGCAATGAATCCCTTCCACACACGGGGCCGGTGAACAGTTTCTCCCCAGTGTGTAGCCACTGTTGTCGCTTCAAGTACTTGTAGATTTTGAAGCTCTTCCCACACTCAGAACATTTAAAAGGTCTCTCATCAGTGTGAACTCACGGCTGTGCCAGCAGATTGGATGAGCGACTGAATCAGGTCCTGAGGAAACGTGTAACTCTGTCAGATCTTGAGGTGCTGTTTGGTTTGAGCTTCCTGTCTGTCAATGCTCCACTTCTAAAACCCTGTAAAAGGAGTGTAGAAAGGGTAAGGGGGGGAAGCAGGAATCTTTTTTGGCTTATTTTGCCTCAAAGAACAAACAGGGCAGAGCCGGTCCCACTGGTGTCCTGCCGTGCCCACAATAACCAGTGGGCCAGAAACAGCCCAATCCACCTCACTGACTTGGCCCTAAAGTCAAATCAAGTCTCATCAAAGTCTCATCAAATGACATCCTTTGTGACTGTGACAAAGGTAAACTATCCCTCCTCGTCCTTCCTGACTTGTCTGCAGCCTTTGACACGGTTGACCACTCCATCCTTCTCCCAACGCCTCTCCACCGTTGTCCAGCTGGGTGGGACTGCACTCGCCTGGTTCCATTCTTATCTATCTAATCGTAGCCACAGAATCACCTGCAACGGCTTCTCTTCCCGCTCCCGAATCGTTACCTCTGGTGTCCCCCAAGAATCTATCCTTGGGCCCCTCCTATTTCTCATCTAAATGCTGCCCCTTGGTGACATCATCTGAAAACACAGCATCAGTTTCCACATGTACGCTGACAACATCCAGCTCTACCTCACCACCACTTCTCTTGACCCCTCCACAATCTCTAATCCGGTTCTGGGTGAGCAGAAATTTTCTCCAATTAAATATTGGGAAGACTAAAGCAATTGTTTTCAGTCCCTAGCCACTGACTCCATCCCTCTCCCTAACATCTCTCTGAGGCTGAACCACACTGTTAACAACCTTGGTGTCATATCTGACCCTGAAATGAGCTTCCGAACACATATCCGCAGCATAACAAAGACCGCCTATTTCCACCTCGGTAACATCGCCCGTCTCCGCCCCTGCCTCGGCTCATCCGCTGCTGAAACCCTCATCCGGCCCTTTGTTACCTCTAGACTCGACTATTCCAACGCACTCCTGGCTGGCCACCCACATTCTAACCTATGTAAACTTGAGGTGATCCAAAACTACATGTGTCGTAACTCAACGCCAAGTCCCGTTCACCCATCACCCCTGTGCTCGCTGACCTACATTGGCTCCCGGTTAAGCAATGCTTCGATTTCAAAATTCTCATCCTTGTTTTCAAATCCCTCCATGGCCTTACCCCTCCCTATCTTAGTTATTCCCTTCAGCCTCACAACCACCCGCCCCCCGCGATAGAATCACAGAAAAATGACACGGAATGAGGCCATTCGGCCCATCTTGTCCGTGCCGGCCGATTATGTGCTATTCACACTAATCCCACTTTCCAGCACTTGGTCCGTAGTCTTGTAGGTTACGGCACTTCAAGTGCACGTCCAAGTACTTTTTAAATGTGATGAGAGTTTCTGCCTCTACCACCCTGTCAGGCAGTGAGTTCCAGACCCCCGCCACCCACTGGGTGAAAACATTTCTCCTCAACTCCCCTCTCAACCTCCGACAATTACGTTAAATCTATGCCCCCTGGTTGTGGACCCCTCTGCCAAGGGAAATAGGTCCTTCCTATCTAGGCCCCTCAGAATTTTACACACCTCAATCAGGTCTCCCCTCAGCCTCCTCGGTTCCAAAGAAAACAAACCCCCCCCCCCCCCCCACCCGACACATCTGCGCTCCTCCAATTCTGCCCTCTTGAGCATCCCTGATTATAATCGCTGCACCATCAGTGGCCGTGTCTTCACAGACAGACAGCTTCACAGAATCTACAGTGCAGATAGAGGCCATTTCGGCCCATCGAGCCTGCACCGACACATATCCCACCCTATCCCCGTAACCCCACGTATTTAATCCCCTAACACTAAGGGTCAATTTATCATAGCCAAATCAACCTAACCTGCACATCTTTGGACTGTGGGAGGAAACCAGAGCACCCGGAGGAAACCCACGCAGACACAGGGAGAATGTGCAAACTCCACACAGACAGTCGCCCGAGGCTGGATTTGAACCCGGGTCCCTGGCGCTGTGAAGCAACAGTGCTAACCACTATGCCACTGTGCCCCCCGTCTTCTGTTGCCTTGGCCCTAAGCTCTGGAATTCCCTCTCTGAACCTCTCCGCCTCTCTTTCATAGAAAACAGGAGCAGGAGTCGGCCATTCGGCCCCTCGAGCCTGCTCCGCCATTCAATGAGATCATGGCTGATCATCCAAACTCAGTACCCTGTTCCTGCCTTCTCCCCATACCCCTTGATCCCTTTAGCCTTAAGAAATATATCCAACTCCTACTTGAATATATTTAATGAATTGGCCTCCACTGCCTTCTGTGGTAGAGAATTCCACAGGTTCACCACTCTCTGGGTGAAGAAATTCCTCCTCATTTCTGTCCTAAATGGCTTACCCCTTATCCTTAGACTGTGACCCCAGCTGTTCACACTATATATTAATGATCTGGACGAGGGAATTGGATGTAATATCTCCAAATTTGCAGACAACACAAAGCTGGGAGGGAGGGTAAGCTGTGAGGAGGATGTCGTGAAACTCCAGTACGATTTGGACCGGTTGGGTGATTGGGCAGAAACGTGGCAAATGCAATATAATGTGCATAAATGTGAGGTTATCCACTTTGGTGGCAAAAACAGGAAGGCAGATTATTATTTGAATGGCAATAGATTGAGAGAAGGGGAAGTGCAAAGAGACCTGGGTGTCCTTGTGCACCAGTCGCTGAAGGTAAGCATGCAGGTGCAGCAGGCGGTTAAGAAGGCAAATGGTATGTTGGCCTTTGTAGCGAGAGGGTTCGAGTACAGGAACAAGGATGTCTTGCTACAGTTGTACAGGGCCTTGGTGAGACCGCACCTTGAGTATTGTGTGCAGTTTTGGTCACCTTACCTGAGGGAAGGACGTTCTTGCCATGGAGGGAGTGCAGCGAAGATTCACCAGGCTGATACCTGGCATGGCAGGAATGACGTATGAGGAGAGATTGTGTCGATTGGGCTTATACTCACTGGAGTTTAGAAGATTGAGAGGGGATCTCATCGAAACCTATAAAATTCTGTCAGGTCTCGACAGACTAGATGCAGGAAGGATGTTTCTGATGGCCGGGGAGTCCAGAACCAGGGGTCATAATCTAAGGATAAGGGGTAAGCCATTTAGGACTGAAATGAGGAGGAATTTCTTCACCCAGAGAGTGGTGAACCCGTGGAATTCTCTGCAACAGAGGGCAGTGGAGGCCAGTTCATTAAATATATTCAAGAAAGAGTTGGATATATTTCTTGAGGCTAAAGGGATCAAGGGATATGGGGAGAAGGCAGGGACAGGGTACTGAATTTGGATGATCAGCCATGATCTCATTGAATGGTGGAGCAGGCTCAAAGGGCCGAATGGCCTACTCCTGCTCCTATCTTCTATGTTTCTATGACCCCTGGTTCTGGACTCCTCCGCCATCGGGAACATCCTTCCTGCATCTAGTCTGTCTAGTCCTGTTAGAATTTTATAAGTTTCAGTGAGATCCTCTCTCATTCTTCTGAATTCAAGAGAATACAGGCCTAGTTTACTCAATCTCTTCTCATACGACAGTCCCGCCATCCCAGGAATCAATCTCGTGAACCTTCGTTGCACTCCCTCTATGGCAAGTATATCCTTCCTTAGGTAAGGAGACCAAAATTGTACACAATACTCCAGGTGTGGTCTCACCAAGGCCCGATATAATTGGAGTAAGACTTCTTTACTCCTGTACTTATATATTTCTTAAGGCTAAAGGGATATGGGGAGGAGGCAGGGACAGGGTACTGAATTTGGATGATCAGCCATGATCTCATTGAATGGGGGAACAGGCTCGAGGGGCCGAATGGCCTACTCCTGCTCCTATCTTCTATGTTTCTATGTATTCAATCTTTCCTTGTAGCTGAGTCAGCAAAGCCTATTTTAGAAACATAGAAACATAGAGGATAGGAGCAGGAGTCGGCCATTCGGCCCCTCGAGCCTGCTCCGCCATTCAATGAGATCATGGCTGATCATCCACATTCAGTACCCGGTCCCTGCTTTCTCCCCATATCCCTTGATCCCTTTAGCCTTAAGAAATATATCCAACTCCTTCTTGAATATATTTAATGAATTGGCCTCCACCGCCCTCTGTGATAGAGAATTCCACAGGTTCACCACTCTCTGGGTGAAGAAATTCCTCCTCATTTCTGTCCTAAATGGCTTACCCCTTATCCTTAGACTGTGACCCCTGGTTCTGGACTCTCCGGCCATCGGGAACATCCTTCCTGCATCTAGTCTGTCCAGTCCTGTTAGAATTTTTAAAGTTTCAATGAGATCCCCTCTCATTCTTCTAAACTCCAGCGAGTACAAGCCCAATCGACCCAATCTCTCCTCATACATCATTCCTGCCATCCCAGGTATCAGCCTGGTGAATCTTCGCTGCACTCCTTCCATGGCAAGAACATCCTTCCTCAGATAAGGTGATCAAAACTGCACACAATACTCAAGATGTGGTCTCACCAAAGCCCTGTACAACTGCAGCAAGACATCCTTGTTCCTGTACTCAAGCCCTCTCACTACGAAGGCCAACATACCATTTGCCTTCTTAACTGCCTGCTGTACCTGCATGCTTACCTTCAGCGACTGGTGCACAAGGACACCCAGGTCTCGTTGCACTTCCCCTTCTCCCAATCTATTGCCATTCAGATAATAATCTGCCTTCCTGTTTTTGACACCAAAGTGGATAACCTCGCATTTATCCACGTTATATTGCATCTGCCATGCTTCTGCCCAATCACCCAACCTGTCCAAATCATCCTGGAGTTTCTTGGCATCCTCCTCACAGCACACACGCCCACCCAGGTTTGTGTTGTCTGCAAACTTGGAGATATTACATTTAGTTCCCTCGTCCAGATCATTAATATATATTGTGAATAGCTGGGGTCCAAGGACCGATCCCTGCGGTACCCCACTAGTCACTGCCTGCCACTCGGAAAAAGACCCGTTTATTCCAACTCTTTGCTTTCTGTCTGCCAACCAGTTCTCTATCCAAGTCAATACCTTGCCCCCAATCCCATGTGCCTTAACTTTACACGCTGTCGAACGCCTTTTGGAAATCCATGTACACAACGTTAACCGCATTGCCCTCATCAACCCTCTCTGTTACCTCATCAAAAAGCTCAATCAGAATCAGAGCGGCCGGGCCCGGCGGACGTGCAGCCAGGGCCCCGGCACCAGGAAACCCAGGGTGCAGCGCCTCCCCCATCCGAGCCGCCGCTTCCCGGTTTCTTCAGCTGGCTCCACCGAGTCCGACTCGGGACAAAGGACAGGAGCCAGGCTCCCAGAATGGCCCGCGGCCCCGGGGAGCATGCGCACTCTCAGCGGGGAAATCAGCGCGTTGGATAGAGCTGTTTCTGGGGCGCGGGGAATTGTGGGTGCTGCAGCCGCCATTAGTCAGCGGCTGTCGGGAAGAGTTTTATTGCAGGTGACGGAAGTCGGTCCCTGGTCGCCTGTGTAGGTCTTTTTGTTGCAGCAGTTTGAGCTGGAGTGGAGATGGAGGAGAAGCTGCTGGGTTTTCGATAGAATCTGGAACAGTACCCATGGATTGGAGGGTAGCTAATGTTACCCCATTATTCAAAAAAGGTGGTAGAGAGAAAATGGGGAATTACAGACCGGTAAGCCTGACATCGGCAGTGGGGAAAATGCTCGAGTCCATTATAAAAGATGTAATAGCAGAGCACTTGGAAAACAGTGACAGGATCAGACAAAGTCAACATGGATTTACAAAAGGTAAATCGTGCTTGACAAATCTACTGTAATTTTTTGAGGATGTAACTAGTAAAATAGATAAGGGCGAACTAGTGGATGTGGTGTATTTGGACTTTCAGAAGGCTTTCAATAAGGTCCCACATAAGAGATTAGCGTGTAAAGTTAAGGAACATGGGATTGGGGGGTAAGGTATTGACTTGGATAGAGAACTGGTTGGCAGATAGAAAGCAAAGAGTTGGAATAAACGGGTCTTTTTCCGAGTGGCAGGCAGTGACTAGTGGGGTACCGCAGGGATCGGTCCTTGGACCCCAGCTATTCACAATATATGGTGTGGAGATGCTGGAGTTGGACTGGGGTGGACAAATGTAAGTCGTCGCACAACACCAGGTTATAGTCCAACAGCTTTATTTGAAGTCACAAGCTTTCGGAGCGCTGCTCCTTCGTCAGGTGAAGTGGAGAGATGCATAAAGACACAGCTTATATAGTCAGAGAATAATGTCAGATGTTTACAGGTAATCTTTCTAACTTTCTAATCGTATAGACCTCCTCAGAAGACAAACACGGGACACAACCAACAGAGTACCCTTCGTCGTCCACTACTTCCCCGGAGCAGAGAAACTACGCCATGTTCTTCGCAGCCTTCAACATGTCATCGATGACGACGAACACCTCACTAAGGCCATCCCCACGCCGCCACTACTCGCCTTCAAACAGCCGCCTAACCTCAAACAGACCATCGTTCGCAGCAAATTACCCAGCTTTCAGGAGAACAGCGACCACGACACCACACAACCCTGCCACGGCAACCTCTGCAAGACATGCCAGATCATCAACACAGGTACCATCATCACACGTGAGGACACCACCCACCAGGTACATGGTACATACTCATGTGACTCAGCCAACGTTGTCTACCTCATACGTTGCAGGAAAGGATGCCCCGGAGCATGGTACATCGGCGAGGCCATGCAGACACTGCGACAACGGATGAAAGGACACCGTGCAACAATCGCCAGGCAGGAGTGTTCCCTCCCAGTCGGGGAACACTTCAGCAGTCAAGGACATTCAGCCTCCGATCTTCGGGTAAGCATTCTCCAAGGCGGCCTTCGAGATACACGACAACGCAAAATCATCGAGCAGAAACTGATAGCCAAGTTCCGCACCCATGCGGACGGCCTGAACCGGGATCTTGGGTTCATGTCATGCTACATGTAACCCCACCTGACGTAGGGTCATCCAGACTTGAGTCGTCGTTGGCTTGTTCTCTCGACACAGATGCGGCCGGACCTGCTGTGATTTCCAGCAAAAAAAATGTTTTTTGTCTGTTTTTTTGTTTTTCTCACAGACCCCAGCATCTGCAACATTTGACCCCTTGTGACCCCACCTCATTGTTCTTTGATGTAAGGTTTTCCTGACTGACCTGTTTGGACACCATTCACACCTTTGATTGCTGTGATTATCTCTCTGCCGAGGTGTGATAAATGGCAGTTAGAAAGATAACCTGTAAACATCTGACATTATTCTCTGACTATATAAGCTGTGTCGTTATGCATCTCTTCACTTCACCTGATGAAGGAGCAGCGCTCCGAAAGCTTGTGATTTCAAATAAAGCTGTTGGACTATAACCTGGTGTTGTGCGACTTCTTACATTTATTCACAATATATATTAATGATCTAGACAAGGGAACTAGATGTAATATCTCCAAATTTGCAGACGACACAAAGCTGGGTGGGTGTGTGTGCTGTGAGGAGGATGCTGAGAAACTCCAGGATGATTTGGACAGGTTGGGTGATTATATTGCATCTGCCATGCTTCTGCCCAATGTGGATAAATGTGAGGTTATTCACTTTGGTGTCAAAAACAGGAAGGCAGATTATTATCTGAATGGCAATAGATTGGGCGAAGGGGAAGTGCAACGAGACCTGGGTGTCCTTGTGCACCAGTCACTGAAGGTAAGCATGCAGGTGCAGCAGGCGGTTAAGAAGGCAAATGGTATGTTGGCCTTCGTAGTGAGAGGGTTTGAGTACAGGAACAAGGATGTCTTGCTGCAGTTATACAGGGTCTTGGTGAGACCACACCTTGAGTATTGTGTGCAGTTTTGGTCGCCTTATCTGAGGATGTTCTTGCCATGGAAGGTGTCCAGCGAAGATTCACCAGGCTGATACCTGGGATGGCAGAAATGACGTATGAGGAGAGATTGGGTCGATTTGACTTGTTCTCGCTGGAGTTTAGAAGAATGAGAGGGGATCTCATTGAAACTTATAAAATTCTGGCAGGACTGGACACACTAGATGCAGGGAGGATGTTCCCGGTGGTCGGGGAATCCAGAACCAGGGGTCACAGTCTAAGGATAAGGGGGAGGCCTTTTAGGACAGAAATGAGGAGGAATTTCTTCACCCAGAGAGTGGTGAACCTGTGGAATTCTCTACCACAGAAGGCAGTAGAGGCCAATTCATTAAATATATTCAAGAAGGAGTTGGATATATTTCTTAAGGCTAAAGGGATCAAGGGGTATGGGGAGAAAGCACGGACCGAGTACTGAACTTGGATGATCAGCCATGATCGCATTGAATGGCGGAGCAGGCTCAAGGGGCTGAATGGCCTACTCCTGCTCCTATCTTCTATGTTTCTATCTCTTATGCGGGACCTTATCAAAAGCCTTTTGAAAGTCCAAATACACTACATCCACTGGTTCTCCCTTATCTATTTTACCAGTTACATCCTCAAAAAGTTTCAGTAGATTAGTCAAGCACGATTTACCTTTTGTAAATCCATGTTGACTTTGTCCGATCCGGTCACTTTTTTCCAAGTGCTCTGCTATTACGTCTTTTATAATGGACTCTAGCATTTTCCCCACTCTCTACCAGCTTTTGTGAACAGTGGGGTAACATTAGCTACCCGCCAATCCATGGGTACTGTTCCAGAGTCTATCGAATTTTGGAAGATGACCAGCAATGCATCTACTATTTCTAGGGCCACTTCCTTAAGTACCCTAGGATGTAGATTATCTTCTATGTTTCTATGTATTCAATCTTTCCTTGTAGCTGAAATTCTCTAGTCCTAGCAACATCCTCGTAAATCTCACGTCTCGAGCAGTCACATCTTTCCTGCAATGGGGCGAGCAGAACTGCACTCTAGCCGGTGGCCTAACTGGTGTTTTGTACAGTTCAAGCAGAACCTCCCTGCTCTTACATGATACAGAGAGAGGCACTGCCCCTTTAAATACCTGGGGGGCACCCATTCCCCTTTAAATGGCCAAGCAATTGTTTTTGTTGAAAAGGGCCGCAGTCTCCTTTGACTCAGCCCCCACCCTCTCACCCACCACAAATACTCACAAGAGAGGAGGAAGAATGCTGGTCTTTGTCCCTTTAAAAGTGGCTGCCCACCAAAATGTTCACAGCACCAGGGCTCTTTGTTCTGGATAAAAGCCGAAAAGAGAAAAGGTTCACTTATTTTTAAATGAATGCAGTTGATGAACAGCCTTGCAGTAAAGGTAATGCAAAGGAATAAACACTCACAAGCTGGGTTTTTTTCCACCCCCTCCTCCTCCCTTTAACAGCTCCTGCAGACAATGAAAGCAGGAAAGCGGCCTGCAGCCCACCGAGGTCCCGCCCTCCTCCCTCCCGCGCCGCCATTGGTTGGAGGACCGTCAGCCCGCCCGGTCCTCCCAGCGTTTTCCGCGCTCCTGATTGGCGGGCGCCTCGCGTCAATCACACCCCCTCCGATTACGCGTTGACGCCAGCACGCAACGCCCAGGGGTCGGTTGGATCGGCGCACGTCACCGCAAGGTAAAAAAAAGACACCCCACACAAATGAGGAAAAACAAGAATAATAATAATCGCACTTTAGAGGGGAGGAGGTTGGGGGAATTAATGAGTGTTTTCAATTTGTTTCGGAAAAAAACATTTTTGAAAAGCGTCTCAACGGTGCGAGGCTGCCAGTGCGCCTGCGCGGGGCCTCCGGGGAGCAGACGGAATCAGCGGCCGGGGTAAAGTCATCTGTTGGGGAATCGATTTAAATCGAGGTGAGGGGGGAGCGGAGAGCGAGATTATAAAGTAAAATACGAGAAAACCCAAACCTGAGAGTCGGGCGGGACCTCCGCGGACGCCGAACGGAGCGGATTGATCTGCGCGGGGTGGCGGAGTGAGCCGGAGCAATGTGATTCTGACTGACGGGAGCTCTGACCAATAGGACGAGGGCGGAGGTGGGAGGACTGAACTGGGCGGCCTGGTCCTCCAACCAATGGCAGCGCGGCTAGGGGGCGGGGCCTCCTCTCCAGCTCAGGTGCGCTGGGGCCGATTGTGACGCGCTGTCCCCAGGTGAGAGCAGCTCAGTCAGCACAGAGCTGGGGCTGGAATCTGGGAGAGGGGCCGCAGGCAGCGGGCCTGGCAAAGGGGCACAAGCTTCACAATACAAGCTTCTTTCAAATGCACAATTGTTTCCTACACACAGCCTGGGTCACTCTGCAAAAAAAAACTGTTTAACAATTCATCATAACTCCCCTGCTTTTGGAGAGGCGTAGAGTGCAAAAGCAAGGAAGTTATGATGAAACTGTGTAAAAGACTGGAGTCAGCTGTGGCTCAGTGGATAGCAGAGTCAGAAGGTTGTGGGTTCAAATCCCGCTCCAGGGACTTGAGTATATAAAGCGAGGCTGACACTCCAGTGCGGTGCTGAGGGAGTGCCGCACTGTCGGAGGGGCAGTACTGAGGGAGCGCCGCACTGTCGGAGGGGCAGTACTGAGGGAGTGCCGCACTGTCGGAGGGGCAGTACTGAGGGAGCGCCGCACTGTCGGAGGGGCAGTACTGTCGGAGGGGCAGTACTGAGGGAGCGCCGCACTGTCGGAGGGGCAATGCTGAGGGAGCGCCGCACTGTTGGAGGGGCAGTACTGAGGGAGCGCCGCACTGTCGGAGGGACAGTGCTGCGGGAGAGCCGCATTATCGGAGGGGCAGTAATGAAGGAGCACCGCACTGTCGGAGGGTCAGTAATGAAGGAGCGCTGCAGTGTCGGAGGTGCCGTCCTACGGATGAGACGTTAAACCGAGGCCCCCGTCTGCCCCCTCAGGTGGATGTAAAAGATCCCGTGGTGCTATTTCGAAGAAGTTATCCCCGGTGTTTTGAGCCCAATATTTATCCCTCAATCAACATGACGAAAAAACATTATCTGGTCATTATCACATTCCTCTTTGTGGGAGCTTGCTGTACGCAAATTGGCTGCCGCGTTTCCCACATTACAACAGTGAATACACTTCAAAAGTACTTCATTGGCTGTAAAGTGTTTTGGGACGTCTGGTGGTCGTGAAAGGCAGTTAAAAAGGCAAATGGTATGCTGGCCTTCATTACAAGAGGATTTGAGTACAGGAGTAAAGAAGTCTTACTCCAATTATATCTTCTTTCTTCTTAGGCAGTCCCTCGGAACCGAGGATGACTTGCTTCCACATTAAAAATGAGTTCTCAGGTGTAAGGGTAAACCGGGAGAGCTTCTTCTCCCCGAGACGGACCCTCTGATATAAAGGGTCGACTGGATCCATGTTTATCTGTAATTTAAACAGAGGTCTGGTTGTCTTCCGAGCTCTTTCCCCTAGAGGAGAGGGTAGAATGGGGGTCTTTAGTGTTAAATGGTTTCACCTGGGTCCATTGCTTCCATCGCATACCCATCGGTTCCTGTAGACAAACACATGTATCACTTGTCATTAATACAGTACATGGCCCCATCCAACGGGCCCCATTCCCTTTCTTCCGATAACTTGTGTCATTACTTGTTGATCTATTCTGGGCAACTCGTCTGGTTTAAGTCCAGCATTCTGCCTTTCTAGATCTTGAATCTGTTGTTGGTTCCTCACTTCTTTATTTAGTGCTTGTACCTCCTGATTTAGTTGTACTAAGTATCGCCTTAATCTATCTTGCACTGGTCCTGGTCTTAAATACATATTTTGGTTCTGTCTTCACAAAGGAGGACACAAATAACCTCCCAGAGATGTCGGGAACATAGGGTCTGATTAAAGGGAGGAACTGAATGAAATTAGTATCTGTAGGGAAATGGTGTTAGGGAAATTGATGGGATTGAAGGCTGATAAATCCCCAGGGCCTGATAATCTACATCCTAGGGTACTTAAGGAAGTGGCCCTAGAAATAGTAGATGCATTGCTGGTCCCCTTCCAAAATTCGATAGACTCTGGAACAGTACCCATGGATTGGAGGGTAGCTAATGTTACCCCACTATTCAAAAAGGGTGGTAGAGAGAAAATGGGGAATTATAGACCGGTAAGCCTGACATCGGTAGTGGGGAAAATGCTAGAGTCCATTTTAAAGGATGTAATAGCAGAGCACTTGGAAAACAGTGACGGGATCGGACAAAGTCAACATGGAGGGTCCCTAAACTTACATAGAAACATAGAAGATAGGAGCAGGAGTAGGCCATTTGGCCCCTCGAGCCTGCTCCGCCATTCAATGTTCAAGTTTCTGGAGTGGGACTTGAACCCACAACTTTCTGACTCAGAGGCGAGAGTGCTACCCACTGAGTCACTGGCTGACACTAAAAACAAGCAGTTCTGACGAAAGGTCATTGACCTGAAACGTTAACTCTGTTTCTCTCTCCACAGATGCTGCCTGACCTGCTGAGTATTTCCAGCATTTTCTGTTTTTATTAAAGAACCGAGGGAGTGATTGCTGACAAGAGGAATGTTGGGTCGTCCTGCACATGCACACCTCCCTGGCGGCTGAGGCGAAACACCGACTCGCCCCCACCTGAGCCGCTCACGCGTACCAGATGTTGCAGCTCCGCATGCGCACCCGATGTTCCAACCGCGGGGTTTTGTGCGCTGAGCATGCGCGTTGTGGACCGATCAGGATGGGCGATTGTGGAGCAGGAGGGAGAGCGTGGGGGCCATGAGCACACGCGCGGGACTCGGAGTCAACAGAGTGCTTTCTGGAGCGTGGGGGCTTGTGGGTATTACAACCGCCATTACTGCTGATCCTTTCAACCAACCTGTGCAGCAGCTGGAGCCTGAAAATCAGCTTCACTGCCCCTAGGTTCGGAAAGGGGAAAATTAAACGACAGTTTGCCTCTGATCCTTTTCTGATCTCAATTTACAGGGTTATAGAAGTGGAGCAGTTACAGGCGGGAAGCTCAGACCAAACATTATGTCAACATCTGACAGAGTCGCTGGATTCATCAGGACCTGAATATCATCGGCCTTTGCACATGGAAGGAGAAAGCAGCGATCGCAGCGATGACAAACCGCACATGTGTTCGGTGTGTGGACGCGGATTCAGCCGATCGCCTGACCTGGCGAGACACATACACCGTCACACCGGGGAGAAACCGGGTAAAGGTGGGGACGGTGGGAAAGGATTCAGTTCCCCGTCTACGTTGGAAGTTCAACGGCGCAGTCACACCAGGGACAGTCCATTCACCTGCTCCGTGTGTGGAAAGGGATTTGTTTGTTCATCCCACCTGCAAACACACCAGCGAGTTCACACTGGAGAGAGACCATTTCAGTGTTCTAACTGTGGGAAGAGCTTTAAAAGCTCCGGGCAGCTGAAGAGACACCAGCTTGTTCACACTGATGAGAGACCATTTCAATGTTCTGACTGTGGGAAGAGCTTTAAAAGCCCCGGGGAACTGAAGGAACACCAGCTTGTTCACACTGATGAGAGACCATTTCAGTGTTCTGACTGTGGGAAGAGCTTTAAAAGCTCCGGGGAGCTGAAGGGACACCAGCTTGTTCACACTGATGAGAGACCGTTTCAGTGTCCTAACTGTGGGAAGAGCTTTAAAAGCCCCGGGGAACTAAAGCAACACCAACTTGTCCACACTGATGAGAGACCATTTCAGTGTCCTAACTGTGGGAAGAGCTTTAAAATCCCCCGGGAGCTCAAGCTACACCAGCTTGTTCACACTGATGAGAGGCCGTTTAAATGTTCTGACTGTGGGAAGAGTTTTAAAAGCTCCGGGAATCTGAAGGGACACCAGCTTGTTCACACTGATGAGAGACCATTCACCTGCTCCGAATGTGGGAAGGGATTCACTCAGTCATCCAACCTCCTGTCACACCAGTGAGTTCACACTGGGGAGAGACCGTTCACCTGCTCCATGTGTGGGAAGGGATTCACTCATTCATCCAACCTCCTGTCACACCAGCGAGTTCACACTGGGGAGAGACCGTTCACCTGCTCCATGTGTGGGAAGGGATTCACTCTGTCATCCACCCTCCTGTCACACCAGCTTGTTCACACTGACGAGAGACCCTTTAAATGTTCTGACTGTGGGAAGAGCTTTAAATGCTCCCGGGAGCTGAAGAAACACCAGCGTGTTCACACTGACGAGAGACCCTTTAAATGTTCTGACTGTGGGACGGGCTTTAAAAGCTCCGGGGATCTGAAGGAACACCAGCGAGTTCACACTGACGAGAGACCGTTTCAGTGTTCTGACTGTGGGAAGAGCTTTAAAAGCTCCGGGGATCTGAAGGAACACCAGCGAGTTCACACTGACGAGAGACCGTTTCAGTGTCCTAACTGTGGGAAGAGCTTTAAAGGCTCCAAGGATCTGAAGGAACACCAGCGAGTTCACACTGACGAGAGACCCTTTAAATGTTCTGACTGTGGGAAGAGCTTTAAAAGCTCTACGAGCCTTAAGAGACACCAACGTCTTCACACTGATCATCGAATCTAACAGCACAGAAGGAGGTGATTCGGCCCATTCTGTCTGTGCCGGCTCTTTGAAAGAGCTGTCCAATTTAGTCCCAAACCCCAGCTTTATCCCCAGAACTCTGCAAACTAGTCCTCTTCAAGTACATGTACAATTACCGTTTGAAAGTTCCTGTGGAACCTGATTCCAGCATCCTTTCAGATGGTGCGTTCCAGATCTTAACAACCCTCTGTGTGAAAACAATTCTCCTCATTTCCCTCTAGTTCTTTTAGCAACTATTTTAAAGCAGTGACCTTTGGTTACCGACCCACTTGCCAGAGTGAACAGTTTCTCCCTACTTGCTCGATCAAAACCCCTCATCATTTTGAACACCTCTATTTGGCCTCCTCTTAACCTTCTCTGCTCTAAGGGGAACAATCCCAGCTTCTCCAATCTCTCCACATAACTGAAGTCCCTCATCCCCGGTACCATCCTGGTCAACCTCCTCTGTACCCTCTCCAAGGCCTTGACATCCTTCCTAAAGTGTGGTGCCCAGAACTGTACACAAGACTCCAGCTGAGGCCAAAACCCTGCAGCTGCACAAAACCCTGGTTAGACCACACCTGGAGCACTGTGAGCAGTTCTGGGCACCACACCTTAGGAAGGATATATTGGCCTTGGAGGGAGTGCAGCGTAGGTTTACCAGAATGATACCCGGACTTCAAGGGTTAAGTTACGAGGAGAGATTACACAAATTAGGGTTGTAGTCCCTAGAATTTAGAAAGTTAAGGGGTGATCTGATCGAAGTTTTCAGGATATTAAGGGGAACAGATAGGGTAGATAGAAACTGTTTCCGCTGGTTGGGCAGTCTAGGACTAGGAGGCATAGACTAAAAGTAGAGCCAGACCTTTCAGGAGTGAAATTAGGAAACACTTCTACACACAAAGGGTGGTAGAAGTTTGGAACTCTCTTCCACAAACGGCAATTGATGTTAGATCAATTGTTAATTTCAAATCTGAGATTGATAGGTTTTTGTTACTCAAAGGTATTAAGGGATATGGGCCAAAGGCGGGTGTATGGAGTTAGATCACAGATCAGCCATGATCTCATTGAATGGTGGAACAGGCTCGAGGGGCTGAATGGCCTCCTCCTGTCCTATGTTTCTCACTAGTGTTTTGTAAAGGTTTAGTGTAACTTCCTTGTTTTTGTATTCAATGGCACTATTTACAAAGCCAAGTATCCCACACACTTTCTGAACCGCCTCACCAACTTGCCGCGGCACTTTCTAAGATTTGTGAATATGGACCCCCAGGTCCCTCTGCTCTTGCACCCCCTCAAAATAGTCCCATTTAGATTATACGGCCTCTCCCTGTTGTTTCTCCCAAAGTGCATCACTTCACACTTATCCTCATTTAATTTCATCTGCCTTGTGTCTGCTCATTTCACAGTCTGTCTCTGTCCTCCTGAAGTCTGCTACTACTATGCTCACTATTTAATACGTTGCCAAGTTTTGTATCATCTGTAAACTTCAAACTTGTACACCTATACCCAAGTCCAGGTCAGTTATATATAACAAGAAAAGCAATGGTCCTAATCCCGACCCCTGGGGAACCCACTGCATACTTCCCTCCAGTCAGAAAAACATCCCTCAGCACTGCTCACTGTCTCCTATCCCTCAGCCAATTATATACCCAAATTACCATCAGCCCTTTAATACCATGTGCTTCTATTCTCCAAGTAGGTCTCTTGTGTGGTACTTTATCAAATGCCTTTTGAAAGTCCATAAGAACATAAGAAATAGGAGCAGGAGTGGGCCATATGGCCCCTCGAGCCTGCTCCACCATTCAATAAGATCAGGGCTGATCATCGACCTCAACTCCACTTTCCCGCCCGATCTCCATATCCCTTGATTCCCCTAGAGTCCAACAATCTATCGATCTCAGCCTTGAATATACTCAAAGGCTCAGCATTCACAGCCCTCTGGGGCAGAGAATTCCAAAGATTCACAACCCTCTGAGTGAAGAAATTCCTCCTCATCTCAGTCTTAAATGGCCGACCCCTTATCCTGAGACTGTGCCCCCTAGTTCTAGACACTCCAGCAGGGGAAACAATCTCTCCACATCTACCCTGTCAATCCCCTTCAGAATCTTGTATGTTTCAATGAGATCACCTCTCATTCTTCTAAACTCCAGAGAGTATCGGCCCATTCTACACAATCTCTCCTCATAGGACAGCTCTCTCATCCCGGGAATCAATCTAGTGAACCTTCGTTGCACCGCCTCCAAGGCAAGTATATCCTTCCTTAGATAAGGAGACCAAAACTGTGCCCAGTACTCCAGGTGTGGTCTCACCAAGGCCCTGTACAATTGGAGCAAGACTTCCTTACTCTTATACTCCAACCCCTTGCAATAAAGGCCAACATGCCATTTGCCTTCCTTATTGCTTGCTGTACCTGCATGCTCGCTTTCTGTGTTTCTTGCATGAGGACACCCAAATCTCTCTGAACACCAACATTTGAAAGTTTCTCACCATTTAAAAAATATTCTGTTTTTCTATTCTTCCTACCAAAGTGAATAACCTCACATTTCCCCACATTATACTCCATCTGCCACCTTACTGCCCACTCACTCAGTCTATCTATATCCCTTTACAGACTCTCTGTGTTCTCCTCACAGCTTACTGTCCCACCTAGCTTTGTATCATCAGCAAACTTGGATATATTACACTCGGTCCCTTCATCTGGGTCATTAATATAGATTGTAAATAGCTGAGGCCCCAACACTGATCCTTGCGGCACCCCACTAGTTACAGCCTGCCAACCTGAAAGAGATCCATTTATCCCTACTTTCTGTTTTCTGCCTGTTAACCAATCGTCTATCCATGCTACTATATTACCCCCAACCCCGTGAGCCCTAATCTTGTGTAATAATCTTTTATGTGGCACCTTGTCGAATGCCTTTTGGAAATCCAAATATACTACATCCACTGGTTCCCCTTTATCTACCCGGCTAGTTACATCCTCAGATAACTCTAATAAATTTGTCAAACACGATTTCCCTTCCATAAAACCATGTTGACTCTGCCTACCCATGTTATGATTTTCTAAGTGCCCTGATACAACTTCCGTAACAATGGATTCCAGCATTTTCCCAACGACTGATGTCAGGCTAACTGGCCTGTCGTTCCCTGTTTTTTCTCTCCCTCCTTTCTTGAATAGCGGTGTTACATTTGCGACTTTCCAATCCGCTGGGACCGTTCTAGAACCTCGGGAATTTTGGAAGATCAAAACCAATGCATCCACTATCTCTTCAGCCACCTCTTTTAGAACCCTAGGATGTAGGCCGTCAGGTCCAGGGGATTTGTCGGTTTTTAGTCCCATTAGTTTCTCTAGTACTTTACATTAAGTTCCTCACCCTCATTAAACCCTCGGTTCCCCACCATCTTTGGTTTGCTTTTGTGTCTTCTACTGTGAAGAGATACAAAATATTTGTTTTAACGTTTCTGCCATTTCCTTATTCCCCATAATAATTTCTCCTGTCTCTACCTCTAAGGGACCAACGTTGTCAGCTGTGGCTCGGTGGGCAGCTCACTCGCCTCTGGGTCAAAGGGTGGTGGGTTCAAGTCCCACTCCAGAGACTCGAGCACATAAAGCTAGGCTGACACTCCAGTGCAGTGCTGAGGGAGTGTGGCACTGTCGGAGGGGCCGTCTTTCAGATGAGACGTTAAACCGAGGCCCCGTCTGCTCTCTCGGGTGGATGTAAAAGATCCCATGGCAGTATTTTGAAGAAGAGCAGGGGAGTTATCCCCGTTGTCCTGGCCAATATTTATCCCTCAACCAACATAACAAAACCGATTATCTGGTCATTATCACATTGCTGTTTGTGGGAGCTTGCTGAGTGAAAATTGGCTGCTGCACTTCCCACATTACAACAGTGACTACACTTCAAAAAGTAAAGCGCTTTGAGACGTCCAGTGGCCATGAATGGCGCTATAGAAATGCAAGTCTTTCTTTACTTTTGCTACTCTCTTCCTTTTTGATGCTTTTGATTTAATGATTAAACATTTAAGAAATTATTGCAGTGACAAAGGCTGTCTGTGAAACTGGAGGAAATTTGTCTTTAAATAATGTTATTTAAAAAAAAATTTTTAATGTAAGATTGAACTTTTTATTTACAGTAAATGACATTTACAGAGCTCAGGTCTCAGCTCTTTGTACAAAGTCACAAGCCCTCATGCCTACAAGGCAGGGGTCCCAGTCTCTACAAGCTTCTTGGTCGTCTTCACTTGTTCATCTGGATAATGGGTCTCCAGGAATTCACACAGTTGAGGGTCGGCGCTCCCAGTGGAGAGTTTGTGCAGATCCAGCAGACTCTGGTTGACATTCTTCTCCATCTGCAGGGCTCTCTGCATCGCCGAGCGGAGCCTCTCGCTCTCCTGGCCGAACAAGTGGACTGTAATGAAACTTAAAAACTTAAATTCATTTTTGAAACTTATCAAATTAAATTAAATTCACCCCAGCCGGGGTGACAATGCACTCCAGTCCTCGCGGCACCCACCGGTCTCGGAAGGTCTCAAGTGTGCCGGCAGACACCGCGTGCTCCATCTCCAGGGCCACCCGGGCATGAACATGGCCGCGGAAGAGAGGCAGGCAATTGGGCCGTACGACCCCCTCGACTGCCCGCTGCCTGGACCTGTTTATTGCCATTTTGGCCAGGCTCAGGAGCAGTCCTACAAGGAGGTCCTCCGATCTGCCTGCTCCCCTTTGCACCGGGTGGCCGTAGATCAGGAGCGTGGGACTGAAGTGCAACCAAAAATCGAGGAGCAGCCCCTTCAAAAAATGGAACAGGGGCTGCAACCTCTCACATTCCACATAAACATGGAACACGGACTCCTCTAGGCTGCAGAAAAGGCAGGCAGCCTGGGAGTCTGTGAACCTACTTAACATTTTATTGCAAGGGACGGCTCCGTGCAACACCCTCCAGGCCAAGTCCCCAATAGAACAAGGGAGGACTCCCGCATAGAGAGCCCTCCATTGGGGACCTCCGCCTCCACCAGATGGCAAGATGGCACGCCAAGGCGTGTACGGACGGCAGACGATGATGGCAAAGTGGAGAGTGTGCAGCAGCAGCCCGTACAGGAAACCCCTCCATGCAGAGCTCAAGGGCATGGAGGACATTTCCCCGAGGCGGCTCAAGTTGTGAGGCGCCATTTCCTGAGAGGGGTTTCAGGGTCGTGCGCCGATGAGGAATTCTGTCCGAACGGGGGTCAGTTCGGACGGGATCACCCCATGTGCTTGAGCCTCCTCGATACACCTAGTGGAGTCGGGGCCCACTGCCGCTTTCAGCAACTCGATGGCTTTGGCCGTGCGCCAGACGTTGGCCAAGGACAGGCGCTGTGCCAGCTCTTCTGGCACCATCCAGCCCACTCCTCCACCATATAGCAGGTCCCTGATTCTAGTCACCTTGCCAGGCACAGCCCTGCTCTCCGCCAGCCACCCGATCCAGCAGTCACGGAGGTGCGGATTCCTGAGCAGCGGCTCCCGAAGGAGAACCGCCACTCCTGATGGGGGAGAACTCCGCCTGGAGGCGACGCTGTTCCAGACCCATAGCAGTTCCCGGTAGAAGACAGGCAGCTCCCGCAGGTAGGCATGTGTACCACCCAATTCCACAAACAGGAGCTGCGTGTCGTAATTGAGGCCATGCAGCTGACAGAAGAAATACGTCGCCAGCGCACACCATCGAGGAGGATTCTCGATGTACAGGTATCTCTGCAGGAGCCGAGTGGGTTTGGAAGGTGCTGCTGAAGAAGTCTTGGCGAGTTGCTGCAGTGCATCTTGTAGATGGAACACACTGCAGCCACAGTGCTCTGGTGGTGCAGCGAGTCACTAAGGTGGTGGATGGGGTGCCAATCAAGCGGGCTGCTTTGTCTTGGATGGTGTCGAGCTTCTTGAGTGTTGTTGGAGCTGCACTCATCCAGGCAAGTGGAGAATATTCTATCACACTCCTGACTTGTGCCTTGTAAATGGTGGAAAGGCTTTGGGGAGTCAGGAGGTGAGACACTTGCCACAGGATACCCAGCCTCTGACCTTTGGAATTCTCTTCCCCAGAGAGCTGTGGAGGCTGGGTCATTGAGTGTGTTTAAGGTGGAGATAGACAGATTTTTGAACGATAAGGGAGTCAAGGGTTATGGGGAGCGGGCAAGGATGTGGAGTTGAGGCCAAGATCAGATCAGCCATGATTTTATTGAATGGCAGAGCAGGCTCGAGGGTCCAAATGACCTACTCCTGCTCCTACGCCTTATGTTCTTGTGTCTCTCATCAGCTCCGGCCACTGAGTTGTGTCTGACACCGCGCATGCGTCCCATGGCCTCGCCCTCTCCTGCTCCACAGGCGCCCGGCCCGCACCGCGCATGCTCAGCACACACCCTGGGCCCCTGTCAATCATCCTCCCCCGTGCCTGCGCGCTGGGCCCGAGCTCCAGGCTGCCGCGCGGGGCTTTCTTTGTAAAGTCGGTGTTGGTGAAGAGCCGCAATCAGTGAGGGAAAGTGAGTTTTGTGAGGGGGCGGAGTGAACCGCAGCACGTGATCACGGGGCCTGTGACTGACGGGAGATCTGACCAAAAGGAAGAGCGCGGGCAGAGCTGACTGGCGGCGAGTCCTCCAACCAATGGCGGCGCGGCAAGGGGGCGGGGCCTCCTCTCCAGCTCAGGTGCGCTGGGGCCGATTGTGATGCGCTGTCCCCCGGTGAGAACAGCTCAGTCAGCACAGAGCTGGGGCTGGAATCTGGGAGAGGGGCCGCAGGCAGCGGGCCTGGCAAAGGGGCAGTCACTGATTGAATAATAAACAGGGGTAAGGGCACACTAACCTCACATCATATATATATTAATGAATACTTTACATCTGTTTTCACAAAAGAGAGGGACGATGCAGACATCGCAATCAGGGAGGACTGTGAAATATTAGATGAAATAAACATAGTGTAAGAGGAAGTATTAAGGGGTTTAGCATCTTTGAAAGTGGATAAATCCCCAGGCCCGGATGAAATGTATCCCAGACTGTGAAGAGAGGAAATAGCAGAGGCTCTGACCATCATTTTTCAATCCTCTCTGGCTGCAGGTGTGGTGCCGGAGGACTGGAGGACTGTTAACATGGTACCGTTGTTTAAAAAGGGAGAAAGGGATAGACTGAGTAATTACAGGCCAGTCAGCCTAACCTCGGTGGTGGGAAAATTATTGGGAAAAATTCTGAGGGACAGGATAAATCTTCATTTAGAAAGATGCAGATTAATCAGGGACAGTCAGCATAGATTTGTTAAGGGAAGGTCGTGTCTGACTAACTTGGTTGCATTTTTGAGGAGGTAAGAAGGAGGGTCGATGAGGGTAGTGCGTTTGATGTAGTCTATATGGATTTTAGCAAGGCTTTTGATAAGGTCCCACATGACAGACTGGTCACGACAGTAAAAGCCCGTGGGATCCAAGGCAAAGTGACAAGTTGGATCCAAAATTGGCTCAGAGGCAGGAAACAAAGGGTAAAGGTCGAAGGGTGTTTCTGTGACTGGAAGGCTGTTTCCAGTGGGGTTCCGCAGGGCTCAGTACTGGGTCCTTTGCTTTTTGTGGTATATATCAATGATTTGGACTTGAATGTAGGAAGAATGATTAAGAAGTTTGCAGATGATGCAAAAGTTGGCCGTGTGGTTGATAATGAAGAAGAAAGCTGCAGACTGCAGGAAGAAATCAATGGACTGGTCAGGTGGGCAGAACAGTGGCAAATGGAATTCAATCTGGAGAAGTGTGAGGTAATACATTTGGAGAGGGCTAACAAGGCAAGGGAATAGACTATAAATGGTAGGACACTGAGAAGTGCAGAGGATCAGAGGGACCTTGGAGTGCATGTCCACAGATCCCTGAAGGTAGCAGGACAGGTAGATAAGGTGGTTAAGAAGGCACACGGGATACTTGCCTTTATTAGCCGAGGCATAGAATATAAGAGCAGGGAGGTTATGCTTGAACTGTATAAAACACTAGTTAGGTCACAGCTAGAACACTGCGTGCAGTTCTGGTCACCACATTACAGGAAGGATGTGATTGCACTAGAGGGGGTGCAGAGGAGATTTATGAGGATGTTGCCTGGGCTGGGGAATTTTAGCTATGAGGAAAGATTGGATAGGCCGGGGTTGTTTTCTTTGGAACAGAGGAGGCTGAGGGGAGACTTAATTGAGGTGTATAAAATTATGAGGGGCCTAGATAGAGTGGATAGGAAGGATCTATTTCCCTTAGCAGGGAGGTCAATAACCAGGAGGCACAGATTTAAAGTAATTGGTCAGAAGTTTAGAGGGGAATTGAGGAGAAATATTTTCACCTAGAGGGTGGTGAGGGTCTGGAACTCACTGCCTGAAAGGGTGGGAGAGGCAGAAACCCTCATCACATTTAAAAAGTACTTGGATATGTACTTGAAGTGCCGTAACCTACAAGGCTACGGACCAAGTGCGGGAAAGTGGGATTAGGGAGGATAGCTCTTTGTCGGCCGGCATGGACAAGATGGGCCGAATGGCCTCCTTCTGTGCTGTAAATTTCTATGATTCTATGATTCATTGATCATCCCATTCCCAAGCTGACTCTGTGTTAACACCTCAAGACGAGCCGTCCCACGTAGGGTGACTCCCTCAACCTGTTCTCCCAGTTACAGAACCAGTTTGTGTCTCTCAGGAATGCCCAAGGCTCTGTTGTCTGGGCACCAACTCACTCGTGACCTCACATGTTGCAACAAGTCTGCTGCCTGAGCAGTTTGCAGTGTTATTAGGTCTGTAGGTCTCTTAGCAACCAGCTCCCTTATCTAGGCAAAGGGCCCAACTCCTGACTTTGGGTGTTATCATTCCAAACTTCAGCATTCTCTGTCTTTTAGCTTCAATCTGTCTGTGTCCACCCAGTGACAGCACTGAGCTCCTTCCTCCAACCACTGACACTCACCCTCACCCTCTTGCTGAGAAAGAAAGACTTGCATTTATATAGCGCCTTTCACAACCTCAGGATGTCCCAGAGTGCTTTACAGCCAATGAAGTACTTCTGAAGTGTAGTCACTGTTGTAATGTAGGAAACGCGGCAGCCAATTGGCGCACAGCAAGCTCCCACAAACAGCAATGTGACAATGACCAGATAATCTATTTCAGTGATGTTGATTGAGGGATAAATATTGGCCCCAGGACACCGGGGAGAACTCCCCTGCTCTTCTCCAATGTAGTGCCATGGGATCTTTTACATCCACCTGAAAGAGCAGACGGGGGCCTCGGTTTAACATCTCATCCGAAAGACGGCACCTCTGACAGTGCAGCACTCTCTCAGTACTGGAGTGTCAGCCTAGATTTTTATGCTCAAGTCTCTGGACTGGGACTTGAACCCACGACCTTCTGACTCAGAGGTGAGAGTGCTGCCCACTGAGCTAAAGTGCCTGGAGCTAAGCCAGCTGGGATACTTGACATAGGATTACATCGGATATACGGCACAGAAACAGGCCATTCGGCCCAACCAGTCCATGCCGGTGTTTATGCTCCACTCGAGCCTCCTCCCGTCTTTCCTCATCTAAATCTATCAGCGTAACCCTCGATTCCCTTCTCCCCCATATGCTTGTCTAGCCTCCCCTTAAATGCATCGATACTATTCGCTTCAACCACTCCCTGTGGCAGCGAGTTCCACATTCTCACCACTCTCTGGGTAAAGAAGTTTCTTCTGAATTCCCTATTGGATTTCTTGGTGACTATCTTATATTGAGGCCTCTAGTTATGCTCTTCCCCACAAGTGGAAACATTCTCTCTCTATCCACTCTATCAACATTTTTCATAATTTTAAAGACCTCTATTAGGTCACCCCTCAGCCTTCTGTTTTCAAGAGAAAAGAGACCCAGCCTGTTCATCCTTTCCTGATATGTATACCCTCGCATTTCTGGTATCATCCTTGTAAATCTTCTCTGCACCCTCTCCAGTGCCTCTATATCCTTTTTATAATATGGCGACCAGAACTGTACGCAGTACTCTAAGTGTGGTCTAACCAAGGTTCGATACAGGTTTAGCATAACTTCACTACTTTTCAATTCTATCCCTCGAGAAATAAACCCTAGTGCTTGGTTTGCTTTTTTTATGGCCTTGCTAACCTGTGTCGCAACTTTTAGTGATTTGTGTATTTGTACTCCGAGATCCCTTTGTTCCTCTACCCCACCTAGACTCGCACCCTCCCAGTGATAAGTGACCTCCCATTCTTCCTACCAAAATGTAATACCTCACATTTATCTGTTCAGCCTTGGTCACTCTGCAAAAACTCTGAAATGTTTCATAATGAAATCAGGGAGTCAAAAAGCTCAGGTGAGGCAGTTTAAAAAGACAGTCCCTGACCAGAGATTGCTGGATGCTGACACTCGGTGCTCACGAGGACAGAATGTCCCATTCCCCAGGCACGGACATCCAGCACCTCGATCACAGCAACAATTCACAAAACAATGGCAATATAACTTGGAGCAGAGATGGTTAAGTGGAGCTGTGATTGAGGTGCTCAAAATTATGAGGGGTTTTGATCGAGCAAACAAGGAGAAGCTGTTGTCACTGGCAGGAGGGTCGGTAACGAGAGGACACAGATTTCAGATCGTTGGCAAAAGAATCGGGAGAGGAAATGAGGAGACTTTTTTTACACAGCGAATTGTGATGATCTGGAATGCACTGCCTGAATGGGAGGTGGAAGCAGATTCAATAGTAACTTTCAAAAGGGAATTGGATATATACTAAAGGCAGAAATTTGCAGGGCTGTGGGGAAAGAGCAGGGCAGTGGGACTAATTGCATCGCTCTTTCAGAGAGCTGGCACCAGCATGATGGGCCGAAAGGCATCCTACTGTGCTCTATGATTCTATAACATCAGCTTCTCTCTGCTCACTGGTACTGAGAGAACAGGGAATAATCTTTAAATCCAGCCCAGTTATTGGGGGCTCTTAACATTAACAAGCCCCAGTTGCCTGAATTAACATGGTTCAGTCCTGGATGTGATTAAAGGCATCGGATACAGTGGAATCGACCCACCGCAGTCACAATGTGGACACGCTGGTGTGTCAGCGGGTGGGATACACCAGGGAATCCCTTTCCACACACTGAGGTTGACAAATGAGCGGGAGTCCCAGGGTTTCGGACACCAGATAATCAAGCTCACAAGAACACAAATTGTCTCTCCAGACTTTATTAAGAGCGCTGCATAACACAGATCAGGTGATAATGCCCTCAATCTGGAGAATAGAAGTACAGTGGATTCACGCGCGATCTTAAGAACATAAGAAATAGGAGCAGGAGTAGGCCAATCGGCCCCTCGAGCCTGCTCCGCCATTCAATAAGATCATGGCTGATCTGATCCTAACCGCCAATCTACTATCACAGAACCATCTCCTGAATCTAACAGAATTAGGAGCAGGATCAGGCTACATGGCCCCTGGGCCTGCTCCGCTACCCACAGGGCCATGACCGATCCGAACCTAGACTCATGTCCAAATTCCTGCCCCCTCCCCATAACCCTTTATTCCCTTTACTTCTAGGAAACTGTCTATTTCTGTTTTAAATTTATGTAATGATGTAGCTTCTACAGCTTTTTGGGGCAGCATATTCCATGGACCTACCACCCTCTGAGTGAAGTAGTTCCTCCTCATCTCAGTTTTGAAAGAGCAGCCCCTTATTCTAAGACTATGCCCCCTAGTTCTAGTTTCACCCATCATCGGGAACATCCTCCCCGCATCCACCCGATCCAACCCCTTCACAATCTTATATGTTTCAATAAGATCGCCTCTCATCCTTCTGAACTCCAATGAGTAGAGTCCCAATCGACTCAACCTCTCCTCATATGTCCATCCCCTCATCCCCGGGATTAACCGAGTGAACCACCTTTGTACTGACTCGCGAGCAAGTATGTCTTTTCTTAAGTATGGACACCAAAACTGTATGCAGTATTCCAGGTGCGGTCTCACCAATACCTTGTACAACTGAAGCAATACCTCCCTATTTTTATATTCTATCCCCCTAGCAATGAAAGCCAACATTCCATTGGCCTTCTTAATCACTTGCTGCACCTGCATACTAACCTTTTGAGTTTCGTGCACCAGGACCCCCAGATCCCTTTGTACTTCAGTACTTTCCAGTTTCTTGCCATTAAGATAATAACTTGCTCTACGATTTTTCCTGCCAAAGTGCATAACCTCACACTTTCCAGTATTGTATTCCATCTGCCAAATCTCTGCCCACTTACTTAGCCTGTCTATGTCCCCTTGCAGGTTTTTTATGTCCTCCTCACTCACTACTTTCCCTCCCGTCTTAGTATCATCTGCAAACTTTGATATGTTACACTCAGTCCCCTCCTCCAATTCGTTAATATAGATTGTAAAGAGTTGGGGACCCAGCACTGAACCCTGTGGAACACCACTAGTTACTGATTGCCAGTCCGAGAATGAACCATTTATCCCAACTCTCTGCCTTCTGTTAGATAGCCAATCCTCTATCCATGCCAGAATATTACCCCCAATCCCGTGATTTTTTATCTTAAGCAATAATCTTTTGTGTGGCACCTTGTCAAATGCCTTTTGGAAGTCTAAATACACTACGTCCACTGGTTCCCCTTTATCCACCCTATATGTTACTTCCTCAAAGAACTCCAGCAAATTTGTCAAACATGACTTCCCCTTCATAAAACCATGCTGACTTTGTCCTATTAAATTATGATTATCCAAATGTCCTGTTACTGTCTCCTTAATAATGGACTCCAATATTTTACCTACCACAGATGTTAGGCTATAGTTTCCAGTCTTCCGTCTACTGCCCTTTTTAAATAAGGGCGTTACATTAGCAGTTTTCCAGTCTGCCGGGACCTTTGCGGAGTCCAGGGAGTTTTGGAAAATTATTACCAATGCATCCACAATCCCTACCGCCACTTCCCTCAAGACCCTAGGATGTAAGCCATCAGGTCCAGGTGATTTATCCGCCTTGAGTCCCATTATTTTACCGAGTACCACTTCCTTAGTGATTTTGATCATGTTTAGCTCCTCCCCCCCTGTTTGTCCAGTGTTGGCATATTCTTAGTGTC
Organism: Somniosus microcephalus; assembly: GCF_052327205.1. Taxonomy (NCBI): domain Eukaryota; kingdom Metazoa; phylum Chordata; class Chondrichthyes; order Squaliformes; family Somniosidae; genus Somniosus; species Somniosus microcephalus. The sequence continues at coordinate 463,497 of NW_028225331.1, read as the reverse complement.
TTCTACTGTAAAGACTGATACAAAATATTCATTCAGTGTTTTTGCCATCTCCATATTTCCCACCATTAATTTCCCGGTCTCATCCTCTAAGGGACCAACACCCTTTTTCTTTTTATATATCTATAAAAACTCTTACTATCTGTTTTTATATTTTTTGCTAATTTACTTTCATAATCTATCTTCCCTTTCTTAATCAATATTTTTGTTATTTTTTGCTGTCTTTTAAAGTTTTCCCAATCCTCTATCCTCCCACTAGATTTGGCTACCTTATATGCCCTTGTTTTTAGTCGAATACTATCCTTAATTTCTTTACTTAGCCACAGATGGCTGTCTTTTCTTTTACACACTTTTCTTCTCAGTGGAATATATTTTTTTTTGAAGTTGTAAAATAACTCCTTAAATGTACACCACTGATCATGTATCGTCTTACCCTTTAATCTATTTTCCCAATCCACTCTACTCAATTCCGCTCTCATACCTTCATAGTCTCCTTTATTCAAGCTTAGCACGCTTGTTTGAGATCCAACCTTCTCACCCTCTAATTGAATATGGAATTCAACCATGTTATGGTCACTCGTTCCAAGGGGATCCTTTACTAGGACATTTTTAATTAATCCTGTCTCGTTACACAGGACCAGATCTAAGGTTGCTTGCCCCCTGGTCGGTTCAGTTACATACTGCTCAAGAAACCCATCCCTAATACACTCAATGAACTCATCCTCAAGGCAGCCCTGCCCAATTTGATTTGTCCAATTAATATGATAGTTAAAATCCCCCATAATTATAGATGTTCCCTTATTGCAAGCCTCAACTATTTCCTGATTGATACTCCGTCCAACAGAGTTGCAACTGTTTGGAGGCCTATAGACTACGCCCACTAGTGTTTTTTTCCCTTTATTATTCCTTACCTCCACCCAAACTTTCATTATCCTGATCTTTTGACCCAATATCATTTCTCTGTATTACAGTGATTCCTTCCTTTATTAACATAGCCACCCCACCTCCCCTTCCTTCCTGCCTGTCCTTCCTGATCGTTAAATAACCTGGTATGTTTAATTCCCAGGCATTGTCACCCTGCAGCCATGTTTCTGTAATGGCCACAAGATCATACCCATATGTAGTTATTTGTACCATTAACTCGTCTATTTCGCTACGAATGCTACGTGCATTCAGATAGAGAACTTTCAAATATGTTTTGTGACACTTAGTTCCTGCTTTTGCCCTTTTTATTACTTTACCTTTTACTCCATACCTTCTGCCCCTTCCTGACACGCTCTGGTTTTTAATTTCCCCACTGCTACCTAAGTCTATGACCTTCTCTGTTGTCATTTTTATTATTTGCTCTCTAGGAACCTCCCTACCACTAGTTAGTTTAAAGCCCTCTCTACAGCCCTAGTTATATGATCCGCCAGGACTCTAGTCCCAGCACTGGCCAAGTGAAGCCCATCCCAACGGAACAGCTCCCTCCTGCCCCAGTACTGGTGCCAGTGTCCCAGGAAGCAAAACCCATTTCTCCCACACCAGTCTTTGAGCCACGCATTTAACTCTCTAATTTTATTTGTCCCAGCCAAATTCGCTCGTGGCTCAGGTAATAATCCATTATTACCCTTGAGGTTCTGTTTTTTAATTTGACCCCTAGCTGCTCATACTCCTTTAACAGAACCGGCTTCCTAGTCCTATCTACGTCATTTGTACCAACATGGACCACGACAACTGGATCCACCCCCTCCCACTGCAAGTTTCTTTCCAGCCCAGAGGAGATGTCCTTAACCCTGGCACCGGGTAGGCAACACAGCCTTCGGGACTCTCGCTCTCGGCTGCAGAGAACTCTATCTATCCCCCTAATAATACTATCCCCTACCACTACAACATTTCTATTTACTCCCCCCTCTTGAATGACCCCCCGTTCCACGGTGCTGTGGCCAGGTTGCTCATCCTCCCTGCAGTCCCTGCTCCTGTCCCCACAGGGAGTAAGAACCCCGAACCTGTTGGACAAGAGCAAGGGCTGCGGCTCCTCCAGCTCTACCTCCTGGATCCCCGTACCTGCCTCACTCGTAGTCACACCGTCCTGTCCCTGACCATGGGCTACATCTGAATTAATTAACTTCATAGGTGTGACCACCTCCTGATACACAGAGTCCAGGTACTTCTCCCCCTCCCTGATGTGTCGCAGTGTCTGAAGCTCAGACTCCAGCTCATCAACATGGAGCTGGAGTTCCTGTAGCAGCAGACACTTGTCACAGATGTAATCACCGTGAGCCTCAATGGGGTCCACCGGCTCCCACATCTCGCAACAGTAACACATCACCTGCCCCATTCTATGTAATTAATTAAATTTTTTATTGTTAGTTATGGACACCCTCTGCCCGATTTTAGATGCTAGTATCCCCTTTAATTAATTGGATTTAAATTAAATCAATCCCTCTAATTACACCAGTTAAATGGTTTACCAACAGTCACTCTGCACCAGAAAAGCCTTATTAACTACAACCCAGAGTTAAAGTTTGAAAAGAGCACCAAACACCCCACTTACCCAAACTCACACTTACCCAAACTCACAGCACTCTCTGATGACTCGCAGTCAGTGCTTGCTCGCACTAGGACTGGTCTTTTTATACTGTTTGTTTGTTTACAGCCAAATGAGTCACCCCTGCTGATTGGTTAGAAAACTGGTTTCCACTGCCTGCTGTTCCAATTTACTCCTACTGCAGTGTAACCTTGTTTTACTCTTCTTAAACCAACAGAATCCCAAATATTTAACTTTCCCCTTTACTTAAACTGCTTAAGTAATCTTATCAAGAATGATTTAAAGAGAAATAACAATTAAAGAACTCTCACACTTACCCAAACTCACAGCACTCTCTGATGACTCGCATCTTAGAATAAGGGGCTGCCCTTTCAAAACTGAGATGAGGAGAAACTTCTTCACTCAGAGGGTAGTAAATCTATGGAATTTGCTACCCCAGAGAGCTGTGGAAGCTGCAACATTAAATAAATTTAAAATGGAGATAGACATTTTCCTAGCAGATAAGGGAATTAGGGGTTACGGGGAGAGGGCAGGGAAGTGGATGTGAGTCTAGATTCAGATCAGCCATGATCCTATTGAATGGCGGAGCAGGCCCGAGGGGCCGTATGGCCTACTTCTGCTCCTATTTCTTATGTTCTTATGATGGGACAGTGTAGAGGGAGCTTTACTCTGTATCTAACCTGTGCTGTACCTGCCCTGGGAGTGTTTGATGGAACAGTGTAGAGGGAGCTTTACTCTGTATCTAACCCGTGCTGTACCTGCCCTGGGGGTGTTTGATGGGACAGTGCAGAGGGAGCTTTACTCTGTATCTAACCTGTGCTGCACCCGCCCTGGGAGTGTTTGATGGGACAGTGTAGAGGGAGCTTTACTCTGTATCTAACCCGTGCTGTACCTGCCCTGGGGGTGTTTGATGGGACAGTGCAGAGGGAGCTTTACTCTGTATCTAACCTGTGCTGCACCCGCCCTGGGAGTGTTTGATGGGACAGTGCAGAGGGAGCTTTACTCTGTATCTAACCCGTGCTGTACCTGCCCTGGGAGTGTTTGATGGGACAGTGTCGAGGGAGCTTTACTCTGTATCTAACCGTTACTATACCTGCCCTGGGAGTGTTTGATGGGACATTGTAGAGGGAGCTTTACTCTGTATCTATCCCGTGCTGTACCTGCCCTGGGAGTGTTTGATGGGACAGTGTAGAGGGAGCTTTACTCTGTATCTAACCGTTACTATACCTGCCCTGGGAGTGTTTGATGGGACATTGTAGAGGGAGCTTTACTCTGTATCTAACCCGTGCTGTACCTGCCCTGGGAGTGTTTAATGGGACAGTGTAGAGGGAGCTTTACTCTGAATCTAACCCGTACTGTACCTGTCCTGGGATTGTTTGATGGGACAGTGTAGAGGGAGCTTTACTCTGTATCTAACCCGTGCTGTACCTGCCCTGGGAGTGTTTGATGGGACAGTGTAGTGGGAGCTTTACTCTGTATCTAACCCGTGCTGTACCTGCCCTGGGAGTGTTTGATGGGAAAGTGCAGAGGGAGAATTACTCTGTATCTAACCCATGCTGTACCTGCCCTGGGAGTGTTTGATGGGACAGTGTACAGGAAGCTTAACTCTGTATCTAACCCGTGCTGTACCTGCCCTCACGAGCAAATTTGGCTAGGGTAAATAAAATCAGATCGTAAAATGCGTGGCTCAAAGACTGGTGTGGGAGAAATGGGTTTTGCTTCTTGGGACACTGGCACCAGTACTGGGACAGGAGAGAGCTGTTCCGTTGGGACGGACTTCACTTGGCCAGTGCTGGGACTAGAATCCTGCCGAATCGAATAACTAGGGCTGTAGAGAGTGCTTTAAACTAATTAGTTGGGGGGAGGTTTCAAGAGAGCGAAAAATAAAAATGTCAGCGGAGAAGGCAATAGAGCAAGGTAGCAGTGGGGGAATTAAAAACCAGAGCGTGTCAGGAAGGGACAGAATATATAAAGATAAAGGTAAAGTAGTAAAGGGGGTAAAAGCAGGAATAAATTGTCGCAAAACATATTTTAAAGTTCTTTATCTGAATGCACGCAGCATTCGTAACAAAATAGACGAGTGGACGGTACAAATAACTACACATGGGTATGATCTGGTGGCCACTACGGAGACATGGCTGCAGGGTGACTATGACTGGGAACTAAACATCCAGGGGTATTTGACTATGAGAAAGGACAGACAGGAAGGAAAAGGAGGTGGGGTCGCTGTGTTAATAAAGGATGGAATCACTGCAATAGTGAGAAATGATATTCAGTCAAAGGATCAGGATAGTGAAATGGTTTGGGTGGAAATAAGGAATAATAAGGGGGAAAAGTCACTAGTGGGCGTAGTCTATAGGCCTCCTAACAGTTGCAACTCTATTGGTCAGAGTATAAATCAGGAAATAGTTGGGGCTTGTAATAAGGGAACAGCTGTAATCATGGGAGATTTTAACTTTCATATTGACTAGATAAATCAAATTGGGCAGGGCAGCCTTGAGGAAGAGTTCATAGAGTGCATTCGGGATGGGTTCCTTGAGCAGTATGTTACTGAACCAACCAGGGGGCAGGCAATCTTAGATCTGGTCCTGTGTAATGAGACACGATTAATAAAAAATGTCCTAGTAAAGGATCCCCTTGGAATCAGTGACCATAACATGGTTGAATTCCAAATTCAGTTGGAGGGTGAGAGACTTGGATCTCAAACCAGCGTACTAAGCTTAAATAAAGGAGACTATGAAGGTATGAGAGCAGAGTTGACTAAAGTGGACTGGGAAAATAGATTAAGGTGTAAGACGGTACATGAGCAGTGGTGTACATTCAAGGAGATATTTCACAACTTTCAAGAAAAATATATTCCACTGAGGAAAAAGGGGATTAAAAGAAGACAGCCATCCGTGGCTAAGTAAAGTAATAAAGGATAGTATTCGACTGAAAACAAGGGCATATAAAGTAGCCAAATCTAGTGGGAGGATAGAAGATTGGGAAGCATTTAAAAGCCAGCAAAGTATAACTAAAAGATTAATTAAGAAAGGGAAGATAGATTATGAAAGTAAACTGACAAAAAATATAAAAACAGATAGCAAGAGTTTCCACAGTTATATAAAAAGAAAAAGGGTGGCTAAAGTGAATGTCGGTCCCTTAGAGGATGAGACCGGGAAATTAGTAGTGGGGAACATGGAGATGGCAAAACGCTGAACAAATATTTTGTATCAGTCTTTACAGTAGAGGACACTAAAAATATCCCAACACTGGACAAACAGGGGGCTATGGGGGGGAGGAGTTAAACACGATTAAAATCACTAAGGAGATGGTACTCGGTAAGATAATGGGACTTAAGGCGGATAAATCCCCTGGACCTGATGGCTTATATCCTAGGGTCTTGAGAGAGGTAGCGGTGGGGATTGCAGATGCATTGGTGGTAATTTTCCAAAACTCCCTGGATTCAGGCAAGGTCCCAGCAGATTGGAAAACTGCTAATGTAACGCCCTTATTTAAAAAGGGAGGTAGACAAAAGGCTGGAAACTATAGACCAGTTAGCCTAACATCTGTGGTTGGTAAAATGTTGGAGTCCATTATTAAGGAAGCAGTAACAGGACATTTGGATAAGCATAATTTAATCTGACAGAGTCAGCATGGTTTTATAAAGGGGAAGTCATGTTTGACGAATTTGCTCGAATTCTTTGAGGATGTAACAAACAGGGTGGATAAAGGGGAACCAGTGGATGTGGTGTATTTGGACTTCCAAAAGTCATTTGACAAGGTGCCACACAAAAGATTACTGCACAAGATAAAAAATCACAGGATTGGGGGTAATATACTGGCATGGGTGGAAGATTGGCTATCTAACAGAAAACAGAGAGTTGGGATAAATGGTTCATTCTCGGGTTGGCAATCAGTAACTAGTGCTGTTCCGCAGGGGTCAGTGCTGGGACCCCAACTCTTTACAATCTATATTAACGATTTGGAGGAGGGGACCGAGTGCAACATATCCAAGTTTGCCGATGATACAAAGATAGGAGGGAAAGCAGTGAGTGAGGAGGACATAAAAAACCTGCAAAAGGACATAGACAGGCTAAGTGAGTGGGCAGAAATTTGGCAGATGGAATATAATGTTGGAAAGTGTGAGGTTATGCACTTTGGCAGAAAAAGTCAAAGAGCAAGTTATTATCTAAATGGAGAGAAACTGCAAAGTGCTACAGTGCAAAGGGATCTGGGGGTCCTGGTGCATGAAACACAGAAGGTTAGTATGCAGGTACAGCAGGTGATCAGGAAGGCCAATGGAATCTTGGCTTTTATTGCAAGGGGGATGGAGTATGAAAGCTGGGAAGTCTTGCTTCAGTTTCCATATTTAAGAAAAGATATACTTGCTCTCGAGGCAGTTCAGAGAAGGTTCACTCGGTTGATTCTGGAGATGAGGGGGTTGACTTATGAGGAAAGGTTGAGTAGGTTGGGCCTCTACTCATTGGAATTCAGAAGAATGAGAGGCGATCTTATCGAAACATAGAAGATTGTGAGGGGGCTTGATCGGGTGGATGCGGGCCGGATGTTTCCACTGATGGGTGAGACTAGAACTAGGGGGCATAATCTTAGAATAAGGGGCTGCCGTTTCAAAACTGAGATGAGTAGAAACTTCTTCACTCAGAGGGTGGTAAATCTATGGAATTTGCTACCTCAGATAGCTGTGGAAGCTGCGACATTAAATAAATTTAAAACGGAGATAGACAGTTTCCTAACTGATAAGGGAATTAGGGGTTACGGGGAGCGGGCAGGGAAGTGGACGTGAGTCTAGGTTCGGATCAGCCATGATCCTATTGAATGGCGGAGCAGGCCCGAGGGGCTGTATGGCCTACTCCTGCTCCTACTTCTTATGTTCTTTTTCTCTTCACATATCTATAAAAGCTTTTACAGTCAGTTTTTATGTTCCCTGAAAGCTTACTCTCATATTCTATTTTCCCCTTCTTAATTAATCCCTTTGTCCTCCTTTGTTGAATCCTAAACTGCTCCCAATCCTCAGGTTTACTGCTTTTTCTGGCCAATTTATATGTCCTCTCCTTGGATCTTATGCTATCCCTAATTTCCCTTGTTAGCCACGGTTGAGTCACCTTTTTTGTTTTATTTTTATGCCAAACTGGGATGAACAAATTCTGTAGTTCATCCATGCGGTCTTTGAATGTTTGCCATTGCCTATCCACCGTCAACCCTTTGAGTGACATTCCCCAATCAATCCTACCCAACTCGCTCCTCAGACCATCGTAGTTTCCTTTATTTAAATTTAGGACCCTAGTCTCTGAGTCAACCTGTATCTGCAGGTTGCATCCTGCAACCCCAGCATCTGCAATATTTGGCCCCTTGTGACCCCACCTCATTGTTCTTTGATGTAATGTTTCCCTGACTGACCTGTTTGGACACCATTCACACCTTTGACTGCTGTGATTATCTCTCTGCCGAGGTGTGACAAATGACAGTTGGAAAGGTTACCTGTAAACATCTGACATGATTCTCTGACTATATAAGCTGTGTCTTTATGCATTTCTCCACTTCACCTGAAGAAGGAGCAGCGCTCCGAAAGCTTGTGATTTCAAATAAAGCTGTTGGACTATAACCTGGTTTTGTGTGACTTCTTACATCTGAGTCAACAACTTCATTCTCCATCTTAATGAAGAATTCGATAATATTATGATCACTCCGACCCAAGGGGCCTCGTAGAACAAGATTGCTAATTAATCCTTTCTCGTTACATAATACCCGTCTAAGATGGCCTGATCTCTGGTTGGTTCCTCGACATATTGGTCCAGGAATCCATCCCGTAAACACTCCAGGAATTCCTCCGCCACAGTAGAGGACATGAGAGGGGGGGAGGGAGTCCCTTTAAATGTGGAGGAGTTGGGTGTCCCTTTAAATGTGCAGGGGCTGGGTGTCCCTTTAAATGTGGAGGGGGTGGGTGTGCCTTTAAATGTGCAGGGGGTGGTTGTCCCTTTAAATGTGCAGGGGGTGGGTGTCGCTTTAAATGTGGAGGGAGTGGGTGTCCCCTTAAATGTGGAGGGGGCGGGTGTCCCTTTAAATGTGGAGGGGGTGGGTGTCCCTTTAAATGTGGAGAGGCAGGGCCGCGCATGCTCATTCGGTCCACCACAAAACGAGGCTACTAGTGCGCCTGTGTGGGACCTCCGGGGAGAAGACGGAAGGCCGGGCCCGGGAAGAGGCAGATTCAGCGGCCGGGGTAAAGTGTTGGGGAATCGATTTAAATCGGGGGGGGAAGCGGAGAGCGAAATTATAAAGTAAAATACGAGAAAAACCAAACCTGAGAGTCGGGCGGGACCTCCGCGGACGCCGAACGGAGTGGGACGGAGGAATGTGATTCTGACTGACGGGAGCGCTGACCAATAGGAAGAGGGCTGAGCTGGGAGGACTGAACTGGGCGGCCTGCTCCTCCAACCAATGGCGGCGCGGCAAGGGGGCGGGACCTTTCACCCCGGCGCTGGTGGGCTGGGACCCGTTTGTGACGTCATCAGAGGAAGAGGCCATTCAGGTGAATGGAGGCCGGCCCGGCCTGTGACTGGCGGGAGCTCTGACCAATAGGGCGAGGGCTGAGGTGGGAGGACTGAACTGGGCGGTCTGGTCCTCCAACCAATGGCGGCGCGGCAAGGGGGCGGGACCTTTCAACCCGGCGCTGGTGGGCTGGGACCCGTTTGTGACGTCATCAGAGGAAGAGGCCATTCAGGTGGATGGAGGCCGGCCCGGCCTGTGACTGGCGGGAGCTCTGACCAATAGGGCGAGGGCTGAGGTGGGAGGACTGAACTGGGCGGTCTGGTCCTCCAACTAATGGCGGCGCGGCAAGGGGGCGGGGCCTCCTCTCCAGCTCAGGTGCGCTGAGGCCGATTGTGACGCGCTGTCCCCAGGTGAGAGCAGCTCAGTCAGCACAGAGCTGGGGCTGGAATCTGGGAGAGGGGCCGCAGGCAGCGGGCCTGGCAAAGGGGCACAAGCTTCACAATACAAGCTGCTTTCAAATGCAAAATTGTTTCCTACAGACAGCCTTGGTCACTGCAAAAAAAACTGTTTAACAATTCATCATAACTCCCCTGCTTTAGGAGAGGGGTAGAGTGCAAAAGCAAGGAGGTTATGATGAAACTGTGTAAAAGACTGGAGTCAGCTGTGGCTCAGTGGATAGCAGAGCCAGAAGGTTGTGGGTTCAAATCCCGCTCCAGGGACTTGAGCATATAAAGCGAGGCTGACACTCCAGTGCGGTGCTGAGGGAGCGCCGCACTGTTGGAGGGGCTGTACTGAGGGAGCGCTGCACTGTCGGAGGGGCTGTACTGAGGGAGCGCTGCACTGTCGGAGGGGCAGTACTGAGGGAGCGCCGCACTGTTGGAGGGGCAGTGCTGAGGGAGCGCCGCACTGTTGGGGGGGCAGTGCTGAGGGAGCGCCGCACTGTCGGAGGGGCAGTACTGAGGGAGCGCTGCACTGTCGGAGGGGCAGTACTGAGGGAGCACTGCACTGCAGGCGGGGCAGTACTGAGGGAGCGCCGCCCTGTCAGAGGGTCAGTACTGAGGGAGTGCCACACTGTTGGAGGGGTGGTACTGAGGGAGCGCTGCACAGTCGGAGGGGCAGTACTGAGGGAGCGCTGCACTGTAGCAGGGGCAGTACTGAGGGAGCACTGCACTGTCCGATACTCAGTACTACATAGAAACATAGAAGATAGGAGCAGGATTAGGCCATTCGGCCCTTCGAGACTGCTCTGCCATTCAATGAGATCATGGCTGATCATCCAAATTCAGTACCCTGTCCCTGCCTTCTCCCCATATCCTTTGATCCCTTTAGCCTTAAGAAATATATCCAACTCTTTTTTGAATATATTTAATGAACTGGCCTCCACCGCCCTCTGTGGCAGAGAATTCCACAGGTTCACCACTCTCTGGGTGAAGAAATTCCTCCTCATTTCAGTCCTAAATAGCTTACCGCTTATCCTTAGACTATGACCCCTGGTCCTGGACTCCCCGGCCATCATAAACATCCTTCCTGCATCAATCTGTCCAGGCCTGGCAGAATTTTATTGACAAGGTATTGACTTGGATAGAGAACTGGTTGGCAGACAGAATGCAAAGAGTTGGAATAAATGGGTTGTTTTCCGAGTGGCAGGCAGTGACTAGTGGGGTACCACAAAGATCGGTCCTAGGACCCCAGCTGTTCACAATATATATTAATGATCTGGACGAGGAAATTGGATGTAGTATCTCCAAATTTGCAGACGACACAAAGCTGGGTGGGAGGGTATGCTGTGAGGAGGATGTCGTAAAACTCCAGTACGATTTGGACAGGTTGGGTGATTGGGCAGAAACATGGCAAATGCTCTATAATGTGGATAAATGTGAGGTTATCGACTTTGGTGGCAAAAACAGGAAGGCAGATTATTATTTGAATGGCAATAGATTGGGAGAAGGGGCGGTGCAAAGAGACCTGGGTGTTCTTGTGCACCAGTTGCTGAAGGTAAGCATGCAGGTGCAGCAGGCGGTTAAGAAGGCAAAATGGTATGTTGGCCTTCGTAGCAAGAGGGTTCGAGTACAGGAACAAGGATGTCTTGCTGCAGTTGTACAGGGCCTTGGTGAGACCGCACCTTGAGTATTGTGTGCAGTTTTGTTCGCCTTATCTGAGGAAGGATGTTCTTGCCATGGAGGGAGTGCAGCGAAGATTCACCAGGCTGATACCTGAGATGGCAGGAATGACGTATGAGGAGAGATTGGGTCGATTGGGCTTGTACTCACTGGAGTTTAGAAGATTGAGAGGGGATCTCATCAAAACCTATAAAATTCTGTCAGGCCTGGACAGACTAGATGCAGGAAGGATGTTCCCGATGGCCGGGGAGTCCAGAACCAGGGGTCACAGTCTAAGGATAAGGGGTAAGCCATTTAGGACTGAGATGAGGAGGAATTTCTTCACCCAGAGAGTGGTGAACCTGTGGAATTCTCTACCACAGAGGGCGGTGGAGGCCAATACATTAAATATATTCAAGAAGGAGTTGGATATATTTCTTAAGGCTAAAGGATCAAGGGATATGGGGAGCAGGCAGGGACAGGGTACTGAATTTGGATGATCAGCCATGATCTCATTGAATTGCGGAGCAGGCTCGAGGGGCCGAATGGCCTACTCCTGCTCCTATCTTCAATGTTTCTATGTTTGCTCCTCCAACGTGAGCGCTCCACCAATGAGCGAGGGGAGGCGGAGCCTGAAGGACCGACCGAGGGGCTTTGGTCCTCCAACCAATCGCGGCGAAGGAGGAGGCGGGACCTAGAACCGGCTCATTGGATGGATCGGCCCGCCGCCTTTTTGTAAATGGGCCTGCTCAGAACCTGTGAGCCTGGGAAAGTTTAATTTTAATGTTCCTTTCACATTTTACAGCTCAAACTAATCTTGTTTTGCAGAAGATACATTTAAAAAACAGTATGTTTTCAAATTGATATAGCAGAAACAAAAACCCTCTGGAGCAAATATTTGTGAGTAAAAATACTTTTTCTCCCTGAATTAATTTTTAAAATATAAATTTCCAGCATTTTTAATTATTAATTTTAAGCACTTTGAGAAATATGGGAGTGGTGGGGGTTCTCTTAAAGGGACAGCCACACTGTGATTTTCATTAAAGGGACAGCGTCTTCCTTTTTATAATGTATATGTAAGAGACTGACATTTAAAGTAGGGCTAATCCCCTGCTCCCCTGAGTGTTTATTCCATTTATAGGGCGGTGAGCCGGCTGCGCGGTACCTCCAGACCGCTGCGTGGCCGCGCAACTTAACGTGAACATTGATTCGGACCACTGCTTTTTTTGATATATATCAATGACCTGGACTTGGGGATCCAGGGCAAAATTTCAAAATTTACAGATGACACGAAACTCGGAAATGTAGCAAACAATGAGGATAGTAACAGACTTCAGGAGGACATAGCCAGACTGGTGAAATGGGCAGAAACGTGGCAGATTAAATTTAATGTAGAGAAGTGTGAAGTGATTCATTTTGGTAGGAAGAATGAGGAGAGGCAATATAAACTAAATGGTCCAGTTTTAAAGAGGGTGCAGGAACAGAGAGGCCTCGGGGGGTATGTACACAAATCTTAGAAGGTGGCAGGACAAGTTGAGAAGGCTGTTTTAAAAAAAAGTATACAGGATCCTTGACTTTATTAATAGAGGAATAGAGTACAAAAGCAAGCAGGTTATGCTAAGCCTTTATAAAACACTGGCTAGGCTTCCGCTGGGCACCACACTTTAGGAAGGATGTCAAGGCCTAAGAGAGGGTGCAGAAGAAAGTTACGAGAATGGGACCAGGGATGAGGGACTTGAGTTACGTGGAGAGACGGGAGAAGCTGGGGTTGTTCTCCTTAAGCAAAGAAGATTAAGAGGAGATTCGATAGAGTTGTTCAAAATCAGGATGGATTTTGAGAGAGTAAATAAGGAGAAACCGTTTCCAATGGCTGAAGGGACAGAAACCAGATTTAAGGCGATTGGCAAAAGAACCAGAGGTGACATGAGGAAACAGATTTTTACACCATGTTGTTGTGATCTGGAATGCACTGCCTGAAAGGGCGGTGGAAGCAGATTCGCTATTATAATTCAAAAGAGATTGAGGTAAATACTTGAAGGGAAAACATTTACAGGACTTTGGGGAAAGAGCAGGGGGAGTGGGATTAATTGGATCGCTCTATCAAAGAGCCGGCACAGGCACGATGGGCCGAATGGCCTCCTTCTGTGCTGTATCATTCTATGATGCTATTCTACACAGACACACACACATACAGTCAGACAGACACACAGACACAGATACTCACTAAAATACAGTCAGACACACACTCACATTTTTTCTGCATCAACATTTATTATTAATTTCAAAGACTTTACGAAAAAGGTGGGAATGGAAGGCGGAGGGCTCTTAAAGGGACAGGAACTCTCCTTTTCAATGTGATTTTCATTAAAGGGACCGAGTCCCTCCTTGCCTGTGGAGGACCAATTTTAAAAGGACAGCGTCTCGAAATCAGGTGCTGTCTGCGTGTGTACCACCTCCTCCCAATTTCCTGCCAAGCGATCCCTGCGGGCACCACTCCACTCTAGGAGTGGCTCCTAGAATCATACAGCACAGAAGGAGGCCATTCAGCCCATCGTGCCTGTGCCGGCTCTTTGAAAGAGCTCTCCATTTAGTCCCACTCCCCTGCTCTTTCCCCATAACCCTGCAATGTTTCCCCTTCAAGTATTTATCCAATTCCCCAGTGAACGTTATTATTGACTCTGCTTCCACCGCCCTTTCAGGCAGCGCATTCCAGATCACAACAACTCGCTGCGTCAATAAAATTCTCCTCACCTCGCCTCTGGTTCTTTTGTCAATGACCTTATATCTGTGTCCTCTGGTTACCGACCCTCCTGCCACTGGAAACAGTTTCTCCTTATAAGCTACAGCTATACAAAGCCCTGGTTAGACCCCAGAGAGTCATAACGGTACAACAGGAGGCCATTCGGCCCATCGAGTCCGAGCCGGCTCTCTGTATACAATCCAGTCAGTCCCACTCCCCCGCTCTATCCCCGTAGCCCTGCAAGTTTATTTCCCTCAAGTGCCGATCCAGTCTCCCCTTGAAAACATTCAGTGTCTCCGCTTCCACCACTTCTGTCGGCAGCGAGTTCCAGGTCATCACCACTCGCTGCGTAAAAAATGTTTTCCCTCACGTCCCCCCTGTATCTCTTGCCCAAAACCTTAAATCTGTGTCCCCTAGTCCTTGTACCATCAACTCGTGGGCACAGCCTTTCCCCGTCTAGCCTATCCAAACCCGTCATAATCTTGTACACCTCTATCAAATCACCCCTCAACCTCCTTTGCTCTAATGAAAACAAATCCAGCTTCTCCAACCTGTCCTTGTAGCTAAGATCCCCCATCCCCAGAACCATTCTGGTAAATCTCCTCTGCACCCTCTCAAGGGCCTTCACATCCTTCCTAAAGTGTGGTGACCAGAACTGGACGCAATACTCCAGTTGTGGCCTAACCAGCGCTTTATAAAGGTTCAGCATAACTTCTCTACTTTTGTACTCAATACCTCTATTTATGAAGCCCAAGATCCCATATGCTTTGTTAACCACTCTCTCAATATGTCCCGCCACCTTCAGGGACCTACGCACATTAACTCCCAGGAACTCCCTGGAGCACTGTGTACAGTTCTGGGCACCGCACCTCAGAAAGGATATACTGGCCTTGGAAGGAGTGCAGCGCAGATTGACCAGAATGTTACCCGGGCTCCAAGGGTTAGATTATGAGGGAGAGATTACATAAACTAGGCTTGTGTTCCCTGGAATCTAGAAGGTTAAGGAGTGATTGAGGATGTTAGGATTTTGAAAGGAATTGGTAGAGTAGATAGAGAGAAACTTTTTCCGCCAGTGGGGGAGTCGAGGACAAGGGGACATCACCTTAAAATCAGAGCCAGGCCATTCAGGAGAGAAGTTGGGAAACACTTCTTCACACAAAGGGTGGTAGAAGTGTGGAACCCTCTCCCACAGGAAGCAGTCGATGCCAGCTCAATTAATCATTTTAAATCCCAGAGTGATAGATTTTTGCTAGACGAGGGAGCAAAGGGATATGGAGCCAAGGCAGGTGGGTGGAGTTAAGACACAGATCGGCCATGATCTCATTGAATGGCGGAACAGGCTGGAGGGGCTGAATGGCCTCCTCCTGTTCCCATGCTCCTATTTACTCTATCAAAACCCTTCATGTTTTGAACACCTCTATTAAATCTCCGCTGCACCTTCTCTGCTCCAAGGAGAACAATCCCAGCTTCTCCAGTCTCTCCACATAACTGAAATCCTCTGTGTATTTGTCATAGGGCAGCAGGCTATAGTAAACAGCTTTCTTAAGAACATAAGGAATAGGAGCAGGAGCAGGGCATTCGGCCCTTTGAGCCTGCTCCGCCATTCAATAAGATCATGGCTGATCTTCTTCCTCATCCCCACCTTCCCGCCCGATCCCCATATCCCTTGATTCCCCATGAGTCCAAAAATCTATCGATCTCAGCCTTGATTATACTCAATGTCTGAGCCTCCACAGCCCTCTGGGGCAGAGAATTCCAAAGATTCACCACCTTCTGAGTGAAGAAACTTCTCCTCATCTCAGTCCTAAATGGCCGACCCCTTATTCTGAGACTGTGACCCCTGGTTCTGGACTCCCCAGCCAGGGGCAACAGTCTCCCAGCATCTACCCTGTCAAGCCCTGTAAGAATTGTAGATGTTTCAATGAGATCACCTCTCATTCTTCAAAATTCATGGGAATATAGGCCCAGTCTACTCAATCTCGCCTCATGGGACAATCCCCCCATCCTAGGAATCAGTCTGGTGAACCTTCGTTGCACTCCCTCTAAGGCAAGCATATCCTTCCTTAGGTAAGGAGACCAAAACTGTCCACAATACTCCAGGTGTGGTCTCACCAAGGCCCTGTATAATTGCGGTAAGACTTTACTCTTATACTCCAATTCATTTGTAATAAAGACTAACGTACCATTTGCTTTCCTAATTGCTTGCTGCACCTGCGTGTTAAGATGAGAAATGATAAAGGCAAGAAGTCACTTGTGGGAGTGGTGTACAGGCCCCCTGACAGTAACCACACGGTAGGATGGAGTATAAAGGAAGAAATAACGAGAGCTTGTCAGAAAGGTATGGCTATAATCATGGGGGATTTTAATCTATATATAGACTGGAAAAATCAGATGGGCAAAGGTAACCTAGATGAGGAGTTCATAGAATGTTTTCGGGATAGTTTCTTAGAACAGCACGTTCTGGAACCAACCAGAGAGCAGGCTATACTAGACCTGGTATTGTGCAGTGAGATAGGATTAATGAATGACCTCATAGTGAAGGCGCCCCTAGGTAGCAGCGATCATAATATGATTGAATTTTACATTCAGTTTGAGGGAGAGACGAAGGTCCAAGACTAGTATTTTAAACTTAAATAAGGGCAATTATGAGGGCATGAAAGCAGAGCTAGCTAAAGTGAACAGGCAAATTAGGTTAAGGGATAGGTCAATAGAGTTGCAGTGGCAGACATTTAAGGGGATATTTCAGAATACACAGAATAGATACATTCCAACGAGAAAGAAAAATTCCAAGGGGAGGACCCACCATCTGTGGTTAACTAAAAAAGTTAAAGATAGTATCAAACTTAAAGAAAAAGCATATGATTGTGCAAAGATGGCTGGCAGGTCAGAAGATTGGACAGAATATAAAAAACAGCAAAGAATGACTAAAAGATTAATAATGAGAGAAAAATGAGAGTACCAGAGAAAGCTAGCTAGAAATATAAAAACTGATAGTAAGAGTTTCTATAGATATTTAAAAAAGAAAAGAGTTAACAAAGTGAGCATTGGTCCTATAGAAAGTGAGTCTGGGGAATTAATAATGGAAAATAAGGAGATGGCAGTTGAATTGAACAGGTATTTTGCATCGGTCTTCACTATAGAGGATTCAAGTAACATCCCAGAAATAGCTGTAAATCAGGAAATGGAAGGGAGGGAGGAACGCAAGAAAATTACAATCACCAGGGAAGTGGTACTGAACAAATTGTTGGAGCTGTGGGCTGACAAGTCCCCGGGGCCTGATGGACTTCATCCTAGGGTCTTAAAAGAAGTGGCTAGTGAGATAGTTGATGCATTGGTTTTAATTTTCCAAAATTCCCTCGATTCGGAGAAGGTTCCATTAGATTGGAAAATAGTGAATGTAACTCCTTTATTCAAAAAGGGAGGGAGACAGAAAGCAGGAAACTACAGGCCAGTTAGCTTAACATCCATCATCGGGAAGATGTTAGAAGCTATTATTAAAGACGTTATAGCAGGGCACTTGGAAAAGTTCAAGGTAATCAGGCAGAGTCAACATGGTTTTGTGAAAGGGAAATCATGTTTAACCAATTTATTGGAGTTCTTTGAGGAAGTAACATGTGCTGTGGATAAAGGGGAACCGGTGGATGTACTGTACTTAGATTTCCAGAAGGCATTTGATAAGGTGCCACATCAAAGGTTATTGTGGAAAATAAAAGCTCATGGTGTAGGGAGTAACATGTTGGCATAGCTAGAAGATTGGCTAGCTAATAGGAAACAGAGAGTAGGCATAAATGGGTCATTTTCTGGTTGGCAAGATGTAACGAGTGGTGTGCCACAGGGATCAGTGCTGGGACCTCAACTTTTTACAATTTATATAAATGACTTGGATGCAGGGACCGAAGGCATGGTTGCTAAATTTGCTGATGACACAAAGATAGGTAGGAAAGTAAATTGTGAAGAGGACATAAGGAGGCTACAAAGGGATATAGATCAGTTAAGTGAGTGGGCAAAGATCTGGCAAATGGAGTATAATGTGGGACAAATGTGAAGTTGTCCATTTTGGCAGGAAGAATAAA
Source organism: Somniosus microcephalus (assembly GCF_052327205.1). Classification (NCBI taxonomy): domain Eukaryota; kingdom Metazoa; phylum Chordata; class Chondrichthyes; order Squaliformes; family Somniosidae; genus Somniosus; species Somniosus microcephalus. The sequence goes on along the minus strand of NW_028225331.1, from coordinate 445,569 downwards.
AAAGAAGCATATTATCTAAATGGTGAGAGATTGCAGAGCTCTGAGATGCAGAGGGATCTGGGTGTCCTAATGCGTGAATCGCAAAAGGTTAGTATTCAGGTACAAGAAGTAATCAGGAAAGCTAATAGAATGTTATTGTTTATTGCGAGGGAAACTGAATACAAAAGTAGGGAGGTTATGCTTCAGTTATACAGGGCATTGGTGAGACCACATCTGGAGTACTGTGTACAGTATTGGTCTCCTTATTTAAGGAAGGATGTAAATGCATTGGAAGCAGTTCAGAGAAGGTTTACTAGACTAATACCTGGAATGGGCGGGTTGTCTTATGAGGAAAGGTTGGACAGGCTAGGCTTGTATCCGCTGGAGTTTAGAAGAGTAAGAGGTGACTTGATTGAAACATATAAGATCCTGCGGGGTCTGGACAGGGTGGATGTTGAGAGGATGTTTCCTCTTGTGGGAGAATCTGGAACTAGGGGTCACTGTTTAAAAATAAGGGGTCACCCATTTAAGACCGAGATGAGGAGAAATTTTTTCTCAGAGGGTCGTGAGTCTTTGGAACTCTCTTCCTCAGAGGGTGGTGGAAGCAAAGTCTTTGAATATTTTTAAGGCAGAGGTAGATAGATTCTTGATAAGCAAGGGGGTGAAAGGTTATCGGGGGTAGGTGGGAATGTGGAGTAATCAGATCAGCCATGATCTTATTGAATGGCGGAGCAGGCTCGAGGGGCCGAGTGGCCTACTCCTGCTCCTAATTCGTATGTTCGTATGTAACCTGTGCAGCAGCTGGGGCCTGAAAATCAGCTTCACTGCCCCTGGGCTGGGAAAGGGGGACATGAGGCAACATTCTCCCTCTTACCCCTTTCTACACTCCTTTTACAGGGTTTTAGAAGTGGAGCATTTACAGACAGGAAGCTCAGACCGAACATCACGTCAAGAACAGACAGAGTCGCTCAATTCATCAGGACCTGATTCAGCCGCTCCTCCAATCTGCTGGCACACCAGCGAGTTCACACTGATGAGAGACCTTTTAAATGTTCTGAGTGTGGGATGAGCTTCAAAATCTACGAGTACCTGAAGCAACAGCAGTGGCTACACACTGGGGAGACCCCGTTCACCGGCCCCGTGTTCCAGAAGTGATTAACTCAGTCATCCGCTCCGATGATACACCAGCAAGATCACACTAGGGAGAGACCTTTAACCCGCTCCGTGTGTGGGACGGGATTAATTGCACCCTCCGTGCTGCTGAGACACCAGCTTGTCCACACCAAAGAGAGACCGTTGACCTGCTCTGTGTTTTTGAAGCGATTCTCTTATTCTGCCACCCTCCTGAGACACCAGCTTGTTCACATTAAATGTTCTGACTGTGGGAAGAGATTTGAAAGGTCCCAGGATCTGAAGAGACACCAGCTGGAGAGAGCAGGAGAGATTCTGTTCACCTGCTCCGTGTGTGGGAAGAGATTCACTCGGTCCTCAAATCTGCTGGCACACCAGCGAGTTCACACTGGGGAGAGGCTGTTCATCTGCTCTGTGTGTGGGAAGGGATTCACTCAGTCATCCCACCTGTTGAGACACCAGCAATATCACACTGATGAGAGACCATTTAAATGTTCTGACTGTGGGAAGAGCTTTAAAACCTCTGGGGATCTGAAGAAACACCAGTTGGTTCACACCGATGAGAGACCATTTAAATGCTCTGACTGTGGGATGAGCTTTAAAAGCTCCAGGAGTCTGAATAGACACCAGCGTGCTCACACTGATGAGAGACCATTTAAATGCCCTGACTGTGGTAAGAGCTTTAAAAGCTCCGGGCATCTGAATGGACACCAGCGTGTTCACACAGGGGAGAGGCCATTCACCTGCTCCGTGTGTGGGAAGAGATTCACTCGGTCCTCAAATCTGCTGGCACACCAGCGAGTTCACACTGGGGAGAGGCCGTTCATCTGCTCTGTGTGTGGGAAGGGATTCACTCAGTCAACCCACCTGTTGAGACACCAGCAATATCACACTGATGAGAGACCATTTAAATGTTCTGACTGTGGGAAGAGCTTTAAAACCTCTGGGGATCTGAATAAACACCAGTTGGTTCACACCGATGAGAGACCATTTAAATGCTCTGACTGTGGGATGAGCTTTAAATGTTCCAGGAATCTGAATGGACACCAGCGTGTTCACACTGGGAAGAGGCCATTCACCTGCTCCGTGTGTGGGAAGGGATTCACTCAGTCATCCCCCCTGCTGGCACACCAGCGCGTTCACACTGATGAGAGACCGTTTAAATGTTCTGACTGTGGGAAAAGGTTTAAAAGGCCCGGAGATCTGAAGGAACACCAGCGTACTCACACTGGGGAGAGGCCATTCACCTGCTCTGTGTGCGGGAAGGGATTCACTCAGTCATCCAACATGCTGACACACCAGCGCGTTCACACTGATGAGAGACCGTTTAAATGTTCTGACTGTGGGAAAAGGTTTAAAAGGTCCGGAGATCTGAAGGAACACCAGCGTACTCACACTGGGGAGAAGCTGTTCACCTCCGTGTGCGGGAAGGGATTCACTCAGTCATCCAACATGCTGACACACCAGCGAGTTCACACTGATGAGAGACCATTTAAATGCTCTGACTGTGCTAAGAGCTTTAAAAGCTCCGGGGAGCTGAAGAGACACCAGCGAGTTCACACTGATCTGTAGCACAGGGCCCTGGAGACAGCTAGGGTGACATGAACATGGAATGGATGAATGTTTTATAAATTCTTGTACTGCTGTTTAATCTTTCAATCTGTTGTGCTGATGATTCCCTTTGATTGACAGTTCATGGTGTTACATCGAATGTACAGCACAGAAACAGGCCATTCGGCCCAACTGGTCCATGCTGGTGTTTATGCCCCACACCCACCCTACTTCAATTAACCCGATCAACATCTCCTCCCATTCCTTTCTCCCTTGTGTGGCTTCCCCATAAATCCATCTGTGCTGTTCACCTCAACCACTCCCTGTGGTAGCGAGTTCCCCATTCTCACCATTCTCTGGGTAAAGACATTTCTCCTGAATTCATTACTGGATTTATTAGTGACTATTTTAAGTTTGTGGCCTCATAAATATGATGAGATTCTGTTAAGCTGACCAGCATGTTGTTGTACTTTGTCTTTTTCTGATGTATTAAACATTACTGAGCCCTTGTACGCGTGTTATGGGATGAAGTTTTTTTTAATTCGTTCATGGGATGTGGGCGTCGCTGGCAAGGCCAGCATTTATTGCCCATCCCTAATTGCCCTTGAGAAGGTGGTGGTGAGCCGCCTTCTTGAACCGCTGCAGTCCGTGTGGTGAAGGTACTCCCACAGTGCTGTCACGGAGGGAGTTCCAGGACTTTGACCCAGCGCCGATGAAGGAATGGCAATATACTTCCAAGTTAGAATGGTGTTTGACTTGGAGTTGGTGGTCATAGAGTTATACAGCACAGAAAGAGGCCCTTCGGCCCATCGTGTCTACACCGGCCATCAAGCCCTGTCTATTCTAATCCCATTTTCCAGCACTTGGTGCGTAGCCTTGTATGCTATGGCGGTTCAAGTGCTCATCTAAATGCTTCTTGAATGTTGTGAGGGTTCCTGCCTCTACCACCCTTTTCAGGCAGTGAGTTCCAGATTCCAACCACCCTCTGGGTGAAAAAGTTTTTCCTCAAATCCCCTCTAAACCTCCTGCCCCTACCTTGGAACTATGCCCCCCTGGTTATTGACCCCTCTAATAAGGGGAAAGTTCCTTTCTATCTACCCTATCTCTGCCCCTCATAATTTTGTACACCTCAATCAGGTCCCCCTTCAGCCTTCTCTGCTCTAAGGAAAACAACCCCAGCCTGTCCAATCTCTCTTCATAGCTAAAGCGCTCCAGCCCAGGTAACATCCTGGTGAATCTCCTCTGCACCTTCTCCAATGCAATCACATCCCTCCTATAGTGTGGCGACCAGAACTGCACACTGTATTCCAGCTGTGGCCTAACTAGCATTTTGTACAGCTCCATCATAACCTCCCTGCTCTTATATTCTATGCCTCAGCTAATGAAGGCAAGTCTCCCATATGCCTTTTTAACCGCCTTATCTACCTGTCCTGCTGCCTTCAGGGATCTATGTATTCTATCAGGTGTTCCCATGTGCCTGCTGTCCTTGTCCTTCTAGGTGGAAGAGGTCGCAGGAAGGGAGGTGCTGCCGAAGAAGCCTTGCGAGTTGCTGCAGTGCATCTTGTGGATGGTACACACTGCAGCACGGTATGCCAGTGCTGGAGGGAGTGAATGTTTAAGGTGGCGGATGGGGTGCCAATCAAGCGGGCTGCTTTGTCCTGGATGGTGTCGAGCTTCTTGAGTGTTGTTGGAGCTGCACTTATCCAGGCCAGTGAAGAGTATTCCATCACACTCCTGACTTGTGCCTTGTAGATGGTGGAAAGTCTTTGGGGAGTCAGGAGGTGAGACACTCGCCACAGAATTCCCAGCCTCTGACCTGCTCTTGTTGCCACAGTATTTATGTGTCTGATCCAGTTAAGTTTCTGGTCAATGGTGACCCCCCAGGATGTTGACGGTGGGGGATTCAGTAATGGTGATGCCGTTGAATGTCAAGGGGCGGTGGTTAGACGCTTGCTTGCCGAAGATAGTCATTGCCTGGCACTTGTGTGGTGCAAATGTTACCTGCCACTTATCAGCCCAAGCCTGAATGTTGTCCAGGTCTTGTTGCATGCGGGCATGGATGGCTTCATTATCTGAGGAGTTGCAAATGGAACTGAATACTGTGCAGTCATCAGCGAACATCCCTACTTCTGACCTTATGATGGAGGGAAGGTCACTGATGAAGCAGTTGAAGATGGTTGGGCCGAGGACACTGCCTTGAGGAACACCTGCAGTGATATCCTGGGGCTGTGATGATTGACCTCCAACCACCATAACCATCTTCCTTTGTGCTCGGTCTGACTCCAGCCAGTGGAGAGTTTCCCCCGATTGATTAGCATTGAGGTAATAGGGAGAGTAATAAGGGAAGCGAAACAGGACATTAGAAATAAATGAGAGACAAGGAAAGAAAACTAAAGATCAAAGTAAGAAAGAGACAAACGAAGGAGATGAGAAGAAAAGAATTTGAGGAGAAAGTGAGTGATGATAAGAAACATTGACATTTCAAAAATGAGACAGGAGAGGAAAAGATAAGTACGAAGAAAGAAAGATCTTGACTATGTATCGCACCTTTCACAATTTCAGGACATCTCCAAGCGCTGTGCAGCAATTGCAGGACTTCTGACGTGTGGTCATGTAGGAATGTAATGTAGCAGCCAATTAGAGAGAGATGTGGAGAGGAAAGGCAAGAAGAGAAAGAGCAGGAAAGGAAAATAAACGGACAAAATCAGGGAGTTTGTATTTTTTTTATTTGTTCATGGGATCTGGGCGTCGCTGGTAATGCCAGCATTTATTGCCCATCCCTAATTGCCCTTGAGAAAGTGGTGGTGAGCTGCCTTCTTGAACCGCTGCAGTCCGTGTGGTGAAGGTGCTCCCGCAGTGCTGTTCGGGAGGGAGTTCCAGGATTTTGACCCAGCGACGATGAAGGATCGGCGATATACTTCCAAGTCAGGATGGTGTGTGACTTGGAGGGGAACGTGGAGGTGGTGGTGTTCCCATGCACCTGCTGCCCTTGTCCTTCTAGTTGGTAGAGAGTCATAACGGCACAAAAAGGAGGCCATTCGTCCCATCGAGTCCGTGCCGGCTCTCTGTAGAGCAATCCAGTCAGTCCCACTCCCCCGCTCTATCCCCGTAGCCCTGAAAGTTTATTTCCCTCAAGTACCTATCCAGTCTCCCCTTGAAAACATTGAGTGTCTCCGCTTCCACCACTTCCGTCAGCAGCGAGTTGCAGGTCCTCACCACACGCTGTGTAAAAAAGATTTTCCTCACATCCCCCCCTCTATCTCTTGCCCAAAACCTTAAATCTGTGTCCCCTAGTCCTTGTACCATCAACTAGTGGGAACAGCCTTTCCCCGTCTAGCCGATCCAAACCCGTCATAATCTTGTACACCTCTATTAAATCACAATATATATTAATGATCTAGACAAGAGCACTAGATGTAATATCTCCAAGCTTGCAGATGACACAAAGCTGGGTGGGCATGTGTGCTGTGAGGAGGATGCCAAGAAACTCCAGTATGATTTGGACAGGTTGGGTGATTGGGCAGATGCATGGCAGATGCAATATAATGTGGATAAATGCGAGGTTATCCACTTTGGTGGCAAAAACAGGAAGGCAGATTATTATCTGAACAGCAATAGATTGGGAGAAGGGGAAGTGTAATGAGACCTGGGTGTCCTTGTGCACCAGTCACTGAAGGTAAGCATGCAGGTGCAGCAGGCGGTTAAGAAGGCAAATGGTATGTTGGCCTTCGTAGCGAGAGGGTTCGAGTACAGGAACAAGGATGTCTTGTTGCAGTTGTACAGGGCCTTGGTGAGACCACATCTTGAGTATTGTGTGCAGTTTTGGTCACCTTATCTGAGGAAGGATGTTCTTGCCATGGAAGGAGTTCAGCAAAGATTCACCAGGCTGATACCTGGGATGGCAGGAATGATGTATGAGGAGAGATTGGGTCGATTGGGCTTGTACTCAATGGAGTTTAGAAGAATGAGAGGGGATCTCATTGAAACTTATAAAATTCTAACGGGACTAGACAGACTAGATGCAGGAAAGATGTTCCCGATGGCCGGGGAGTCCAGAACCAGGGGTCAGAATCTAAGGATAAGGGGTAAGCCATTTAGGACAGAGATGAGGAGGAATTTCTTCACCCAGAGAGTGGTGAACCTATGGAATTCACTACCACAGAAGGCAGTGGAGGCCAATTCATTAAATATATTCAAGAAGGAGTTGGATATATTTCTTGAGGCTAAAGGGATCAAGGGATATGGGGAGAAGGCAGGGACAGGGTACTGAATTTGGATGATCAGCCATGATCGCATTGAATGGCGGAGCAGGCTCGAGGGGCCAAATGGCCTACTCCTCCTATCTTCTATGTTTCACCCCTCAACCTCCTTTGCTCTAATAAAAACAAATCCAGCTTCTCCAACCTGTCCTTGTAGCTAAGATCCCCCATCCCCGGAACCATTCCGGTAAATCTCCTCTGCACCCTCTCAAGGGCCTTCACATCCTTCCTAATGTGTGGTGACCAGAACTGGATGCAATACTCCAGTTGTGGTCTAACCATAGCTTTATAAAGTTTCAGCATAACGTCTCTACTTTTGTACTCAGTGGCCCAGAAATTCAGGTCGGGGGCTTCCCGCGGGTGCAAGCCCCCGACCTGCACTTACCTTGCGCGCCGGCAGTTGAGCTGTAGGGCCCCGTGGAATTCAGCTCCGGGGCCTGGCCCAGCTGCTGGTGCGCTGTGCTTGCGTGTCCCAGGGGCGTAGTTAGTGCGATGCATCCCCTGGGATCACGTGAGCCATGGCTAGCCAATCGGAGGAGGGAAAAGCCCATTCATAAGATTGACAGAAAGACCTGTCAAAACCTATGAATGCTATGGGCCCCAAAGTAGTAGTAAACCTTCAAATAAATTTTTTAAAATATCACACTTTTTAAATAAACTATAAATTACATTAAATAACTATTTTAAACAGTAATTTAAATTTTTGAAAAAAATAATTTTATAAAAAAAGGGACTAAAAATACACTTACCTTGCTTTAAAGTATTTAAAAATAATAAACCTGTGGAAAAAATGTTTTAATTTTAATTAATTGACCACTTACCTTCTAAAAAGCAGGCCTTATGCCTGCTTTTTAAATGTGTAAACCCTGCAGGCTTAACCTCGCGTGAAAACCTGCAAACAAAACCTAAGTTCAAAGCGCATGCGCAGCCTCCTCTGCGCGCGCATTCGACCTCCGAACCCCTTCATTCAGAGGATCGGAAGTGCCGGTTTCCCACGCATGCGCAGCGCATGCAGGAAACTGGCAATTCCATTCGGCCGACGGGTGAGTACCCGTGTGTACTCACCCGGGGAGAGCCGAATTTCTGGGCCATTACCTCTATTTATGAAGCCCAAGATCCCATATGCTTTGTTAACCACTCTCTCAATATGTCCCACCACCTTCAGGGACCTATGCACATTAACTCCCAGGTCCCTCTGTCCCTGCACACTCTTTAAAACTGTGCCATTAAGTGTATATAGCCTCTCCCTGTTCCTTCTGCCAAAATGCATCACCTCACACTTCTCTGAATTAAATTCCATCTGCCACTTGTCTGCCCATTCTGCTAGCCTTTCTATGTCCTGTTGCAGCCGATTGGTATCATCCTCACTGTTTGTCACATCCCCAAGTTTGGTGTCATCGGCAAATTTAGAAATTCTACTCTGTATTCCAATATTCAGGTCATTTATATACATCAAAAAAAGCAGTGGCCCCAGCACTGACCCTTGGGGAACACCACTGTCTACCATCCTCCAGTTTGAAAAACAGACATTTACCACAACTCGCTGTTTTCTGTCCTTAAGCCAATTCCTTATCCAAGCTGCCACTGACCCACCTATTCCATGAGCCTCAATTTTGTTAACCAGCCTTCTATGTGGTACCATAGGAACTTTCAAAGGCAATTGGACATGTACTTGAAGAGGACGAGTTTGGAGGTTATGGGGATAAAGCCGGGGAGTGGGACTAAATTCAACAGCTCTTTCAAAGAGCCGGCACATCACAATGGGCCCAAGAACCTTCTGTGCTGTAAGATTCTAGGAACAGTGTGAACTCACTGGTGTCTCTTCAGGCTCTTCGAGCTTTTAAAGCTCTTCCCACAGTCATAACATTTAAAGGGTTTCTCTCCAGTGTGAACTCGCTGGTGTCCCTTCATCTCACCAGTGCTTTCAAAGCTCTTCCCACAGTCAGAACATTTAAACGGTCTCTCATCAGAGTGAGCTCGCTGGTGTGTCAGCAGGTGGGACGGATAAACAATTCCCTTCCCACACACGGAGCAGGTGAACGGACTGTCCCCGGTGTGACTGCGCCGATGAACTTCTGATGGACGGGGAAATGAATCCCTTCTCACCATCCCCACCTTTACTCGGTTTCTCCCCGGTATGATGGTGCACGTGTCTCGCCAGGTCAGGCGATCAGCTGAATCCGAGTCCACACATGGAACACGTGTACGGTTTGTCTGCGCTGTGATCGCTGCTCTCTCCTTCCATGTGCAAAGGCCGATGATATTCAGGTCCTGATGAATTGAGCGACTCTGTCAGATCTTAACATCAGTTCTGCACCTGCCCTGGGAGTGTTTGATGGGACAGTGTAGAGGGAGCTTTACTCTGTATCTAACCCGTGCTGCACCTGCCCTGGGAGTGTTTGATGGGACAGTGTAGAGGGAGCTTTACTCTGTATCTAACCCATACTGTACCTGCCCTGGGAGTGTTTGATGGGATAGTGTAGAGGGAGCTTTACTCTGTATCTAACCCGTGCTGTACCTGCCCTGGGACTGTTTGATGGGGCAGTGCAGAGAGAGCTTTACTCTGTATCTAACTCATGCGGTTCCCGCCCTGGGAGTGTTTGATGGGACTGTAGAGGGAGCTTTAGTCTGTATTTAACCCGTGCTGTACCTGCCCTGGGAGTATTTGAAGTGACAGTGTAGAGGGAGCTTTAATCTGTATCTAACCCGTGCTGTACCTGCCCTGGGAGTGTTTGATGGGACAGTGTAGAGGGAGCTTTACTCTGTATCCAACCCGTGCTGTACCTGCCCTGGGAGTGTTTGAAGGGACAGTGTAGAGGGAGCTTCACTCTGTATCTAACCCATGCTGTACCTGCCCTGGGAGTGTTTGATGGGGACAGTGTAGAGGGAGCTTTACTCTTTATCTAACCCATGCTGTACCTGCCCTGGGAGTGTTTGATGTGACAGTGTAGAAGGAGCTTTACTCTATCTAACTCGTGCTGTACCTGCCTTGGGAGTGTTTGATGGGACAGTGTAGAGGGAGCTTTACTCTGTATCTTACCTCGTGCTGTACCTGCCCTGGGAGTGTTTTATGTTGACACCAGGTGCTGAGCATGTTAAAATGTTCCTTTCTCCATAACGACATTCAGAATCTCGATGAGCACAAAAATTCACTCCACGAAAGTAACAGAAGCCCCTCAGCTTCTCTCCTGGACACAGTTATTGAGGACAGGGAACGTCTGTAACAAGTAATCAATTGGCTCGCGACTTATCTTAGAAACAAGGACTCAATCGACTGTGTGTTTCTAACGAAGCTGATTTATTGATACAGAATATTAAAATCCAGTCCAGTCCAGTTATTGGGGTTTTAACATTAACAAGTCCCAGTTGCCTGAATTAACATGGCTCAGTCCTGGATGTGATTAAACATAGAAACATAGAAGATAGGAGCAGGAGTAGGCCATTCGGCCCCTCGAGCCTGCTCCGCCATTCAATGCGATCATGGCTGATCATCCAAATTCAGTACCCGGTCCCTGCTTTATCCCCATACCCCTTGATCCCTTTAGCCTTAAGAAATATATCTAACTCCTCCTTGACTATATTTAATGTATTGGCCTCCACCGCCTTCTGTGGTAGAGAATTCCACAGGTTCACCACTCTCTGGGTGAAGAAATTCCTCCTCATTTCTGTCCTAAATGGCCTACCCCTTATCCTTAGACAGTGACACCTGGTTCTGGACTCCCCGGCCATCGGGAACATCCTTCCTGCATCTAGTCTGTCCAGTCCTGTCAGAATTTTATAAGTTTCAATGAGATCCCCTCTCATTCTTCTAAACTCCAGCGAGTACAAGCCCAATCTCTCCTCATACGTCATTCCTGCCATCCAAAGTATCAGCCTGGTGAATCTTCGCTGAACTCCTTCCAGGGCAAGAACATCCTTCCTCAGATAAGGTGACCAAAACTGCACACAATACTCAAGATGTGGTCTCACCAAGGCCCTGTACAACTGCAGCAAGACATCCTTGTTCCTGTACTCAAACCCTCACTACGAAGGCCAACATGCCATTTGCCTTCTTAACCGCCTGCTGCACCTGCATGCTTACCTTCAGAGACTGGTGCACAAGGACACCCAGGTCTCGTTGCACTTCCCCTTCTCCCAATCTATTGCCGTTCAGATAATAATCTGCCTTCCTGTTTTTGCCACCAAAGTGGATAACATCACATTTATCCACATTATATTGCATCTGCCATGCTTCTGCGCAATCACCTAACCTGTCCAAATCATCCTGGAGTTTCTCGGCATCGTCCTCACAGCACACACGCCCACCCAGCTTTGTGTTGTCTGCAAATCTGGAGATATTACATCAAGTTCCCTTGCCTAGATCATTAATATATATTGTGCATTGTAAAGCCATCGGAAACAGTGGAATCGACCCACTGCAGTCACACTGTGGACACTCTGGTGTGTCAGCGGGTGGGATACACCAGGGAATCCCTTTCCACACACTGAGGTTGACTCCAATGATTGGGAGTCCCAGGGTTTCGGATACCTGATAATCAAGCTCACAAGAACACAAATTGTCTCTCCAGACTTTATTAAGAGCGCTGCATAACACAGATCGGGTGATAATTCCCTCAATCTGGAGAATAGAAGTACAGTGGATTCACGCGCGACCTTCTCGAGTCTGTTTCAACTGACAACGGCTTAAGTGGCCTGTTCTTATACACAAGCTTGGTTACCGCTCAGGAAATGGGATTGTTTGGACCCGTCTGTTGACCGCCTCCTGAACTCCTGCTAATTCAGGGAAATTAGTCCATCTGTGACCAGACTAAAACCACAAGCCCGTCTGGTTATCACACCTATACGGTCCGTGAGGTTATTATTAGATTCACACCCAGATGTTGTGCCTTCACTTGTCTGGCACTTCATCCCATAACACGGGTACAGGGGCTCAGTAATGTTTCATTCATCAGAAAAAGACAAAGTACAACAACATACTGGTCAGCTTAACAGAATCTCATCATATTTATGGGGCCATAAATATAAAACTGTCACTAATAAATCCAGGAGGGAATTCAGGAGAAACTTCTTTACCCAGAGAATGGTGAGAATGGGGAACTCACTACCACAGGGAGTAGTTGAGGTGAACAGCACAGATGCATTTATGGGGAAGCCACATGAGGGAGAAAGGAATGGGAGGATATGTTGATTGGGTTAATTGAAGTAGGGTGGGTGTGGGGCATAAACACTGGCATGGACCAGTTGGGCCGAATGGCCTGTTTCTGTGCTGTACATTCTATGTAACACAATGAACAATCAATCAAAGGGAATCATCAGCACAGCAGACTGAAAGATTAAACAGCAGTACAAGAATTTATAAAACATTCATCCATTCCATGTTCATGTCACCCCAGCTGTCTACAGGGCCCTGCGCTACAGAAGTGTGAACTCGCTGGTGTTTTAGCAGGTGATTGGAGCTTTTAAAGCTCTTCCCACATTCAGAACATGTAAACGCTCTCTCATCGGTGTGAACTCGCTGGTGTGTGGTCAGAGCCCCGGAGATTTTAAAGCTCTTCCCACAGTCAGAACATGTAAACGGCCTCTCATCAGTGTGAACAAGCTGGTGTTGCTTCAGGTCCCCGGAGCATTTAAAGCTCTTCTGACAGACAGAACATTTAAAAGGTCTCTCATCAGCGTGAACAAGCTGCTGTCTCAGCAAGGTAGATGAATCATGGAATCCCTTTCCACACACAAAATAGGTGAACGGCCTCTCCCAGTGTGCACAAGCTGGTGTCTGGTCAGAGCCCCGGAGCTTTTAAAACTCTTCCCACAGTCGGAACATTGAAATGCTCTCTCATCAGAGTGAACTCGTTGGTGTGTGGTCAGAGCCTCAGAGCATTTAAAACTCTTCCCACAGTCAGAACATTGAAATGCTCTCTCATCAGTGTGAACTCGTTGGTGTGTGGTCAGAGCCCCGGGTCTTTTAAAGCTCTTCCCACAGTCAGAACATTTAAAGGGTCTCTCATCAGTGTGGACAAGCTGGTGTCTCAGCAGGTGGGATGTGCGAGTGAATCCCTTCCCACACACAGAGCAGGTGAACGGTCTCTCTCCGGTGTGAGACCGCTGGTGTCTTGTCAGATTCATGGAGCTTTTAAACCTCTTCCCACAGTCAGAACATTGAAACGGTCTCTCATCAGTGTGGACAAGCTGGTGTCTCAGCAGGTGGGATGTGCGAGTGAATCCCTTCCCACACACGGAGCAGGTGAACGGACTGTCCTCGGGGTGACTGTGCGGATGAACTACTGACGTAGACAGGGAACTGAATCCCTTCCTGCTGTCCCCACCTTTACCCGGTTTCTCCCCGGTGTGACGGTGCACGTGCCTCGCCAGGTCAGGCAATCGGCTGAATCCGAGTCCACACACGGAACACATGTGCAGTTTGTCTGCGCTGTGATTGCTGCTCTCTCCTTCCATGTACAAAGACTGATGATATTCAGGTCCTGATGAATCGAGCGACACTGTCTGATCCTGACATGATGTTTGGTCTGCGCTTCCTGTCTGTAAATGCTCCACTTCTAAAACTCTGTAAAAGGAGTGTAGAAAGGGGTAAGAGGGAGAATGTTGTCTCATGTCCCCCTTTCCCAGCCCAGGGGCAGTGAAGCTGATTTTCAGGCCCCAGCTGCTGCACAGGTTGGTTGAAATGGTCAACAATAATGGCAGCTGCAATCACCACAAGCACCCGCGCTCCAGAAAGCGCTCCGGCCGCCGCGCTGAGTTGTGGCTGACCCCGTGCATGCGTCCCATGGCCCCACCCTCTCCTGCTCCACAGGCGCCTGACCCACACTGCGCATGCTCAGCACACACCCTGGGCCCCTGTCAATCATCCTCCCCCGTGCCTGCACGTTGGGCCCCTGAGCTCCAGGCTGCCGCGCAGGGCTTTCTTTGTAAAGTCGGTGTTGGTGAAGAGCCGCAATCAGTGAGGGAAAGTGAGTTTTCCCCCAAATCCGATTGAGATCAGAGGAGGGGAGAGAATAAAGGGGAATCCAAACCTGAGAGTCCGCGGGTCCGCGCCCCGAGCGGAGCTTCTTCAGTTTGGCGGAGCGCGCTCCAGGGACATGTGACCCCGGGCCTGATTGACGGGAGCTTCCAACCAATAGGGAGCGAGCGGGGCGGGGCTGGAGGAGCGAGCCGGCGACGGGTCCTCCAACCAATCGGGGAGCCTGAGGGGCGGGACTTGCACCGGCTGATTGGGACAGAGGAGGCTGACGGGAGATTTAATTTAAATTAATTTCCCGCCTGCTCCAACCGCCCACCTTGGAACGTCATGACATCGCCGGCGTGCACTGACTGACACTGAGCTCTCCACCAATGAGCGAAGGGGAGGCTGAGCCTGGAGGACCGACCGAGGGGCTTTGGTCCTCCAACCAACCGCGGCGAAGGAGGAGGCGGGACCTGGAACCGGCTCATTGGACGGATCGGCCTGCCGCCATTTTGTAAAGGGGCCTGGTCAGGATCTGTGAGCCTGGGAAAGTTTATTTTTAATGCTCCTTTCACATTTTACAGCTCAAACTAATTGTGCTTTGCAGAAGTTTTTAAAAAAGCAGTTCATTTTTAAATTGATGAAGCAGAAACAAAAAACCCTGTGGAGCAAATGCTTGTGAGTAAAAATATTGCTTCTCTCCTTCTGTACTGTATCATTCTATGATGCTATTCTGCACAGACACACACACATACAGTCAGACAGACACACAGACACAGATACTCACAAAATTGCAGACAGACACACACACATATTTTCTGCATGAACTTTTATTATTAATTTCAAAGACTTTAAGAAAAAGGTGGGAGTGGTGGGCAGAGGGCTCTTAAAGTGACAGGGACTCTCCTTTTCAATGTGATTTTCATTAAAGGGACCGAGTCCCTCCTTGCCTGTGGAGGACCAATTTTAAAAGGACAGCGTCTCGAAATCAGGTGCTGTCTGCGTGTGAACCACCTCCTCCCAATTTCTTGCCAAGCGATCCCTGCGGGCACCACTCCACTCTAGGAGTGGCTCCTAGAATCATACAGCACAGAAGGAGGCCATTCAGCCCATCGTGCCTGTGCCGGCTCTTTGAAAGAGCTCTCCATTTATTCCCACTCCCCTGCTCTGTCCCCATAGCCCTGAAAATTTGATTTGATTTGATTTGATTGAATTCCCCAGTGAAATTTATTATTGAATCTGCTTCCACCGCCCTTTCAAGCAGCGCATTCCAGATCACAACAACTCACTGCGTGAATAAAATTCTCCTCACCTCGCCTCTGGTTCTTTTGTCAATGACCTTATATCTGTGTCCTCTAGTTACCGACCCTCCTGCCACTGGAAACAGTTTCTGCTTATAAGCTACAGCTATACAAAGCCCTGGTTAGACCCCATCTGGAGCACTGTGTACAGTTCTGGGCACCGCACCTCAGAAAGGATATATTGGCCTTGGAAGGAGTGCAGCACAGATTCACCAGAATGTTACCTGGGCTCCAAGGGTTAGATTATGAGGGAGCGATTACTTAAACTAGGCTTGTGTTCCCTGGAATCTAGAAGGTTAAGGAGTGATTGAGGATTTTAGGATTTTGAAAGGAATTGGTAGAGTAGATAGAGAGAAACTTTTTCCGCCGGTGGGGGAGTCGAGGACAAGGGGACATCACCTTAAAATCAGAGCTAGGCCATTCAGGAGAGAAGTTGGGAAACACTTCTTCACACAAAGGGTGGTAGAAGTGTGGAACCCTCTCCCACAGGAAGCAGTCGATGCCAGCTCAATTAATCATTTTAAATCCCAGAGCGATAGATTTTTGCTAGACAAGGGAGCAAAGGGATATGGAGCCAAGGCAGGTGGGTGGAGTTAAGACACAGATCGGCCATGATCTCATTGAATGGCGGAACAGGCTGGAGGGGCTGAATGGCCTCCTCCTGTTCCCATGCTCCTATTTACTCTATCAAAACCCTTCCTGTTTTGAACACCTCTATTAAATCTCCGCTGCACCTTCTCTGCTCCAAGGAGAACAATCCCAGCTTCTCCAGTCTTTCCACGTAACTGAAATCCTCTGTGTATTTGTCGTGGGGCAGCAGGCTATAGGAAACAGCTTTCTTAAGAACGTAAGAAATAGGAGCAGGAGCAGGCCATTTGGCCCTTCGAGCCTGCTCCGCCATTCAATAAGATCATGGCTGATCTTCTACCTCATCTCCACCTTCCCGCCCGATCCCCAAATCCCTTGATTCCCCATGAATCCAAAAATCTATCGATCTCAGCCTTGATTATACTCAATGACTGAGTCTCCACAGCCCTCTGGGGCAGGAGTATTTTCACAGGCCAGTGTCAGGAGCGGTGAGAGCAGAGGTTCAGTGAGTATTTAAACACACTTTCGCGGGCTTTTTTTCACAGGCTTACCAATCTCACAGACCGGCGGTGGCGTTCCAGAGCCACTTCATGATTCAAAACGTGATGCGGGCAGGAGGAAGCAGCTGATTGGGGGAGTACGGCCAGGTGAGTATTCATACTACTCCATAGTTTGACAGTTAAGGTTCATAGTTTATAAAGTTTAGAAGGTCTTAATTTTGTGGTTATAGTTTCTAAGGTCTCTGTTGTGTAGCGGGGAGCGCTAGGAAACAAGGGCCCTTGAGTATATCATTTAATTGTATAATTGGTGGTATTGATTTAATTTAAATTAATTAAAGGGTAAGTCATGGCAGGAGAGCTTGGCCCCATGGTATGCTCCTCCTGCACTATGTGGGAAATCAGGGACACTTCCGGTGTCCCTGATGACCATGTGTGTGGGAAGTGTATCCAGCTGCAGCTACTGGCAGACCGCACTGCGGCACTGGAGCTGTGAATGGATACATACTGGAGCATTTGCGATGCTGAGGATGTCGTGGCTATCACGTTTAATCAGTTGCTCACACCGCAGGTAAGGGCTGCACAGGCAGGAAGGGAATGCTCGTCAGGGACACAGGAAGTGTCCCTGATTTCCCACATAGTGCAGGAGGAGCATACCATGGGGCCGAGCTCTCCTGCCATGACTTACCCTTTAATTAAATTAAATTAAATCAGTACCACCAATTATACAATTAAATGATATACTACGATGATTTGAGGAGCGAGTTGGGTAGGATTGATTGGGGAATGTCACTCAAAGGGTTGACGGTGGATAGGCAATGGCAAACATTCAAAGACCGAATGGATGAACTACAGAATTTGTTCATCCCAGTTTGGCATAAAAATAAAACAAAAAATGTGACTCAACCGTGGCTAACAAGGGAAATTAGGGATAGCATAAGATCCAAGGAGAGGACATATAAATTGGCCAGAAAAAGCAATAATCCTGAGGATTGGGGGCAGTTTAGGATTCAACAAAGGAGGACAAAGGGATTAATTAAGAAGGGGAAAATAGAATATGAGAGTAAGCTTGCAGGGAACATAAAAACTGACTGTAAAAGCTTTTATAGATATGCGAAGAGAAAAAGATTGGTGACGTCAAGCGTAGGTCCCTTGCAGTCAGAATCAGGGGAATTTATAATGGGGAACAAAGAAATGGCTGACCAACTAAATACATATTTTGTTTCAGTCTTCACAAAGGAGGACACAAATAACCTCCCAGAGATGCCGGGGAACATAGGGTCTGATGAAAGGGTGGAACAGAAAGAAATCAATATTTGTAGGAAATGGTGTTAGGAAAATTGATGGGACTGAAGGCCGATAAATCACCAGGGCCTGATAATCTACATCCTAGGGTACTTAAGGAAGTGGCCCTAGAAATAGTAGATGCATTGCTGGTAATCTTCCAGAACTCGATAGACTCTGGAACAGTACCCATGAATTGGAGGGTAGCTAATGTTTCCACACTATTCAAAAAAGGTGGTGGAGAAAAAGCGGGGAATTATAGTGGGGAAAATGCTCGTGTCCATTATAAAAGATGTAATAGCAGAGCACTTGGAAAGCAGTGACAGGATCGGACAAAGTCAACATGGATTTACCAAAGGTAAATCGTGCTTGACTAATCTACTGGAATTTTTTGAGGATGTAACTGGTAAAATAGATAAGGGAGAACCGGTAGATGTGGTGTATTTGGACTTTCAAAAGGCTTTCGATAAGGTCCCGCATAAGAGATTAGCGTGCAAAATTAAGGCACATGGGATTGGGGGCAAGGTATTAACTTGGATAGAGAACTGGTTGGCGGATAGAAAGCAAAGAGTTGGAATAAACGGGTCATTTTCCGAGTGGCAGGCAGTGACTAGTGGGGTACCGCAAGGATCGGTCCTGGGACCCCAGCTGTTCACAATATATATTAATGATCTGGACGAGGGAATTGGATGTAATATCTCCAAATTTGCAGATGACACAAAGCTGGGTGGGAGGGTAAGTTGTGAGGAGGATGTCGTGAAACTCCAGTACGATTTGGACATGTTGGGTGATTGGGCAGAAACATGGCAAATGCACTATAATGTGGATAAATGTGAGGTTATCCACTTTGGTGGCAAAAACAGGAAGGCAGACTATTATTTGAATGGCAATAGATTGGGTAAGCATGCAGGTGCAGCAGGCGGTTAAGAAGGGAAATGGTATGTTGCTCTTCGTAGCAAGAGGGTTCGAGTACAAGAACAAGGATGTCTTGCTGCAGTTGTACAGGGCCTTGGTGAGACCGCACCTTGAGTATTGTGTGCAGTTTTGGTCGCCTTATCTGAGGAAAGACGTTCTTGCCATGGAAGGTGTGCAGCGAAGATTCACCAGGCTGATACCTGGGATGGCAGGAATGACGTATGAGGGGAGATTGTGTCGATTGGGCTTATACTCACTCGAGTTTAGAAGATTGAGAGGGGATCTCATCGAAACCTATAAAATTCTGTCAGGTCTGGACAGACTAGATGCAGGAAGGATGTTTCCAATGGCCAGGGAGTCCAGAACCAGGGGTCCTAGTCTAAGGATAATGGGTAGGCCATTTAGGACTGAAATGAGGAGGAATTTCTTCACCCAGAGAGTGGTGAACCTGTGGAATTCTCTACCACAGAAGGCAGTAGAGGCCAATACATTAAATATGTTCAAGAAGGAGTTGGATATATTTCTTAAGGCTAAAGGGATCAATGGGTATGGGGAGAAAGCAGGGACAGGGTACTGAAATTGAATGGTCAGCCATGATCGCATTGAATGGCGGAGCAGGCTCGAGGGGCCGAATGGCCGACTCCTGCTCCTATCTTCTATGTTTCCAAGATGGAATTTGGAAATGGGGCCCACGTAACCAGGTGGTGGCACTAGAATGTTGTAGACAACAACTGATGGCGCTATACCATGGTGTAACACATACTGGCAGAAGTAACATGTTGTACCTACTGACACAGTACTGGTGGTGGCCAAAGATGGGTCGGGAAGTAGCGAAATATTGCCACCGCTGTATAATATGCGCAAGAATAATGTAGGACAGAGATGTAGAGTTAGAGTAGCGAACCAACCCAGGCCCCAAGGACCCTGGGAAAACTTACAAATTGACTTTACCGGCCCCTTAGCGCAGGACCGGGGGAAGAAATATTGCCTGGTAATAATTGACCAATTTACCAGGTGGGTGGAAGCCTTTGCCACCCGAGACTGCTCTGCACAAACAGTTGCACTAATATTGGCTACCGAGGTTATACCCCATTGGGGAGTGCCTCTGCAAATTGACTCAGACAACAGCACTCATTTCACCAGCAAAATAATGAAAGAAATCTGTAAGCTGCTACATGTGACACAAAAATATCACATACCATATCACCCCCAGAGCTCGGGGATGGTAGAAAGAATGAATAGGACACTGAAAAACACGTTGACAAAAGCCATCCAAGAAACAGGGAAGGGATGGTCGGAATTATTACCCAGCATACTAATGAGGCTGCGAGCCACCCCAGGACGAACGACCGGACTGACCCCCCATGAATTAATGACAGGACGAGCTATGAGACTACCAGAGGATTTGGCTGGAGGGGTGGGAGAACCAGGACCAGTGCAAGACAGATTAAGGCGACACTTAGTACAACAAAATCAGGAGGTACAAGCGGTAAATAAAGAAGTGAGGAAACAACAACAGATTAAAGATCTAGAAAGGCAGAATGCTGGACTTAAACCAGACGAGCTGCCCAGAATAGGTCAACAAGTAATGACGCAAGTTATTGGAAGAAAGGGAATGGGGCCCGTTGGATGGGGCCATGTACTGTATTAATGACAAGTGATACGTGTGATTGTCTACAAGAATAGTGGTTAGCACTGTTGCCTCACAGCGCCAGGGACCCGGGTTCGAATCCGGCCTCGGGTGACTGTCTGTGTGGAGTTTGCACATTCTCCCCGTGTTTGCATGGGTTTTCTCCGGGTTCTCCGGTTTCCTCCCACAGTCCAAAGATGTGCGGGGTTAGGTTGATTGGCTATGATAAAAATTGACCCTTAGTGTTAGGGGGATTAAATACGTGGGGTTACGGGGATAGGGTGGGATATGTGTTGGTGTAGGGGTTACGGGGATCGGGTGGGATATGTGTCGGTGCAGGCTCGATGGGCCGAAATGGCCTCTATCTGCACTGTGAGGTTTCTGTGATTTCTGTGATCTGTGAACTGACGGGTATGCGATGGAAGCACCGGACCCAGGTGAAACCATTTAACACTAAAGACCCCCATTCTACCCTCTCCTCTAGGGGAAAGAGCTCGGAAGACGACCAGACCTCTGCTTAAATTACAGATAAACATGGATCCAGTCGACCCTTTATATCAAAGGGTCCGTCTCGGGGAGAAGAAGCTCTTCCGGTTTACCCTTACACCTGAGAACTAATTTTTAATGTGGAAGCAAGTCATCCTCGGTTCCGAGGGACCGCCTAAGAAGAAAGAAGAAGATATAATTGGAGTAAGACCTCTTTACTCCTGTACTCAAATCCTCTTGTAATGAAGGCCAGCATACCATTTGCCTTCTTAACTGCCTTTCACGACCACCGGACGTCCCAAAGTGCTTTACAGCCAATGAAGTACTTTTTGAAGTGTAGTCATTGTTGTAATGTGGGAAACGCGGCAGCCAATTTGCGCACAGCAAGCTCCCACAAACAGCAATGTGATAATGACCAGATAATCTGTTTTTTCATCATGTTGATTGAGGGATAAATATTGGGCTCAAAACACCAGGGATAACTTCTTCAACATAGCACCACGGGATCTTTTACATCCACCTGAGGGGGCAGATGGGGGCCTCGGTTTAACGTCTCATCCGTAGTACGGCACCTCCAACACTGCAGCGCTCCTTCATTCCTGCCCCTCCGACAATGAGTCTCTTCCGCAGCACTGTACCTCCGATTGAACAGCGCTCCCTGAGCACTGCCCCTCCGACAATGCAGCACTCCCTCAGTACCGATCCTCCGACAGTGCGGTGCTCCCTCAGTACCGACCCTCCGACAGTGCGGCGCTCCCTCAGTACCGACCCTCCGACAGTGCGGTGCTCCCTCAGTCCTGCCCCTCCGACAGTGCGGCGCTCCCTCAGCACCGCACTGGAGTGTCAGCCTCGCTTTATATGCTCAAGTCCCTGGAGCGGGATTTGAACCCACAACCTTCTGACTCTGCTATCCACTGAGCCACAGCTGACTCCAGTCTTTTGCACAGTTTCATCATAACTTCCTTGCTTTTGCACTCTACCCCTCTCCTAAAGCAGGGGAGTTATGATGAATTGTTAAACAGTTTTTTTTGCAGAGTGACCAAGGCTGTGTGTAGGAAACAATTGTGCATTTGAAAGAAGCTTGTATTGTGAAGCTTGTGCCCCTTTGCCAGGCCCGCTGCCTGCGGCCCCTCTCCCAGATTCCAGCCCCAGCTCTGTGCTGACTGAGCTGCTCTCACCTGGGGACAGCGCGTCACAATCGGCCCCAGCGCACCTGAGCTGGAGAGGAGACCCCACCCCCTTACCGCGCCGCCATTGGTTGGAGGACCAGCCTCGTGTTGCACCTGCCCGCGCTGTGATTGGTGCAGGGGAAGGCAAGTGGGCGTGTCCGGCCCCCGAGCCCACGTGGGTGAGTCAGAGGCTGGCTGGAGCGCATGCGCATCCCGCCTCGCACCGTTGGGAAGCTTTTCAAATATTTTTTTTTGCGAAACAAATTGAAAACACTCATTAATTCCCCCAACCTCCTCCCCTCTAAAGTGCGGTTATTATTATTCTTGTTTTTCCTCATTTGTGTGGGGTGTCTTTTTTTTACCTTGCGGTGGCGTGCGCCGATCCAACCGACCCCTGGTCGTTGCATGCATGCGTCAGCGCGTAATCGGAGGGGGGTGTGATTGACGCGAAGCCTCCGCCAATCAGGAGCGCGGAAAACGCTGGGAGGACCGGGCGGGCTGACGGTCGTCCAACCAATGGCGGCGCGGAAGGGAGGGGGGCGGGACCTCGGTGGGCTGCAGGCCGCTTTCCTGCTTTCATTGTCTGCAGGAGCTGTTAAAGGGAAGGGGAGGAGGGGGTGGGGAAAAAACCCCAGCTTGTGAGTGTTTATTCCTTTGCATTACCTTTATTGCAAGGCTGTTCATCAACTGCATTCATTTAAAAATAAGTGAACCTTTTCTCTTTTCGACTTTTATCCAGAACAAAGAGCCCTGGTGCTGTGAACATTTTGGTGGGCAGACACTTTTAAAGGGACAAAGACCAGGATTCTTCCTCCTCTCTCTCTCTTTTGAGTATTTGTGGTGGGTGAGAGGGTGGGGGGGTGAGTCAAAGAGGACTACGGCCCCTTTTCAACAAAAACAATTGCTTGGCCATTTAAAGGGGAATGGGTGCCCCCCAGGTATTTAAAGGGGCAGTGCCTCTCTCTCTATCATGTAAGAGCAGGGAGGTTCTGCTTGGACTGTACAAAACACCAGTTAGGCCACCGGCCAGAGTGCTGCGTGCAGTTCTGCTCGCCCCATTGCAGGAAAGATGTGACTGCTCGAGACGGGAGATTTACGAGGATGTTGCCAGGACTAGAGAATTTCAGCTACAAGGAAAGATTGAATACATAGAAACATAGAAGATAATCTACATCCGAGGGTACTTAAGGAAGTGGCCCTAGAAATAGTAGATGCATTGCTGGTCACCTTCCAAAAGTCGATAGACTCTGGAACAGTACCCATGGATTGGCGGGTAGCTAATGTTACCCCACTGTTCAAAAAAGGTGGTAGAGAGAAAACGGGGAATTATAGACCAGTAAGCCTGACATCGGTAGTGGGGAAAATGCTACAGTCCGTTATAAAAGATGTAATAGCACAGCACTTGGAAAACAGTGACCGGATCGGACAAAGTCAACATGGATTTACAAAAGGTAAATCGTGCTTGACTAATCTACTGGAATTTTTTGAGGATGTAACTGGTAAAATAGATAAGGGAGAACCAGTGGATGTGGTGTATTTGGAATTTCAAAAGGCTTTCGATAAGGTCCCACATAAGAGATAGAAGATAGGAGCAGGAGTAGGCCATTCGGCCCCTCGAGCCTGCTCCGCCATTCAATGCGATCATGGCTGACCATTCAATTTCAGTACCCTGTCCCTGCTTTCTCCCCATACCCCTTGATCCCTTTAGCCTTAAGAAATATATCCAACTCCTTCTTGAATATATTTAATGAATTGGCTTCTACTGCCTTCTGTGGTAGAGAATTCCACAGGTTCACCAGTCTCTGGGTGAAGAAATTCCTCCTCATTATTGTCCTAAAAGGCCTACCCCTTATCCTTAGACTGTGACCCCTGGTTCTGGACTCCCCGACCATCGGGAACCTCCTTCCTGCATCCAGTCTGTCCAGTCCTGCCAGAATTTTATAAGTTTCAATGAGATCCCCTCTCATTCTTCTAAACTCCAGCGAGTACAAGCCCAATCGACCCAATCTCGCCTCATACATCATTCTTGCCATCCCAGGTATCAGTCTGGTGAATCTTGGCTGGACTCCCTCCATGGCAAGAATATCCTTCCTCAGATAAGGCGACCAAAACTGCACACAATACTTAAGATGTGGTCTCACCAAGGCCCTGCACAACTGCAGCAAGACATCCTTGTTCCTCTACTCAAACCCTCTCGCTATGAAGGCCAACATACCATTTGCTTTCTTAACCGCCTGCTGCACCTGCATGCTTACCTTCAGCGACTGGTGCACAAGGACACCCAGGTCTCATTGCACTTCCCCTTCTCCCAATCTATTGCTGTTCAGATGATAATTTGCCTTCCTGTTTTTGACACCAAAGTGGATAATGGCGGCTGCAGCACCCACAATTCCCCGCACCCCAGCAACCGCTCTATCCAACGCGCTGATTTCCCCGCTGAGAGTGCGCATGCTCCCCGGGGCCGCGGGCCATTCTGGGAGCCTGGCTCCTGTCCTTTGTCCCGAGTCGGACTCGGTGGAACCGGCTGAAGAAACCGGGACGCAGCGGCTCAGATGGGGGAGGCGCTGCACCCTGGGTTTCCTGGTGCCGGGGCTCTGGCCGCAGGTCCGCCGGACCCACTCTGATGAGGTAACAGAGAGGGTTGATGAGGGCAATGCGGTTAACGTGGTGCATATGGATTTCCAAAAGGCGTTCGACAGCGTGTAAAGTTAAGGCACATGGGATTGGGGGCAATGTATTGACTTGGATAGAGAACTGGTGGGCAGACAGAAAGCAAAGAGTTGGAATAAACGGCTCTTTTCCCGAGTGGCAGGCAGTAACTAGTGGGGTACCGCAGGGATCGGTCCTTGGACCACAGCTATTCACAATATATATTAATGATCTGGACGAGGGAACTAGATGTAATCTCTCCAAGTTTGCAGACGACACAAAGCTGGGTGGGCGTGTGTGCTGTGCGGAGGATGGCGAGAAACTCCAGTATCATTTGGACAGGTTGGGTGATTGGGCAGAAGCATGGCAAATGCAATATAATGTGGATAAATGTGAGGTTATCCACTTTGGTGTCAAAAACAGGAAGGCAGATTATTATCTGAATGGCAATAGATTGGGAGAAGGGGAAGTGCAACGAGACCTGGGTGTCCCAGTGCACCAGTCGCTGAAGGTAAGCATGCAGGTGCAGCAGGCAGTTCAGAAGGCAAATGGTATGTTGGCCTTCGTAGCGAGTGTGTTTGAGTACAGGAACAAGGATGTCTTCCTGCAGTTGTACAGGGCCTTGGTGAGACCACATCTTGAGTATTGTGTGCAGTTTTGGTCGCCATATCTGAGGAAGGATGTTCTTGCCATGGAAGGAGTGCAGCGAAGATTCACCAGGCTGATACCTGGCATGGCAGGAATGACGTATGAGGGGAGATTGGGTCGAATGGGCTTGTACTTGCTGGACTTTAGAAGAATGAGAGGGGATCTCATTGAAACTTATAAAACTCTAACAGGACTACACAGACTAGATGCAGGAAGGATGTTCCCGATGGTCAGGGAGTCCAGAACCAGGGGTCACAGTCTAAGGATAAGGGGTAAGCCATTTAGGACAGAGATGAGGAGGAATTTCTTCACCCAGAGAGTGGTGAGCCTGTGGAATTCTCTGCCACAGAAGGCAGTAGAGGCCAACTCATTAAATATATTCAAGAAGGAGTTAGATACATTTCTTAAGGCTAAAGGGATCAAGGGATATGGGGAGAAGGCAGGGACAGGGTACTGAATTTGGATGATCAGCCATGATCTTGTTGAATGGCGGAGCAGGCTCAAGGGGCCGAATGGCCTACTCCTGCTCCTATCTTCTATGTTTCTATGTGTCTCCAGGTATTAAAGGGGCAGTGCCTCTCTCTCTCTATCATGTAAGAGCAGAGAAGGTCTGCTTGAACTGTACAAAAACACCAGTTAGGCCACCGCGTGCAGTTCTGGTCGTCCCCATTGCAGGAAAGATGTGACTGTGCTCCAGACGGGAGATTTACGAGGATGTTGCCAGGACTAGAGAATTTCAGCTTCAAGGAAAGATTGAACACATAGAAACATAGAAGATAGGAGCAGGAGTAGGCCATTCAGCCCCTCAAGCCTGCTCCGCCATTCAATGAGATCATGGCTGATCATCCAAATTCAGTACCCTGTCCCTGCCTTCTCCCCACACCCCTTGATCCCGTTAGCCTTAAGAAATATATCCAACTCCTTCTTGAATATATTTAATGAATTGGCCTCTACTGCCTTCTGTGGTAGAGAATTCCACAGGTTCACCAATCTCTGTGTGAAGAAATTCCTCCTCATTTCTGTCCTAAATGGCTTACCCCTTATCCTTAGACTGTGACCCCTGGTTCTGGACTCCCCGACCATCAGGAACATCCTTCCAGCATCTAGTCTGTCTAGTCCTGTTAGAATTTTATAAGTTTCAATGAGATCCCCTCTCATTCTTCTAAACTCCAGCGAGTATAAGCCCAATCAACCCAATCTCTCCTCATGCATCATTCCTGCCATGCCAGGTATCAGTCTGGTGAATCTTCACTGCACTCCCTCCATGGCAAGAACATCCTTCCTCAGATAAGGTGACCAAAACTGCATACAATACTCAAGATGTGGTCTCACCAAGGCCCTGTACAACTGCAGCAAGACATCCTTGTTCCTGTACTCAAACCCTCTCGCTCCGAAGGCCAACATACCATTTGCCTTCTTAACCGCCTGCTGCACCTGCATGCTTACCTTCAGTGACTGGTGCACAAAGACACCCAGGTCTCGTTCCACTTCCCCTTCTCCCAATCTATTGCCGTTCAGATAATAACCTGCCTTCCTGTTTTTGCCACCAAATTGGATAACCTCACATTTATCCACATTATACTGCATCTGCCATGCATCTGCCCAATCACCCAACCTGTCGAAATCATACTGGAGTTTCTCGGCATCCTCCTCACAGCACACACGCCCACCCAACTTTGTGTCGTCTGCAAACTTGGAGATATTACATCTAGTTCCCTCGTCTAGATCATTAATATATATTGTGAATAGCTGGGGTCCTAGGACTGATCCCTGTGGTACCCCACTAGCCACTGCCTGCCTGTCAAGACGAGGCCCTTCGGCCCATCGTGTCTGCGCCAGCCATCAAGCCATGTCTATTCTAATCCTATTTTCCAGCACTTGCTCCGTAGCCTTGTATGCTATGCTGCTTCAAGTGCTCATCTAAATGCTTCTTGAATGTTGTGAGGGTTCCTGCCTCTACCACCCTTTCAGGCAGTGAGTTCCAGATTCCAACCACCCTCTGGGTGAAAATGTTTTTCCTCAAATCCCTCTAAACCTCCTGCCCCTTACCTTGAAACTATGCCCCCTGGTTATTGACCCCTCTACTAAGGGGAAAAGTTCCTTTCTATCTACCCTATCTATGCCCCTCATAATTTTGTACACCTCAATCAGGTCCCTCCTCAGCCTTCTCTGCTCCAAGGAAAATAATCCCAGCCTGTCCAGTCTCTCTTCATAGCTGAAGCGCTCCAGCCCAGGTAACTTCCTGGGATCATGACATTATATGGTTAGATAACATCAAGTGAAAATGAGGAGTTATTAGAATGCAATAGGACTGGTGTAGAACTGGTATTTACTTGTTTTGTTGAAGAAGTTTCGGGTTTCTGGTTAAAAGTAGTTTACTGGAAGTTTTAATTGATTTCTGATATGGTTATGGGACTTTGTATATTGTGGTGTTATTTAGTGTTAAAGCCTTCCTTAATGTACGAACGATCGAACAAACGAACGCTCAAGTGAACGCACGCATGCGGACACAAATAATACGCATGCATACACAATGGAACTAAAAAAAAAACTTCCTGGTGAATCTCCTCTGCACCCTCTCCAATGCAATCACATCCCTCCTATAGTGTGGCAACCAGAACTGCACACAGTATTCCAGCTGTGGCCTAACTAGCGTTTTGTACAGCTCCATCATAACCTCCCTGCTCTTATATTCTATGCCTCGGCTAATGAAGGCAAGTATCCCATATGCCTTTTTAACCACCTTATCTACTTATCCTGCTGCCTTCAGGGATCTATGTACATGCACACCAAGGTCCCTCTGATCCTCTGTCGTTCCTCGGATCCTACCATTCATTGTGTATTCCCTTGTCTTGTTAGTCCTCCAAAAATGCATCACCTCACACTTTTCAGGGTTAAATTCCATTTGCCACTGTTCTGCCCATCTGACCAACCCGTCTATATCGTCCTGTAGCCTGAAGCTTCCCTCCTCGCTATTTACCACTCCACCAATTTTTGTGTCATCTGTGAACTTACTGATCATACCTCCTACATTCATATCTAAATCATCAATGTGCACTACATACAGCAAGGGACCCAGCACCGATCCTTGCGGTACACCACTGGACACAGGCTTCCAGTCACAAAAACAACCTTCGACCATCACCCTCTGCCTCCTGCCACTAAGCCAATTTTGGATCCAATGTGCCAAGTTGCCCTGAATCCCATGGGCTCTTACCTTCTTGACCAGTCTCCCATGCTGGACTTTGTCAAAAGCCTTACTGAAGTCCATGTAGACTACATCAACTGCACTACCCTCATCCACACACCTAGTCACCCCCTCAAAATATTCATTCTGGAGCGCAGGGGCGTGTGGGGATTGCAGCCGCCATTACTGTTGATCCTTTCAACCAACCTGTGCAGCAGCTGGGGCCTGAAAATCAGCTTCACTGCCCCTGGGCTGGGAAAGGGTGACATGAGGCAACATTCTCCCTCTTACCCCTTTCTCAACTCCTTTCACAGGGTTTTAGAAGTGGAGCATTTACAGATAGGAAGCTCAGACCAAACATCACCTCAAGATCAGGCAGTGTCGCTCGATTCATCAGGACCTGAATATCATCAGCCTTTGTACATGGAAGGAGAGAGCAGCAATCGCAGCGCAGAGAAACCGCACACGTGTTCAGTGTGTGGAAAGGGATTTGTTTATGCAGCTCACCTGCGGACACACCAGCTTGTTCACTCTGATGCGAGACCATTTAAATGTCCTGACTGTGGGAAGAGCTTTAAATGTTCTGGCGATCTGAAGGGACACCAGCGAGCTCACACTGATGAGAGGCGGTTTACTTGTTCCGACTGTGGGAAAGGCTTTAAAAGCTCTGGGGATCTGACCACACACCAGCGAGCTCACACTGGGGAGAGGCCATTCACCTGCTTTGTGTGTGGGAAGGGATTCGGTCTGTCATCCACCCTACTGACACACCAGCTTGTTCACACTGATGAGAGACCGTTTAAATGTTCTGACTGTGGGAAGAGCTTTAAAAGCTTCCCGGGGCTAAAGCGACACCAGCGCCTCCACACTGGAGAGAGGCCATTCACCTGCTCTGTGTGTGGAAAGGGATTCGCTCGGTCCTCCAACCTGCTGAAACACCAGCGAGTTCACACTGGGGAGAGGACGTTCACCTGCTCTGTGTGTGGGAAGGGATTCACTCTCTCGTCCCCCCTGCTGGTACATCAGCAAATTCACATGGATCACAGAAATCACAGAAACCTCACAGTGCAGATAGAGGCCATTTCGGCCCATCGAGCCTGCACCGACACATATCCCACCCGCTCCCCGTAACCCCTACACCAACACATATCCCACCCTATCCCCGTAACCCCACGTATTTAATCCCCCTAACACTAAGGGTCAATTTTTATCATGGCCAATCAACCTAACCCTGCACATCTTTGGACTGTGGGAGGAAACCGGAGCACCCGGAGAAAACCCACGCAAACACGGGGAGAATGTGCAAACTCCACACAGACAGTCACCCGAGGCCGGATTCGAACCCGGGTCCCTGGCGCTGTGAGGCAACAGTGCTAACCACTATGCCACCGTGCTGCCCGTTTAATGGATGAGAGACCGTTTAAATGTTCGGAGTGTGGGAAGAGCTTCAAAATCTCCAATTACCTGAAGAGACACCAGTGCCTACACACTGGGGAGAGCCCGTTCACCTGCCCTGTGTGTGGGAAGGGATTCACTCAGTTATCCGCTCTAATGATACACCAGCGAGTTCACACTGGGGAGAGGCCGTTCACCTGCTCCGTGTGTGGGAAGGGATTCTCTCAGTCATGCAACCTGCGTGCACACCAGCGAGTTCACACTGGAGAGCGGCCGTTCGCCTGCTCTCTGTGTGGGAAGGGATTCATTCGGTCATCCCACCTGCTGACACACCAGCGAGCTCACACTGGGGAGCGGCCGTTCAACTGCTCTGTGTGTGGGAAGGGATTCAGTCGGTTGTGCAACCTGCTGACACACCATCGAGTTCACACCGATGAGAGACCGTTTAAATGCTCGGAGTGTGCGAAGGGCTTTAAAAGGACCAGTAACCTGCTGAGACACCAGCGAGTTCACACTGCTCTGTAGTGGGGGAGTGGGACCCTCTCCCCCGCATTATATTAAATATATTGGTTTAGATATTAAGCAAAGTGGGTCTGCTCTAACTTTAAATCAACTGTCCTATTTAGAGAGTGTTACTCCAATCCCGGTTAATGGTATTGGGTCATCACAGAAAGGTGATGTTATATCTAAAGAAGAGGCAGAGCTATTGCGAAACTTGATTGGTCAGTTGAACTGGTTGTGCACTCAGACTGGACCAGAGGCCAGTTTTGATGTGTTGAGTTAAGTACTTCAATGGAACACCCCATAGTAGAGAATGTTTTAACAGCAAATTAAACATTACCAAAATTAAATCTGGATAAATCCGCACTTAAGTTCCCATCCTTAGGCGACCCAGTGACCATGAAGCGAGTTATCTTTAGCGATGCTTCACAGGCTGATCGTCCTGATGGCTATTCCACTGCAGCTGGTTTCATCGTCTTTCTTCTGGGCGAGAATGGGAAATGTTGTCCTTTAGCTTGGGACGCTAAGAAAATAAAAAGGGTTGTTCAAAGTGCTCTGACTGCTGAACCTTATCTGAGGAAGGACGTTCTTGCCATGGAAGGAGTGCAGCGAAGATTCACCAGACTGATACCTGGGATGGCAGGAATGACGTATGAGGAGAGATTGGGTCGATTGGGCTTATACTCGCTGGAGTTTAGAAGAATGAAAGGGGATCTCATTGAAACTTATAAAATTCTAACAGGACTAGACAGACTAGATGCAGGAAGGATGTTCCCGATGGTCGGGGAGTCCAGAACCAGGGGTCACAGTCTAAGGATAAGGGGTAAGCCATTTAGGACAGAGATGAGGAGGAATTTCTTCACCCAGAGAGTGGTGAGCCTGTGGAATTCTCTACCACACAAGGCAGTTGAGGCCAATTCATTAAATATATTCAAGAAGGAGTTAGATATATTTCTTAAGGCTAAAGGGATCAAGGGATATGGGGAGAAGGCAGGGACAGGGTACTGAGTTTGGATGATCAGCCATGATTGCATTGAATGGTGGAGCAGGCTCGAGGGGCTGAATGGCCTCCTCCTGCTCCTATCTTCTATGTTTCTATGAAACACTGTCTCTTGTGGAGACAGTGGATACGGGATTGTATTTGGACATCCTGTACAGTGAAGAAATTCTGCAAGACTAGGCTCTGGTGTTCTACCCTTCTCCACCCAGCTATCCGACTTTTACATGGACGAGGGTTTAATGCAGGAACCGCTGCAGCTAATCTGCGCACAGCAAGCTCCCAGTAATAGCAATGTGATAATGACCAGATAATCTGTATTGCTGATGTTGTTTGGGGGATAAATATTGGCCCCAGGACACGGGGGAGAACTCCCCCCTCCACCTTTTTACTTTATTTTTTTCTGCCATTCCAGTTTCACCTCCTCTATTGTGACGGGCAGGCATGCGCTGGGATACAGCTGCACAATCATAGCAAGATTAGGGCTCATGGGGTTGGGGGTAATATAGTAGCATGGATAGAGGATTGGTTAACGGGCAGAAAACAGAGTGTAGGGATAAACGGATCTCTTTCAGGTTGGCAGGCTGTAACTAGTGGGGTGCCGCGTGGATCAGTGTTGGGGCCTCAGCTATTTACAATCTATATTAATGACCTAGATGAAGGGACTGAGTGTCATGTATCCAAGTTTGCTGACGATACAAAGCTAGGTGTGACAGTAAGCTGTGAGGAGAACACAGAGAGTCTGCAAAGGGATATCGATAGACTAAGTGAGTGGGCAGTAAGGTGGCAGATGGAGTATAATGTAGGGAAATGTGAGGTTATTCACTTTGGTAGGAAGAATAGAAAAACAGAATATTTTTTAAATGGTGAGAAACTTTCAAATGTTGGTGTTTAGAGAGATTTGGGTGTCCACGTGCAAGAAACACAGAAAGCTAGCATGCAGGTACAGCAAGCAATAAGGAAGGCAAATGGCATGTTGGCCTTTATTGCAAAGGGGTTGGAGTATAAGAGTAAGGAAGTCTTGCTACAATTGCACAGGGCCTTGGTGAGACCACACCTGGAGTACTGTGCACAGTTTTGGTCTCCTTATCTAAGGAAGGATATACTTGCCTTGGAGGCGGTGCAACGAAGGTTCACTAGATTGATTCCTGGGATGAGAGGGCTGTCCTGTGATGAGAGATTGTGTAGAATGGGCCGATACTCTCTGGAGTTTAGAAGAATGAGAGGTGATCTCATTGAAACATACAAGATTCTGAAGGAGATTGACAGGGTAGATGCTGAGAGGTTATTTCCCATGGCTGGAGTGTCTAGAACTAGGGGGCACAGTCTCAGGATAAGGGGTCGGCCATTTAGGACTGAGATGAGGAGGAATTTCTTCCCTCAGAGGGTTGTGAATCTTTGGAATTCTCTGCCCCAGAGGGCTGTGAATGCTGAGTCTTTGAGTATATTCAAGGCTGAGATCGATAGATTGTTGGACTCTAGGGGAATCAAGGGATATGGAGATCAGGCAGGAAAGTGGAGTTGAGGTCGACGATCAGCCATGATCTTATTGAATGGCGGAGCAGGCTCGAGGGGCCGTATGGCCCACTCCTGCTCCTATTTCCTATGTTCTTATGATGAATGTCAGGTGAATTCTTCAAGGGAGAACCAGACCAAATACAATAAGTTGAGAGAGGCAGTGAAGATGAAAATAAGATTGGCAAAGAGCGAATGAGAGTGGAATAGTGATTAACATAAAAGGGAACCCAAAAATCTTCTACCGGCATGTAAACAGTAAGCGGGTAGTAAGAGGCGGGGTGAGGCCTATTAGGGACAAAGAAGGTGATATATGCTTAGAGGCGCAGGGCAAGGCTAGAATACTCAATGAGTACTTTGTATCGGTGTTTACTAAGGAGGTGGATGCTGACAAAATATCGGTAGAAGTGGAAAAGGTAGAAGCAATGGAAGGGGTGAAAATTGATAGACAGGATGTACTAGAAAGCCTGGGTATGCTCAGAGTGGGTAAGTCACCTGGTCCAGATGGCTTGCATCCCAGGTTGCTCAGGGAATTGGGGGAGGAGATAGCGGAAGGGCTTGCCATAATTTTTCAATCTTTGCTAGATGCAGGAGAGGTGCTTGAGGACAGGAAAGTGGCAAATGTGACACTATTGTTCAAGAAAGGGTGTAAGGACAATCCTAGGAACTACAGGCCGGTCAGTTTAACATCAGTGGTGGGTAAAGTTTTAGAAAAAATAATCAAGGAAAAAATTAATAGGCACTTGGAGAGGTTTAAGCTAATTAAGGAGAGCCAACACGGATTTGTAAAAGGCAGATCGTGTTTGACTAATTTAATTTTTTGATGAAGTAACAGGGAGGATTGATGAAGGGAATGCAATGGATGTTGTTCTGGACCGATGGATATTTTTACATGCAATAGCACCCTCTGGTGGCGGTTATTGTGTTAACAGTTTGTAAGCTGGAAAGGTCATCTGTTTCTTCCTGTGAGAGGTCATTTGACCTTCTTACCTTTCTTCCTGTTGACCCCAGGAAGCAGTTTTACCAGGAAGAACCTGACTTGAGTAATGGAGAATTCCATGAGAGGCTCCACTTACAATCTAGTGTAATCTGACTTCATATGTTAGGCTAAACGCAATATCTGTGAGTATCTTTAGTCCTTAGCATAATAGCAATGTTGTCAGAGTAATATTTTGATAATACTATGTTTGTAAAAGGTTAATATTTAATAGTTACAGAAGTTAGTTCAAATGTTAGGTAGTTATACAATTAGTCTATTCTACTGTTGTAAATATGTTTATATCTTGTGTAATATCGAATGTGTAGTACTCAGTTTATGTACAAAACATACTTTGTCTTTGTTTACAGTTTCACAAATTTGTTCAAGTAAAGCTTCAAACAACGAAATGGCTTCACGAGGAATTATTATGAATGAGTGTTTAACTTGCTGGATAGCTAGAAAGGAGCACGTCTAGCGCGGCCAGTACAGATGTTGTCTACATGGATTATTGGAAGGCATTTGACAAAGTAACACATAGAATGCTGGTTAACAAAATTGAGACTCATGGAATAGGTGGGTCAGTGGCAGCTTGGATAAGGAATTGGCTTAAGGACAGAAAACAGCGAGTTGTGGTAAATGGCTGTTTTTAGACTGGAGGATGGTAGGCAGTGGTGTTCCCCAAGGGTCAGTGTTGGGGTCACTGCTTTTTTTGATAAATATAAATGACCTTGACATTGGAATACAGAGTAGAATTTCTAAATTAGCCGATGACACCAAACTTGGGGGTGTGGCAAACAGTGAGGATGATACCAATCGGCTGCAACAGGACATAGAAAGGCTAGCAGAATGGGCAGACAGGTGGCAGATGCAATTTAATACAGAGAAGTGTGAGGTGATGCATTTTGGCAGAAGGAACAGGGAGAGGCAATATACACTTAATGGCACAGTTTTAAAGAGTGTGCAGGGACAGAGGGACCTGGGAGTTAATCTGCATAGGGCCCTGAAGGTGGCAGGACATATTGAGAGACTGGTTAGCAAAGTGTTGTAGAGTGTATTAACTGACATTCGACGCGAGGTTTCAGATCGATATTCAAGTTGTCTTTATTACACTGGCTGGGAGCCAGTCTCTCACCAACAGACTTCTCCAACTTATTACAGTGTATACTATAGATATGTGAAGAGAAAAAGATTGGTGAAGTCAAGCATAGGTCCCTTGCAGTCAGAATCAGGGGAATTTATAATGGGGAACAAAGAAATGGCAGACCAATTAAATACATACTTTGGTTCTGTCTTCACAAAGGAGGAAACAAATAACTTCCCAGAGATGTCGGGCAACGTAGGGTCTAATGAGAGGGAGGAACTGAATGAAATCAGTATTTGTAGGGAAATGGTTTTAGGGAAATTGACGAGATTGAAGGCCGATAAATCCCCAGGGCTTGATAATCTACATCCTAGGGTACTTAAGGAAGTGGCCCTAGAAATAGTAGATGCATTGCTGATCATCTTCCAAAATTCGATAGACTCTGGAACAGTTCCCATGGATTGGAGGGTAGCTAATGTTACCCCACTATTCAAAAAAGGTGGTAGAGAGAAAACGGGGAATTATAGACCGGTATGCATGACATCAGTAGTGGGGGGAAATGCTAGAGTCCATTATAAAAGATGTAATAGCAGAGAACTTGGAAAACAGTGACAGGATCGGACAAAGTCAACATGGATTTACAAAAGGTAAATCATGCTTGACTAACCTACTGGAATTTTTTGAGGATGTAACTGGTAGAATAGATAAGGGAAAACCAGTGGATGTGCTGTATTTGGACTTTCAGAAGGCTTTCAATAAGGTCCCGCATAAGAGACTAGCGTGCAAAGTTAAAGCACATGGGATTGGGAGTAAGTTACTGACTTGGATAGTGAAATGAAGAGTAGATTGCCTTTCAAAAGCTAGGCTTTATTAACCTTAAAAAACCAGCAGTACATATTAAACACCCAGTCTCCACCAAACTGTGGAGAACTGAATTTAAGATGGCCACCACCGGTCACATGACATCAACTAACCAATAAGTTTACAGCATATATCTCAAGGCAGGAAAACAGGCAACCAATTACAATGCTTCTTATAAAACAAGAATAATCACCACATTCACCCCTCCTTTTAAAATATACTTCAACCTAGGCAGCCTTTTCAGTTTACAATTAGTTATTTATGACTAGAACAATACATGTATCATGCCTTCAACAATTTTAAAATTTTACTATTAAATTATTTTAAAAGTCCATTTTTAATCGGTCGACCGGATATCTTGTTCGTGTCGACCTTCTTAGCCTTGGTGGAGTTCCTTGCCCTCCCACACCAGGAGACACAGAAATATCTTCTGCAGGGAGGCTATCAATATCCCGATTATCAACGGTATCCGGATTGGAAGTCCCATTAGAAGGTAAACTGGGAGGGTCATGAACATCCATCGGCGGCAGACTAAGAGAATTGTAAGTGTCTGCAATAGGATTGGAAATATTCGTAGTATCTGTGACGACATCAACATTATCTGAATTATGGCTATTGTTAATGTCCTCAGAAGAGGGCTGGCCACCACAAGGAGCTAAGGCCTAGAAATTCACTTGCGTTTGCGCCCAAATAGGGGCGAAAGAGTGGGTTGCGCCGGAAGTTGCGTCGCGCCCGAAATTAGGTGGGCCCTAACATCGGCGTTAGCCGGTAGCACTGCGCCGGCACCGATGACGTCATCAGTGTGCGCAGTGCCCCGGTACCGCCCGAAACCACGCCGATCCCCATCTTCAGTAGCAGCCGCCTCTTCCGTGGCGGCCGCTAACAACATCGGGAGACCGGGTCCTTACTGCAGCCTTAGCGGGGCGCTTTGAGGTGGAGGTGCGGCCGGCCGCTTTTTCGGCGGCCGCCTGCCCGCACCTCCTTCCCCGGCCTCCTCCACCCCCCCCCTGCGGCATTGCCGGCTGGTTTCCGTGGAGCCCGGCACTTCTCCGTTGTGCCGGGCTCTTTTGCCGGCACTTGCAATCGGGGCTCCGGCCGTTGCAGGCACCTCCCCCTTAAGAGAAGGGGGAGGCCTGCAGTACAGCAGCCTGCCGCACCGCATCGGGTGGTGCAGCGGGACCGGGAGTGCTGAAATTCACTTTCAGCGCCCCAAGCGGGGCGGACACACCCTGTACCAGCGCCCGGTTCCGCTTTGGGGCACTGAAAGTGAATATGGGGTGGGCACAACTGGCTCCGCGGCGGGCGCAAACGTGTTGGCGGGGCTATACCCAATTTCTAGGCCTAAGTCTTTAACTGAAACCGTACTTTCTTTCCCATCTTGGAATCGAATGTGAGCATATTGGGAATTTGCCTCCAATAGCTCCACCTCCTCCACTAAAAGATCATACTTTGACAGTCTAACATGGCGTCGGAGCAGCACAGGTCCCTGCATAGTAAGCCATGAAGGTACCGAATATCCCGTAGTGGATCTCCGTGGATAGTTGAAGAGCCTTTCATGGGGAGTCACATTAGTAGCCATTGAAAGCAATGATCTAATGGAATGCAGGGCATCAGGCAGTACCATTTCCCACTGTGTATTCTTAAGGTTCCGGGATGTCAAAGCCAACATAACTGCCTTCCAGATCACCCCATTGTATCGTTCGCACTGTCCATTACCCTGGGGATTATATGGGGTAGTTCTGCTAGTAGAAATTCCCTGACTCTGGAGGTATTCCTTCAACTGGGAAGACATAAAAAAACTTCCCTGATCCGAATGGATATACGCAGGCATCCCAAAGATGACAAAAAGTTGAGTCAGACATTTGATAACTGTAGCAGCTGATACATCTGCACAAGGAAAAGCAAAAGGGAACCTTGAAAACTCATCCACAACAGTAAATATATATCGATTCTGAGTCGTTGAAGGAAGAGGCCCCTTAAAATCAACGCTCAGACGTTCAAAGGGAGAAGTAGCCTTTATAAGATGAGCTCATTGAGGCTTAAAGAAATTACACCGGGCGCAGACAGAGCATGACGAAGTCATCCGCTTGACGTCTTCAACTGAAAAGGGCAAATTCTTACTGCGTACGAAGTGTATCATCCTCGTAACATCAGGATGGCACAAAGCATTATGAAGATTAATAAGCGTATCTCCGTGATTCACAGAACAATAAGCCCTCGACAGCGCATCAGCGGCAACATTATCCTTCCCCGGACGATAAACTATATCAAAATGGTAGCATGCCAACTCAATCCTCCACCTCATTATTTTATCATTCTTAATCTTTCCAAAATGTTTGACATCAAACATTAAGGACACAGATTTTTGGTCAGTTACTAACATAAAATGTCGCCCAGATAAATAATGTCTCCATTTATGCAGTGCTTCTACTATTGCGTACGCCTCTTTCTCTATTGATGAATGTCTCTTCTCACTATTGTTCAGAGTACGTGAGCAAAAGGCCACAGGTCTTCCATTTTGGTTCAGGGTAGCCCCAATTGCAAAATCGGAAGCATCCATCTCAATCACAAAGGGAACCTGCTCATCAATAGAATGCACAACTGCTCCAAGGATATCCTTTTTAAGATTATCAAAACACATCCTGGCCTCCCATGATAGAGGATATGTCATAACCCGAATAAGGGGCCGGATCTTCTGCGAGAAGTTTGCAATCCAATTAGAATAATAAGAAAACAGTCCAACAACTCGTTGCAAAGCCTTAGAATTAGTAGGGCAAGGTAAATCAATCAGTGGTCGCAGCCATTCTGGATCTGGTTTAATCTTGTTTCCCGAGATAATATACCCCAGTAAATTTACCTCGGTGGTCGAAAAGATACACTTCTCTTTATTGAAAGTTAAGCCAACTTTTCCGCAGCTTGAAGGAATCTTTCTAAATTAAAATCATGCTCCACCCTTGATTTGCCACACACCGTGATGTCATCTAAATATGAAAAGGTGTCAGAGAGAGAGTTATCACTTATAAAAGCATCCATTGCCCGTTGAAAACAGGCGACCCCGTTAGTAACACTGAATGGTACACAGCAAAACTGGTACAGCTTTCCACCAGCTTCAAAGGCCGTATATGGTTGGTCCCTCTTAATGATAGGAATCTGATGATAAGCACTCTTTAGGTCAATAGTGCTAAAAACCTTATATTGAGATACTTTATTGATAAGCTCATCAATCTTAGGCAGGGGGTACGCATCTAATAGAGTATACCTGTTAATAGTTTGAGAGTAGTCTATCACCATTCGCTTCTTATGTCTCTCATTAGTGGTGACAACTACCTGTGCCCGCCAGGGCGAAAAACTAGGTTCAATGATTCCTTCCGATAAAAGACGTTGAACTTCAGAATTAATAAATTCTTTATCCTGACTGCTATACCTTCTTGACTTGGTAGCAATTGGCTTACAGTCCGGCATCAAATTGGAAAAAAGTGATAATGGAGAAATGGATAAAGAAGTTAATCCACAAATAGACAAAGGTGGCTTAGTTCCTCCGAAAGAAAGACAGAGAGACTCATGTAATTGAAGCACATCATGACCAATCAAAATATCCGCACAGAGATTAGGCAGAACAGATAGGTGTATATCAGTATACGTATTACCTAGGAGAATTAATTTCACAAGGCAACAACCAGCTACTTGTGAGGTGAGCGTCGTCTGAGCCATACACACCTGATAGGAAACAGGCGAAATTTTCAAACGCTTCTCCCTCACAAACTGAAGACTTATAAAGCTCTCAGTACTGCCTGTATCTATAAGGGCCTTCACTTCTAACCCATTAACTTGGGCCATAACTATAGCTTTGTTTAGGCCATGGGCAAAGGCGGCAGAAACTGATGCAATAAATGCCCTATCTAAAGGCTGAATGGTCGCAGAGGAGGCAACCGATTTGCAAACACGTGCGTAATGACCTCCCTTGCCGCATTTACTACACACAGCCTCCCGGGCAGGGCACTTCAGACGGGGGTGCCGGGCGTTCCCGCAAAAATAACACTTCTGAATCCTAGAGGCAACAGCTGCCGAAGTAGAAACTGTTTCGGAATCTGGTAAACCACTCCTATTAAGTCCACATAATTCCCTTTCATCCGGAACTGCCGAAACCACGGTCGCAGGCCGATCAAAAAGAGCATAAGAATCCGAACTTCTCTGAGCCAAATCCAATGTAGAGGCTTGCTCAAAAGCACTCTTAAGATCCAAGGTCTTATTTTCTAATAACCGCTGACGAATTGATCTAGACAGTAATCTATATATATAAAGCGATGCTTCTGTCCTTCTGTCTGTCATTCTGTCTGTCATCACGTGTGCGTCTGTCGGGCTATGCGCTCGAAAGTTACAGGGCGTACCTACGCGCGCGTTACCTCGAAAGAAAGCTTACGCTTCCGGGACGGTCGTAAGCGTATTTACTTTTCGGTCGGACGAAAATTGTTCACGCCTTATGCAAAAAACCTTCAAAATTAAACTCATTATCTGCTAGCATTGATTGACTGACGGCAAGGTTCGACCAATCCTGCTCCGTCACGATTGACCAATCCTACAGTACGGTCCCCTGATGGTTGGCCAATCGGTGTGTGTGTGGGCGGGACTATTCGTTTTCATCTCGGGGATGTGGCAGCCATTGTTTAACTACCAGCTCTGACTTCAGCTTCCAGCTCAAATGACTTCAGCTTCCAGCTAAAACTACTTTGAAAGTTAGTATCTCTTTTTAAAATAACATAAGATTTACCAAAAACATTTTATAAGTACTTTCACTTTCATTTTTCAAGCTTTTAAAAGGTAGACAGACAGGGACACAGACAGGGCCCTAAAGCCTGGGACTCGATTTAAAATGTTGCCCAGCACCAGATTCACAAAGGGACACAGACAGGGCCCCAAAGCCTGGCACTCGATTTAAACCGCCTGCCCCAAAACAGCCCTGGCAACGCCGGGCTCCCCCCAGCTAGTCCATTAATAAATGCATCCCGTACCGACTCTTCCTTATGTTCTTCTGCAGACACGGCCTTATAATTACAGTTAGCACCAAGGCGCCGGAGTGCCTGTAAATAAGCATCCAAGGATTCTCCCGCCTGCTGCCTACGGGCAGATAAAAGATGACGTGCAAATACCTCATTTTTGGGTTTAACAAAAATTTTTCCCAACGTAGCAATAGCCAATTCATAAGTTTCACAGTCCAAAATATACTTGTACACATCCGGAGCAATGTAGTTGATTAGTATATCCAACTTTAGAGATTGCTGATCCAACACACCCAAAAGGTTTTTAAATGTACGATACCAATGTTTCCATTGATCATCCACTCCTGCAGAATTAAGGTCAGCATTAAATCGTTCCGGTCGAAGATATCGTTCCATTATAGCAAAAGGTTAATAAATTGAAATGAAGAGTAGATTGCCTTTCAAAAGCTAGGCTTTATTAACCTTAAAAAACCAGCAGTACATATTAAACACCCAGTCTCCACCAAACTGTGGAGAACTGAATTTAAGATGGCCACCACCGGTCACATGACA
Organism: Somniosus microcephalus; assembly: GCF_052327205.1. Taxonomy (NCBI): domain Eukaryota; kingdom Metazoa; phylum Chordata; class Chondrichthyes; order Squaliformes; family Somniosidae; genus Somniosus; species Somniosus microcephalus. Next base: position 404,459 of record NW_028225331.1, on the reverse strand, counting down.
TCAACTAACCAATAAGTTTACAGCATATATCTCAAGGCAGGAAAACAGGCAACCAATTACAATGCTTCTTATAAAACAAGAATAATCACCACAGATAGAAAACTGGTTGGCAGACAGGAAGCAAAGAGTTGGAATAAACGAGTCTTTTTCCGAGTGGCAGGCAGTGACTAGTGGGGTAACGCAGGGATCGGTGCTAGGACCCCAGTTATTCACAATATATATTAATGATCTAGACGAGGGAACTAGATGTAATATCTCCAAGTTTGCAGATGACACAAAGCTGGGTGGGCGTGTGTGCTGTGAGGAGGATGCAGAGAAACGCCAGTATGATTTGGACAGGTTGGGTGATTGGGCAGATGTATGGCAGATGCAGTATAATGTGGATAAATGTGAGGTTATCCACTTCGGTGGCAAAAACAGGAAGGCAGATTATTATCTGAACGGCAACAGATTGGGAGAAGGGGAAGTGCAACGAGACCTGGGTGTCCTTGTGCACCTGTGGCTGAAGGTAAGCATGCAGGTGCAGCAGGCGGTTAAGAAGGCAAATGGTATGTTGGCCTTCATAGCAGGAGGATTTGAGTACAGGAACAAGGATATTTTGCTGCAGTTGTACAGTGCCTTGGTGAGACCACACCTTGAGTATTGTGTGCAGTTTTGGTCACCTTATCTGAGGAAGGATGTTCTTGCCATGGAGGGAGTGCAGTGAAGATTCACCAGACTGATTCCTGGGATGGCAGGAATGATGTATGAGGAGAGATTGGGTCGCTGGAGTTCAGAAGAATGAGAGGGGATCTCATTGAAACTTATAAAATTCTGACAGGAGTGGACAGACTAGATGCAGGAAGGATGTTCCCGATGGTCGGGGAGTCCAGAACCAGGGGTCACAGTCTAAGGATAAGGGGTAAGCCATTTAGGACAGAGATGAGGAGGAATTTCTTCACCCAGAGAGTGGTGAACCTGTGGAATTCTCGACCACAGAAGGCAGTTGAGGCCTATTCATTAAATATATTCAAGAAGGAGTTAGATATATTTCTTAAGGTAAAAGGGATCAAGGGATATGGGGAGAAGGCAGGGACAGGGTACTGAATTTGGATGATCAGCCATGATCTCATTGAATGGTGGAGCAGGCTCGAGGGGCCGAATGGCCGACTCCTGCTCCTATCTTCTATGTTTCTATGTTTAGGCCGCAACTGGAGTATTGCGTCCAGTTCTGGTCACCACACTTTAGGAAGGATGTGAAGGCCCTTGAGAGGGTGCAGAGGAGATTTACCAGAATGGTTCCGGGGATGGGGGATCTTAGCTACAAGGACAGGTTGGAGAAGCTGGATTTGTTTTTATTAGAGTAAAGGAGGTTGAGGGGTGATTTGATAGAGGTATACAAGATTATGACGGGTTTGGATAGGCTAGACGGGGAAAGGCTGTTCCCACTAGTTGATGGTACAAGGACTAGGGGACACAGATTTAAGGTTTTGGGCAAGAGATACAGGGGGATGTGAGGAAAAGCTTTTTTACGCAGCCACTGGTGAGGACCTGGAACTCGCTGCCGACGGAAGTGGTGGAAGCGGAGACACTCAATGTTTTCAAGGGGAGACTGGCTAGGCACTTGAGGGAAATAAACTTGCAGGGCTACAGGGAATAGAGCGGGGGAGTGGGACTGCCTGGATTGCTCTACAGAGAGCTGGCACATACTCGATGGGCCGAATGGCCTCCTTCTGTGCCATTATGACTGACTCTATGACTTGCATTAGAATTTGAGACAGTCTTTTTAATCTGTTAGATTAGGTGAAGCGCAAACATTCCACACGGGGGCCCATCGGATGGCATTGCCTGTTATATCTGTTGTTTGTAAGTTAGGGTCTGGACTTTGTTAATGTATCTTTAATTTGGCCAGTGAAGGCCCAACCTATGTTTCTTCCATTGTTACGAATAACCATCTTATAATCTCCACAGATAGAATTTGGAGTTTGTTTAGCAGAACTGCTTGCGAAGATAATTAAAAGTTAATTAGGAAAAGAGATAGAATGAAAGGAATTTGAGGAGGCTAAGGTATCCACCTTAGAATGGGCCATTTGCTAAATGGAAGTGAGATAGCGACTGGCTGAAGTGAGACAGCTCTGGCTGGGGCCATGATTAAGGGGGACTGGGTCTGGCCTTGTACTTGCTGGGTCAAGGAGGACAGAGACAAGAGAGATAGACACAAGTTCCAAAGGAATAACCTTCAGAAAGATTAAACAAGAAGACAAATTGGATGAAGCAATGAGACCCTCTTTTGGGGAGGGCTTTCATCCAAGAATCGAGACAAAGAACTTGAGCTATCATGGTGTGATGAGGTTTTAGAGGAACCTCGATAGGTTAAATGGTCTTGTCAATAACTTGGCCTCAGGCCCACCCCTAAAAAGTGAATAAAGTGACCCCCCCGAGTGCTTGCCCACACGGACGGTGGAGGGGAGAGCTGAGCAGAAGTTGGGCTGGTCGAACGTTCTTTTGAGAGTGATCCCACACTCACCATCGGAGGTTCTAGAGAGAGAGAGAGAGGTCAGAAACCAGAGAACTGTTCACACACGCCAGCCGTCTGTCTGATCGGGACCGGTGCCAGCTGCTTGTCACGGTCGTATGTTTTTGCTGTATAACCAGCATGTTATATTCCATCTTAAACAATGATTAAACACATTATACCCACCATACTGGTTTGCAGTCGGTCCTGATTATTTGAAAGACTGGAGACAAGCTACTAAATGGCCTAATCTCTACAATTCTGGGGGGGGTCACCATTGACCAGAACCTTAACTGGACCACCCACATAAATACTGTGGCAGCAAGAGCAGGTCAGAGACTGGGTATTCTGCAGCGAGTGTCTCAGCTCCGGACTCCCCAAAGCCATCTACAAGGCACAAGTCAGGAGTGTGATGGAATGCTCGCCACTTACCTGGATGAGTGCAGCTCCAACAACACTCAAGAAGCTCGACGCCATCCGAGGGTACTTAAGGAAGTGGCCCTAGAAATAGTCGATGCATTGCTGGTCATCTTCCAAAATTCGATAGACTCTGGAACAGTTCCCATGGATTGGCGGGTAGCTAATGTAACCCCACTATTTCAAAAAAAGTGGTAGAGAGAAAACGGGGACTTGTAGACCGGTAAGCCTGACATCGGTAGTGGGGAAAATGCTAGAGTCCATTATAAAAGATGTAATAGCAGAGCACTTGGAAAACAGTGACAGGATCGGACAAAGTCAACATGGATTTACAAAAGGTAAATCATGCTTGACTAATCTACTGGAATTTTTTGAGTATGTAACTGGTAAAATAGATGAGGGAGAACCAGTGGATGTGGTGTATTTGGACTTTCAGAAGGCTTTCGATAAGGTCCCGCATAAGAGATTAGCGTGTAAAGTTAAGGCACATGGGATTGGGGGCAAGGTATTGACTTGGATACAGAACAGGTTGGCAGACAGGCAGCAAAGAGTTGGAATAAATGGCTCTTTTTCCGAGTGGCAGGCAGTGACTACTGGGGTACCGCAGGGATCGGTCCTAGGACCCCAGCTATTCACAATATATATAAATGATCTAGACGAGAAAACTAGATGTAATATCTCCAAGTTTGCAGATGACACAAAGCTGCGTGGGCGTGTGTGCTGTGAGGAGGATGCCGAGAAACTCCAGTATGATTTGGACAAGTTGGGTGATTGGGCAGAAGCATGGCAGATGCAGTATAATGTGGATAAATGCGAGGTTATCCATTTTGGTGGCAAAAACAGGAAGGTAGATTATTTTCTGAACGGCAATAGATTGGGAGAAGGGGAAGTGCAACGAGACCTGGGTGTTCTTGTGCGCCTGTCGCTGAAGGTAAGCATGCAGGTGCAGCAGGCAGTTAAGAAGGCAAATGGTATGTTGGCCTTCGTAGTGAGAGGGTTTGAATACAGGAACAAGGATGTCATGCTGCCGTTGTACAGGGCCTTGGTGAGACCACATCTTGAGTATTGTGTGCAGTTTTGGTCGCCTTATCTGAGGAAGGATGTTCTTGCCATGGAAGGAGTGCAGCGAAGATTCACCAGACTGATACCTGGGATGGCAGGAATGACGTATGAGGAGAGATTGGGTCGATTGGGCTTATACTCGCTGGAGTTTAGAAGAATGAGAGGGGAGCTCATTGAAACTTATAAAATTCTAACAGGACTGGACAGACTAGATGCAAGAAGGATGTTCCCAATGGTCGGGGAGTCCAGAACCAGGGGTCACAGACTAAGGATGAGGGGTAGGCCTTTTGGGCAGAGATGAGGAGGAATTTCTTCACCCAGAGAGTGGTGAACCTGTGGAATTCTCTACCACAGAAGGCAGTAGAGGCCAATTCATTAAATATATTCAAGAAGGAGTTGGATATATTTCTTAAGGCTAAAGGGATCAAGGGATATGGAGAGAAGGCAGGGACAGGGTACTGAATTTGGATGATCAGCCATGATCTCATTGAATGGCGGAGCAGGCTCGAGGGGCTGAATGGCCTACTCCTGCTCCTATCTTCTATGTTTCCCTCACTGATTGCGGCTCTTAACCAACACTGACTTTACAAAGAAAGCCCCGCGCGGCAGCCTGGAGCTCGGGCCCAGCGCGCAGGCACGGGGGAGGATGATTGACAGGGGCCCAGGGTGTGTGCTGAGCATGCGCGGTGCGGGCCGGGCGCCTGTGGAGCAGGAGAGGGCGGGGCCATGGGGCGCATGCGCGGGGTCAGTCACAACTCAGCGCGGCGGCCGGAGCGCTGTCTGTAGCGCGGGGGCTTGTGGGGATTGCAGCCGCCATTACTGTTGATTCTTTCAACCAACCTGTGCAGCAGCTGGGGCCTGAAAATCAGCTTCACTGCCCCTGGGCTGGGAAAGAGCGACATGAGACAACATTCTCCCTCTTACCCCTTTCTACACTCCTTTTACAGGGTTTTAGAAGTGGAGCATTTACAGACCGGAAGCTCAGACCAGACATCACGTCAGGATCTGACAGAGTCGCTCGATTCATCAGGACCTGAATATCATCGGCCTTTGTACATGGAAGGAAAGAGCAGCGATCACAGCGTAGACAAACCGCACACGTGTTCCGTGTGTGGACTCGCCTTCAGCCGATCGCTTGACCTTGCGAGACACGTGCTCCGTCACACCGGGGAGAAACCGGGTAAAGGTGGGGACAGCGGGAAGAGATTCAGTTCGCCATCTGCGTCAGATGTCCATCGGCGCAGTCACCCTGGGGACAGTCCGTTCACCTGCTCCGTGTGTGGGAAGGGATTTGTGTATTCATGCAACCTGCTGAGACACCAGCAAGCTCACTCTGATGAGAAACCATTTAAATGTTCTGACTGTGGGAAGAGCTTCAAATGCTCCAAGGATCTGAAGCAACACCAGCTTGTTCACACTGATGAGAGAGCGTTTAAATGTTCTGACTGTGGGAAGAGTTTTAAAAGCTCCGGGGCTCTGACCAAACACCAGCGAGTTCACACTAGGGAGAGGCCATTTCCCTGCTCTGTGTGTGGGAAGGGATTCACTGATTCATCTAACTTGCTGATACACCAGCTTGTTCACACTGATGAGAGACCATTTACATGTTCTGACTGTGGGAAGAGCTTTAAATACTCCCGGGACCTGAAGCAACACCAGCTTGTTCACACAGACGAGAGACCATTTACATGTTCTGACTGTGGTAAGAGTTTTAAAAGGTCTGGGGCTCTGACCAGACACCAACGAGTTCACACTGGGGAGAGGCCATTTCCCTGCTGTGTGTGTGGGAAGGGATTCTTGCAGTCCACCAACCTGCTGGCACACAAGCTTGTTCACACTGATGAGAGAGCGTTTACATGTTCTGATTGTGGGAAGAGCTTTAAAAGCTCCAATGACCTGCTGAGACACCAGCGAGTTCACACTGTTCTGTAGCGCAGGGCCCTGCAGACAGCTGGGGTGACATGAACGTGGAATGGATGAATGTTTTATAAATTCTTGTACTACTGTTTAATCTTTCAATCTGTTGTGCTGATGATTCCCTTGATTTGACCGTTAATGTTATTTTTGTTTTTCTCCTTATCACAGGCAATTGCCTATTAAAAGTCAACCATCACAACCAATAAAACCTGTAACATAACAAAAAAAGTTTAAAGGAAACTTAAATTAAATGAAGATTCTATTTTCGGTGGTGATGATGCACAACAGTCCCTCCGGTACCCACTGGTCACGGAAGGCCTCGAGCGCGCCGGTGGACTGTTCATGTTATTACATTGAATGTACAGCACAGAAACAGGCCATTCGGCACAACTGGTCCATGCCGGGGTTTATGCTCCACACGAGCCTCCTCCGACATATCCTCCTATGTTTATCTGGCTTCGTCTTAAATACATCTATGCCATTCACCTCAACTACTCCTTGTGGGAGTGAGTTCCACATTCTCATCACTCTCTGGGTAAAGAAGTTTCTCCTGAATTCCCTCCTGGATTTATTAGTGCCTTTTATATTTATGGCCCCATAAATATGATGAGATTCTGTTAAGCTGACCAGTACGTTGTTGTACTTTGTCTTTTCTGATGAATGAAACATTACTGAGCCTCTGTACCCGTGTTATGGGATGAAGTGCCAGACAAGTGAAGGCACAACGTCTGGGTGTGAATCTAATAATAACCTCACGGACCATATAGGTGTGATAACCAGACGGGCTTGTGGTTATAGTCTGGTCACAGATGGACTAAATTCCCTGAATTAACAGGAGTTCAGGAGGCGGTCAACAAACAGGTCCAAACAATCCCATTTCCTGAGCGGTAACGAAGCTTGTGTATAAGAACAGGCCACTTAAGCCGTTGTCAGTTGGAACAGACTCGAGAAGATCGCGCGTGAATCCACTGTACTTCTATTCTCCAGATTGAGGGAATTATCACCCGATCTGTGTTATGCTGCGCTCTTAATAAAGTCTGGAGACACAATTTGTGTTCTTGTGAGCTTGATTATCTGGTATCCGAAACCCTGGGACTCCCGATCATTAGAGTCAACCTCAGTGTGTGGAAAGGGATTCCCTGGTGTATCCCACCCGCTGACACACCAGAGTGTCCACAGTGTGACTGCGGTGGGTCGAGTCCACTGTTTACGATGCCTTTAATCACATCCAGGACTGAACCATGTTAATTCAGGCAACTGGGGCTTGTTAATGTTAAGAGCCCCCAATAACTGGGCTGGATTTAAAGATTATTCCCTGTTCTCTCAGTACCAGTGAGCAGAGAGAAGCTGATGTTATAGAATCATAGAGCACAGTAGGATGCCTTTCGGCCCATCGTGCTGGTGCCGGCTCTCTGAAAGAGCGATGCAATTAGTCCCACTGCCCTGCTCTTTCCCCACAGCCCTGCACATTTCTGCTTTTAGTATATATCCAATTCCCTTTTGACAGTTACTATTGAATAGTCAGCAAGAAATCCAATAGGGAATTCAGAAGAAACTTCTTTACCCAGAGAGTGGTGAGAATGTGGAACTCGCTGCCACAGGGAGTGGTTGAAGCGAATAGTATCGATGCATTTAAGGGGAGGCTAGACAAGCCAATGAGGGAGAAGAGAATCGAGGGTTATGCTGATAGATTTAGATGAGGAAAGACGGGAGGAGGCTTGAGTGGAGCATAAACACCGGCATGGACTGGTTGGGCCGAATGGCCTGTTTCTGTGCCGTATATCCGATGTAATCCTATGTCAAGTATCCCAGCTGGCTTAGCTCCAGGCACTTTAGCTCAGTGGGCAGCACTCTCACCTCTGAGTCAGAAGGTCGTGGGTTCAAGTCCCAGTCCAGAGACTTGAGCATAAAAATCTAGGCTGACACTCCAGTACTGAGAGAGTGCTGCGCTGTCAGAGGTGCCGTCTTTCAGATGAGATGTTAAACCGAGGCCCCTGTCTGCTCTTTCAGGTGGATGTAAAAGGTCCCATGGCACTACATTGAAGAAGAGCAAGGGAGTTCTCCCCGGTGTCCTGGGGCAATATTTATCCCTCAATCAACATCACTGAAATAGATTATCTGGTCATTGTCACATTGCTGTTTGTGGGAGCTTGCTGTGCACCAATTGGCTGCTGCATTTCCTACATTACAACAGTGACTACACTTCAGAGGTTCTTCATTGGCTGTAAAGTGCTCTGGGACATCCTGAGGTTGTGAAAGGTGCTATATAAATGCAAGTCTTTCTTTCTCAGCAAGAGGGCGAGTGTCAGTGGTTGGAGGGAGGAGCTCAGTGTTGTCACTGGGTGGGCACAGACAGATTGAAACTAAAAGACAGAGAATGCTGAAGTTTGGAATGATAACACCCAAAGTCAGGAGATGAGCCCTTTGCCTCGATAAGGGAGGTGGTTGCTAAGAGACCCACAGACCTAATAACACTGCAAACTGCTCAGGCAGCAGACTTGTTGCAACGTGTGAGGTCACGAGTGAGTTGGTGCACAGACAACAGAGCCTTGGGCATTCCTGAGAGACACAAACTGGTTCTGTAACCGGGAGAACAGGTTGAGGGAGTCACCCTACGTGGGACGGCTCGTCTGAGGTGTTAACACAGAGTCAGCTTGGGAATGGGATGATCAATGAATCATAGAATCATAGAAATTTACAGCACAGAAGGAGGCCATTCGGCCCATCTTGTCCGTGCCGGCTGACGAAGAGCTATCCTCCCTAATCCCACTTTCCAGCACTTGGTCCGTAGCCTTATAGGTTACGGCACTTCAAGTGCATATCCAAGTACTTTTTAAATGTGATGAGGGTCTCTGCCTCTACCACCCTATCTAGGCCCCTCATAATTTTATACACCTCAATTAGGTCTCTCCTCAGCCTCCTCCGTTCCAAAGAAAACAACCCCAGCCATCTCTGCTTATAGCCAAAATTCCCCAGACCAGGCAACATCCTCGTAAATCTCCTCTGCACCCTCTCTAGTGCAATCACATCCTTCCTGTAATGTGGTGACCAGAACTGCACGCAGTATTCTAGCTGCGGCCTAACTAGTGTTTTATACAGTTCAAGCATAACCTCCCTGCTCTTATATTCTGTGCCCCGGCTAATAAAGGCAAGTATCCCGTGTGCTGTCTTAACCACCTTAACTACCTGTCCTGCTACCTTCAGGGATCTGTGGACATAAGAACATAAGAAATAGGAGCAGGAGTAGGCCAATCGGCCCCTCGAGCCTGCTCTACCATTCAATGGCTGATCTGATCCTAACCTCAAATCTACTTTCACTCTGCATCCACCCGAACCCATGTGATCTCCCGGGAGAGGTGAAAAACCAGATAAAGACCCAATGGCCAATTTGGGAGAAAAAAATCTGGGAAATTCCTCTCCGACCCATCTAGGCGATCGAAATTCTTCCAGGAGATCACTCTGTCCCTATATTTTCTACAGTACTTACCTTCTGTAAAGGCGATCTCCACCCCAGCCAGGAACAGGAATAAAACCATCTCCTGAAATCTAACACAGAATTAGAACACAGTAGGAGCAGAACCAGGCTACACGGCCCCTGGGCCCACTCCACTACCCACAGGGCCATGACCATTCTGAACCTAGACTCGTCCAATTTCCTGCCCGCTCCCCGTAACCCTTAATTCCCTTTACTTCTAGGAAACTATCTATTTCTGTTTTAAATTTATTTAATGTTGCAGCTTCCACAGCTTTCTGGGGCAGCAAATTCCACAAACCTACCACCCTCTGAGTGAAGAAGTTTCTCCTCATCTCAGTTTTGAAAGAGCAGCCCCTTATTTTAAGATTATGCCCCCTAGTTCTAGTTTCACCCATGATTGGGAACATCCTCACCGCATCCACCCGATCAAGCCCCTTCACAATCTTATATGTTTCCATAAGATCGCCTCTCATTTTTCTGAACTCCAATGAGTAGAGTCCCAATCTACTCAACCTCTCCTCATATGACCACCCGCTCATCCCCGGGATTAACTGAGTGAACCTTCTTTGTACTGACTCAAGAGCAAGTATGTCTTTTCTTAAGTATGGACACCAAAACTGTATGCAGTATTCCAGGTGCGGTCTCACCAATACCTTGTACAACTGCAGCAATACCTCCCTGTTTTTATATTCCATCCCCCTAGCAATAAAAGCCAACATTCCATTGGCCTTCTTGATCACTTGCTGCACCTGCATACTAACCTTTTTGAGTTTCGTGCACTCCAAGGTCCCTCTGATCCTCTGCACTTCTCAGTGTCCTACCATTTATAGTGTATTCCCTTGCCTTGTTAGCCCTCTCCAAATGCATTACCTCACACTTCTCCAGATTGAATTCCATTTGCCACTGTTCTGCCCACCTGACCAGTCCCTTGATATCTTCCTGCAGTCTGCAGCTTTCTTCTTCATTATCAACCACACGGCCAACTTTTGCATCATCTGCAAACTTCTTAATCATACTTCCTACATTCAAGTCCAAATCATTGATTTATACCACAAAAAGCAAAGGACCCAGTACTGAGCCCTGCGGAACCCCACTGGAAACAGCCTTCCAGACACAGAAACACCCTTCGACCATTACCCTTTGTTTCCTGCCTTTGAGCCAAATTTGGATCCAACTTGTCACTTTGCATTGGGTCCCATGGGCTTTTACTTTCTTCACCAGTCTGCCATGTAGGAGCTTATCAAAAGCCTTGCTAAAATCCATATAGACTGCATCAAACGCACTACCCTCATCGATCCTCCTTCTTACCTCCTCAAATAATGCAATCAGGTTAATCATACTTCCTACATTCAAGTCCAAATCATTGATTTATACCACAAAAAGCAAAGGACCTTGGAGTGCATGTCCACAGATCTCTGAGGGTAGCAGGCCAGGCACATAAGGTGGTTAAGAAGGCTTACGGAATGCTTGCCTTTATTAGCTGTGGCATAGAATACAAGAGCAGGGAGGTTTATGCTTCAACTGTATAAAACACTAGTTAGGCCTCAGCTAGAGAACAGCGTGCAGTTCTGGTCACCACATTACAGGAAGGATGTGATTGCACTAGAGAGGGTACAGAGGAGATTTACAAGGGTGCTGCCGGGAGTAGAGAATCTTAGCTCTGAGGAAAGACTGGATAGGCTGGGTCTGTTTTCCTTGGAACAGAGGAGGCTGAGGGGGAGAACTTATTGAGATGTATAAATTTATGAGGGGCATAGATAAAGTGGATAGAAAGGACCTATTTCCCTTAGCAGAGGGGTCAAAAACCAAGGGGCACAGATTTAAAGTAATTGGTGGAAGGTTTAGAGGGGATTTGAGGGGAAATGTCTTCACCCAGAGGGTTGTGGGGGTCTGGAACTCACTGCCTGAAAGGGTGGTAGAGGCAGGAACCCTAACCACATTTAAAAAGTACTTGGATGTGCACTTGGGATGCTGTAACCTGCAGGGCCACGGACCAAGAGCTGGGAAGTGGGAATAGGATGGATAGCTCTTTGTTGGCCGGCGCGGACACGATGGGCCGGAATGGCCTCCTTCCGTGCTGTAGGTTTCTATGATTCTATGAAACGGCCCTCAACAAAAGTCACGAATTACATCCTCCGCAGCTGTAACCGGTGGACTATCTCTCTTCATCCTTCTTGACCTGCCTGCGAGCTTCCCCACGGTTGATCACACCATCCTCCTCCAACGCCTCTCCTCCATTGTCCAAAGCAAACTCATTTGCTACTTGGCCCTAAACAGACAATACAACATAGCTGATTACCTGACCATGGTAAAGGGTAACAAACTGAGAAGAACCTTGACAAGGTACAGACTTAGCGAACATAGCCTAGCGATCGAAAAAGGCAGACACAGGCAGACCAGGCTGCCAAGAGAAGACAGGATATGCTCTCACTGCAGTCAGGGAGTAGTGGAGACAGAGATGCACTTCCTCACAGCCTGTGGAAAATATCAGGGCATCAGGGAGAATTTCTACCAAAAATTCTCACAAATATGCCCTGAATTCAGAAATCTGAATGACAACCAAAAACTCCCATTCCTACTGGGGGAGGAGAGAAGCTGTGTAACACTGGCGGCACACTATGTTACAGCTTGCCATGAACAGAGGGACAACCAGTAAACTAAGAAAAGAGTATATATAAACAATGCGAATGTATATTTATACACTCAGGGATATACCTGTTTATACACTGTATGAATAGAACTGCGTTTATGTGTTCAACCATAAATGTATTTTGATGCTTTGGCAACATAAGATGTACCTTATCATGCCAATAAAGCGATTTGAATTGTGAATTGTGAATTGTGATTACAGGATAGTCGCTGAGCCAGACCCCCAAAACAAGCTCGTGGAACAGGAAACATTGAGACATCTGATTGATAGACTTTATTTCACAAATCAATGGTAAAAGGGAGCTGTTGACAGTGGCAGAAGGTGGGTGGTGGTGTTCCACAAGGATCAGTGCTGGGTCCACTGTTGTTCACAACTTATATTAATGATTTAGACTTTGGAATCAAAAACACCATTTCTAAATTTGCGGATGACACCAACTTTGGGGAATAGTCAACACTGATGAGGACTGCAACAAATTACAGGAGGACATTAATAAACTTGCAGAATGGGTATATAATTGGCAAATGAAGTTCAACACAGATAAACGTGAGGTATTACATTTTGGTAGGAAGAATGGGGAGGTCACTTATCACTTGGAGGGTGTGAGTCTAGGTGGGGTAGAGGAACAAAGGGATCTCGGAGTACAAATACACAAATCACTAAAAGTTGCGACACAGGTTAGCAAGGCCATAAAAAAGTAAACCAAGCACTAGGGTTTATTTCTAGAGGTATAGAATTGAAAAGTAGTGAAGTTATGCTAAACCTGTATCGAACCTTGGTTAGACCACACTTAGAGTACTGCGTACAGTTCTGGTCACCACATTATAAAAAGGATATAGAGGCACTGGAGAGGGTGCAGAGAAGATTTACAAGGATGATACCAGAAATGCGAGGGTATACATATCAGGAAAGGATGAACAGGCTGGGTCTCTTTTCTCTTGAAAGTAGAAGGCTGTGGGGTGACCTAATAGATGCGGATAACGAGAGAATGTTCCCACTTATGGGGAAGAGTATAACTAGAGGCCTCAATATAAGATAGTCACCAAGAAATCCAATAGGGAATTCAGAAGAAACTTCTTTACCCAGAGAGTGGTGAGAATGTGGAACTCGCTGCCACAGGGAGTGGTTGAAGCAAATAGTATCGATGCATTTAAGGGGAGGCTAGACAAGCATATGAGGGAGAAGGGAATAGAGGGTTATACTGATAGATTTAGGTGAGGAAAGACGGGAGGAGGCTCGAGTGGAGCAGAAACACGGCATGGACTGGTTGGGTCGAATGGCCTGTTTCTGTGCTGTATATCCTATGTAATCATATGTAACGTAGTGAAAACGTCCCAAGTCACTTCACAGGAGTGCCATCAGACCAAATTTGACACTGACTCATATAAGGACATTTTAGGGCAGGTGACCAAAAGCTTGGTGAAAGTCTTAGAGGACAGCGAGGTAGAGAGGCGGAGAAGTTTAGGGAGGGAATTCCAGAGCTTAGGGCCCAGGCAGCTGAAGGCACGGCCGCCAATGGTGAAGCGATGGATATCAGGGATGTGTAAGAGGCCAGAATTGGAGGAGCGCAGAGATCTCGGGTTTGTAGGGGCTGGAGGAGGTTACAGAGATAGGGAGGGGCCCGAGGGATTTCAACGCGAGGATGAGAATTTAAAAATCGAGGTGTTGCTGGGGCGGGAGCCAATGTAGGTCAGCGAGCACAGGGGGCGATGGGTGAACGGGACTTGGTATGAGTTCGGACACGGGTAGCAGAGTTTCGGATGACCTCAAGTTTATGGCCAACATTCAGGACAAGATCCTTGGATAAGAAGAGCCTCTGCTTTCCTGTTGGCGGTGTCGCTGGTTATGCTGGTTGCCCTCCTAATGATGAGGCGTTTAGTCGAGAGAACCCTTGAGATAAGTTCAGAAAAGATAAAAGATGATGGGAATGTTGGCTCTGGCCAGAAAATAGGCTCCGAGGCCCCAAAAAGAAGGTTGTTGATGAGCCGCGAAGGTGCAGAATTGTTAGAACATAAACATTAAGAGCAGGAGTAGGCCATTTGGCCCCTCGAGCCTGCGCCGCCATTCAATAAGACCATGGCTGATCATCGACCTCAACTCCACTTTCCCGCCCGATCTCCATATCACTTGATTCCCCTAGAGTCCAACAATCTATCGATCTCAGCCTTGAATATACTCAAAGACTCAGCATTCACAGCCCTGTGGGGCAGAGAATGAAAACTGGAAAAATCTCGAGGTGTTGAAAGTGGTGGGATTTAATTCTGCCGAACTCAGGATTTGTTCTCCAGGGATTGGTTACATTTTGAAATGAAATGGGATGAAAAATGCTGGTAACAGTAGTCTGCAGGAATTGAACTTGCACGGATGGATTTCTGCTCCATCGCCTTAACCAGTCGGCCACGACTACTGGCTCTGCGAAGATTTCAATGTTACTCAGAATAAAATAGCAATCATCCATCGCTCTGCAGCAAAAGAGCACTCAGTCCCGAAACAGTCTCCACTCAAGAAATTTCTCAAAGAGACAATCTCCTCTCGCATTTTTTACTCTTCTATTTTTCTCTCTTGCTTTTTAACACGAAGCAATTTAATAACTATTTCACATCTTAAAGACGCATTTTGTCCCATCGCAGAATTGAACCCCGTTCAACTGGCGACAATACTTCACTAAACTGATGAAAGTCACTGCTGTGCGTTCTCTGCAGAAGCTCAGAGCAAGAATGGCGCTGTGGACAGACCTGGGCTCATTCACCAGCCCCAGAGGGGGGAGTGAGCAGGGAGAGGGAAACAAAGAGCGAGAGAGACACTGAGAGAGAGACACTGAGAGAGAGAAAGGGAGACACAAAGAGAGAGACTGAGAGAGAGAAAGGGAGACACAGAGAGAGAGACACTGAGAGAGAGACACTGAGAGAGAGACACTGAGAGAGAGACACTGAGAGAGAGAAAGGGAGACACACAGAGAGAGACACTGAGAGAGAGACACTGAGAGAGAGACACAGAGAGAGAGAAAGGGAGACACAGAGAGAGAGACACTGAGAGAGAGACACTGAGAGAGACACACAGAGAGAGAGAAAGGGAGACACAAAGAGAGAGACTGAGAGAGGGACACTGAGAGAGAGACACTGAGAGAGAGAGACACTGAGAGAGAGACTGAGAGAGAGACTGAGAGAGAGACACAGAGAGAGACACTGAGAGAGAGACTGAGAGAGACACTGAGAGAGGGACTGAGAGAGAGACACTGAGAGAGAGACACTGAGAGAGAGACTGAGAGAGACACTGAGAGAGAGACACTGAGAGAGAGACACTGAGAGAGAGACTGAGAGAGAGACACTGAGAGAGAGACACTGAGAGAGAGACTGAGAGAGAGACACTGAGAGAGAGACACTGAGAGAGAGACTGAGAGAGAGACCATATCTATACCCTTCACACCCTCATTGAAAAACATATACACCAAACAAAAAATGGGAAAATATTCGCCTGTTTCATCGACTTCAAGGAAGCCTTTGACTCTATATGGCACGAAGGGCTCTATTATAAACTTCTTCAGTGTGGAATAGGGGGCAAAGTCGATGACCTTATTAAATCAATGTATCTGAAAAACAAATGCGGGGTCAAAATTGGAGAAAAACGCACCGATTTCTTCACCCAGAGAAGAGGCGTCCGGCAGGGCTGCAATTTGAGCCCGACCCTGTTCAACATATACATAAATGAATTAGCAGACATGCTGGAGCAAAGCGAGTCACCAGGTCTCCGTCTCCTGGATGGAGAAGTGAAATCCCTGTTCTATGCGGACGACCTGGTTCTGCTGTCTCCCACAGAACAGGGATTACAGCAACAACTAGACCTACTCGACAAATACTGCCAAAATTGGGCTCTAACAGTAAATTTAAAGAAAACCAACATCATGATTTTTCAAAAAAGGCCCAGATGTCAGGAAAACAAATACCAGTTTACCCTCAGTGATACCACTATAGGACACACTATGAGCTACACCTACCTTGGTCTAACTATTACAGCATCAGGGAGCTTCAGCATAGCAGTGAATGCACTAAAAGAAAAAGCCCGAAGAGCCCTATATGCAATAAAAAGAAAATTCTACAACATCCAAATCCCAATCAAAATCTGGCTAAAATATTTGACAGCATAATCCTGCCCATTGCACTGTACGGTAGTGAAGTATGGGGCCCGCTAAATCACCAAAGCTACACTAAATGGGAAAAACACACAATAGAAGCCCTACATGCAGAATTCTGCCGAAGCATCCTTCACACCCAAAGAAAAACGCCAACAAATGCATGCAGAGCCGAACTAGGCAGATACCCACTGATAATAAACATCCAAAAACGAGCACTAAACTTCCTAAATCACCTCAAATCTAGCTCCCCAGACACCCTTCATTTCAAAGCCTTTCAGACCCAAGAGCTAAACCCAGAAAAGAGCCCCCTGAGTCAGCTGCTACTGAAAATAAGTACTCAGCCGGACCCTGACCAGCCCCAGACCAACACAGCCGTCCAAACACCAATCCGAGTGAACCAAATCATTAAACAATGCAAAGAAACCTACCTGGAACATTGGAACAAAATAACCGAAAGCCAAAGCAGATTAGAATGTTACCGGGCCCTAAAAAGAGAATATAAACTGGCAGACTACCTCACGACCATCAGAGACACAAAACAGAGACAGACCCTCACCAGGTACAGACTAAGCGACCACCAACTGGAAATTGAAAAAGGCAGATACAAGAAATCCTGGCAGCCTAGAGAGAATAGAATATGCGATCAATGTCTGGCCGGCGAGGTTGAAACAGAAATGCATTTCCTCCTAAAATGCGAAAAATTCAACACATTAAGAAACATATTATTCAACAAGCTAAGCCAAACAACCCCAGATTTCAAGGAATTGGATGACCTGTCAAAATTGAGATTAGTCCTGGGAGAAGGAGACAGACCATACCTTGGGGCCAAATATGTAACAACATGTCACAACCTGAGGACTGTTTAAAATTAAGACTGTTTAAAATTAATATTGAACGTACCAAATGAAGTACAAAGACTGTTTAAAATTAATATTGTTTAAAAGTAATATTGTATGTACCCAACAAATGTCAAATCGATTGACACCTACAGAATGTTGGAAAACTGTACCTTTTTGCTATGTAAGCTTTGGCAATATGGTTCTCTGTAAACTTTCATGCCAATAAAGCATTTGAATTGGAATTGGACTGAGAGAGAGACTGAGAGAGAGACACTGAGAGAGAGACACTGAGAGAGAGAGACTGAGAGAGAGAAAGGGAGACACAAAGAGAGAGACTGAGAGAGGGACAAAAGAGAGAGACAGAGCGAACATGTCGGGGAATTGAATCCTCACCACGATACTATCAGGGACCTGGTAGAGGAAGTAGTTATACAGTGCTTGAGACAGAGACTCGAACACACACACACACACAGACATGTGTGTCTGCTCTCTCTATATGTGTCGTTATGTCTCATAAGCTTTTCTGAGTTTCATGGATTCATAGAAACTTACAGCCCAGAAGGAGGCCATTCGGCCCGTCATGCCTGTGCTGTCCTATTGAAAGAGCAGTCGTGCTCAGTCCCACCCCCCGCTTTTTGTCCGTAACCCTGTTAATCTCTTTCTCTCTGTCACTCTCTCCCTCCTCCGTGCCCCACACAAAAGGGAGAGGGAAACAGAGAGAGAGAGAGAGCTCTATACTAATGAGGAACTGGTGCAGGAGTTGTTACACAGTTCTTCGTATGACAGTAAATCTTTTAAAATTACTTTAGTTGATTTTTTTTCTGTTCTACTTTTCCAAGGAGGTTTTTAAGGGGTTGCCCAAAGGTTTAAAATTTGGAATGTTAAAATCATCCTCCCTGTCAGGGAATTGAACCCCGGTCTCCCACGTGACAGGCGGGGATACTCACCACAATACTAATGATGAAGTGATACATACAGTTTGCCAGAGCAAGAATCGAGCTGTGCACAGAACTTGACAAATGAGAAAGGCAGAGAGAGAGACAAGGACAAAGACAGTGACAGCGACAAAGAGAGAGGCAGTCAGAGAGAGAAAGACACAGACATACTGAGAGAAACAAACAGAGACAGACAGAGAGAAACAGACAGAGAGAAACAGACAGAGACAGACAGAGAGAAACAGACAGAGACAGACAGAGAGAAACAAACAGAGACAGACAGAGAGAAACAGACAGAGACAGACAGGGAGAAAGAGACAGACATAGAGAAACAGACAGAGACAGACATAGAGAAACAGACAGAGACAGACATAGAGAAACAGACAGAGACAGACAGAGAAACAGACAGAGACAGACAGAGAGAAACAGACAGAGACAGACAGAGAGAAACAGACAGAGACAGACAGAGAGAAACAGACAGAGACAGAGAGAAACAGACAGAGACAGACAGAGAGAAACAGACAGAGACAGACAGAGAGAAACAGACAGAGACAGACAGAGAGAAACAAACAGAGACAGACAGAAAGAAACAGACAGAGAGAAACAGACAGAGAGCCATACAGAGAGAGATAAAGAGAGAGACAGACACAGAGACATTCAGAGAGAGAGAGACAGACAGAGAGACAGACAGAGTGAGAGACAAAAAAGGAGGCGCATGACAAATGTGCAACAGAGACAGAAAGAGAGAGAAAAAGAGAGTGAGAGAATGAGATGGAAACCACTAGTCAGACAGAGAGAGGTGGAGACTGAAAGATGTAAAAACATTTCACGATCCCTTTGCTTCATTAGTTGAGAGTGACAGAGAGAGTGAGAGAATAATGCAGATTCAGCAGATGCCAAAATAGCACTTTAAGAATTACCTGCGAGCTATTTCTTTCCATATCAAAAACATCTCATTGTTTGTTGGAGAATCAGCAGATGACAAATGAGTGTCGTTGAGCAGGATGAAAGGAAATGGATCTTAAATTAAAGAGTTACCAGGAGTGGGGTTCAAACCCGCGAGGGCATAAACCCACTGGATCATAAGTCCAACGCCTTAACCACTCGGCCATCCTGGTGCTGTTAACATTTGTAGGCTGTCTCTGTGAGAATCGGGGCTTCAAGCCCCACCCTGCCACAGAGTTGAGCAGAGCAGAGATTTCCTCGGTGACAGGACAGGTTAACAAAGCAGTTAATAAAGCAGATGGGATCCTGGGCTTTATAAATGGAGGCACAGAGTACACAAGCCAGGAAGTTATGCTAAACCTAAATAAAACACTAGTTCGGTCCCAGCTGGAGTATTGTGTCCAATTCTGGGGAAGCACACTTTAGGAAGGAGGTGAAGGCTGAGGAAAGTATCCCCGCTTGTTACCCGAGTGACCGGCAGACACACAGACAGAAACAGAAAGTCCCACATGTACACAGACAGACATACACATCAACACAGACACACACATAGAGTGACTTAGATATTGAGAGAGAGAGAGACAGACAGGTAGAGAGAAACACTGTCAGTAATTTGCCTGAATTCTGTTCTGTTTCCGACCGTATATTTGCTGAATACTTGCAGATCAATGAAAACGAGAAAAATCACGAGGTGTTGAAAGTTGTGGGATTTAATTCCGCCTAACTCAGGATTAGTTCTCCAGGGACTTTGTTGCATTTTGAAATGAAATGAAAAATGTTGGAATCGTCGTCGGCAGCATTCAAACTTGCGTGGGGAGACCCCAATGAATTTCTAGTCCATCGCTTTAACCACTTGGCCACGACTACTGGGTTTGTGTGACTTTTAGGACAGAGATGAGGAGGAATTTCTTCACCCAGAGAGTGGTGAACTTGTGGAACTCTCTACCACAGAAGGCAGTGGAGGCCAATTCATTAAATATATTCAAGACGGAGTTGGATATATTTCTTAAGGCTAAAGGGATCAAGGGGTATGGGGAGAAGGCAGGGGCAGGGTACTGAGTTTGGACGATCAACCATGATCTCATTAAATGGCGGAGCAGGCTAACGAGGAAATGACATGTGCAGAGCTTGCCAGAGCAAGAATCGAGCTGTGAACACAACTGGACAAATGAGAAAGACAGAGAGAGACAGAGAGAGAGACAGGGACAAAGAGAGAAAGGGAGAGACAATCAGAGAGAGAGACAGACAGAGAGAGAAAGACAGAGAAAGAGACAGAGAGAGAAAGACAGAGAGAGACAGACAGAGAGGGCCAGAGACAGGCAAAGAAAGACAGAGGACCATACAGAGAGAGATAGACAGAGAGACACAGACAGTGAGAGACAGAAAGAGAGAGAAAAAGAGAGTGAGAGAATGAGATGGAAACAGATAGTGAGACAGAGAGAGGTGGAGACTGAAAGACGTAAAAACATTTCACGATCCCTTCTCTTTGTTAGTTGAGAGTTACAGAGAGAGAGAGAAAAATGCAGATTCAGCAGATGACAAAATATCACTAAGAATTACATATGGGATCTTTCTTTCCATATCTATAAACATCTCATTGTTTGTTGGAGAATCAGCAGAATGAAAGGAAATGGATCTTAAATTAAAGAGTTACGAGGAGTGGGGTTTGAACGCACGTGGTTATAAACCCATTGGATTTTAAGTCCAACACTTTAACCACTCGGCCATCCTGGTGTTGGGATTGCTTGTGGACTGTGTCTGAGAGAATCGGGCCTTCAAGCTTCACCTTGCCACAGAGTTGAGCAGAGCAGAGCGAGACACACAGACCGACACAGAGAGAGACACACACATAGTCACACAGACACAGACAGACACACAGACATAGCGAGACACACACATAAACACACAGACACAGACAGACACACAGACACAGAGAGAGACACACAGACCGACACAGAGAGACACACAGACACAGAGAGGGTACAGAGAAGATTTACAAGGATGATACCAGAAATGCGAGGAAAGGATGGACCACTGCCAAATTAGTTTAAACCCTGATTTGCCTGATTGTGGTTCTATTTCCGACCATATATTTCGTGCATACTTGCACAATGAAAAAGTGAAAAACTTTGAGGTGTTGAAAAGTGTGGGATTTAATTCCGCCCAACTCAGGATTAGTTCTCCAGGGATTTGGTTACATTTTGAAATGAAATGGGATGAAAAATGCTGGAACTGTAGTCGGCAGGATTCAAAACTGCACAGAGAGACCCCAATGGATTTCTAGTCCAACGCCTCAACCACTCAGCCATGACTACTAGGTCTGTGAGACGTTAAATGTTGCCCAGATAAAATCGCAATCATCCATCACTCTATACCATAAGAGCACTTCGCCCCGAAACAGTCTATATTGAAGAAACTTTTAAAGAGACAATCCTCTCTCGCAATTTTCACTCTTCTGTTTTTCACTGTAGCTTTTTAACTTGAATTTACACTGGGATACATCATTACAGACTGATATCTTAGAAATGCTCACATCCCGTTTGAGGAATTAGAGCCCCGGTCTCCCACGTAACAAGTGGGGATACTTCACTATATTTTACAAGGAACTGACGGAAGACACTGCTGTGCAGTCTCTGCTAAGCACAGAGCAAGAATCGCGCAGTGAACAGACCTGGGCTCATTCACCAGACCCAGAGGGAGGAGTGAGCAAGGAGAGGGATGTGATGAAATATTCCATTCATCACTGCCTGTGACTGTGGTCGGTTTCAGTGTCATTTCCCTTCCCCCAGTCCTCATTGTATTGTTTATTGGAATGTGCTGGAATGTGCTGTGTGTGTAGGGCTCCGCCCATACCTGGCCCCTTTTGTAAGCTAGCTCAGTCTGGCCTCAGTCTCCAGAAGGAAGATACCTCTCTCTCTTACGTGTTACTTTCTAAGTTAATAAAAGCCTTGTTTTGTTTCGCTAACATCGAGTCTCGGAATTATTGAGGCACATCAATTTTATTAACTTATTTTTCAACACTATGGATCAACTCCTGAAACCCGAACGTTTGGATTTGGATCAACATGCTCCGGACGCATCAGCACGCTTCGGACACTGGTTTGAGTGTATGGAATTCTTCCTGGACAATTCCGCAGCCGTCAAAGACGCTACGGACGCTGCGAGGATGAGACTCGGAATTCTGTGGAATTGGGTAAGCCACCGGGTTTACCCCCTCATCCAAGACGCCGATACGTACCTGGCCGCCTGCGACATCTTAAAGGCGCATTACCAGCAGCCTACGAATGAGGTGTATGCTAGGCATCTGCTCGCTACTCGCGCACAGCGACCTGGGGAATCGGTGGAGGAGTTCCTAAGCACCCTGAAAATGCTTGGCAAAGACTGCAAGTGCCGAGATGTAAAAGCCGCAGTGTACACTGACGAGCTTGTTCGCGATGCCTTTATCACAGGCCTCAGCTCCACTTACATCCGGCAAAGACTGCTGGAAAAAACGGGGTTGGACCTGAAACAGGCTGCGGACACCGCGCGATCCCTGGATGTGGCCCAGAGAAACTCGGACGCCTACTCTTCAGCCCGCGCCGTCCACGCCGCCACGTGTGCACCGAGGGCGCCGCCATCTTGGAAGGCATCTTCCCCGCCCGGCAGCCCGACACCGGCGGGGCCCCGCTCTCCCCCCAGAAGCCCTACGACAGCCGCGACGCGTCAGGGACCCAACTGCTACTTCTGCGGGCAGCCAAAACACACCAGAAACCTGTGCCCGGCGAAAGGCACCACCTGCTTTAAGTGCGGTAAGAAGGGGCACTTTGGGAAGGTGTGCAGAGGGAACCCCGCCGGAAAACCAACCGCCGGAAAACCCGCCACCGCCGCGTGTGCGCCGTGGGAGCGGCCATCTTGGACGCCATCTTGCCCGACCTCGTGGGGTCCGCCATCTTATGAGCAGACAGCGTGGATGCCATCTTGTATCGATCAGGGCCCTACAGTGGCATTGGTCACAGTGGACCAGACCAGGCCGCACCCGCTATCCAAATCAATGGTGGACATCGAGGTAAACGGGTGCCGGGTTAAATGTTTAATTGACAGTGGAAGCACGGAGAGTTTTATCCACCCTGAACTGGCACAGCAACTCTCCCTAAAGGTGGTCCCTGCTCAGGGTACCATCTCTATGGCTGATAAAACCCAGACATCGACCATTCTGGGTTACTGCACGGTACAATTGGGCATTAACGGAACTGTATACGATAATTTTAAAGTATTAATCATGAAGAACCTATGTGCGAGCGTGATCTTGGGCCTGGATTTCCAGTGCAACCACCAAAGCATCACGCTCAAGTACGGTGGGTCCCAGCCGCCCCTCACAGTGTGCGGTCTGGCTACCCTGAAGGTAAAGCCGCCTTCGCTATTCGCGAACCTTACCCCTAACTGCCGGCCAATAGTGACCAAAAGCAGGAGGTACAGCTGGGAGGACAGGCGGTTTATCGCGACCGAGGTAGACAGGCTCCTGAAAGAGCGCATTATTGAACGCAGCAACAGCCCGTGGCACGCCCAAGTGGTAGTGGTAAGGGGTAGCGAGAAGAAATGGATGGTGATCGACTATAGTCAAACAATCAACAGGTACACCCAACTAGACGCCTACCCGCTACCCCGCATATCAGAAATGGTGAACCAAATCGCCCAATACCGGGTGTTCTCCACCATCGACCTCAAGTCAGCGTACCACCAGCTCCCTATCAGACCAGAGGACCGCCCGTACACTGCCTTCGAGGCAAACGGACGCCTCTACCAATTCCTCAGAGTCCCCTTTGGGGTGACGAATGGGGTCTCGGTTTTTCAGAGGGAGATGGACTGCATGGTCAATGACCACCACTTGCAGGCAACCTTCCCCTACCTCGACAACGTCACCATCTGCGGCCACAATCAGCAGGATCACAACTCGAACCTCGAGAGGTTCCTGGAAACTGCACAAAAACTCAACCTCACCTACAACGAGGACAAGTGCGTTTTCAACACCACGCGCCTCTGCATACTAGGCAGCGTGGTGGAGAATGGGGAAATCGGACCAGACCCCGACCGATTGCGCCCCCTACGGGAGCTGCCCCTGCCCAACACTCCCAAAGCCCTGAAAAGGTGCCTGGGGTTATTTTCTTATTATTCCCAATGGGTCCCCAACTACTCCGACAAAGCCCGCCCCCTCTTGAAAGCATCCTCTTTTCCGCTCTCTGCTGAGGCCCACGCCGCCTTCAAAAGCATTAAGCAGGATATTGAGCAGGCCACGCTACAGGCAGTGGACGAGAACACTCCATTTCAAGTGGAAAGTGATGCGTCTGACTTCGCCTTGGTGGCCACCCTCAACCAGGCGGGGCGGCCCGTAGCTTTCTTCTCAAGGACCCTCCAAGGGCCTGAGATCAGACACTCCTCCGTGGAAAAGGAGGCCCAAGCCATCGTGGAGGCAGTGCGCCACTGGCGCCACTACCTAGCCGGCAAACGCTTCACCCTACTTACCGACCAGCGGTCGGTAGCGTTTATGTTCAATAATAAACAGAGGGGGAAGATTAAAAATGATAAGATTCTTAGGTGGCGGATCGAGCTCTCCACCTTCGAGTACGACATCATTTACCGGCCAGGGGCCCTTAACGAATCCCCTGACGCCCTCTCACGAGGGATGTGTGCCAGCGCCACCGGGGATCGGCTACAGACCCTCCACAACGACCTCTGCCACCCAGGGGTCACGCGGCTGTTCCACTTCATAAAGTCCTGTAACTTACCCTACTCAATTGAGGAAGTTCGGTCTCTGACCAGGAACTGCCGCACTTGCGCTGAGTGCAAGCCTCGGTTCTACCGCCCAGATAGAGCCCACTTAATCAAAGCTACACGGCCCTTTGAGCGGCTCAGCTTAGATTTCAAGGGCCCCCTCCCGTCCGTCGACCGCAATGTTTACTTCCTGAACATTGTGGACGAATACTCCCGGTTCCCATTCGCCTTCCCCTGCCCAGACATGACCAGCGCCACGGTCATTAAATGCCTCAACAGCCTGTTCTGCCTGTTCGGTATGCCGAGCTACATCCATACGGATAGGGGGGTGTCCTTCATGAGTGAAGAGCTACGCCAGTACATGCTGTCCAAGGGGATCGCCACGAGCCGTACCACCAGCTACAACCCCCGGGGTAACGGCCAAGTGGAGCGAGAGAACGGGACAGTATGGAAAGCAGTCACTCTAGCTCTAAGGACCAAGGGCCTCCCTATCTCCCGCTGGCAGGAAGTCCTCTTGGATGTGCTCCATTCGATACGGTCGCTATTGTGTACGGCCACTAATGCCACGCCTCATGAACGAATGTTTGTCTTTCCCCGGAAATCCACCTCAGGCGTATCCATGCCGTCATGGCTCTCCACCCCAGGTCCGGTACTCGTGCGAAGGCATGTGAGGGGCCACAAGACGGACCCTCTCGTGGAGCCAGTACACCTACTCCACGCCAACCCCCAATACGCATATGTCTGGCACGCCGACGGAAGGGAGGACACCGTGTCCATAAAAGACGTCGCCCCAGCCGGCATCGACAACAACCACGGCAATAGCAGCAACAACGATCACAGCAACTCTTACCCACCCACTACTCTTTCATCACCCCCGGAAGAACATCGACCAATGGCACCCCCACCAACTACCCCTTCAACAACCCTGGCGGCACCCCCGGCAGAGACCCAGGAGACTACCGGGGACACCCAGCCGACACCCGCGGCACCACAACAGCCACGTCGGTCGCAGAGGACTATCAAACCCCCGAACAGACTAAATCCATAGAAGTGGTGAATGTGATGAAATATTCCATTCATCACTGCCTGTGACTGTGGTCGGTTTCAGTGTCATTTCCCTTCCCCCAGTCCTCATTGTACTGTTTATTGGAATGTGCTGGAATGTGCTGTGTGTGTAGGGCTCCGCCCATACCTGGCCCCTTTTGTAAGCTAGCTCAGTCTGGCCTCAGTCTCCAGAAGGAAGATACCTCTCTCTCTTACGTGTTACTTTCTAAGTTAATAAAAGCCTTGTTTTGTTTCGCTAACATCAAGTCTCGGAATTATTGAGGCACATCAAGGGAAACAAAGAGTGAGAGAGAAACAGAGAGAGGCAGAGAGAGAGACACAGACAGAAAGACGGAGACAGACAAAGAAAGAGAGACACAAAGATAGAGAGGACAAAGAGAGAGACACAAAGATAGAGAGGACAAAGAAAGAGAGACACAAAGATAGAGAGGACAAAGAGAGAGACAGACAGACAGTCCGTAACCCTGTTGATCTCTTTTTCTCTGTCACTCTCTCCCTCCTCCGCGCCCCACACAAAAGGGAGAGGGAAACAGAGAGAGAGAGAGGGAAACAGAGAGAGAGAGAGAGCTCTATACTAACGAGGAACTGGTGCAGGAAGTAGTTATACAGTTCTTCGTATGCCAGTAAATCTTTCAAAATTATTTTAGTTGATTTCTTTCAGTTCTACTTTTCCAAGGTGGTTTTTAAGGAGTTGGCCAAAGGTTTAAAATTTGGAATGATAAACTCGTCCTCCCCATTGGGGAATTGAAACCCGGTCTTCTGCGTGACAGGCAAAGATACTCACCACCATACTAACTAGGAACTGACACATGCAGTTTGCCAAAGTAAGAATCGAGCTGTGAACAGAACTTGACAAATGAGAAAGACAGAGAGAGGCAGAGAGACAGGGACAAAGACAGAGACAGAGAGAAAGAGACAGACACAGAGAGAGAAAGACAGAGAAACAGACAGAGAGAAAGACAGAGAGAGACAGACAGAGAGAAACAGTCAGAGAGCCATACACAGAGAGAGAGATAGACAGAGAGAGACAGACAAAGAGAGAGACACTCACAGAGAGAGAGACAGAGGGTGAGAGACAGAGACAGACAGAGACAGACGGAGAGAAACAGACAGAGACAGACAGAAAGAGAGAAAAAGACAGAGACAGAAAGAGAGAAACAGACAGAGACAGACAAAGAGCCATACAGAGAGAGACACAGAGAGAGAAACAGACAGAGACACCTACAGACAGAGATGTTAAAAATGCTTCCTCCCCGTCGGGAAATTGAACCCCAGTCTCCCGCGTAACAGACGGAGATACTCACAACTATACTAACGAGGAATTGATGAACGCGAAAGCTGTCAGAGCAAGAATCGACCTGTGAACAGACCTGGGCAGAGTGAGACAGAGAGAGAGACAGACAGCGACAGAGTGACAGACGGAGAAAGGCAGAGAGAGAGAGAGAGACTGACAGAGAGACATACAGAGAGAGAGAGAGAGCCAGACAGAGAAAGACAGAGAGACATACAGAGACAGAAAGACAGAGAGAAAGACAGAGAGAGACAGAAAGAGAGACAGACAGACAGAGAGACATACAGAGACAGAGACAGACAGAGCAAGACAGAGAGATGGACAGAGAAAGACAGAGAGACATACAGAGACAGAGTGACAGACAGAGAAAGACAGTCAGACAGACAGACAAAGACAGAGACAGACAGAGCAAGACAGAGAGCCAGACAGAGAAAGACAGAGAGACATAGAGACAGAAAGACAGAGAGAAAGACACAGAGAGACAGAAAGAGAGACAGACAGACAGAGAGACATACAGAGACAGAGACAGACAGAGAGAAAGACAGAGAGAGACAGACAGACAAAGACAGAGAGACATACAGAGACAGAGTGACAGACAGAGAAAGACAGTCAGACAGACAGACAAAGACAGAGAGACATACAGAGACAGAGAGACAGGCAGAGAGACAGACAGAGTGAGAGACAAAAAAGGAGGCGTATGACAAATGTGTAACAGAGAGACAGAAAGAGAGTGACAGAATGAGAGGGAGACAGAGAGACAGATAGTGAGACAGAGGTGGAGACTGAAAGATATAAAAACATTTTACGATTACTTCTCTTTGTTAGTTGAAAGTGAGCAAAAATACAGATTCAGCAGATTCCAAAATAGCACTTTAAGAATTACATGTAAATATGAAATCTTTCTTTCCGTATCTATAAACATCTCATTGTTTGTTTGCATGGAGATTCAGCTGATGACAAATGAGTGTCATTGAGCAGGATGAAAGGAAATAGGTCTTAAATTAAAGAGTTACACAGGAGTGGGGCTCGAACCCACACAGGTATAAACCCAGTGGATTTTAAGTCCAACCGCCTTAACCACTCGGCCATCCTGGTGCTAGTCACCTGTAGGGACTGTCTCTGTGAGAACCGGGGCTTCAAGCCCCACCCTGCCACAGAGTTGAGCAGAGCAGAGATTTCCTCGGTGACAGGACAGGTTAACAAAGCAGTTAATGAAGCAGATGGGATCCTGGGCTTTGTAAATGGAGGCACAGAGTACACAAGCCAGGAAGTTATGCTAAACCTAAATAAAACACTAGTTCGGCCCCAGCTGGAGTATTGTGTCCAATTCTGGGGAACCACACTTTAGGAAGGAGGTGAAGGCTGAGGAAATTATCCCCGCTTGTTACCCGAGTGACCGGCAGACACACACAGACAGAAACAGAAAGTCCCACATGTACACAGACAGACATACACATCAACACAGACACACACATAGAGTGACTTAGACATCGAGAGAGACAGGCAGGTAGAGAGAAACACTGTCGGTAATTTGCCTGATTGTTGTTCCATTTCTGACCATAAATTTTGTGAATACTTGCAGACCAATGAAAACGAGAAAAATCTCGAGTTGTTGAAAGTTGTGGGATTTAATTCAAGATTAGTTCTCCAGGGATTTGGTTACATTTTGAAATGAAATGGAATGAAAAATGCAGGAACCGTAGTCGGCAGGATTCGAACCTGCGCGGGGAGACCCCAATGGATTTCTAGTCCATCGCCTTAACCACTCGGCCACGACTACTGGGTCTGTCAGACTTTAAATGTTGCTCAGATAAAATCGCAATCATCCATCGCTCTGGAGCAAAACAGCACTCAGTCCCTGAACAGTCTCCGCTCAAGAACATTCTCAAAGAGACAATCTCCTCTCACAATTTTTTACTCTTCCATGTTCCTCCCTCGCCTTTTAACACAAACCAATTTAAATACTATTTCACATCTTAAAGATGCATTTTGCCCCATCGCAGAGCCCCACTCAACCGTGCAACAGGTGGGGATACTCCACTAAACTGACCAAAGTCACTGCTGGGCGTTCTCTGTGTGATGAAATATGTCATTCATCAGACTCTGTATTTAACTACATATATTGTATTGCCTGCTCCTGTGTTTTTACCTTGTATTGTATATAGTGCACCGCCCCCTTTCTCCCCATTGGGAGTGTCGGCTCCGCCCATACCTGGCCCTACTTAAGACAAGCCCAGGCTTGTCTTGCAGCAGAACAGCAGAATGCTAGGTGAAGACACAGGCATCTTTCTTTGCTAATAAAAGCCTAGTTTTATCCAGTTAACTTTGAGCCTTGAAGTTATTGAGGCGCATCAATTTTATTAGCAAACTTTCAACGATGGATCAACTTTTGAAACCGGAACGCTTGGATTTGGACCCGCATGCTTCGGATGCATCGGCACGGTTTGGACACTGGTTCCAGTGCTTGGAATTTTTTATGGCCAACTCTGAAGCCGTCACAGCCTCTAGAGCCACCGGAGATGTGAAACTCGGGATCCTGCAGAATCGGGTAAGCCACCGGGTTTTTCCACTCATCCAAGACGCCGCCACCTCCCTGGATGCCTGCAACATTCTAAAGGCCCACTATCAGCAGCCTACCAACGAGGTGTACGCCAGGCATCTGCTTGCTACCTGCACACAGCGACCCGGAGAGTCGCGAGAGGACTTTCTAGTCACCCTAAAAGTGCTATGGCAAAGACTGCAAATGCAAAGACATGAAAGCCACGGTATACACAGACGAGCTTATTCGGGATGCCTTTATCGCAGGCCTTAGCTCTAATTACATCCGGCAGAGACTGCTAGAGAAAACGGGCCTAGATCTGACACAGGCTGTGGACACAGCGCGATCGCTGGATGTGGCTCAGAAGAACTCTGACTCCTACTCTTCAGGCCGCGCAGCCCACGCCGCCTCGTACACACCAAGTGTGCCGCCATGTTGGAAGACATCTTCTCCGCCCGGTAGCCCAACACCGTCGGGGCCCTGCTCTCCCCCCAGAAGCCCTACGACCGCCGCGACGCATCGGGGCCCCAAATGCTACTTCTGCGGGCAGCCGAAGCACACCAGGAACCTGTGCCCGGCGAAAGGCACCACCTGCTGTAAGTGCGGTAAGAAGGGGCACTTTGGGAAGGTGTGCAGAGGGAACCCCACAGGCAAACCCGCCACCGCCGCGTGCGCGCCGTGGGAGTGGCCATCTTGGACGCCATCTTGTCCGACCTTGTGGGGTCCGCCATCTCGCGAGCAGACATCGTGGACGCCATCTTACCCGGCCTCGTGTGGCCCACCATCTTGTCCCGATCAGGGCCCTACAATGGCGTCGATCACAGTGGGCCAGTCCAGACCGCACCCACTATCCAAATCGATGGTGGACATCGAGGTAAACGGGTGCAAGGTTAAATGTTTAATTGACAGCGGGAGCACGGAGAGCTTCATTCACCCTGGTCTGGTACAACGACTCTCTCTAACTATAGTCCCTACTCAGGGCACGATCTCTATGGCCGACAAAACCCAGATATCAACTATTGCGGGTTACTGCGCGGTACGATTGTCCGTTAAAGGCACTGTATATAATAATTTTAAACTGTTAATTATGAAGGATTTATGTGTGAGCGTGATCTTGGGCCTGGATTTTCAGTGCCACCACCAAAGCATCACATTCAATTTCGGTGGGACCCAGCCGCCCCTCACAGTGTGCGGTCTGGCTACCCTGAAGGTAAAGCCGTCTTCGCTATTCGCGAACCTTACCCCTAACTGCCGGCCAATAGCGACCAAAAGCAGGAGGTACAGCTGGGAGGACAGGCGGTTTATCGCGACCGAGGTAGACAGGCTCCTGAGGGAGCGCATTATTGAACGCAGCAACAGCCCGTGGCACGCCTAAGTGGTGGTGGTGAGGGGTAGCGAGAAGAAGCGGATGGTGATTGACTATAGTCAATCAGTCAACATCTATACCCAACTAGACGCCTACCCGCTACCCCGCATATCCGAGATGGTGAACCAAATTGCCCAATACCGGGTGTTCTCCACTATCGACCTCAAGTCTGCGTACCACCAGCTCCCTATCAGACCAGAGGACCGTTCGTACACCGCCTTCGAGGCAAACGGACGCCTCTACCAGTTCCTCAGAGTCCCCTTTGGGGTGACGAATGGGGTCTCGGTCTTTCAGAGGGAGATGGACCGCATGGTACCACTTGCAGGCAACCTTCCTCTATCTCGACAACGTCACCATCTGCGGCCACAACCAACAGGACCACGACTCAAACCTCGCGAGGTTTCTGAAAACCGCACAAAAACTCAACCTCACCTACAACGAGGACAAGTGCATTTTCAACACCACGCGCCTCTGCATACTAGGCAGTGTGGTGGAGAATGGGGAAATCGGACCAGACCCCGACCAATTGCGCCCCCTACGGGAGCTGCCCCTGCCCAACACTCCCAAAGCCCTGAAAAGGTGCCTGGGGTTATTCTCGTATTATGCCCAATGGGTCCCTAACTACTCCGATAAAGCCCACCCCCTCTTGAAAGCATCCTCTTTCCCGCTCTCTGCTGAGGCCCATGCTGCCTTCAAAAGCATTAAGAAGGATATTGAGCGGGCCACGCTACAGGCAGTGGACGAGAACACTCCCTTTCAAGTGGAAAGTGATGCGTCTGACTTTGCCTTGGCGGCCACCCTCAACCAGGCGGGGCGGCCCGTAGCTTTCTTCTCGAGGACCCTCCAGGGGCCCAAGATCAGACACTCCTCCGTGGAAAAGGAGGCCCAAGCCATCGTGGAGGCAGTGCGCCACTGGCGGCACTACCTAGCCGGCAAACGCTTCACCCTACTTACCGACCAGCGGTCGGTAGCGTTTATGTTCAATAATAAACAGAGGGGGAAGATTTAAAATGATAAGATTCTTAGGTGGCGGATCGAGCTCTCCACCTTCGAGTATGACATCATATACCGGCTGGGGGCCCTTAACGAATCCCCCGACGCCCTCTCACGAGGGATGTGTGCCAACGCCACCGGGGATCGGCTACAGACCCTCCACAACGACCTCTGCCACCCAGGGGTCACACGGCTGTTCCACTTCATAAAGTCCCGCAACTTACCCTACTCGATTGAGGAAGTTCGGTCTCTGACCAGGAACTGCCGCACTTGCGCTGATTGCAAGCCTCGGTTCTACCACCCTGATAGAGCCCACCTAATCAAAGCTACACGGCCCTTTGAGCGGCTTAGCTTAGATTTCAAGGGCCCCCTCCCGTCTGTCGACCGCAATGTTTACTTCCTGAACATTGTGGACGAATACTCCCGTTTCCCATTCGCCTTCCCCTGCCCAGACATGACCAGCGCCACAGTCATTAAATGCCTCAACAGCCTGTTCTGCCTGTTTGGTATGCCAAGCTATATCCACACGGATAGGGGGGCGTCCTTCATGAGTGAAGAGCTACGCCAGTACATGCTGTCCAAGGGGATTGCCACGAGCCGTACCACCAGCTACAACCCCCGGGGTAACGGTCAGGTGGAGCGAGAGAACGGGACAGTATGGAGGGCAGTCACTCTAACTCTAAGGACCAAGGGCCTCCCTATCTCCCGCTGGCAGGAAGTCCTCCCAGATGTGCTCCACTCAATACGGTCACTATTGTGTACCGCCACTAATGCCACGCCTCATGAGCTAATGTTTGTGTTTCCCCGGAAATCCACCTCAGGCGTATCCATACCGTCATGGCTCTCCACCCCAGGTCCGGTACTTTTGCAGAAGCATGTGAGGGGCCACAAGACAGACCCTCTCACGGAGCCAGTGCACCTGCTCCACGCCAACCCACAATATGCGTATGTCCGGCACGCCGACGGACGGGAGGACACTGTGTCCATAAAAGACCTCGCCCCAGCCGGTAACAACAGCAACAACGACAATGACTACAACAACAACAGCAACAACGACAACAACCACAACAACTATTACCCACCCACTCCACCCACTATTCTTTCATCACCCCCGGAAGAACACCAGCCAACGGTACCCCCACCACCTACTCCTTCAACAACCCCGGTGGCGCCCCCGGCAGAGACCCAGGAGGTCACCCGGGACACCCAGCCGGCACCCACGGCACCGCAACCGTTACGTCGGTCACAGAGGACTATCACACCCCCGGACAGACTAAATCTGTAGAAGGGGTGAATGTGATGAAATATGTCATTCATCAGACTCTGTATTTAACTACATATATTGTATTGCCTGCTCCTGTGTTTTTACCTTGTATTGTATATAGTGCACCGCCCCCTTTCTCCCCATTGGGTGTGTCAGCTCCGCCCATACCTGGCCCTACTTAAGACAAGCCCAGGCTTGTCTTGCAGCAGAACAGCAGAATGCTAGGTGAAGACACAGGCATCTTTCTTTGCTAATAAAAGCCTAGTGTTATCCAGTTAACTTTGAGCCTTGAAGTTATTGAGGCGCATCACTCTGCAGAAGAGCAGAGCAAGAATGGCGCTGTGGACAGACCTGGGCTCATTCACCAGCCCCAGAGGGAGGAGTGATCAAGGAGAAGGAAACAAAGAGCGAGAGAGAGAGGCTGAGAGAGAGAAAGGGAGACACAAAGAGAGAGACTGAGAGAGAGACAAAAGAGAGACAGAGAGAACCAGTCAGGGAATTGAATCGTGAAACACTTATACGATAACAAAATACTGCGGTTGCTGAAAATTCGATATAACAACAGAAAACGCTGGATAAAACTCAGCAGGCCAGGGTAGCATCCATGGAGAGAGAGACAGAGTTAACGTTTCAGGTCGATGACCTTTCGTCAGAACTGGAAAAAAGCAGGAAATGGGACAGATTGTGAAGCAAGTTAGGGGCTGGGAAAAGGGGGCGGGGCTGAAAGAACAAAAGGGAAGGTCAGTGACAGGATAGAAAGCAGGAGAGATTAAGAGACATTGAGAGACTGTAAGAGATATTCAAGGCGAGCGGAGGTGGTAATGGGACAGGTTACGGAACAAAGGATGGCTCCAGATGGGGTGTGAATTGTGCTGGCAGAATGAAGGACAGCTGCCATGTGGGAGCGAAGAAAAAAAAGGGCCAAACAAACATATATATATGTGTGTGATAGGGGCCGAGGTTATGATCTGAAATTGTGGAACTCTATGTTGAGTCTATGTTGAAGGATGTTCTTGCCATAGAAGGAGTGCAGCGAAGATTCACCAGGCTGATACCTGGGATGGCAGGAATGACGTATGAGGAGAGATTGTGTCGATTGGACTTGTACTCACTGGAGTTTACAAGAATGAGAGGTGATCTCATTGAAACTTATAAAATTCTGGCAGGATGGACAGACTAGATGCAGGAAGGATGTTCCCGATTATCGGGGAGTCCAGAACCAGGGGTCACAGTCTAAGGATAATGGGTAAGCCATTTAGGACAGAAATGAGGAGGAATTACTTCACCCAGAGAGTGGTGAACCTGTGGAATTCTCTGCCACAGAAGGCAGTTGAGGCCAATTCATTAAATATATTCAAGAAGGAGTTGGATATATTTCTTAAGGCTAAAGTGATCAAGGGGTATGGGGAGAAAGCAGGGACAGGGTACTGAATTTGGATGATCAGCCATGACCTCATTGAATGGCGGAGCAGGCTCGAGAGGCCAAATTCCCTACTCCTGCTCCTATCTTCTATGTTTCTATGTTTCCAGAGGGCTGCAAAGTGCCTAATCGGAAGATGAGGTGCTGTTCCTCGAGTTTACGTTGAGCTTCCGTGGAACAATACAAAAGGCCAAGGATGGCGAGGACCGAGTGGGAATGGAGCAGTGAATTGAAATGACAGGTGACCGGAAGCTCGGGGTCAGCCTTACGGACTGAACGGAGGTGTTCCACAAAGCGGTCACCCAATCTGCGTTTGGTCTCCCCAATTTAGAGGAGACCACATCGTGAGCAGCGAATACAGTATACTAAATTGCAAGAAGCACAAGTAAATCGCTGTTTCACCTGGAAGGGATGTTTGGGGCCCTGGACAGTGGGAAGGGCAGAGGTATAGGGGCAGGTGTTGCATCTCCTGTGCATGTACAGAAAGGTGCCGGGCAAAGGGGAAGGGGTGCTGGGGGTGGTAGAGGAGTGGACTAGGATGTCGCGGAGGGAGTAGACCCTACAGAATGCTGAAAGGGGAGGGGAGGGGAAGATGCGTTTGGTGGTGGGATCACGCTGGAGGTGGCGGAAATGGCAGAGGATGATCCGTTGAATGTGGAGGCTGATGGGGTGAAAGGTGAGGACAAGGGGAACCCTATCGTGGTTCCAGGAGGGAGGGGCAGGGGTGAAGGCAGAAGTGCGAAAGATAATAAAACACTAGTTCGGCCCCAGCGGGAGTATTGTGTCCAATTCTGGGGAACCGCACTTTAGGACGGACATAGAAACATAGAAGATAGGAGCAGGATTAGGCCATTCGGCCCCTCGAGTCTGCTCCGCCATTCAATGAGATCATGGCTGATCATCCAAATTCAGTACCCTGTCCCTGCTTTCTCCCCATACCCCTTGATCCCTTTAGCCTTAAGAAATATATCCAACTCCTTCTTGAATATATTTAATGAATTGGCCTCTACTGCCTTCTGTGGTAGAGAATTCCACAGGTTCACCGCTCTCTGGGTGAAGAAATTCCTCCTCATTTCTGTCCTAAATGGCTTACCCCTTATCCTTAGACTGTGACCCCTGGTTCTGGACTCCCCTATCATCGGGAACATCCTTCCAGCATCTAGTCTGTCCAGTCATGTCAGAATTTTATAAGTTTCAATGAGGTCCCCTCTCATTCTTCTAAACTCCAGCGAGTACAAGCCCAATCGACCCAATCTCTCCTCATACGTCATTCCTGCCATCCCAGGTATCAGCCTGGTGAATCTTCGCTGAACTCCTTCCATGGCAAGAACATCCTTCCTCAGATAAGGACGTGAAGGCTGAGGAAAGTATCCCCGCTTGTTACTTGAGTGACAGGCAGACACACACAGACAGGAACAGAAAGCCACACATGTACACAGACAGGCATACACATAAACACAGAGTGACTTAGACATCGACAGAGACAGACAGGTAGAGAGAAATACTGTCGATAAATTGCTTGATTTTTGTTCCATTTCTGACAGTAAATTTGGTGAATACTTGCAGATCAATGAAAATGAGAAAAATCTCGAGGTGTTGAAAGTTGTGGGATTGAATTCCGCTGAACTCAGGATTAGTTCTCCAGGGATTTGCTTACATTTTGAAAAGAAGTGGGATGAAAACGCTGGGAACCGTAGTCGGCAGGGTTGGAACCTGCGCGGGGAGACCCCAATGGATTTCTAGTCCATCGCCTTAACCACTCGGCCACGACTACTGGGTCTGTGAGATTTGAAATGTTGCTCCGATAAAATCGCAATCATCCATCGCTCTGGAGCAAAACAGCACTCAGTCCCTGAACAGTCTCCGCTCAAGAAAATTCCCAAAGAGACAATCTCCTCTCGCATTTTTTCACTCTTCCATGTTCCTCCCTCGCTTTTTAACATGAACCAATTTAATTACTATTTCACATCTTAAAGATGCATTTCACCCCATCGCAGAACCCTGCTCACCTGTGCAACAGGCGAGGATACTCCACTAAACTGACCAAAGTCACTGCTGGGCGTTCACTGCAGAAGCGCAGAGCAAGAATGGCGCTGTGGACAGACCTGGGCTCATTCACCAGACCCAGAGGGAGGAGTGAGCAAGGAGAGGGAAACAAAGAGTGAGAGAGAGACAGAGAGAGAGAGAGAAAGGGAGACACAATGAGAGAGACTGAGAGAGAGAAAGGGAGACACAAAGAGGGAGACTGAGAGAGGGACACAAGAGAGAACCTGTCGGGGAATTGAATCCTCACCACTATACTATCAAGGACCTGGTAGAGGAAGTAGTTATACAGTGCTTGAGACAAAGACTCAAACACACACTCACACACTGACATGTGTGTCTGCTCTCTATATGTGTCGGTATGTCCCATATTTAATAAGCTTTTCTGAGTTTCATGGATTCATAAAAAACTTACAGCACAGAAGGAGGCCATTTGGCCCGTCGTGCCTGTGATGTCTCTGTGAAAGGGCAGTCGTGCTCAGTCCCACCCCCCGCTTTTTGTCCGTAACCCTGTTAATCTCTTTCTCTCTGTCACTCTCTCCCTCCTCCGCGCCCCACACAAAAGGGAGAGGGAAACAGAGAGAGAGAGAGCTCTATACTAACCAGGAACTGGTGCAGGAAGTTGTTATACAGTTCTTCATATGTCAGTAAATCTTTTAAATTATTTTAGTTGGGTTTTTTTCTGTTCTACTTTTCCAAGGAGGTTTCTAAGGAGTTGCCCAAAGGTTTAAAATTTGGAATGTTACAATCAGCCTGCCCATCGAGGAATTGAACCCCAATCTCCCACATAACAGGCAGGAATACTCATCGCTACACTAACAAGGAATTGACACATTCGTCACTGCAAGAATCGAGCTGTGAACAGAACTTGACAAATGAGAAAGACAGCAAGAGACAGAGAGAGAGACAGGGACAAAAACAGAGACAGACAAAGAGCAAGATAGACAGAGAGAAACAGACAGAGAAACAGACAGAGAGAGACAGAGAGGGAGAAAAAGAGAGAGTGAGAGAATAAGAGGGACACAGCTAGTGAGACAGAGAGTGGTGGAGACTGAAAGATGTAAAAACATTTCACGATCCCTTCTCTTTGTTAGTTGAGAGTGACAGAGAGTGAGAGAAAAATGCAGATTCAGCAGATGCCAAAATAGGACTTTAAGAATTAGATATGAGATCTTTCTTTCCATATCTATAAACATCTCATTGTTTGTTGGAGAATCAG
The DNA here is from genome assembly GCF_052327205.1 of Somniosus microcephalus. NCBI lineage: Eukaryota > Metazoa > Chordata > Chondrichthyes > Squaliformes > Somniosidae > Somniosus > Somniosus microcephalus. The sequence goes on along the minus strand of NW_028225331.1, from coordinate 366,645 downwards.
ATGATGAGAAACGGGTGTCATTGAGCAGGATGAAAGGAAATGGATCTTAAATTTAAAAATTACCAGGAGTGGGGTTCGAACCCACGTGGGTATAAACCCATTGGATCTTAAGTCCAACGCCTTAACCACTCGGCCATCCTGGTGCTGGGATTGTTTGTGGACTGTCTCTGAGAGAATCGGGCCTTCAAGCTCCACCTTGCCACAGAGTTGAGCAGAGCAGAGCAGAGAGAGACACACAGACCGACACACACATAGACACACAGAGAGACACACAGACCGACACACACATAGACACACAGAGAGACACACAGACCGACACAGAGAGACACACGCATAAACACACAGACACAGAGAGGGTACAGGGAAGATTTACAAGGATGATACCAGAAATGCAAGGGTATACATATCAGGAAAGGATGGACCCCTGCCAAATTAGTTTATACCCTGATTTGCCTGATTATTGTTCTATTTCCGACCGTATATTTCGTGCATACTTGCAGATCAATGAAAAAGTGAAAAACTTCTAGGTGTTGAAAAGTGGGGATTTAATTCCACCCAACTGCAGGCTATTTTTTTTTTTTTTCATGGATGTATGCCTGGCCTGCTGAGCTTTTCCAGCATTTTCTGCTGTTATTTCAGACTTCCAGCATCTTGCTATTGTACTAGTGTTTAATTCCATTTTGAAATGAAATGGGATGAACAATGCTAGAACTGCAATCGGCAGGATTCAAACCTGCGTGGGGAGACCCACAATGGATTATCTAGTCCATCGCCTTAACCATTCAGCCACGACTACTGGGCTTTCAAGATTTTAAATGTTGCTCAGATAAAATCACAATCCCATCGATCTGGAGCAAAACAGCAATCAGTCCCGAAACAGTCTCCGCTCAAGAAAATTCATCCATCGTTCTGTAGCATAAGAGCACTTACTCCCGAAATAGTCCAGATTGAAGAAACATCTCAAAGAGACAATTAGATGGGAAATTAGAGATGCATGCAATAAGGGCACAGCAGTTATCATGGGTGACTTTAATCTACATATAGATTGGGCTAACCAAATTAGTAACAATACCGTGGAGGAGGAATTCCTGGAGTGTTTACGGGATGGTTTCCTGGACCAATATGTCAAGGAACCAACTAGAGATCAGGCCATCTTAGACTGGGTATTATGTAACTGATGCGCTATCAATTACTCATAAAAGACTGAGAGTTAAGAGAGTAACTAAAGGCTTTTATTAGCAAAGAACAGAGCATGCCTCTCGTGGTTGACTGGGTTCCAAGAAGGCAGGGGGCTGCAGGTCAATCACCTTTATACCTGGGCCTGTGTGGGTGGAGCCAGCCGAGACATGTTGAAGCATGCATAGGTACAACAGTGTGTAACAACAACAACAACAACAACAGTGGTTTACCACATTCACCCCTTGTTTAAAATTGAGTCCGGCGGGGTGAAGTGTACTAAAGGTTCGTGTAAGTAAGTCTATCAGGTGGCCTTGTATGCCGTCCTGATCGTCGTGGTGGCGGCGGTGATGGTGCAGCATCCAACGTTGAGTCTGGCGTCTCATTGAGTGGTTGGGTGGTCAATGACGGGTCCTGGGGCTGCGGCATGCCATCTAGCGGGGTTGGGTTGTGGGTAGTGGTGGATGGCAATGGTAGTGTTTCAGGGGCACCCAAAGGTGCGAGATCTCGTGTGGGGGCTGTGTCCTCCCGCCCGTCCGGGTACGCTACGTAAGCGTACTGGGGGTAGGCGTGGGTAGTGGTGGATGACGAGGGGGGTGTTTCGGGAGCACCCGAAGGTGCGAGGTCTCGTATGGAGACTGTGTCCTCCCGCCCGTCCGGGTACACCACGTAAGCATACTGAGGGTTGGCATGGAGGAGGCTCACCCTCTCGACCAGGGGCTCCGTCTTATGGAACCTCACGTGCTTCCGCAGTAGGACGGGTCCTGGAGAAGTCAGCTATGTCGGTAACGAGGTCCCTGATGTGGACTTCCTGGGGAAGGAGAACATTCTCTCGTGAGGGGTAGCATTGGTGGCTGTACAGAGCAGTGACCGAATGGAATGGAGCGCCGCAGGGAGGACTTCCTGCCAGCGAGAGGTCGGGAGGCCCTTAGATTTCAAGTTTAAAAGGACTGCCTTCCAGACCGTCGCATTCTCCCTTTCCACCTGGCCATTCCCCCGGGGGTTGTAGCTGGTGGTCCTGCTTGTAGCGATACCTCTCGAGAGCAGGTACTGCCGGAGTTCGTCGCTCATAAAGGATGAGCCCCTGTCGCTATGAATATAGTTAGGGAAACCGAACAAGGCGAAGAGGTCATTCAGACATTTAATGACCGTGGTACTGGTCATGTCTGAGCAAGGGATGGCAAACGGAAAACGGGAGTACTCATCAATTATGTTGAGGAAGTACACATTGCGGTTGGAGGAGGGGAGGGGCCCTTTAAAATCGATGCTCAGCCGTTCAAAGGGGCGCGTGGCTTTGATCAGGCTTGCTCTGTCTGGCCTATAAAAATGCGGTTTGCACTCGGCACAGATTTGGCAGTTCCTTGTCATGGTCCTGACCTCCTCGATGGAGTAGGGCAGGTTACGGGATTTGATGAAGTGAAAAAACCTGGTGACCCCCGGGTGGCAGAGGTCATTGTGGAGGGTCTTCAGTCTATCGACCTGCGCGTTGGCGCACGTACCATGTGATAGGGCATCTGGGGGCTCATTGAGTTTCCCGGGCCGGTACAAGATATCGTAATTGTAGGTGGAGAGTTCGATTCTCCACCTCAAGATCTTGTTGTTCTTGATTTTGCCCCTCTGCTTATTATTAAACATAAAAGCTACTGAACGCTGGTCAGTGAGCAGGGTAAATCATTTTCCGGCCAGGTAATGCCTCCAGTGATGCACCGCTTCCACAATAGCCTGGGCCTCCTTTTCGACAGAGGAGTGTCGTATCTCGGGGCCCTGGAGGGTCCTTGAGAAAAAGGCCACGGGTCTCCCCGCCTGGTTAAGGGTTGCAGCTAGGGCAAAGTCGGATGCATCGCTCTCCACTTGGAAAGGGATGGACTCATCCACTGCGTGCATTGTGGCCTTCGCAATATCTCCTTTTATGAGAGTGAAGGCTGCACAGGCCTCTGCTGTCAGGGGGAAGGAGGTGGACTTGATGAGGGGTCTGGCTTTGTTCGCATAGTTCGGCACCCACTGAGCATAGTACGAGAAAAACCCTAGGCATCTCTTCAGTGCTTTTTGGCAGTGGGGGAGGGGGAGCTCCATAAGGGGGCGCATCCTGTCGGGGTCGGGGCCGATGACTCCGTTCTCCACTACACAGCCAAGAATGGCGAGGCGCTGGTACGAAACATACATTTGTCCTTGTTGTATGTTAGGTTCAGCCGCTGGGCCGTACGGAGGAATTTCTCTAGATTAACATCATGGTCCTGCTGGTCGCGGCCGCAGATGGTGATGTTGTCTAGATAGGGGAAAGTGGCCTGGAGCGCGTTCTGGTCGACCATCCGGTCCATCTCCCGTTGGAAGACTGAAACCCCGTTGGTGACGCCGAAGGGAACTCTGAGGAAGTGGGAGAGACGACCGTCAGCTTCAAAAGCTGTGTACTGGCGGTCCTCAGCCCTGATGGGGAGCTGGTGGTATGCCGACTTCAGATCAATCGTCGAGAACACCCGGTATTGTGCTATCTGATTGACCATGCCAGATATGCGGGGGAGTGGGTATGCATCTAGCTGGGTGTAGCGGTTGATCGTCTGGCTGTAGTCAATAACTAGGCGCTGTTTTTCGACAGTCTTCACTACCACCACTTGTGCTCGCCATGGGCTGGTGCTACTTTCAATAATCCCTTCCTTCAGGAGTCTTGCTACCTCGGATTTAATGAAGCTCCTATCCCCAGCACTGTAACGCCTGCTTTTGGTAGCGATGGGCTTACAGTCACGGTTGAGGTTAGTGAACAAGGAGGGGGGGGACTTTAAGGGTGGAGAGGCTGCAAATGGTGCGCGGCGGGCGATTTAAAAGCTGCTGGCTGCAGACTGTGAGTGGGGGGAGGGGTCCGTCGTACGCTAATGTGACACTCTTAAGGTTGCACTGAAAATCCAACCCCAGTAGAACGGCAGCGCAAAGATGGGGCAGGACCAGGAGTTTCAAATTTTTGTATTCTGTGCCCCTTACTGAAAGGGTCACTACACAGTAGCCACCGACGTCCACTGACTGGGCTTTGGAAGCCAAAGAGATCCGATGTCGCGTCGGCAGGACCGGGAGAGAGTAACTCCGCACCGTGTCAGGGTGGATAAAGCTTTCCGTGCTCCCGCTGTCAAAAAGGCAGGTAGTGGCGCGGCCGTTTGCCTTAATGTCCATCATGGACCTGGACAGTTGATGAGGGAGAGATTGGTCCAGCGTCACGGAGGCCAGCGTATGGTCGAGCGAGTCGATGTGGTCGTCAGATGAGGCGGTGGTTGAGTCCAGGCCCCCCGTGGTTGAAGTTGGAGACATCCGAGATGGCGGACAAAATGGCGGTGCCCATGGTCCCGATCCCCACGCGGCTGGGGGAGCCCAAGATGGCGGACAAGATGGCTGCCCCCACGGTTCGCACGCGGCGCTGCTGGCGTTAGCGGTTTTACCTTTGCAGGCGCTGACATAGTGTCCTTTCTTCCCGGAGCAGGTAGCGTTTCTCGCCGGGCAGCGTGCTCTGGGGTGTTTTGCCTGGCCACAAAAATAACATTTCTGTGCCTTGGACATCGCAGCAGCAGTTGAAGGTGGCGGTCCCATGACCCAAGGTTGTGGCGTCCACGTTGCGGAGCGGTTAGGGGAGAAGGCGTCCATATTCCTGTGGGCCGCATCGAGCGAGAACGCGAGGGACACTGCCTTTCTCAGGTCCACTTCTCCCTTTTCCAACAGTCTCTGCCGGGAGTAGTCGGACCTTAGACCCGCAACGAAAGCGTCTCAGATCAGTCCCTCCGTGTGTGCTGCGGCTGATGCTTCTTTGCAGTCGCAGTCTCGGCCAAGTATCCGTAGTGCCCGTAGGAAGGCCTCCACCGATTCCCCGGGCTGCTGTCTGCGGGATCTTAAGAGGTGCCGGGCATAGACCGTATTTACCGGGCGTGCGTATTGCCCTTTTAGCAGACCGATAGCCGCCGCGTAGGTCGTCGCGTCCTGGATTATTGTATAAACTTGGTGGCTCACCTTTGAGGCCAGGATTTCCAACTTGTTTTCGTCCAGGGTCACAGTTGAGGTTTGCAGGTAGGCCTCGAAGCAACGCAGCCAATGCGCGAATTTGGTAGCCGAACCCGCCTCTTGGGGGTCTAGGTCCAGGCATGTTGGTCTGAGGGCTCGCAGCAGCTCCTGTTGCTCAGCGTTTGGTGCAGCAGCCTGCTGTTCAGCGTTTGGTGCAGCAGCCTGTTGTTCAGCAATTTTATTAGCAAAAACAAAATGTCGACATTTGCTAATAAAATTGATGCGCTATCAATTACTCATAAAAGACTGAGAGTTAAGAGAGTAACTAAAGGCTTTTATTAGCAAAGAACAGAGCATGCCTCTCGTGGTTGACTGGGTTCCAAGAAGGCAGGGGGCTGCAGGTCAATCACCTTTATACCTGGGCCTGTGTGGGTGGAGCCAGCCGAGGCATGTTGAGGCATGCATAGGTACAACAGTGTGTATCAACAACAACAACAACAACAGTGGTTTACCACAGTAACGAGAAAGGATTAATTAGCAATCTTGTTCTATGAGGCCCCTTGGAGAGGAGCGATCATAATATGATCGAATTCTTCATTAAGATGGAGAATGAAATAGTTGACTCAGAGACTAGGGTCCTGAATTTAAATAAAGGAAACTACGATGGTCTGAGACACAAGTTGGGTAGGATTGATTGGGGAATGTTACTCAGAGGATTTACGGTGGATAGGCAATGACAAACATTTAAAGATTGCATGGATGAACTACAGAATTTGTTCACCCCAGTTTGGCATAAAAATAAAACGGAAAAGGTGACTCAACCGTGGCTAACAAGGGAATTTAAGGATAGCATAAGATCCAAGGAGAGGACATATAAATTGGCCAGAAAAAGCAGCAAACCTGAGGATTGGGAGCAGTTTAGGATTCAACAAAGGAGGACAAAGGGATTAATTAATTTTCACTCTTCAAGTTTTCACTGCAGCTTTTTAACTTGAAGCCACAGCAGGGTACATCATTGTAGATTGATATCTTAAAAAATGCCTATTTTCCGTTCAGGAATTGAACCCCGGACTCTCACGTAACAGGCGGGGATACTTCATTATGTGAAACGAGGAACTGACGGAAGACGCTGCTGTGCAGTCTCTGCAGAAGCGCAGAGCAAGAATGGCGCTGTGAACAGACCTGGGCTCATTCACCAGACCCAGAGGGAGGATTGATCAAGGAGTGGGAAACAAAGAGCGAGAGAGAGAGAGAAACAGAGAGAGGCAGAGAGAGAGAGAGACACACACAGACAGAGAGAGAGACACAAAGTTAAAGAGGACAAGGAGAGAGAGACAGACAGACAGTCCGTAACCCTGTTAATCTCTTTCTCTCTGTCACTCTCTCCCTCCTCCGCGCCCCACACAAAAGGGAGAGGGAAACAGAGAGAGAGAGAGCTCTATACTAACGAGGAACTGGTGCAGGAGTGGTTACACAGTTCTTCATATGACAGTAAATCTTTCAAAATTATTTTAGTTGATTTTTTTCTGTTCTACTTTTCCAAGGAACTTTTTAAGGAGTTGCCAAAAGGTTTAAAATTTGGAATGTTAAAATTACCCTCCCCGTTGGGGAATTGAACCCCGGTCTCCCACGTGATAAGCAGGGATATTCACCACTATACTAACAAGGAACTGACATGTATAATTTGCCAGAGCAAGAATTGAGCTGTGAACAGAACTTGACAAATGAGAAAGACAGAGAGAGAGACAGGGACAAAGGCAGAGACAAAGACAAAGAGAGAGAGAGAGAGACAGACAGACAGAGAAACTGACAGAGAGAGAAAGACAGAGATAGACAGAGAGAGACAGACAGAGAGAAACAGACAGTGACAGACAGACAGAGAGAAATAGACAGAGAGCCAGACAGAGAGAGGCAGACAGAGAGAGGCAGACAGAGAGAGACAGACAGAGGAAGACAGAGAGCCATACAGAGAGAGACAGAGAGAGAGACAGGGACAAAGAGAGAGAGAGAGAGAGAGAAAGACAGAGAAACTGCCAGAGAGAGAAAGACAGAGAGAGACAGACAGAGAGAAATAGACAGAGCCAGACAGAGAGAGCCAGACAGAGAGAGAGAGAGACAGACAGAGGGACAGACAGGTAGAGAGACAAGAAAGGAGGCGCATGACAAATGTGCAAGAGAGAGAGAGAGAGAAAAAGAGAGTGAGAGAATGAGAGGGACACAGCTAGTGAGACAGAGAGAGGTGGAGACTGAAAGATGTAAAAATATTTCACGATCTCTTCTCTTTATTAGTTGAGAGTTACAGAGACTGAGAGAAAAATGCAGATTCAGCAATTGCCAAAATAGCACTTTAAGAATTACATATGAGATCTTTCTTTCCATATCTATAAACATCTCATTGTTTGTTGGAGAATCAGCTGATGACAAATGAGTGTCGCTGAGCAGGATGAAAGAAAATGGATCTTAAATTAAAGAGCTACCAGGAGTGGGGTTTGAACCCATGCGGGTATAAACCCATTGGATCTTAAGTCCAACAGCCTTAACCACTTGGCCATCCTGGTGTTGGAATGACTTATAGACTGTCTCTGTGAGAATCGGGCCTTCAAGCTCCACCTTGCCCCAGAGTTGCACAGAGCAGAGAGAGACATAGAAACATAGGAACAGGAGTAGGCCATTCAGCCCTTCTCCGCCATTCAATGAGATCATGGCTGATCATCCAAACCCTAGCACCCGGTCCCTACACCGACAGCCATCCCACCCAAGCTCTATCCCCGTAACCCCATGTATTTAATCCCCCCTAACACTAAGGGCCAATTTTTATCATGGCCAACCAACCTAACCCGCACATCTTTGGACTGTGGGAGGAAACCGGAGCACCCGGAGAAAACCCACGCAAACACGGGGAGAATGTGCAAACTCCACACAAACAGTCACCCGAGGCCGGATTTGAACCCGGGTCCCTGGCGTTGTGAGGCAACAGTGCTAACCACTATGCCTCACAGACCAACACAGAAAGACAGACACAGACAGACACACAGACATAGAGAGAGACACACAGACCGACACAGAGAGACACCCACATAGACACACAGACACACACAGAGAGACACCCACATAGACACACAGACACAGACAGACACACAGAGGGTACCGAGAAGATTTATAAGTATGTTACCAGAATTGCGAGGGTATACATATCAGGAAAGAATGAACCCCTGCCTTTTCGTGGGATATGTGGCACCCTCTTTGTTCCAGTTTTACTCGGGTCCCCTCCCTCACCTCTTTTTCCGATACATTGATGACTGTATTGGTGCCGTTTCCTGCTCTTGCCCTGAACTAGACAATTTCATTCACTTTGCCTCCAATTTCCACCCTTCCGTCACCTTCACTTGGTCAATCTCTGACTCTTCCCTTCCCTTCCTCGACTTCTCCGTCTCCATCTCTGGGAATAGGTTATTGACCAATTTTCACTACAAGCCCACCGATTCCCACACCTACCTGGACTACACTTCCTCCCACCCTGCCTCCTGTAAGGACTCTATTCCATTCTCCCAGTTTCTCCATCTCCGCCGCATCTGCTCTGACGATGCCACCTTCCACACCAGTGCTTCCGACATCTTACTTTTTCCTCAACCGAGGATTCCACTCTACCGTTGTTGACATGGCCCTCGACCATGTCAGTTCTATCTCCCGCACTTCTGCCCTCACCCCTGCCTCTCCCTCCCAGAACCACGATAGGGTTCCCCTTGTCCTTACCTTTCACCTCACCAGCCTCCACATTCAACGGATCATCCTCCACCATATCTGCCACCTCCAACGTGATCCCACCACCAAACGCATCTTAACCCCACCTCCACTTTCAGCATTCCGCAGGGACTGCTCCCACTGAGACACCCTAGTCCACTCCTCCACCACCCCCAGCACCCTTCCCCTTCGACCGGCACCTTCCCGTGCAAGTGCAGGAAATGTAACACCTGCCCCTATACCTCCCCCCGCTTCCCACTGTCCAGGGCCCCAACACCCCTTCCAGGTGAAACAGCGATTTACTTGTACTTCTTGCAATCTAGTAAACTGTATTCGCTGCTCACGATGCGGTCTCCTCTACATTGGGGAGACCAAACGCAGATTGGGTGACCGCTTTGTGGTACACCTCCGTTCAGTCCGTAAGGGTGACCCCGAGCTTCTGGTCGCCTGTCACTTTAATTCACCGCTCCATTCCCACTCGGACCTCACCGTCCTTGGCCTCTTGCATTGTTCCACGGAAGCTCAACTTAACTCGAGGAACAGCACCTCATCTTCCGATTAGGCACTTTGCAGCCTTCCGGACTCAATATCGAGTTCAACAATTTCAGATCATAACCTCGGCCCCTATTACATTTTTATATTTTTTATCCACACTTTTGGTTTGTGCCTTTTCCTTTTTCTCTCTCCCACACGGCAGCTGTCTCTCACTCTGCCAGCGCATTTCACACTTCCTCTCGAGCCATCCTTTGCCTCTTTACTTGTTATATTACCATCTCCTCTCGCCTTGAATATCTCTCAATGTCTCTTAACCTCTCCTGCTTTCTATCCTATCACTGACCTTCCCTTTTGTTCTTTCATCCCTCCCCCTTTTCCCAGCCCCTAAACTTGCTTTCCATTTCCTGCTTTTTTCTCAGTTCTGAAGAAGGGTTTCGACCTGAAACGTTAACTCTGTTTCTCTCTCCATGGATGTTGCCTGGCCTGCTGAGTTTTTCCAGCATTTTCTGTTGTTATTTCAAGTTAATTTATACCCCGAGTTGCCTGATTGTGGTTCTATTTCTGACCGTATATTTCGTGCGTACTTGCACAATGAAACAGTGAAAAACCTCGAGGTGTTGAAAAATGTGGGAAGTCAATTCCGCCCAACTCAGGATTTGGTTACATTTTGAAATGAAATGGGATGAAAAATGCTAGAACTGTAGGCGGCAGGATTGGAACCTGCGCAGGAAAACCCCAATAGGTTTTCAGTCCATCGCCTTAACCACTTGGCCACGACTACTGGGTCTGCAAAGAGTTAAATGTTGCTCAGATAAAATCGCAATCATCCATCGTTCTGTAGACTAAGAGCACTTCACCCCGAAACAGTCTAGTTTGAAGAAACTTCTCAAAGATACAATCTCCTCTCGTAATTTTTACACTTCGGTTTTTTACTGCAGCTTTTTAACTTGAAGCTACACCAGGATACATCATTGCAGATTAACATCTTAGAAATACTTACTGCCCGTTCGGGAATTGAACCCCGGCCACCCCACGTAACAGGCGGGAATATTTCACTACATTTAATGAGGAATTGACGGAAGACGCTGCTTTGCAGTCTCTGCAGAAGCACAGAGCAAGAATCGTGCTGTGAACAGACCTGGGCTCATTCACCAGACCCAGAGGGAGGGGTGAGCAAGGAGAGGGAAACAAAGAGCGAGAGAGACAGAGAGAGAGACAGACAGACAGAGAGACAGAGACAGAGAGAGAGGACAAAGAGAGAGACAGACAGTCCGTAGCCCTGTTAATCTCTTTCTCTCTGTCACTCTCTCCCTCCTCCGCGCCCCACACAAAAGGGAGAGGGAAACAGAGAGAGAGAGAGAGAGCTCTATACTAACGAGGAACTGGGGCAGGAAGTTGTTATACAATTCTTCATATGACAGTAAATCTTTCGAAATTATTTTAAATCATTTTTTTCTGTCCTCATTTCCAAGGAGGATTTTAAGAAGTTGCAGAAAGGTTTAAAATTCGAGATGTTAAAAAGGCTTCTATCCTGTCGGGAAATTGAACCCCGGTCTCCCGCATGACAGGTGGAGATACTCACCACTATACTAATGAGGAATTGACAGGTGCACAATCTGTCAGAGCAAGAATCGAGCTGTGAACAGAACTGGACTGAGTGAGAAAGTGGCAGAGAGAGAAAGAGAGAGAGACGGGGACAAACAGAGACAAATAGTGAGACAGACAGAGAGAGAAAGACAGAGAGAAAGTCAGAGAGAGAAAGAGAGAGACAATGATAGATACAGAGAGAGACAGAGAGAGAGACATACAGGAGGCTTATGACAAATGTGTAACAGAGAGACAGAGAGAGAGAGACAAGGAGAGAGAGAATGAGAGGGAGACCGAGAGACAGATAGTGTGACAGAGAGGGGTAGAGACTGAATTCTCTTTCTCCTTGTTAGTTAATAGTGACAGAGAGAGAAAAAAATGCAGATTCAGCAGATGCCAAAATAGCACTTTTGAAGAATTACAGTTAAATATGAGAGAGAGACAGAGGAAGAGAGACAGAGAGAACGTGTCGGGGAATTGAATCCTCACCACTGTACGATCAAGGACCTGGTAAAGGAAATAGTTAGGCAGTGCTTGAGACAAAGACTCAAACACACTCACAGACACACACAGCCATGGACATGAGTGTCTGCTCTCTCTATATGTGTCGGGGTGTCTCATAAGCTTTTCTGAGTTTCATGGATTCATAAAAATCTTACAGCACAGCAGGAGGCCATTCAGCCCGTCGTGCCTGCGCTGTCTCTTTGAAAGAGCAGTCGTGCTCAGTCCCACCCCCCGCTTTTTGTCCGTAACCCTGTTAATCTCTTTCTCTCTGTCACTCTCTCCCTCCTCCGCACCCCACACAAAAGGGAGATACTCTATACTAATGAGGAACTGGTGCAGGAAGTTGTTATACAGTTCTTCATATGCCAGTAAATCTTTCAAAATTATTTTAGTTGATTTTTTTCTGTTTTACTTCTCCAAGGAAGTTTTTAAAGAGTTGCCCAAAGGTTTAGAATATGCAAAGTTAAAATCGTCCTCCCCGTCGGGAAATTGAACCCCAGTCTCCCACATGACAGGCAGGGATACTCACCACTATACTAACGAGGAACTGACACAAGCAGCTTTTCAGAGCAAGAACTGAGCTGTGAACAGAACTTGATAAATGAGAAAGACAGAGCGAGACAGAGAGAGTCAGAGACAGAGAGAGTCAGAGACAGAGACAAAGACAGAGAGAGTCATAGAGAGACAGAGAAAGAAAGACAGAGATAGACAGAGACAGACAGAGAGAAACAGACAGTGACAGACAGAGTGAAACAGACAGAGAAAGACAGAACGACATACAGAGTCAGGGAGACAGACAGAGAAATACAGAGAAAGACAGAGATAGATACTGAGACAGAGAGACAGACAGAGGAAGACTCGGACAGAGAGAGACAGAGAGAGAGAGAGAGAGACTGAGAGAAGAAGACAGAGAGAGACAAAAGGAGGCTGAAGACAAATGTGTGACAGCCTTGAATGGCGGAGCAGGCTCGAAGGGCCAAATGGCCGACTCCTGCTCCTTATGTTCTTTCCAGATCTATAAACATCTCATTGTTTGTTTGATGGAGATTCAGCAGATGACAAACGAGTGTTACTGAGCAGGATGAAAGGACATTGATCTAAACGGGTATAAACCGATTGGATCTTAAGTCTCACACCTTAACCACTCGACCATCCTGGTGCTGGTGTTGCTAGGAGACGGTCTCTTTGTGATTCTGGGATTCAAGCGCCACTCTGCCAGTAAGTTGAGCAGAACAGAGCTTCTTAAGGTGGCAGGACAGGTTAACAAAGCATTTAATAAAGCATATGGGGTCCTGGGCTTTATAAATAGGGCTTTAAACTAAATATTCAGGGAGGAGGGAAGAGGGAATTAGAAAGTCAAAGAGAAAGGAGAAGGCAATAGTGCAGGGTAGCGATGGGGTAATGATAACCAGAGTGTGACAGGAGGAGACAGAGCGTACGACCATAAGTGTGCACCAGGAGGGTCGATAACTAGAGGACACAGGTTTATGGTGATTGGCAAAGAGACGGGCAGGAAAAAAATCTACTGATAAAAGTTAACATTTCCAAAATTAATTTCACTGATATTACAGCGAATTTCATCTCTCCCTTCTCTGGCTCACTCGGGCCTTTGAGTCCGACCCCGCCCTTCAAAAGACCCACCCTTTCTTATGTTCATTTATAACTAGACATTCTTATTATGAACACAGCTAGCTTCTAGCTAGTCATTTATTCAGTACACGTTCGCTAGGTACAGTATCTGTAGAGATGCAGCATGTGTGCTCCTGTGTGCAGGCTGCCATCTTGACTGTTGCCTTGTGGGTAGCCTAGTGCCTCATGGGTAATGTAGTCTTAATATCTATACAGCTGGGTAGTGTAGTCTTATATACATACAGCTTTATACAGCTCTACACAGCTCTACGGCTCCACCTAGTGTCCACTATAGAATGACATGTTATTGATCATTACATCCCCCTTTCTTTGAGGTTTAACAAAATCAATATCAATCAACTTTCAAGAAAACAATAAAGATAATATCAGTGGCACTTTTGTTAGTGCTCTATAAACATAAACATTTTCAAAACAGTCAACACATTTTCAAAGCTTTACATTGTACTCAAAGATTAAGTCTATCAGGCTCTTTTACTTCACGTGTGGATCTTCTCAACACGGGTAAGTCTGATGTGTCTTCATGAGATTGTTCTGGCGGTGAATGACAAGATGCAGTTGCGGCATTGTCATCAATCTGCTCTTGTATAGATCGAGGTCTCCTTGCAATCTTTGCTTGGAGAGGGTTTCAGTGTTTCCTTCACTCTTCATGCCATAACTCTCAATGCAGTCAATGCACTCTCGAAAAACTGCTGGCAGCTGGATCCCACCATACAGCATAATCCTCTCAGCAGCCTCGGCTAATGGAACACCAAAGATTGGCCTGAGGGAAGAAGGAGTATCCACCGGAACTGCTTCCTGCTCTGGTGCAGGCTTCTTCTTTTTCTTTTTCTCTTTCCACTGCTTAACAACATCTGCTGCAGTTATATCTTTGGACTTTTTCTCCTTGTGTTTTTCCTCTTTGTGCTTTTCTTCCTTTGGCTTCTCTTTGACCTTAAAGTCTTTTTCTTTCTTCTTGGAGAAACTAGGTTTTTTGAAGACATGGATACCCTTTGGCCTTTTCATCCTTGATGGGCTCTCTGCTTCATCACCTGAATCATCTGGTCTGCTTATAGCACAGTTTATACGGTAGACTCTCTTGACCAGTTCTAAGTCTTCACAAGCTTTGTCACCTAGTATCGAATCAAGTCTTTCAGCCACAACAGAAAACATGAGATGATGCATTTTGTCTTTGACTGTCACTTTAAGTCTGCATACACCTAAGCTATCTATTTTCTGTCCATTATAGCTCTTCAGTAGTACTGACTTTTTCTGTATTTTGGGCTTTTCTTTCATATTTTTTATGTCACTCATACTGATTAAGTTTGCTTTTGCCCCAGTGTCCAGTTTCAATGTAACTAATGCTCCATTTATCTGCAGTGGGATCATCCATTTGTCCACTTTTACTGCATTGACTTTATGTTCAGCATTGTCCATTTCTGAGGGCTGCACATTTTCTGTATCTTTTTTGATATCGTCACATGACACCATTCCTACAAAAAATGTCTCACTTAAATCAGTGTCCTCAATCACATTAACTTGTTGCCCTTTCGTCGTTTTTACTTTTGAAAAGCATTGTTTGGCAAAGTGATTCTTTCCATTACACTTTGTGCACATTTTTCCAAATGCTGGGCATTGTCTTAACTGGTGTTTGTAACCACAGCGTTTACAATTAAAAATTTCATCCTCCGATTGCTTTCCATTTCTGTTCTGCCCACGTTTCTTCCCCTTGTAGGACACAGCACCGACAGCAGCATTATCACTCATTACAATCGCATCATTATTGATTTCACTGAAAGTCTTCACGTGCTTTCGAGCTAGCTGGCTGGCTTGGCATATTTTCACCGCATTTTCCAAATTTAGTTCGGTTTCTCTCAACAGACGTTCCCTGAATTTTTTATCATGAATACCAAACACAATCTGGTCACGAATCATGGATGATTTCAGCTCAGAGAAATTACATGTCTGTGCTTTCAGTTTCAGATCAGTTATAAAGCTATCAAAAGTCTCATTTTGTTGCTGTGTCTGAGAACGGAAGATGTATCTTTCATGCATCTCATTCTTTTTGGGAGAGCAATGTGCATCAAATTTTTTTAGCACATCTTCTAATTTTTCTCTGTTCTCCTCTTGATTAAGTACAAATGTATTAAATACCTCTATCGCCTGTGGGCCTGCAACCGTAAGCAGCAACGCTATCTTCCTTGCGTCTGGCTTTGTACCGAATCCGATGGCTGCAATGTAGAGTTCAAATTGTTGTTTAAAAGTCTGCCAATTGTAGTCGATTTTTTCTGTGAGTTTCAAATGCTCTGGTGGCTTCAAATTCTCCATGTTGCTTTTCACAATTTTTAGCAGATCTTCACCATCCTGGTACCATCTTATGTTCATTAATAACTAGACATTCTTATTATGAACACAGCTAGCTTCTAGCTAGTCATTTATTCAGTACACGTTCTCTAGGTACAGTATCTGTAGAGATGCAGCATGTGTGCTCCTGTGTGCAGGCTGCCATCTTGACTGTTGCCTTGTGGGTAGCCTAGTGCCTCATGGGTAATGTAGTCTTAATATCTATACAGCTGGGTAGTGTAGTCTTATATACATACAGCTATATACAGCTCTACACAGCTCTACGGCTCCACCTAGTGTCCACTATAGAATGACATGTTATTGATCATTACACCCTTGACACCTCTGTCCTTGCAAACCACCGCCGCATCTCCAACCTCCCCTTCCTCTCCAGTCCTTGAACGTATTGCCGCCTCCCAAATCAGTGCCCATCTTTCCCGGAACTCCAGGTTTGAACCTCTCCCATCAGGATTCCACCCCTGCCCCAGCAGCCCCAAAGAGCAGGAAAAATTCTTGGCAAGTAAAATCAAGGAAAACCCAAAGATGTTTTATAAATATATTAAGAGTAAGAGGATAATGAAAGAATGGGTAGGGCCTATGAGAGATCGTGAGGGTAATCTGGGTGTGGAGGCGGGAGACGTCGGTAGGGTTCTTAATGAATACTTTGCGTATGTTTTAGCAAAGGAGAGGGGCGAAGCAGACATTGCTATCAGGGAGGAGGAGTGTGGAATATTAGATGAAATAAACATAGTGACAGATGAAGTATTAAGGGGTTTAGCAGCTATAACAGTGAATAAATGTATCCCAGGCTGTTAAGCGAAGCAAAGGAGGAAATAGCAGAGGCCCTGACCATTATTTTCCAATCCTCTCTGGCTTCAGGTGTGGTGCTGGAGGACTGGAGGACTGCTAATGTGGGACCCTTGTTTAAAAAGGGAGAAAGGGACAGACTGAGAAATTACAGGCCAGTCAGCCTAACCTCGGTGGTGGGAAAATTATTGGAAAGAATTCTGAAGGACAGGATAAATCTTCATTTAGAGAGACACGGATTAATCAAGGATAGTCTGCATGGATTTGTTAAGGGAAGGTCGTGTCTGACAAACTTGATTGAATATTTTGAGGAGGTAACAAGGTGGGTAGATGAGGGTAGTGCGTTTGATGTAGTCTATATGGACTTTAGCAAGACTTTTGATAAGGTTCCTCATGGCAGACTGGTCAAGACGTTAAAAGCCCATGGGATCCAGGGCAAAGTGTCAAGTTGGATTCAAAACTGGCTCGGAGGCAGGAAGCAGAGGGTAATGGTTGATGGGTGTTTATGTGACTGGAAGGCTGTTTCCAGTGGGGTTCCACAGCGCTAAGTACTAGATCCCTTTCTTTTTGTGGTACATATCAATGATCTAGACTTGAATATAGGGGGTATGATTAAGAAGTTTGCAGATGATACTTAAATCGGCTGTGGTTGATGTAGATTTTTTTTTAAACCCGGTACAATAGCAAAATGCTGGAAGCCTGTTTGGCCCAGTGGTAAGGGCATGAAACGGTTAAATTTCGAAGCACAGAAAAGGTGCCAGTCATCAAAGTCTGCAGTCCTTCACAAAGTCATAGAGTCATAGAGTTTTACAGCACAGAAAGAGGCCCTTCGGCCCATCGTGTCTGCGCCGTCCATCAATCCCTGTCCAGTCTAATCCCATTTTCCAGCATTTGGTCCATAGCCTTGTATGCAATGGCATTTCAAGTGCTCATCCAAATGCTTCTTGAATGTTGTGAGGGTTCCTGCCTCTACCACCCTTTCAGGCAGTGAGTTCCAGATTCCAACCACCCTCTGGGTGAAAAAGTTCCTCCTCAAATCCCCTCTAAATCTCCTGCCCCTTACCCTGAATCTATGCCCCCTTGTTATTGACCCCCCTACTAAGGGGAAAAGTTCCTCTTTATTTACCCTATCTATGCCCCTCATCATTTTGTACACCTCAATCAGGTCCCCCCTCAGCCTTCTTTGCTCCAAGGAAAACAACCCCAGCCTGTTTAGCCTTTCTTCATAGCTGAGGCGCTCCATCCCAGGTAACATCCTGGTGAATCTTCTCTGCACCCTCTCCAAAGCAATCACATCCTTCCTATAGTGAGGCGACCAGAACTGCACACAGTATTCCAGCTGTGGCCTCACCAGCGTTTTGTACAGCTCCATCATAACCTCCCTGCTCTCATATTCTATGCCTCGGCTAATGAAGGCAAGTATCCCATATGCCTTTTTAACCATCTTATCTACCTGTTCCGCTGCCTTCGGGGATCTATGTACATGTACACCAAGGTCCTTCTGACCCTCTGCACTTCCTAGGGTCCTACCACTCATTGTGTATTTCCTTGCCTTATTTGTCCGTCGAAAATGCATCACCTCGCACTTTTCAGGGTTAAATTCCATTTGCCACTTTTCCGCCCATCTGACCAACCCGTTTATATCGTCCTGTAGCCTGAGGTTTTCCTCCTCACAAAGGAGGACACAAATAACCTCCCAGAGATGTCGGGGAACATAGGGTCTAATGAGAGGGAGGAATTGAATGAAATCAGTATTTGTAGGGAAATGGTGTTAGGGAAATTGACGGCAATCAAGGCTGATAAATCCCCAGGGCCTGATAATCTACATCCTAGGGTACTTAAGAAAGTGGCCCTTTAAATAGTAGATGCATTGCTGGTCATCTTCCAAAATTCAATGGACTCTGGCACAGTTCCCATGTTAGTGGGAAAAATGCTGGAGTCCATTATAAAAGATGTAATAGCAGAGCACTTGGAAAACAGTGACAGGATCGGACAAAGTCAGCATGGATTTACAAAAGGTAAATCATGCTTGACTAATCTACTGGAATTTTTTGAGGATGTAACTAGTAGAATAGATAAGGGAGAACCAGTGGATGTGGTGTATTTGGACTTTCAGAAGGCTTTCGATAAGGTCCCACATAAGAGATTAGCGTGTAAAGTTAAAGCGCATGGGATTGGGAGTAAGGTACTGACTTGGATAGAAAACTGGTTGGCACACAGGAAGCAAAGAGTTGGAAAAAGAACGGGTCTTTTTCCAAGTGGCAGGCAGTGACTAGCGGTGTACCTCAGGGATCGGTGCTAGGACCCCAGCTATTCACAATATATATTAATGATCCAGCTGAGGGAACTAGGTGTATTATTTCCAAATTTGCATATGACATAAAGCTGGGTGGGCGTGTGTGCTATGAGGAAGATGCAGAGAAACTCCAGTATGATTTGGACAGGTTGGGCGATTGGGCTTATATTCGCTGGAGTTTAGAAGAATGAGAGGGGATCTCATTGAAACTTATAAAATTCTAACAGGACTAGACAGACTAGATGCAGGAAGGACGTTCCCGATGGCTGGGGAGTCCAGAACCAGGGTTCGCAGTTTAAGGATAAGGGGTAAGCCATTTAGGACTGAGATGAGGAGGAATTTCTTCACCCAGAGAGTGGTGAACCTGTGGAATTCTCTACCACAGAAGGCAGTCGAGGCCAATTCATTAAATATATTCAAGAAGGAGTTAGATGTATTTCTTAAGGCTAAAGGGATCAAGGGGTATGGGGAGAAGGCAGGGACAGGGTACTGAATTTGGATGATCAGCCATGATCTCATTGAATGGCGGAGCAGGCTCGAGGGGCCGAATGGCCAACTGCTGTTCTTATCTTCTATGATGTAGTGTATATGGAATTTAGCAAGGCTTTTGATAAGGTTCCACATAGCAGACTGGTCAAGAAGTTAAAAGCCCATGGGATCCAGGGCAATGTGTCAAGTTGGATTCAATATTGGCTCGGAGGCAGGAAGCAGAGGGTAATGGTTGATGGGTGTTTATGTGACTGGAAGGCTGTTTCCAGCGGGGTTCCGCAGGGCTCAGTACTGGGTCCCTTGCTTTTTGTGGTATATATCAATGATCTAGTCTTGAATATAGGGGGTATGATTAAGAAGTTTGCAGATGATACTAAAATCGGTTGTGGTTGATGTAGATTTAAAAGAAAAACCGGTGCAATAGCAAAATGCTAGAAGCCTATTGGCCCAGTGGTAAGGGCATGAAACGGTTAAACTTCGAAGCACAGAAAAGGTGCCGGTCAGTCATCAAAGTCTGCAGTTCTTGGAGAACACATTGATACTGGACTCATGATTAACTCTGAAAAGGACATTGACATTGAACTGTGAGGCCTTGAATCATGATTGGTTTTGATGGGAAAAACTAACATCTGGACAATGCTCTGAGTTTAACTGAAACAATGGGGGTCACGATGGACTTCCTGGCTTCAATGGAAGATACACAAGTCAATCAGCCAGCTGCCCATCAATAGTAATAGAAATCACATTGAATCTGCGTTACATAAAGCGGGAGAGGAAATAAGGAGTTATCTTCGATCTCACAACTCTGTACACCTCCGGTGATTGAATTACAGGTTGATGAGGTGTGAATATCGGACAGTTCAGCAAACCGACAACCGATATTGGTTGGGGGAGGCCCAGCATGGGGCCAGGTGACTAAAAGAACTATAAGAAGGAACCACACCTCAGCTCTCGCTCTCTTCACTCGGAAGCTCTCTCTCTCTCTCGGAAGCTAGCTCTAACTACAGCAACTGCCAGGTGTAAGAAGGAAGGGAAGACGCTCATCTCCAGCCACAGCCAGCAATCGACGTTGGCCAAGACCAGCCGGATGGGTGATTGTTAGTATCAGTTGACCCTACAAGGGGTTTGCGTTGTGTAGGCCGCTGCAGTCAGATAAAGGAGGACGGGGACAGGTCATCTCCGATCCAGGCCTACAATCCACAACGGTAACGACTGGCCGTATGGGTGATTGTAAGCAGGTTTTTGTCTGTGTTTTGTTGGTTTTAATAAACTAACAGTTTTGGGTTGAACCTAAACCCTTGTGTCATCTACAATTTTGTTCCTGTAAAACCCAGAGTCAAAGAATCCTTGTAAGGACAAGGGAACCAAACACCTTACATTGATACTTAAGAAGGAAGCTGTAGACTGCAGGAAGATATCAATAAATTGGTCAGGTGGGCAGAACAGTGGCAAAAGGAATTCAATCCGGAGAAGCGTAAGGTAATGCATTTGGAGAGGGCTAACAAGGAAAGGGAATACACATTAAATGGTAGGACACTGAGTAGTGTAGAGGAGCAAAGGGACCTTGGAGTGCATGTCCACAGATCCCTGAAGGTAGCAGGACAGGTAGATAAGGTGGTTAAGGCAGCACACGGGATACTTGCCTTTATTAGCCGTGGCATAGAATATAAGAGCAGGGAGGTTATGCTTCAACTGTATAAAACACTAGTTAGGCCTCAGCTAGAGAACAGCGTGCAGTTCTGGTCACCACATTACAGGAAGGATGTGATTGTACTAGAGAGGGTACAGAGGAGATTTACAAGGATGTTGCTGGGAGTGGAGAATCTTAGCTCTGAGGAAAGACTGGATAGGCTGGGTCTGTTTTCCTTGGAACAGAGGAGGCTGAGGGGAGACCTTATTGAGGGTATAAATTTATGAGGGGCATCGATAAAGTGGAAAGAAAGGACCTATTTCCCTTAGCAGAGGGGTCAAAAACCAGGGGGCACAGATTTAAAGTAATTGGTGGAAGGTTTAGAGGGGATTTGAGGGGAAATTTCTTCACCCAGAGGGTTGTGGGGGTCTGGAACTCACTGCCTGAAAGGGTGGTAGAGGCAGGAACCCTAACCACATTTAAAAAGTACTTGGATGTGCCCTTGGGATTCTGTAACCTGCAGGGCTACGGACCAAGAGCTGGGAAGTGGGAATAGGCTGGATCGCTCTTTGTTGGCTGGTGCGGACACGATGGGCCGAAATGGCCTCCTTCCGTGCTGTAGCTTTCTATGATTCTATGAAACAGCCCTGAACAAAAGTCACGAATTACATCCTCCGCGGCGGTAACCGGTGGACTATCTCTCTTCATCCTTCTCGACCTGTTTGCGAGCTTCACCACGGTTGATCACACCATCCTCCTCCAACGCCTCTCCTCCATTGTTCAGCCCAGTGGGACTTGTTGGTGTGATTACAGGATAGTCGCTGAGCCAGATCCCCGAAACAAGCTCATGGAACAGGAAACATTGAGACATCTGATTGATAGACTTTATTTCACAAATCAATGGTAAAAGGTAGCTGTTGACAGTGGCAGAAGGTGGGTGGTGGTGTTCCACAAGGATCAGTGCTGGGTCCACTGTTGTTCACAAGTTATATTAACGATTTAGACTTTGGAATCAAAAACACCATTTCTAAATTTGCGGATGACACCAACTTTGGGAAAAGTCAACACTGATGAGGACTGCAACAAATTACAGGAGGACATTAATAAACTTGCAGAATGGGTATATAATTGGCAAATGAAGTTCAACACAGATAAATGTGAGGTATTACATTTTGGTATGAAGAATGGGGAGGTCACATCACTTTTTTTAAATTAATCATTGATGGGATGTGGGCGTCGCTGGCTGGCTAGGCCTGCATTTAGTGCCCATCCCTAATTGCCCTTGAGAAGATGGTGGTGAGCCGCCTTCTTGAACCGCTGCAGTCCATATGGTGTAGGTACACCTGTTAACCCCTCGCTTCTGTGAGGAGAATCTACCCCTCCCGTGGGGGATCTAGGTTCGCTACTTTAGGAGACTCAACACGCCGGTCAGTCTATTGTCACTTTCTCAGTAATACACAATGTCAGAAACTGTAAAATAAGTAAAGTTTTATTCCGTACCCAGTACTGGACTTCACTCCGAGAAACTCCTTGTGTTTACACACAAGGAAGTCTCCTCTAGAGTGCGCCCCTAGGCTCACGGGGCTACAATATTTATACAAAAAACATAAATTGCAAGTCATCATGAGAATACAGGAAACTAGGCGATCACACGCTACACAAGTCATTTGTTTCTTTTTACAGAGTTCTGTTTAAAATTCACTTTAGCTTTCAACAAAATTCGGCCCTGAGACTGTCTCTACTCTGTTCTATAAACATTCTGTTTCGTCCTTTCTTATCTATGTGTATTGCATTCCCACAGTCCTGTATCAGCTTTTTACATTTAAACCATTCACTGTATGTCAAGTAGTCCATCATGCCTTGCGAATCATTGGTAAGGCAGTATGGGATTAATCCAGCTTAACATTCCCTCCTTTTATCATTACATGATAACCTCGACCTTTTCTCTACATACTGCACAGGGTGTCAATTATTTTGAAGATTATTCTGCCCCGCCTGGGGTCTCCTCCAGATTGCTTCGGATCTTCTTTTTCGGGGTGCTCGATTAATCCTACCCCGCCTGGGGTATCCTCTATTTCTTCTATCGTTCCTGATGTTACCCCGCCTGGGGTTTCTTCTACGTTGAAACTTCCTCATACGTGATGAATCACATTTGGACACTCATACCGGTATCTCCATATTATGCCATCCAATACAAGCCTTTCTCAGGCTTTCAGGTATCTTATCGAAAGATTAATCATCTGGAGATCTTTGTTCATCTTCCTCTGCATGGTCCCGATGTCTTGGGTAGTGGCCAGGCTACCAAAATTCACTAAACAAGTAATTCTCAGGCTAGGTAGCTTATGTAGTGTTTTAACACTAGAGACAGAAGTGCTGCAATTAGCTTACAAGGTAACTTTCATGACTCTGCTTAGAGCCCAAATGGTCAAGTTATCAAATCATAAAGTCCCTCTGTCACTGGGGAAATATTAACTTAAAATTAAGAAACTTAAATTATTTAATGTCCAATATCTTTAAACTTCATACTAAAGCTGTTGCTTGGTGAACTTAAACAGCTGTCAGTGGAAAGGGTTAACTCCTTTGCAGGATTCTAAGAAGGTGGAGCAAAACATTATCAAATGCACGCAATTCACGTAAATCAAAAAGAACTTTCCCTATCGACAGACAGTTGTGTTTTCACACTTTAACTAAACACGAACACGGAGGTAATATGGACAAAGACGAGATTGAGCAAAATTCACAAGCTAAGTATTATTCAATGTGGTCTACACAAATTCACACCAACCAGAATTTCACCGTGGCCAGAATGAAAGTCTGGTTTTAATAGGTTAATTAACCTCATAACTCCAATTTAATCCAGATCTTGCAAACATTCAAATTAATTTTCTTCCAAGCACATTGGCAACTGTAGCTTTAAGGCAGAAGCCCATCCCCTGCAAAACCATGAACAGACAAACAAAATAAAATAGCACACTCGTGCAGAAAACAGCAAATTACGTCATATTTCCTTATATTGTCCTTTCTTCAGATGTCTTTCCAAAATACTGTAAAAACATGGAGTATAACTGGAGAAAATTTAGTTTTTCACATTTAAACAAATCAAATCAAACTGCTTTGGAAGATTTCACCATAGCAACCACAAAAAGGGAGATAATCAGAACTCAAAAGTCAGGGATA
This sequence comes from Somniosus microcephalus, assembly GCF_052327205.1. Lineage (NCBI taxonomy): Eukaryota > Metazoa > Chordata > Chondrichthyes > Squaliformes > Somniosidae > Somniosus > Somniosus microcephalus. The sequence goes on along the minus strand of NW_028225331.1, from coordinate 342,799 downwards.
TGTCCTGGGGAAAAGTCAGGGTCGTATAACAGTCAGGGTGAGCAGGATTACTGGTTAAATTGAAAAACTCAGCTGTTGAAAAGGTCGATCTGTAAGGAACCTAATATTGGGAAGGAAAGAAAGTTAACTCGCGTTATTCTTAACCATAGGGTCATTCTCATTTCGTAATTCATCGCACTTTGTACGTTAGTTGACACACACATTCCATGCGACTTCAATCACACTTTCAAGCAGCAGTCACAATCTCGAGAGAGAGAGAGAGAGAGAGAGATAGAGAGAGCGCGCAGCCGGCGACCTTGAAGAGGGAAGCACAGGCTTTTAAAGAGACATTGTCCCTCTGTCGCTGTTGAGGTTATGCCCATTATGACAAGGGCGGTGATGATAACTTGCAGTGCGAAGCGTGAATCTATTTTGTCTTTCCTTCGACCTTCACTGCGGTATGCGTGGTTAACAGTACTTGATAGGGTCCCTTCCACCTGGGTTCTAATCCTTTCCGATAGAAGTTTTTTACGAGGACATAATCACCCGGTTTGAGCCGATGACAGGCATCCTCTGGTGTTGGTTTATTTGCAACTGCTACCTGTTCATGGGACAACTTTAAAGCAGAGGTTAGTGACATACAATAAGACATCATCTGATTGTCCATTACATGAATATCTATTTGTCTGTCGTCTTGGATAGGAGCCGAGAATGGGGCTCTTAAAGGTCTTCCGAAGATAATTTCTGCTGGTGACAATCCTGTCTTTCATTGGTAATACTTCTGGCCATTTTAATTTGGTTTCTACACAAAGTTTGGCCAATTTTAGCTTTAGGGCTCCATTAGCCCTTTCCACCAGTCCTGCTGATTGTGGATGGAGCGGGCAATGTAAATGTTGTCTAATATTGAAAACATTGCAAAGTTCAGCATTAATTTCTGCAACAAAGTGTGGTCCGTTGTCGGAATTCAATTGTATTGGCACTCCGAACCTTGGCACAATATCCTTCAGTGTTATTTTGCACAGTCTTTGCGGTATTGTTCCTTGTTGGGAAGGCTTCTATCCATTTACTAAATACATCAATGATAACTAGTACATATTTATATCCATAAGCTGATTCTAATTGTACAAAATCTAACTGTAGTATTTGAAAAGGGACCGTCTGGGATAGGAGTTGTTGCTGTTCCTGTTGGTATGGCTTTTCCCGGGTTGTGTTGCTGACATATCAGACAGTGATCAATTGTCTGCTGTGCCACTTTTCCCCAATTTGGGTTGCACCAAGAATTTTCCAATTTGGAGCAACTATCCTTCCCTTTGGGTCAGCATATAGTTGTGTCAAAGGATCCTTTTTACAATTTTCTTTATCCACTTTTGTTTTTCATTTTCAGGAGCGTCCTCCTGGTGCTTTTGTACATCTTCCAACGATGGGGCACAAGAGGGATACTTCCCTCCCTCCTTTTGTTCCAACTGGGGCATTTGTTTTTGGTCCTCATACATAGCGGCATATTTTGCTGCTTCATCTGCCAATCTATTCCCCTCGGCAACCTGTGTATGTAACTGTGTGTGTGCCTGGTATTTTACTATGGCTAATTCCCTGGGTAGTAATACTGCCTGTGTCAATCTTTCTACCTGTACTTGGTTCAATATGGGAGTTCCAGATGTGGTCAGAAAACCCTTCCTTTTCCATATTATTCCGAAATCATGCGCTAATCCGAAGGCATATCTCGAGTCCGTATAAATATTTACTTTCATCCCTTCTGATAATTCGTATGCTCTTGCTAGTGCGTGTAATTCTGCTTTCTATGCTGACCAATGATTTGGAAGTTTACCTGATTCTACCACATTTGGTGATTCTATAATTGCGTATCCTATCTGTCCTTCACCTGTATCTGATCTAGAGGCTGATCCATCCACAAAGTACTCATGGTCTGGGGTATTCAAAGGCACGTCCTTTAAATCAGGTCTAATTATTGTTTGGGTCTCAATTTTTGTTACACAGTCATGTATTGGTTCACCTACATGTTCTGTGGGTTAATCTCATATCTACTTATCCTTGCTGACGTCATGTGCTGTGTGGATAATTTGTTCAGTAATCGGTAGTAGTCACATACAACCTAAATGGTCTATCATACATTGGTCTTCCTAAGGGCGGGGCCTCTCTTAAGGCTTGTTTTAAAGAATTGAACGCATCTCTTTGTGCTTCTGATAGAACGAACGGTTCTCTAACCTGTGATCCTGTTAGTATAGTTAGGGGCCTCGTATGTTTAGTGATTTCTGGTATTCATCTGTCCTGCAGAAATTTATTAATCCTAAAAATGCTCGTATTCCTCTTTTAGTGGTAGGTTCCGGATGTTGGGATATTGTTTGGGTCCTTTCTGAGAGCAGGACTTTTTCATCTGGTGTCAGAATGTGCCCTAAGTATGTTACATGCTTTTTGCAAAATTGAATCTTTGCTTTTGATACTACATACCCTTCCCTTGACAAATGGTTCAAAATGAATTTTGTATCTATTTGACAATCCATTGCTGTTGCCGGTACTGAGCTGAAGCCAATAATCCCCCCAATCTCACCAACGTTTGAGTGATAATTTAATCATCCTCTGATGCTTCATCGTATGGCAATTGTTCAAAAGCTTGTTTCGTAATTAACATATCCTGCTCTGCTTTATCCACAGCTGCCTTCGCGTCTTTAGCCGATTTCTCAGCCATCGGGTACATTCTCATTTCGTAATTCATCACACATTGCACTTTAGTTGACACACACACGCACCATGCAACTTCAATCACAACTTCTAGCCGCAGTCATGATCGCGAGAAAGAGAGAGAGAGAGAGAAAGAAAGAGAAAGCGCGCAGCCTGTGACCTCGAAGAGGGAAGCACAGGCTTTTAAAGGGACAGCACACTGAAGATGAATGAGCACACACTCGGCAGGTTTTTTATTATTCTTAACTACATCTTACACTCTCAATCACTTTCCTTTAATTACCATTCATATCTCATTCATGAGTCCTGGAGAAACTTTACTGTCCAGTACAATATTTAAGATAGAAAACATAGATCAAACGTTCTCACTTGATCCAAGTTATTAACACTTTTTTATTTATCATTATTTTAGAGGATATTTTATTTTCCCAAAAGTAACCCAATATATATAGTGCCTGAGTCCATTTCGTCATTTCAAAATTATCCCAAAAACCAAACAGCAGTGTTATTGTACCGGCAGATTTTGTCAATGTTCAATTTCATTTCTATCAATTTATCCTCCATTTCCAATTTCAGAAACAAGTAATTCTCAGGCTAGGTAGCTTACACAGTGTTTTAACATTAGTGACAGAAGTGCTGCAATTAGTTTACAAGGTAACTTCCATATAACAAAAGAAAGAAGAGACTCCATTGTGACTCGGTTTAGAGCCCAAGGTTAAGTTATCAAATCATAAATTCCTTCTGTCACTGGGGAAATATTAACTTAAAATTAAGAAACTTAAATTATTTAACGTCTAATATCTTTAAACTTCATACTAAAGTTGGGTTAACTCCTTTGCAGGATTCTAAGAAGGTGGAGCAAAACATTATCAAATGCACGTCATTACGTTACTTCACGTAAACTAAAAAAACTTTCCCGATCGAAAAAGACAGTTGTGTTTTTACACTTTAACCAAACATGAACACGGAGGTAATATGGACAAAGACGGGATTGAGCAAAATTCACAAGCTAAGTATTATCCAATGCGGTCTACACAAATTCACACCAACCAGAATTTCACCGTGGCCACAATGAAAGTCTGGTTTTAATAGGTTAATTAACCTCATAACTCCAATTTAATCCAGATCTTGTAAACATTCAAATTAATTTTCTTCCAAGCACATTGGAAACTGTAACTTTAAGGCAGAAGCCCATCTTTTGTAAAACTATGAACAAACAAATAAAACCAAATAGCACATTCTTGCGGAAAACAGTAAATTACGTCATATTTCCTTATTGTCCTTTCTTCAGATGTCTTTCCAAAATACTGTAAAAACATTGAGTATAACTGGAGAAAATTAGTCTTTCACATTTAAACAAATTAAATCAAACTGCTTTAGAAGATTTCACCATAGCAACCGCGACTCCAAGGTCAAATCTTAGACTGAAACTTAATCTTTTGAAAAACAAACTTTTTGTTGTTCTTCAGTTTTTACACACCATCACTTTTAAATTGTAGTTCAAAGATTTTTTTCTCTTGGGGCATAATCTTATTCGCACATTCTTAAAACTTCCAAAATCAAATCAAAATGCTTTTAACACAGAGAATTGGGTGGAGCTAAAACACACATAACAGAATCTTTCTTTTAAAGACAGACTTTTCAGACAAAAATACTATAACATCTTAAACATTCATAGTCAGGAAAACAGTCACACTTTCACACAAAGTGAAATTCCAGCATTTTTTTTTTAAGGATCCTTTCACTCAGCAAATCTTGTGTTTTATTTGTCTCGGCACAGATGTTAATAACTTCCATGTCGGTAAAACTTTTATCTTTTTTCCCCTTTTTTTCTTATTTTGTTCAATTATTATATTTCCTACCCCCATTTTCCCACTCTTAGTACGTACTTGATTTTTTCCCAATTTGTGTACGTACTTGCGAACCGGTTTAATGCGCTTAACCCTTTACACACTTTATGGGACTCGAACCCAAAGGACTTGAACCTATTTATGGGACTCAAACCCAAAGGACTTTAACCTATTTATGGGACTCGAACCCAAAGGACTTTAACCTATTTATGGGACTCGAACCCAAAGGACTTTAACCTAACACTTCTGACTTTGAGAAAGTGTGATCACTCGAATTCTTACCTAAAGATTCCGTCGGCACATGGCCAGGATCACAGCGAATGTGGCAAGTCACTTCGTAACAGACAGAGCAAAAAGGTAAAAATCTTACCTGTGGCCACTTAGTTGCTCAGTCGTCTGAAAGCGACTCGTCAGCCTAGACCGCTGTGATTTAGACCGCAGTGCTTTGGAATCCCATCCTCGTCGCCAGAATTGTTAACCCCTCGCTTCTGTGAGGAAGATCTACCCCTAACTTGGGGTCAGGGTTCGGTGCTTTAGGAGACTCAACACGCCGGTCAGTTTATCACTTTCTCAGTAATACACAAAGTCAGAAACTGTAAAATAAGTAAAGTTTTATTAAGGTACCTGGACTTCACTCTGAGAAACCCAATTGTTTTTGCACACAAGTATGCCTCCCAAAGAGTGAGCCCCGAGACTCACGGGGCTACAATATTTATACATTTTCATCAATTGCAAGTCATGGAAAACAGAAAACTAGGCGATTACACGCTCCACGAGTCACTTGTTTTTTTTTTTTTAAAAGAGTTCTGTTTAAAATTCACTTTAGCTTTCAACAAAATTTGGCCCTGAGACTGTCTCTACTCTGTTCTATAAACATTCTGTTTCGTCCTTTCAAATTTATGTGTATTGCATTCCCACAGTCCTGTATCAGCTTTTTACATTTAAACCATTCACTGTATGTCAAGTAGTCCATCATGCTTTGCGAATCATTGGTAAGGCAGTATGGGATTAATCCAGCTTAACATTGGGGGTTCTCTTAAAGGGACAGGCGCTCTCTTTTTCTGAGATTTTCATTAAAGGGACCGCGTCCCCGTGGATGACCGATTTTAAAGGGACAGCGTCTCCCTTTTTACAATGTATATGTAAGAGACTGACATTTAAAGTAGGGCTGCTCTGCTTCCCCTACTCCCCTGAGTGCTTAGCGAGAAATCAGGTGCTGTTTGCTCTCGCCCCCTCCCAATTTTCTGCCAAGGGACAGAAAGCAGAGAGTAGTGGTGAACGGTTGCTTTTCAGACTGGAGGGAGGTAAACAGTGATGTTCCCCAGGGGTCGGTATTAGGACCAGTGTTCCCTCTTTTTTTTTTTTGAGGTGCGTGGCCCCTTTAACGGGCTGCACGGCCCATTCAAATTTCCGCGCATGCGCGATTTTTCCATTTATACGGCGGTGAGCCGGCTGCACGGGACCTCCAGACCGCTGCGTGGCCGCGCAACTTAACGTGAATATTGATTTGGACCACTGCTTTTTTTGATATATATTAATGACCTGGACTTGGGGATCCAGGGCAAAATTTCAAAATTTACAGATGACATGAAACTCGGAAATGTAGCAAACAATGAGGATAGTAACAGACTTCAGGGGGATGTAGCCAGACTGGTGAAATGGGCAGAAACGTGGCAGATTAAATTTAATGTAGAGAAGTGTGAAGTGATTCATTTTGGTAGGAAGAATGAGGAGAGGCAATATAAACCAAATGGTCCAGTTCTAAAGAGGGTGCAGGAACAGAGAGGCCTCGGGGTGTATGTACACAAATCTTAGAAGGTGGCAGGACAAGTTGAGAAGGCTGTTAAAAAAGCATACAGGATCCTTGACTTTATTAATAGAGGAATAGAGTACAAAAGCAAGCAGGTTATGCTAAGCCTTTATAAAACACTGGCTAGGCTTCCGCTGGGCACCACACTTTAGGAAGGATGTCAAGGCCTAAGAGAGGGTGCAGAAGAAATTTACGAGAATGGGACCAGGGATGAGGGACTTGAGTTACGTGGAGAGACGGGAGAAGCTGGGGTTGTTCTCCTCAAGCAAAGAAGATTAAGAGGAGATTTGATAGAGTTGTTCAAAATCAGGATGGATTTTGAGAGAGTAAATAAGGAGAAACCGTTTCCAATGGCTGAAGGGACAGAAACCAGATTTAAGGCAATTGGCAAAAGAACCAGAGATGACATGAGGAAACAGATTTTTACACCAAGTTGTTGTGATCTGGAATGCACTGCCTGAAAGGGCAGTGGAAACAGATTCGATATTATAATTCAAAAGAGATTGAGATAAATACTTGAAGGGAAAACATTTACAGCGCTTTGGGGAAAAAGCAGGGGGAGTGGGATTAATTGGATCGCTCTTTCAAAGAGCCGGCACAGGCACGATGGGCCGAATGGCCTCCTTCTGTACTGTATCATTCTATGATGCTATTCTACACAGACACACGCACATACAGTCAGACAGACACACAGACACAGATACTCACTAAAATACAGTCAGACACACACACTTTTTCTGCATGAACTTTTATTATTAATTTCAAAGACTTTACGAAAAAGGTGGGAGTGGTGGGCGGAGGGCTCTTAAAGGGACAGGGACTCTCCTTTCCAGTGTGATTTTCATTAAAGGGACCGAGTCCCTCCTTGCCTGTGGAGGACCAATTTTAAAAGGACAGCGTCTCAAAATCAGGTCTTGTCTGCGTGTGAACCACCTCCTCCCAATTTCCTGCCAAGCGATCCCTGCGCGCACCACTCCACTCTAGGAGTGGCTCATAGAATCATACAGCACAGAAGGAGGCCATTCAGCCCATCGTGCCTGTGCCGGCTCTTTGAAAGAGCTCTCCATTTAGTCCCACTCCCCTGCTCTTTCCCCATAGCCCTGAAAATGTTTCCCCTTCAAGTATTTATCCAATTCCCCAGTGAACGTTATTATTGACTCTGCTTCCACCGCCCTTTCAGGCAGTGCATTCCAGATCACAACAACTCGCTGCGTCAATAAAATTCTCCTCACCTCGCCTCTGGTTCTTTTGTCAATGACCTTATATCTGTGTCCTCTGGTTACCGACCCTCCTGCCACTGGAAACAGTTTCTCCTTATAAGCTACAGCTAAAGAAAGCCCTGGTTAGACCCCAGAGAGTGATAGGGTCATAACGGCACAACAGGAGGCCATTCGGCCCATCAAGTCCGAGCCGGCTCTCTGTATACAATCCAGTCAGTCCCATTCCCCCGCTCTATCCCCGTAGCCCTGCAAGTTTATTTCCCTCAAGTGCCTATCCAGTCTCCCCTTGAAAACATTGAGTGTCTCCGCTTCCACCACTTCCGTCGGCAGTGAGTTCCAGGTCCTCACCACTCGCTGTGTAAAAAAGTTTTTCCTCACACCCCCCCTGTATCTCTTGCCCAAAACCTTAAATCTGTGTCTCCTAGTCCTTGTACCATCAACTCGTGGGCACAGCCTTTCCCCGTCTAGCCTATCCAAACCCGCCATAATCTTGTACACCTCTATCAAATCACCCCTCAACCTCCTTTGCTTTAATGAAAACAAATCCAGCTTCTCCAACCTGTCCTTGTAGCTAAGATCCCCCATCCCCGGAACCATTCTGGTAAATCTCCTCTGCACCCTCTCAAGGGCCTTCACATCCTTCCTAAAGTGTGGTGACCAGAACTGGACGCAATACTCCAGTTGTGGCCTAACCAGCGCTTTATAAAGGTTCAGCATAATTTCTCTACTTTTGTACTCAATGCCTCTATTTATGAAGCCCAAGATCCCATATGCTTTATTAACCACTCTCTCAATATGTCCCACCACCTTCAGGGACCTACGCACAGGAACTCCCTGGAACACTGTGTACAATTCTGGGCACCGCACCTCAGAAAGGATATACTGGCCTTGGAAGGAGTGCAGCACAGATTGACCAGAATGTTACCCGGGCTCCAAGGATTAGATTATGAGGGAGAGATTACATAAACTAGGCTTGTGTTCCCTGGAATCTAGAAGGTTAAGGAGTGATTGAGGATTTTAGGATTTTGAAAGGAATTGGTAGAGTAGATAGAGAGAAACTTTTTCCGCCAGTGGGGCAGTCGAGGACAAGGGGACATCACCTTAAAATCAGAGCCAGGCCATTCAGGAGAGAAGTTGGGAAACACTTCTTCACACAAAGGGTGGTAGAAGTGTGGAACCCTCTCCCACAGAAAGCAGTCGATGCCAGCTCAATTAATCATTTTAAATCCGAGAGCAATAGATTTTTGCTAGACAAGGGAGCAAAGGGATATGGAGCCAAGGCAGGTGGGTGGAGTTAAGACACAGATCTGCCATGATCTCACTGAATGGTGGAACAGGCCGGAGGGGCTGAATGGCCTCCTCCTGTTCCCATGCTCCTATTTACTCTATCAAAACCCTTCCTGTTTTGAACACCTCCATTAAATCTCCGCTGCACCTTCTCTGCTCCAAGGAGAACAATCCCAGCTTCTCCAGTCTCTCCACGTAACTGAAATCCTCTGTGTATTTGTCATGGCGCAGCAGGCTATAGCAAACACCTTTCTTAAGAACATAAGATATAGGAGCAGGAGCAGGCCATTCGGCCCTTTGACCCTGTTCCACCATTCAATAAGATCATGGCTGATCTTCTACCTCATCTCCACCTTCCCGCCCGATCCCCATATCCCTTGATTCCCCATGAGTCCAAAAATCTATCGATCTCAGCCTTGATTATACTCAATGACTGAGCCTCCACAGCCCTCTGGGGCAGAGAATTCCAAAGATTCACCACCCTCTGAGTGAAGAAATTTCTCCTCATCTCAGTCCTAAATGGCCGACCCCTTATTCTGAGACTGTGACCCCTGGTTCTAGACTCCCCAGCCAGGGGAAACAGTCTCCCAGCATCTACCCTGTCAAGCCCTGTAAGAATTGTAGATGTTTCAATGAGACCACCTCTCATTCTTCAAAATTCATGGGAATATAGGCCCAGTCTACTCAATCTCTCCTCATAGGACAATCCCCCCATCCCAGGAATCAGTCTGGTGAACCTTCGTTGCACTCCCTCTAAGGCAAGTATATCCTTCCTTAGGTAAGGAGACCAAAACTGTACACAATACTCCAGGTGTGGTCTCACCAAGGCCCTATATAATTGCAGTGAGACTTTACTCTTATACTCCAATCCTTTTGTAATAAAGACTAACATACCATTTGCTTTCCTAATTGCTTGCTGCACCTGCGTGTTAAGATGAGAAATGATAAAGGCAAGAAGTCACTTGTGGGAGTGGTGTACAGGCCCCCTGACAGTAACCACACGGTAGGATGGAGTATAAAGGAAGAAATAATGGGAGCTTGTCAGAAAGGTATGGCTATAATCATGGGGGATTTTAATCTACATATAGACTGGAAAAATCAGATGGGCAAAGGTAGCCTAGATGAGGAGTTCATAGAATGTTTTCGGGATAGTTTCTTAGAACAGCACGTTCTGGAGCCAACCAGAGAGCAGGCTATACTAGACCTGGTATTGTGCAATGAGATAGGATTAATTAATGACTTCATAGTGAAGGCGCCCCTAGGTAGCAGCGATCATAATATGATTGAATTTTACATTCAGTTTGAGGGAGAGACGAAGGTCCAAGACTAGTATTTTAAACTTAAATAAGGGCAATTGTGAGGGCATGAAAGCAGAGCTAGCTAAAGTGAACTGGCAAATTAGGTTAAGGGATAGGTCAATAGAGTTGCAGTGGAGACATTTAAGGGGATATTTCAGAATACACAGAATAGATACATTCCAACGAGAAAGAAAAATTCCAAGGGGAGGACCCACCATCCGTGGTTAACTAAAAAAGTTAAAGATAGACTTAGAGAAAGTATATAATTGTGCAAAGATGGCTGGCAGGTCAGAAGATTGGACAGAATATAAAAAACAGCAAAGAATGACCTAAAAGATTAATAAGGAGAGAAAAATGAGAGTACCAGAGAAAGCTAGCTAGAAATATAAACACAGTTAATAAGATTTTCTATAGATATTTAAAAAAGAAAAGAGTTAACAAAGTGAGCATTGGTCCTATAGAAAGTGAGTCTGGGGAATTAATAATGGAAAATAAGGAGATGGCAGTTGAATTGAACAGGTATTTTGCATCGGTCTTCACTGTAGAGGATTCAAGTAACATCCCAGAAATAGCTGTAAATCAAGAAATGGAAGGGAGGGAGGAACGCAAGAAAATTACAATCACCAGGGAAGTGGTACTGAGCAAATTGTTGGAGCTGTGGGCTGATATGTCCCCGGGGCCTGATGGACTTCATCCTAGGGTCTTAAAAGAAGTGGCTCGTGAGATAGTTGATGCATTGGTTTTAATTTGCCAAAATTCCCTAGATTCGGGGAAGGTTCCATTAGATTGGAAAATAGCGAATGTAACTCCTTTATTCAAAAAGGGAGGGAGACAGAAAGCAGGAAACTACAGGCCAGTTAGCTTAACATCTGTCATAGGGAAGATGTTAGAAGCTATTATTAAAGATGTTATAGCAGGGCACTTGGAAAAGTTCAAGGTAATCAGGCAGAGTCAACATGGTTTTGTGAAAGGGAAATCATGTTTAACCAATTTATTGGCGTTCTTTGAGGAAGTAACATATGCTGTGGATAAAGGGGAACTGGTGGATGTACTGTACTTAGATTTCCAGAAGGCATTTGATGAAGTGCCACATCAAAGGTTACTGCGGAAAATAAAAGCTCATGGTTTAGGGAGTAACATATTGGCATGGCTAGGAGATTGGCTAGCTAATAGGAAACAGAGAGTAGGCATAAATGGGTCATTTTCTGGTTGACAAGATGTAACGAGTGGCGTGCCACAGGGATCAGTGCTGGGACCTCAACTTTTTACAATTTATATGTAACCCCTTCACGGTTCTCTAGATATATGTGAGATGTGGTCTCTGTTGTAGACAGTATTCTATAGTCCAGTAAGGAGATCACTACTACAATGGCTTAATTCTAATTATCTTAGTTTATAGTTTTACCGTCAGACAGTATAAGATGATTACAGGTCAATGAACTAAATTAGACATTTGCATACATTAGAATGCATCTAGACATAATAAACATACATTCTCCATTTACATGGATTCAAAGGAGAATCTATCCCTGTGTCCAAATTAGAGTGCACTCTTTCGTTGGCGCTCTTAAGTTGGAGCTCATGGTATGTATAATGTCTGCAAGATTTACAACTCCGAACCCCTTCGTTGAATTCTCTTCACGATCACTGAATCCCACTTTGAATTCTGGATGCAGAGCTACTAATACGAAGGGCGGCGGCCGAGTTTGGAAACCCGGGACGGGATGCGGCAGCCATTTGCCTCCTGAGCCCTCTTTTCAGAGCTCCTGCCCTATTTTCTTCCAGTCGCTCCCTTTTTCCCGCTCGAAAACCCCGACTCCACCCCTTCCTCCTGGGGTTTCTGCCTGGAGACTGCGCAGCCTCACTGTCTGCAACAATTGATACTGGTGCAGAATTATGGAAAGTCTGCGCTTAGTCACATTGTGTCCTTAAAAGTTCTTGCCGTACCTTCACATGGGCAACTTTAACCCAGGGATTTATAACAATGATAATACAGTGTCTAAGTTAAAGATTGATAACCATACTTAGCGTACATAACATTTCCAGTGGGAATTACATATATAAATGACTTGGATGAAGGGACCGAAGGCATGGTTGCTAAATTTGCTGATGACACAAAGATAGGTAGGAAAGTAAATTGTGAAGAGGACATAAGGAGGCTACAAAGGGATATAAATAAGTTAAGTGAGTGGGCAAAGATCTGTCAAATGGAGTATAATGTGGGAAAATGTGAAGTTGTCCATTTTGTCAGGAAGAATAAAAAAGAAGCATATTATCTAAATGGTGAGAGATCACAGAGCTCTGAGATGCAGAGGGATCTGGGTGTCCTAGTGCATGAATCGCAAAAGGTTAGTATTCAGGTACAACAAGTAATCAGGAAATCTAATAGAATGTTATTTATTGCGAGGGAAACTGAATACAAAAGTAGGGAGGTTATGCTTCAGTTATACAGGGCATTGGTGAGACCACATCTGGAGTACTGTGTACAGTATTGGTCTCCTTATTTAAGGAAGGATGTAAATGCGTTGGAAGCAGTTCAGATAAGGTTTACTAGACTAATACCTGGAATGGGTGAGTTGTCTTATGAGGGAAGGTTGGACAGGCTAGGCTTGTATCCGCTGGAGTTTAGAAGAGTAAGAGGTGACTTGATTGAAACATATAAGATCCTGAGGGGTCTGGACAGGGTGGATGTGGAGAGGATGTTTCCTCTTGTGGGAGAATCTAGAACTAGGGGTCACTGTTTAAAAATAAGGCATCGCCCATTTAAGACCGAGATGAGGAGAATTTTTTCTCACAGACGGTTGTGAGTATTTCGAACTCTCTTTCTCAGAGGGCGGTGGAAGCAGAGTCTTTGAATATTTTTAAGGCAGAGGTAGATAGATTCTTGATAAGCAAGGGGGTGAAAGGTTATCGGGGGTAGGTGGGAATGTGGAGTAATCAGATCAGCCATGATCTTATTGAATGGTGGAGCAGGCTCGAGGGGCCGAGTGGCCGACTCCTGCTCCTAATTCGTATGTTCATATGTAACCTGTGCAGCAGCTGGGGCCTGAAAATCAGCTTCACTGCCCCTGGGCTGGGAAAGGGGGACATGAGGCAACATTCTCCCTCTTACCCCTTTCTAAACTCCTTTTGCAGGGTTTTAGAAGTGGAGCATTTACAGACAGGAAGCTCAGACCAAACATCAGTTCAAGATCAGACAGAGTCACTCGATTCATCAGGACCTGATTCAATCGCTCCCCCAATCTACTGGCACACCAGCGAGTTCACACTGATGAGAGACCTTTTAAATGGTCTGAGTGTGGGAGGTCCCAGGACCTGAAGAGACACCAGCTGGAGAGAGCAGGAGAGATTATGTTCACCTGCTCAGTGTGTGGGAAGGGATTCAGTCGGTCCTCTAATCCGCTGGCACACCAGCGAGTTCACACTGAGGAGAGGCTGGTGAAACATTCCAACTGTGGGAAAAGCTTTAAAAGGTCCCAGGAGCTGAAGGGACACCAGCTGGAGAGAGCAGGAAAGAGGCCATTCACCTGCTCTGTGTGTGGGAAGGGATTCACTCGGTCATTCCATCTGTTGAGACACCAGCAAGTTCACACTGATGAGAGACCATTTAAGTGTTCTGACTGTGGGAAGAGCTTTAAAAGCTCTGGGGATCTGAAAGAACACCAGCGAGTTCACACTGGGGAGCGGCTGTTCACCTGCTCAGTGTGTGGGAAGGGATTCGCTCTGTCCTTGAGACTGCTGGCACACCAACAAGTTCACACTGGGGAGAGGCCGTTCACCTGCTCCGTGTGTGGGAAGGGATTCACTTCGTCATCCAACCTGCTGAGACACCAGCAAGTTCACACTGATGAGAGACCATTTAAGTGTTCTGAATGTGGGAAGAGCTTTAAAAGCAATGGGGATCTGAAAGATCACCAGCGAGTTCACACTGGGGAAAGGCCGTTCACCTGCTCCGTGTGTGGGAAGGGATTCAATCGGTCAACCCTTCTGTTGAGACACCAGCAAGTTCACACTGATGAGACCATTTAAGTGTTCTGACTGTGGGATAATCTTTAAAAGCTCTGGGGAACTGAAAGAACACCAGCGAGTTCACACTGATGAGACTATTTAAATGTTCTGACTGTGGGAAGAGCTTTAAACGCTCTTGACATTTGACGGCTCACCAGCTTGTTCACACTGGGGAGCGGCTGTTCACCTGCTCCGTGTGTGGGCAGGGATTCACTCGGTCCTCGAGATGGCTGGAACACCAACAAGTTCACACCGGGGAGAGGCCGTTGACCTGCTCGGTGTGTGGGAAGGGATTCACTTGGTCATCCCACCTGCTGACACACCAGCGAGTTCAAACTGTTCTGTAGCTGGGGCGACATGAACATGGAATGGATGAATGTTTCAGAAATTGTTGTACTGCTGTTTAATCTTTAAGACTGTTGTGCTGATGATTCCCTTTGTTTGACTGTTCATGGTGTTACATAGAATGTACAGCACAGAAACAGGCCATTCGGCCTAACTGGTCCATGCCAGTGTTTATGCCCCACACCCACCCTACTTCAATTAACCCGATCAACACATCCTCCCATTCCTTTCTCCCTTGTGTGGCTTTCTCATAAATCCATCTGTGCTGTTCATCTCAACCACTCCCTGTGGTAGCGAGTTCCCCATTCTCACCATTCTCTGGGTAAAGAAATTTCTCCTGAATTCCCTACTTGATCTATCAGAGACTATTTTATATTGATGGCCCCTTTAAATATGATGAGATTCTGTTAAGCAGACCAGTATGTTGTTGTACTTTATCTTTTTCTGATGAATGAAACATTACTGAGCCCCTGTACCCGTGTTATGGGATGAAGTGCCAGACAAGTGAAGGCACAACGTCTGGGTGTGAATCTAATAATAACCTCACGGACCGTATAGGTGTGATAACCAGACGGGCTTGTGGTTATAGTCTGGTCACAGATGGACTAAATTCCCTGAATTAGCAGGAGTTCAGGAGGCGGTCAACAGACGGGTCCAAACAATCCCATTTCCTGAGCGGTAACCAAGCTTGTGTATAAGAACAGGCCACTTAAGCCGTTGTCAGTTGGAACAGACTCGAGAAGGTCATGCGTGAATCCACTGTACTTCTATTCTCCAGATTGAGGGAATTATCACCCGATCTGTGTTATGCAGCGCTCTTAATAAAGCCTGGAGAGACAATTTGTGTTCTTGTGAGCTGGATTATCTGGTGTCCGAAACCCTGGGACTCCTGATCATTAGAGTCAACCTCAGTGTGTGGAAAGGGATTCCCTGGTGTATCCCACCCGCTGACACACCAGAGTGTCCACAGTGTGACTGCGGTGGGTCGATTCCACTGTTTCTGATGCCTTTAATCACATCCAGGACTGAACCATTCAGGCAACTGAGGCTTGTTAATGTTAAGAGCCCCCAATAACTGGGCTGGATTTAAAGATTATTCCCTGTTCTCTCAGTACCTGTGTGCAGAGAGAAGCTGATGTTATAGAATCATAGAGCACAGTGGGATGCCTTTCAGCCCATCGTGCTGCTGCTGGCTCTCTGAAAGAGCGATGCAATTAGTCCCACTGCCCTGCTCTTAGCCCACAGCCCTGCACATTTCTGCTTTTAGCATATGTCCAATTCCCTCTTGAAAGTTACTATTGAATCTGCTTCCACCTCCCATTCAGGCAGTGCATTCCAGATCATCACAATTCGCTGTGTAAAAAAAGTCTCCTCATTTCCTCTCTAGATTCTTTTGCCAATGATCTGAAATCTGTGTCCTCTCGTTACCGACCCTCCTGCCAGTGACAACAGCTTCTCCTTGTTTGCTCGATCAAAACCCCTCATAATTTTGAGCACCTCGATCAGAGCTCCACTTAACCGTCTCTGCTCCAAGTTATATTGCCATTGTTTTGTGAATTTTTGCTCTGATCGAGGTGCTGGATGTCCGTGCCTGGGGAATGGGACATTCTATCCTCGTGAGCACCGAGTGTCAGCATCCAGCAATCTCTGGTCAGGGACTGTCTTTTTAAACTGCCTCACCTGAGCTTTTTAACTCCCTGATTTCATTATTAAACATTTCAGAGTTTTGCAGAGTGACCAAGGCTGAACAGATAAATGTGAGGTATTACATTTTGGTAGGAAGAATGGGGAGGTCACTTATCACTTGGAGGGTGCGAGTCTAGGTGGGGTAGAGGAACAAAGGGATCTCGGAGTACAAATACACAGATTACTAAAAGTTGCGACACAGGTTAGCAAGGCCATAAAAAAAGCAAACCAAGCACTAGGGTTTATTTCTAGAGGGATAGAATTGAAAAGTAGTGAAGTTATGCTAAACCTGTATCGAACCTTGGTTAGACCACACTTGGAGTACTGCGTACAGTTCTGGTCGCCATATTATAAAAAGGATATAGAGGCACTGGAGAGGGTGCAGAGAAGATTTACAAGGATGATACCAGAAATGCGAGGGTATACATATCAGGAAAGGATGAACAGGCTGGGTCTCTTTTCTCTTGAAAACAGAAGGCTGAGGGGTGACCTAATAGAGGGCTTTAAAATTATGAAAAATGTTGATAGAGTGGATCCAGAGAGAATTCGCTGCTCACGATGTGGTCTCCTCTACATTGGGGAGACCAAACGCAGATTGGGTGACCACTTTGTGGAACACCTCCGCTCAGTCCGTAAGGGTGACCCCGAGCTTCCGGTCACCTGTCGTTTTAATTCACCGCCCCATTCCCAGTCAGACCTCACCCTCCTCGGGCTCTTGTATTGTTCCACGGAAACCCAGCGTAAGCTCGAGGAACAGCACCTCATCTTCCGATCAGGCACTTTACAGCCTTCCGGACTCAATATCGAGTTCAACAATTTCAGATCATAACCTCGGCCCATTTCATTTTTATATATTTTTATCCACCCCTTTGTTTTGGCCCTTTCCCCTTTTTTTCTCTCCCACATGGCAGCTATCTCTCATTCTGCCCGAACATTTCACACTTCACACTGCATCCATTTAATAAACATCTCGAGCCGTCTTTTGTCTCTTTACTGGTCCGATCTTCACTTCTCTTTTGTTCTTTCATCCCCATTTCCCAGCCCCCAAACTGGCCTTTTAATCGGTTTCATTTCCTGTGTTTCCTCTCAGTCCTGACGAAGGGTTTCGACCTGAAACGTTGACTCGATTTCTCTCTCCACAGATGTTGCCTGGCCTGCTGAGTTTTTCCAGCATTTTCTGTTGCTCAGCACACACCCTGGGCCCCTGTCAATCATCCTCCCCCGTGCCTGCGCACTGGGCCCCTGAGCTCCAGGCTGCTGCGCTGGGCTTTCTTTGTGATGTCGGTGTTGGTGAAGAGCTGCAATCAGTGAGGGAAAGTGAGTTTTCCCCCAGATCCGATTGAGATCAGAGGAGGGGAGAGAATAAAGGGGAATCCAAACCTGACAGTCTGTGGATCCGGGCCCCGAGCGGAGCTTCTTCAGTTTGGCGGAGCGCACCCGTAAGACAAAGGTCCTCTACCAACATCCCCCTGCCACACAGTGCTGCCCCCCAATTATCAAAATCCATGACAAAGCCTTGGACAACGTGGACCACTTTCTATACCTCGGGAGCCTACTGTCAACAAGGGCAGACGTCGACGACAAAGTCCAACACCGCCTTCAGTGTGCCAGTGCAGCCTTCGGTCGCCTGAGGAAGAGGGTGTTTGAAGACCAGGACCTCAAACTCGGCACCAAGCTCATGGTCTACAGAGCGGTAGTGATACCCGCCCTCCTGTATGCCTCAGAGACATGGACCATGTACAGCAGGCACCTCAAAGCAAAAAATAAACCCTTTTCAATTTAATTTAAAATAAGACAATACTTTAGAAAATATGATTAAATATAAAATAAATATTCACAACCTCCGCCTTTTTACTCCAGACACACCCCTCCTCCAGCATTCATCTGTGTGAAAGGCTCAGAGGGTGCAGAATTCTTAAAGTGCATCCAGGAGAGCTTTTTGAGGCAGCATGTAGAAAGTCCTACAAGAGAGAGGGCGGTACTGGACCTAATTCTAGGGAATGTGGCCGGGCAAGTGGTAGAAGTGTCAGTAGGAGAGCATTTTGGTGACAGTGACCATAATTCGGTGAGATTTAAGGTAGTCATGGAAAGGGACAAAGATGGACCAGAAATAAAGGTTCTAAATTGGGGGAAGGCCGATTTTAATATGATAAGGCAGGATCTGGCCAAAGTGGACTGGGATCAGCTACTTGTAGGAAAATCCACATCAGAGCAGTGGGAATCTTTCAGAAAGGAAATTGAGAGATTACAATGGCAACATGTTCCTGTAAAGGTCAAGGGTGGGACCAACAAGCCCAGGGAACCCTGGATGTCAAGGGATATACGAGAATTGATTAGGAAAAAAAGGGAGGCTTTTGGCAGATACAAAGGACTAAAAACAGTGGAAACCCTAGAGAAGTATAGAACGTGCCGGGGGGGTACTTAAAAAAGAAATTCAGAGAGCAAAGAGGGGGCATGAAATAACACTGGCAGGCAAAATAAAGGAAAATCCCAAGGTGTTTTATAAGTATATTAAGGGCAAGAGGATAACCAGGGAAAGAACAGGGCCCATTAGGGACCAAAGTGACAATTTGTGTGTAGAGCCGGAAGATGTGGGTGAGGTTTTAAATTAATATTTTGCATCTGTGTTCACTATAGAGAAGGACGATGTAGGCATAGAAATCAGGCAGGGGGATTGTGATATACTTAAACAAATTAGTATTGAGAGGGAGGAGGTACTAGCGGTTTTAGCGCGCTTAAAAGTGGATAAACCCCCAGGCCCTGATGGGATGTATCCCAGGCTGCTGGGTGAGGCAAGGGAGGAGATTGCAGGGGCTCTGACACAAATTTTCAGAACCTCTCTGGCTACAGTGGAGGTGCCAGAGGACTGGAGAACAGCTAACGTAGTACCATTATTCAAGAAGGGTAGTGTTAGGGATAAACCAGGGAATTACAGGCCAGTGAGCCGAACATCACTGGTAGGGAAATTATTGGAAAAAATTCTGAGGGACAGAATTAGTCTCCACTTGGAGAGGCAAGGATTAATCAAGGATAGTCAGCATAGCTTTGTCAGGGGGAGATCATGTCTAACCAATTTGACTGAATTTTTCGATGGGGGTGACTAGGTGTGTGGATGAGGGCAGTCCAGTTGATGTAGTCTACATGGACTTCAGTAAGGCTTTTGACAAAGTCCCACATGGGAGACTGGTCAAGAAGGTAAGAGCCCATGGGCTCCAGGGCAATTTGGCACATGGGATTGAAAATTGGCTTAGTGGCAGGAGGCAGAGGGTGATGGTCGAAGGTTGTTTTTTTGACTGGAAGCCTGTGTCCAGTGGTGTACCGCAGGGATCAGTGCTGGGTCCTTTGCTGCTTGTAGTGTACATTAATGATTTAGATATGAATGTAGGTGGTATGATCCGTGAGTTCGCAGATGACACGAAAATTGGTGGAGTGGTAAATAGCGAGGAGCGAAGCCTCAGGCTACAGGAGAATATAGATGGGTTGGTTGGATGGGCAGTACAGTGGCAAATGGAATTTAACCCTGAAAAGTGTGAGGTGATGCATGTTGGGAGGACTAACAAGGGAATACACAATGAATGGTAGAACCCTAGGAAGGACAGAGGATGAGAGGGACCTTGGTGTGCATGTACATAGATCCCTGAGGGCAGCAGGACAGCTAGATAGGGTGGTTAAGAAGGCATATGGGATACTTATATTCTATGCCTCGGCTAATGAAGGCAAGAGCAGGGAGGTTATGATGGAGCTGTACAAAACGCTAGTTAGGCCACAGCTGGAATACTGTGTGCAGTTCTGGTTGCCACACTATAGGAAGGATGTGATTGCATTGGAGAGGGTGCAGAGGAGATTCACCAGGGTGTTACCTGGGCTGGAGCACTTCCGCTATGAAGAGAGACTGGACAGGCTGGGGTTTTCCTTAGAGCAGAGAAGGCTGAGGGGGGACCTGATTGAGGTGTACAAAATTATGAGGGGCCTAGATAGGGTAGATAGAAAGGAACTTTTCCCCTTAGTAGAGGGGTCAATAACAAGGGGGCATAGATTCAAGGTAAGGGGCAGGAGGTTTAGAGGGGATTTGAGGGAAAACTTTTTCACCCAGAGGGTGGTTGGAATCTAGAACTCACTGCCTGAAAGGGTGGTAGAGGCAGGAACCCTCACAACATTCAAGAAGCATTTAGATGAGCACTTGAAACGCCATAACATACAAGGCTACGGACCCAGTGCTGGAAAATGGGATTGGAATAGACAGGGATTGATGGCCGGTGCAGACATGATGGGCCGAAGGGCATCTTTCTGTGCTGTATAAATCTATGACTCTATGGTAGCACTCTTGCCTCTGAGGCATAAGGTTGTGGGTTCAAGTCCCACTCCAGAGACTTGAGCACAAAAATCCAGGCTGACACTCCAGTGCAGTACTGAGGCACTGTCAGAGGTGGCGTCTTTCGGATGAGACATTAAACTGAGGCCATGTCTGCTCTCTCAGGTGGATGTAAAAGAGCCCATGACACTATTTTAAGAAAGAAGGACTTGCATTTATATAGTGCTTTCATGACCAGCAGACGTTTTGAAGTGTTTTACAGCCAATGAAGTACTTTTGAGGTGTAGTCACTGTTGTAATGTGGGAAAGAGCAGGGGAAATATCCCTGGTGTCCTAGCCAATGTTTATCCCTCAATCAATGCAACAAAAGGATAATAGCAAAATACTGCGGTTGCTGGAAATCTGAAATAACAACAGGAATGCTGGAAACACTCAGCATGCCAGGCAACATCTGTAGAGAGAGAAACAGAGTTAACAAAAAGATAGATTATCTGTTCATTATCACATTGCTGTTTGTGGGAGCTTGCTGTGCGCTATTTGACTGCCACATTTCCTACATTACAACAGTGACAACACTTCTAAAGTACTTCATTGGCTGTAAAGCACTTTGGGTCGTCCGGTGGTGGTGAAAGGTGCTATAGAAATCAGGCCATCTTAGACTGGGTATTATGTAATGAGAAAAGATTAATTAGCAATCTTGTTGTACAAGGCCCCTTGGGTCAGAGCGATCATAATATGATCGAATTCTTCATTAAGATGGAGAATGAAGTAGTTGACTCAGAGACTAGGGTCCTCAATTTAAATAAAGGAAACTACGATGGTCTGAGGAGCGAGTTGGGTACGATTGATTGGGGAATGGCACTCAAAGGGTTGATGGTGGATAGGCAATGGCAAACATTCAAAGACCGAATGGATGAGCTACAGAATTTGTTCATCCCAGTTTGGCATAAAAATAAAACAAAAAAGGTGACTCAACCGTGGCTAACAAGGGAAATTAGGGATAGCATAAGATCCAAGGAGAGGACATCTAAATTGGCCAGAAAAAGCAATAATCCTGAGGATTGGGAGCAGTTTAGGATTCAACAAAGGAGGACAAAGGGATTAGTTAAGAAAGGGAAAATAGAATATGAGAGTAAGCTTGCAGGGAACATAAAAACTGACTGTAAAAGCTTTTATAGATATGTGAAGAGAAAAAGATTGGTGAAGTCAAGCGTAGGTCCCTTGCAGTCAGAATCAGGGGAATTTATAATGGGAAACAAAGAAATGGCAGACCAACTAAATTCATACTTTGGTTCTGTCTTCACAAAGGAGGACACAAATAACCTCCCAGAGATGCCGGGGAACATAGGGTCTGATGAAAGGGTGGAACTGAAAGAAATCAGTATTTGTAGGGAAATGGTGTTAGGAAAATTGATGGGACTGAAGGCCGATAAATCCCCAGGGCCTGATAATCTACATCCCAGGGTACTTAAGGAAGTGGCCCCAGAAATAGTAGCTGCATTGCTGGTCATCTTCCAGAACTCGATAGACTCTGGAACAGTACCCATGGATTGGAGGGTAGCTAATGTTACTCCACTATTCAAAAAAGGTGTGATGCGCTATCAATTACTCATAAAAGACTGAGAGTTAAGAGAGTAACTAAAGGCTTTTATTAACAAAAGAATGAAGGTCTGCCTCGAGTGGTCGACCGGTCCAGAAATACAAAGGGCTGGGGAGCAGTCACCTTTATACCAGGACTTGTGGGAGGAGTCAGCCGAGGCATGTCCAGGCATGTACACAGTGGAATACAAACAGTGGTTTACCACATTCACCCCTTGTTTAAAATTGAGTCCGGCGGGGTGAAGTGTATTAAAAGTTAGTGTATTGGAGTCTCTCCGAAGGTCTTGTCTGCCGCTGTGATCGGCGTGGCGACGGCAGGGGTAGTGGAGCTTCCGGCGTCGAGTCCTGCGTGGGCTGTGGCACAGGCGTGTCGTCCTCGTAGATGTCGAGCGGGTCGCGGGGCCCAGGCCTGCCGTCTGCTGGGGCTGGATATCGGATCGTGGGGGGAGGTGGTAGTGAGTAGTGGGTTACTGCGGCCCCCGGGGGTGCAAGGTCTCTTATGGAGACTGTGTCCTCCCGCCCGTCCGGGTATGCAATGTAAGCATACTGGGGGTTGGCGTGGAGGAGGTCGACCCTCTCAACCAGGGGGTCCATTTTATGGGTCCTCACGTGCCTTCTCAGTAGGACCGGCCCTGGGGACGTCAGCCATGGCGGTAGCGATGTCCCCGATGTGGACTTCCTTGGGAAGACAAACATTTTCTCATGAGGGGTGGCGTTAGTGGCAGTGCAGAGCAGTGACCGAATAGAGTGGAGCGCATCGGGGAGCACATCCTGCCAGCGGGAGGTTGGAAGGCCCCTAGACTTTAAGGCTAGCAGGGCGGCCTTCCAAACTGTCGCATTTTCTCTTTCCACCTGTCTGTTCCCCCGGGGGTTGTAACTGGTGGTCCTGCTTGTGGCAATACCCCTGGTTAGCAGGTACTGACGGAGTTCGTCGCTCATAAACAATGAGCCCCGGTCGCTATGGATATAGCTGGGGAAACCGAACAGGGTGAAGAGGTCGTTCAGACATTTAATGACCGTGGCACTGGTCATGTCCGGGCAGGGGATGGCGAACGGGAAACGGGAGTACTCATCAATAATATTGAGGAAGTACACATTGCGGTCGGAGGAGGGGAGAGGCCCTTTAAAATCAATGCTCAGGCGCTCGAAGGGGCGAGTGGCTTTTATCAGGTGGGCCCTGTCTGGTCTATAAAAGTGCGGTTTGCACTCAGCGCAGACTTGGCAGTTCCTGGTCATGGTCCTGACCTCCTCAATAGAGTAAGGCAGGTTGCGGGCCTTGATGAAGTGGAAGAACCTGGTGACCCCCGGGTGGCAGAGGTCATTGTGGAGGGCCCGCAGTCTATCGATCTGCGCGCTGGCGCAGGTACCACGCGATAGCGCATGCGGGGGTTCATTGAGCTTCCCGGGCCGGTACAAGATCTCGTAATTGTAGGTGGAAAGTTCGATTCTCCACCTCAAGATCTTGTCATTTTTGATTTTGCCCCTCTGCTTGTTGTTAAACATGACAGCAACTGAACGTTGGTCAGTGAGCAGGGTAAATCGTTTTCCGGCCAGGTAGTGCCTCCAATGATGCACAGCTTCCACAATCGCCTGGGCCTCCTTCTCAACAGCGGAGTGTCTGGTCTCCGGGCCTTGGAGGGTTCGTGAAAATAAGGCCACGGGTCTCCCCGCCTGATTGAGGGTAGCGGCCAGGGCAAAGTCGGACGCGTCGCTTTCCACCTGGAAGGGGATGGATTCGTCCACTGCATGCATGGTGGCTTTGGCAATGTCTTCCTTGATATGGTGGAAGGCTAAGCGGGCCTCTGCCGTCAAGGGAAAAGAGGTGGACTTGATCAGCGGATGGGCCTTGTCCGCATAGTAGGGGACCCACTGGGCATAATAGGAGAAAAACCCTAGGCACCTCTTCAGGGCCTTGAGGCAGTGGGGTAGTGGGAGTTCCATAAGGGGACGCATCCGGTCGGGGTCGGGGCCGATGACTCCGTGTTCCACAACACAGCCAAGGATGGCGAGGCGGTTTGTGCGGAATATGCACTTCTCCTTGTTATATGTCAGGTTCAGGAGTTGGGCGGTGCGGAGGAATTTTTCGAGGTTTGCGTCATGGTCCTGCAAGTCACGGCCGCAGATGGTCACATTGTCCAGATATGGGAAAGTGGCCTGCAATGCATTTTGATCTACCATCCGGTCCATCTCCCTTTGGAAGACGGAGACCCCGTTGGTGACGCCAAAGGGAACCCTAAGGAAGTGGTAGAGGCGGCCGTTTGCCTCAAAGGCAGTATACTGGCGGTCCTCAGGGCGGATAGGGAGCTGGTGGTACGCTGATTTCAGGTCAATGGTCAAGAAGACGCGGTACTGCACGATCTGGTTGACCATATCAGCTATGCGGGGGAGTGGGTAGGCGTCCAGCAGGGTGTAGCGATTTATTGTCTGGCTGTAGTCGATGACCAGGCGCTGCTTCTCACCGGTCTTAACGACCACAACCTGGGCTCGCCAGGGGCTGGTGCTGCCCTCGATAATCCCTTCCTTCAGGAGCCGCTCCACTTCGGTTTTAATGAAAACCCTGTCCCCGGCACTGTATCGCCTGCTCTTTGTGGCGATGGGCTTACAGTCGGGGGTGAGGTTAGCAAACAGTGGGGGGGGGGTGACTCTGAGTGTGGAGAGGTTGCACCTGGTGCGCGGCGGGCAATTTGGGAGCTGCTGGCTGTGGACTGTGAGTGGGGGTAGGGGTCCACCGTACGCCATCGTAACACTTTTAAGGTGGCACTGAAAATCTAACCCCAGCAGGACGGCAGCGCAGAGGTCGGGCAGGACCAGAAGTTTAAAATGATCGTACACGGTCCCGTCTACTACGAGTGTCACTACGCAGTAGCCGCCGATGTCCGCCGACTGGGACTCGGAGGCCATAGAAATCCGCTGGTGCGCAGGCAGGACTGGGAGAGAGCAACGCCGCACCGTGTCGGGGTGGATGAAGCTCTCCGTGCTCCCAGAGTCAAAAAGGCAGATTGTATCGTGGCCATTTACCTTAATGTCCATTGTGGAACTGGCCAGCTGGTGCGGTCTCGCTTGGTCCAGTGTAACGGATGCCAGCGTAGGGGTCGGTGTGTCGCTGCGGGTATCAGATGAGGCGGTGTTGGGGGCCTGCTGCATTCCGGCTGTCGTCCAAGATGGCGGCATCCATGATCCCCATGTGGCTGGAGGCGTCCAAAATGGCTGCTGTACCGGTGGTTCGCACATGGCCGGGGAGGCCCAAGATGGTGGCCCGCATGGCCCACACGCGGCACTGCTGGGGTTCGGGGTGGCTTTGGCCCTGCAGACGTTAGTGTAGTGTCCCTTCTTCCCGCAGCCCGAGCAGATCGCGTTTTTCGCCGGGCAGCGTGCTCTGGGGTGTTTTGCCTGGCCACAGAAGTAGCATTTCTGGCCTTGGGGCACTGCTGTCTGGCCTTGGGGCACTGCTGCGGTAGTTGGGCCGTTGCTGGGGTGTGGCTGGGGTGGCACGGCGCTATGAGGTGGTCCTACCGTGTCCCAGACTGTCATTCCCCGCGGCGTCCACGGTGCAGAGGAGTAGGCATCCATGCCCCGGTAGACTGCATCCAATGATAGTGCGAGTTCAGAGGCCTTGTTGAGGTCGAGGTCACTCTGCTCCAACAGTCGCTGTCGGGTGTAATTGGATCTGTGGCCCACTACAAAAGCGTCCTGGATAAGTTCCTCTGTGTACACGGCGGCCTTTACATCCTTACAACCACAGGCCCGGCCAAGCACAGACAGTGCCTGAAGGTATTCCACGGTCGATTCCCCAGGTTGTTGTTTACAACTCCCCAGAAGGTGCCTGGCGTACACTTCGTTCACTGGGCGCGTGTACTGGTCCTTGAGGAGCTTGATAGCATCCGCGTACGAGGTCGCGTCTTGGAGGACCGAGTACACTCGGTGGTTCACTTTGGAGGTCAGAACATCCAGTTTGTCCTCGTCCGATTTGATTGCTGCGGAGGCGGTCAGGAATTTTTCAAAACACTTAAGCCAGTGAGTAAACTTGGTGGATGAGTCCGCCTCCCGATGATCTAAGTCCAGGCATGCTGGTGTGAGGATCTTCTCCATTATAAAAATTTTGTTAATAAAATTGATGCGCTATCAATTACTCATAAAAGACTGAGAGTTAAGAGAGTAACTAAAGGCTTTTATTAACAAAAGAATGAAGGTCTGCCTCGAGTGGTCGACCGGTCCAGAAATACAAAGGGCTGGGGAGCAGTCACCTTTATACTAGGACTTGTGGGAGGAGTCAGCCGAGGCATGTCCAGGCATGTACACAGTGGAATACAAACAGTGGTTTACCACAAGGTGGTAGAGAAAAAGTGGGGAATTATAGACTGGTAAGCCTGACATCGGTAGTGGGGAAAATGCTAGAGTCTATGATAAAAGATGTAATAGCAGAGCACTTGTAAAGCAGTGACAGGATCGGACAAAGTCAACATGGATTTACAAAAGGTAAAACATGCTTGACTAATCTACTGGAATTTTTTGAGGATGTAACTGGTAAAATAGATAAGGGAGAACCAGTGGATGTGGTGTATTTGGACTTTCAGAAGGCTTTTGATAAGGTCCCACATAAGAGATTAGCATGCAAAATTAAGGCACATGGGATTGGGGGCAAGGTATTGACTTGGATAGAGAACTCGTTGGCGGACAGAAAGCAAAGAGTTGGAATAAACGGTTCGTTTTCCGAGTGGCAGGCAGTGACTAGTGGGGTACCGCAAGGATCGGTCCCAGGACCCCAGCTGTTCACAATATATATTAATGATCTGGACGAGGGAATTGGATGTAATATCTCCAAATTTGCAGACGACACAAAGCTGGGTGGGAGGGTAAGCTGTGAGGAGGATGTCGTGAAACTCCAGTACGATTTGGACAGGTTGGGTGATTGGGCAGAAACATGGCAAATGCAGTATAATGTGGGTAAATGTGAGGTTATCCACTTTGGTGGCAAAAACAGGAAGGCAGATTATTATTTGAATGGCAATAGATTGGGAGAAGGGGAAGTGCAAAGAGACCTGGGTGTTCTTGTGCACCAGTCACTGAAGGTAAGCATGCAGGTGCAGCAGGCGGTTAAGAAGGCAAATGGTATGTTGGCCTTCGTAGCAAGAGGGTTCGAGTACAGGAACAAGGATGTCTTGCTACAGTTGTACAGGACCTTGGTGAGACCACACCTTGAGTATTGTGTGCAGTTTTGGTCGTCTTACCTGAGGAAGGACGTTCTTGCCATGGAAGGAGTGCAGCGAAGATTCACCAGGCTGATACCTGGGATGGCAGGAATGACGTCTGAGGAGAGATTGTTTCGATTGGGCTTATACTCACTGGAGTTCAGAAGATTGAGAGGGGATCTCATCGAAACCTATAAAATTCTGTCAGGTCTGGACAGACTAGATGCAGGAAGGATGTTTCTGATGGCCAGGGAGTCCAGAACCAGGAGTCATAGTCTAAGGATAAGGGGTAAGCCATTTAGGACTGAAATGAGGAGGAATTTCTTCACCCAGAGAGTGGTGAACCTGTGGAATTCTCTGCCACAGAGGGCGGTGGAGGCCCGTTCATTAAATATATTTAAGAAAGATTTGGATATATTTCTTAAGGCTAAAGGGATCAAGGGGTATGGGGAGAAGGCAGGGACAGGGTACTGAATTTGGATGATCAGCCATGATCTCATTGAATGGTGGAGCATGCTCGAGGGGCCGAATGGCCTACTCCTGCTCCTATCTTCTATGTCTATGTCTATGTCTAAGTCTTTCTTTCTTCACTGGTCTCACCAGCGACCTCTTCTGGCTGATGGTTGATTGACAGATGATAGTCCGCGCATGCGCACAGGGAGCGACGGTTTGGGCCGAATCCGGCACAGCGACCCCTCCCGGTCACCAAGGGCAACAACCGCGCATGCCCAGAGGAGACCAAACCCCCTCCCCCACTCGGAGCTGCACCTGCGCACTCGGATCCTGCCGGATGGAGTCGGCGCGGGGCATTCCGGGGAAAGGCCTTGGTGTCGGGTCCAGAGTCGCGATCGGTGACGCATAGTGAGTTTTCTCCACTCCGATTGGGTGGAGAATCGCACGGGGTGGGGGGGGCAGGGGTGGATTGGGAGAGAATAAAGAGAAATAGAAAAACCTGAGAGTCCGCGAGGCCCTGGACCGAGCGGCGTCAGTTGGACGGAGCACGTGATCTCCTCGGGGACACGTGACCCAGCCCAGGGCCTGATTGACAGAAGCTTCTGACCATTAGGGAGCGAGCGGGGCGGGGCTGGAGGAGTGAGCTGGCGGCGGGTCCTCCAACCAATCAGGGAGCCCGAGGGGCGGGACTTGCGCTGGCTGATTGTCTGATCCGCAGGGCAGCGAGTTTCTCCAGTCCCTTGTTCAGGGCCCGGGGCCAGGGGAGGCTGTGGGCCTTTATTCCCCGCATTGGACACAAGGCTCTTTGGCTCACAACACACTGGCTCAGGTTTTAATAGAGACTTTTTAAATTCATCAATAAAAGCAGATAAACCTCGTGCTTCTGTGGAACAAACTTTCTAATATTTTATAGAATCATAAAATGGTTACAACACAGAAGGAGGCCATTCAGCCCGTCGAGCCCGTGCCGGCTCTCTGCAAGACCACTTCAGCTAGTCCCAATCCCCACCCTTTCCCCGTAACCCTGCAATTCTTTTTCATTCAGGTACTTATCCAATTCCCTTTTGAAAGCCGTGATTGAATCTTCCTCCGCCACCCTTTCAGGCAGTGCATTCCAGATCCTAACCACTCGCTGCATAAATTTTTTTTTCCTCATGTTGCCATTGGTTCTTCTGCCAATCACCTTTAAATCTGTGTCCTCTGGTTCTCGACCCTTCCGCCAATGGGAACAGTTTCCACTCTGTCCAGACCCATCATGATTTTGAACACCTCTATCAAATCTCCTCTCTACCTTCTCTGCTGTAAGGAGAACCACCCCAGCTTCTCGAGTCCATCCACATAACTGAAGTCCCTCATCCCTTATCCCTGGAACCATTCTTGTAAATCTTTTCTGCACCATCTCTGAGGCCTTCACATCCTTCCTAAAGTGCGGAGCCCAGAATTGGACACAATACTCCAGTTGAGGCCGAACCAGTGTTTTATAAAGGTTCATCATAACTTCCTTGTTTTTGGACTCTATGCCGCTATTTATAAAGCCCAGGATCCTATATGCTTTTTTAACCGCTTTCTCAACCTGCCCTGCCACCTTCAACAATTTGTGCACACATACTCCCAGGTCTCTCTGTTCATGCACCCACTTTAGAATTGTACCCTTTAGTTTATATTGCCTCACTTGGTTCTTCCTACCAAAATGTATCACTTTGCACTTTTCTGCGTTAAATTTCATCTCCCACGTGTCCGCCCATTCCACCAGCCTGTCTATGTCTTCTTGAAGTCTATCACTCTCCTCCTCACTGTTCACTTTACTTCCAAGTTTTCTGTCATCTGCAAATTTTGAAATTGTGCCCTGTACACCCAAGTCTAAGTCATTATTGGCCCAGAAATTCCAGAACGGGGCTTGCAGCGCGTGCAAGCCCCGTATTTACACTTACCCCGCGCTACTGACGATCAGCTCCAGGGACGCCTGGACTTGGTGAATGAAAAAGAAGAATCCCGGGCAGCGTATGACGTCACGCCGCCCAGGAGTGCAGCCAGCGCGAAGCCAGGAGCGTGCAGTGTAAGTGAGACATGCCCCTTGAGGTCTAAGTTTCACTGGACACGCCCCCAATGTTTCTGTCAAGCTGCTAAGCATTTTTACATGCAAAGCAGCAGTTTAAATAGGTTTTTGGAAGTTTTTTGAAGATTTTGGTAACTTTTATAAACTTTTTAAAATGTTTACATTATTTTGAGTAATCTGAAGTAGTTTTAAAGAGAATTAAAGCAATTTAAAGACTTTTAAAAGCCCTAAAAGAATTTTTTAAATTCCATTTATTTATTTAGCAATGTCGTCGTCATACGTGTCTTCACACTGTTCCCTTTGGGGAACTGTATGAAGTGGTGGAAGGATTTATGGCCGTGATTAACGCTCATTCCGTGACCGTAACCATCTTTGAACCAGCCATTAGGGCGGTTAGTCCTATGGCGGGAGGGTTTTACGGGCTCCCACAAGCTATACAAGGAGGGGGGGCCACCCACACCCATGGACGCAAATATCCCACTGGATGTCAACCCAGAATTTAGAGCCGGGGCTCCGACTCCACTTGCCGGGACTGTCTGGAGCGGGGTTCAAAACCCTACCCTGATCTGGCCCAGCGGCGGGGATCCTACCGCTATGACAAAGGCCCAATCCGATTAGCAACGTGAAATGGCAGCATAGGGCTCCAGTCACGGGGAGGGAAAAGGCGCAGGAAACGTATGGGTGTCACCTTTTGTGCGGAGTGGGCCTTTTGCGTAGCAGTAAGCATCCCCGCCGCTGGGCCAGAAGGAGTAGGGTTTTGAACCCCACTCCAGACAGTCCCGGCAAGTGGAGTCGGAGTTCCAACTTTAAATTCTGGGTGGACATCCAGCGGGATACTTGCGTCCGTGGGTGTTGGTGGCCCCCCCCCCTCAGATGGGTTGTGGGAGCCCGTAAAACCCTCCCGCCATAGGACTAACCACCCTAATGGCTGGTTCAAAGATGGTTACGGTCACGGAATGAGCGTTAATCACGGCCATAAATCCTTCCACCACTTCATACAGTTCCCCAAAGGGAACAGTGTACGATGATGACCTCTTGCGCAATGCACCTCCTTGGACCCTCAGTCGCAGATGCGAGGGGGCAAGTCGTGCAATTGTTAAATTTTTCATTTTATTGACATGTAAAATGTTGGCCCAGTAATTCCCTTCCAACTGCGCGAGTACGGTCGGGGTACTTACGCATCTGGCCGGATGAAATGCCGGTTTTCAGCATGCACAGTGCTTTTGGGGAAAACCGGCATTTCCTGTCCTCTGAACGAAGGGGTTCAGAGGCAGAACGCATGCGACTGCACAGGCAGCGCGTGCGCAGTATAATTCGCCGCTTTCATTACTGCTTTCAGTGAGGTCAAGTCCTTACAACTTACACATGAAAAAAGCATGGGTACAGTTGCTCCAGAGGCTGCGGAGGAAGATATTTCTTATCGTGGAGCTTCTGAAAGTATGTATGTCTGTGTATATTCCTTTGCGTGTTATGTATATATTCCTTTACTTGTGTGTATGAATGTATTATTTAATTATGACTTTCAGAGAAAGTAACTTATTTGAAAATCATAATTAAAAACATACATTCATACACATTAGTAAAGGAATATAAAACATACATACATATACGTAAAGGAATATATGTGGACATACATACATAACTCATTCTCACATTCCATTCACACAGCCACAATTGCTCCTTCTACCTACCGTTCTGAAAACCCTTTAAAAAAAAAAAATTTTAACTTTAAAACTTACTTAAAATTTCTTAAAATAACTTCCCTCCCTTTCCCAAACAAAAATATTGCATTTCAGAAGCTCCACGATAAAATGTTTCTTCCTCCGCAGCCAATGAACCACTTTACACTTGCTTTTTTCAAGTGTAACTTCTGAGGACTTACCCTCACGGATTTCATAAATGAAATCTACGAAGTTCACTGCGCAAGCGCTGCCTGTGCAGTCGCACGCGCTCGAGGTCTGGAAATGCCGGCGTTCCCCGCATGCGCTGTTCATGCTGAACGCCGGCATTTCCAACGGCCAGATGCATGAGTACCCCGAGCGCACTCACGCCTTTGGCCGCGAATTTCTGGCCCAATATATATCAAGTAAAGCAGTGGTCCTAGTACCGATCCCTGGGGAACACCACTGTATACCTTCCTCCAGTCCGAAAAACAGCCATTCACCACTACTCTCTGTTTTCTGTCACTTTGCCAATTTTGTATCCATGTTGCCACTGTCCCTTTTATTCCATGGGCTTCAACTTTGCTGGCAAGCCTATTATGTGGCACTTGTTGAACGCCTTTTGGAAATAAATGTACACCACGTTAACCGCATTGCCCTCATCAACCCTCTCTGTTACCTCATCAAAAAACTCAATCAGAATCAGAGCGGCCGGGCCCGGCAGACGTGCAGCCAGAGCCCCGGCACCAGGAAACCCAGGGTGCAGTGCCTCCCCCATCCGAGCCGCCGCTTCCCAGTTTCTTCAGCCGGTTCCACCGAGTCCGAATCGGGAAATGGACAGGAGCCAGGCTCCCAGAATGGCCCGCGGCCCCGGGGCGCATGCGCACTCTCAGTGGGGAAATCAGCGCGTTGGATAGAGCGGTTTCTGGGGCACGGGGGATTGTGGGTGCTGCGGCCGCCATTAGTCAGTGGCTGTCGGGAAGAGTTTTATTGCAGGCTGACGGAAGGTAGGTCCCTGGCCGCCTGTGCAGGTCTTTTTGTTGCTTCATTGTTGAGGATGTAACTAGTAAAATAGATAAGGGAGAACCAGTGGATGTTGTGTATTTGGACTTTCAGAAGGCTTTCGATAAGGTCCCGCATAAGAGATTAGCATGTAAAGTTAAGGCACATGGGATTGGGGGCAAGGTATTGACTTGGATAGAGAACTGGTTGGCAGACAGAAAGCAAAGAGTTGGAATAAACGGGTCTTTTTCCGAGTGGCAGGCAGTGACTAGTGGGGTACCGCAGGGATCGGTCCTTGGACCCCAGCTATTCACAATATATATTAATGATCTAGACAAGGGAACTAGATGTAATATCTCCAAATTTGCAGACGACACAAAGCTGGGTGGGCGTGTGTGCTGTGAGGAGGATGCCGAGAAACTACAGGATGATTTGGACAGGTTGGGTGATTGGGCAGAAACATGGCAGATGCAATATAACGTGGATAAATGTGAGGTTATCCACTTTGGTGGCCAAAACAGGAAGGCAGATTATTATCTGAATGGTAATAGATTGGGAGAAGGGGAAGTGCAATGAAACCTGGGTGTCCTTGTGCACCAGTCGCTGAAGGTAAGCACGCAGGTGCAGTAGGCGGTTAAGAAGGCAAATGGTATGTTGGCCTTCATAGCGAGAAGGTTTGAGTACAGGAACAAGGATGTCTTGCTGCAGTTGTACAGGGCCTTGGTGAGACCACATCTTGAGTATTGTGTGCAGTTTTGGTCGCCTTATCTGAGGAAGGATGTTCTTGCCGTGGAAGGAGTTCAGTGAAGATTCACCAGGTTGATACCTGGGATGGCAGGAATGACGTATGAGGAGACATTGGGATGATTGGGCTTGTACTCGCTGGTGGTTAGAAGAATGAGAGGGGATCTCATTGAAACTTATAAAATTCTGACAGACTAGATGCAGGAAGGATGTTCCCGATGGCCGGGGAGTCCAGAACCAGGGGTCACAGTCTAAGCATAAGGGGTAGGCCATTTAGGACAGAAATGAGGAGGAATTTCTTCACCCAGAGAGTGGTGAACCTGTGGAATTCTCTACCACAGAAGGCAGTAGAGGCCAATACATTAAATATATTCAAGAAGGAGTTGAATATATTTCTTAAGGCTAAAGGGATCAAGGGATATGGGGAGAAAGCAGGTACCGGGTACTGAAGTTGGATGATCAGCCATGATCGCATTGAATGGCGGAGCAGGCTCGAGGGGCCAAATGGCCTACTCCTGCTCCTATCTTCTATGTTTCTATATTGCTATGTTGCAGTTTGTGCTGGAGTGGAGATGGAGGAGAATCTGTTGGGTTTAACCCCCAGTACTTCTGAGCCCAGGAGGACCCAACAATTTCCAATGTGAGACTGTCAAGGGAGGAGGATTCTGGGGGAGATTAGGTTGTTAAACAGACACTGTCCATACAATATAAAAGAGTATTGTTTTAGGAACAAGTATTTCTGTAGAGGCTTTTAATCCAGTTTACATATTCAGATTTGTTTTAATTCATTCTTGGGATGTGGGCGTCGCTAGCAAGAGCACCATATATGTCCAATCCCCAGTTGCCCATTGAGAAGGGGGTGGTGAGTCGCCTTCTTGAACACCTGCAGTCCGTGTGGTGAAGGTACTCCCACAATGTTGTTAGGTAAGGAGTTCCAGGATTTTGACCCAGCAACGATGAATATATCTGAGTCAGGATGGTGTGTGACTTGGAGGGGAACTTGGAGATGATGGTGCTCCCATACACCTTCTGCCCTTGTCCTTCTAGGTGGTGGAGGTTGCAGGTTTGGGATGTTCTATCAAAGTTCTGGTCGAGTTGCAGATGTATAAAGTTCCTCTCCTTCGCCCCCTCCCCCTCCCACTCCCACCTCTCTCTCTCCTCCCATAGAGGTCAAAGTCATGTGTAGGCCCAGACCAGGTGGCGGATTCCCTTCCCTGAAGGACATCAGTGAACCAGTTGGGTTTTTATGACAATCCGGCAGCTTTCATGGTCACTTTTTTCTAGTGCCGGCCCCACAAATGACCAGATTCATTGAGCTCAATTTCACAACCTGCCTTTGTTTTCTTGTGGGTTCTCTCTCATGCTCCCTGTTTTAAATTAATTTTACAGGGTATTAGAAGGGGAGGATTTGCAGACAGGAAACTCAAACCAAACATCACGTCAAGATCTGATAGAGTCACTCGCCTCATCGGATCTGAATATCACCGGCCTCTGAACATGGAAGCAAAAAGCACCATTCACAGCGGGGAGAAACCGTACACATGTTCTGTGTGTGGACAAGGCTTCAACCAACCCTCTGGCCTATCAAGACACAAGCGCATTCACACCGGGGCGAGGCCGTTCACCTGCTCCGAGTGTGGGAAGGGATTCACTGATTCATCCACCCTGCTGAGACACCAGCGAGTTCACACTGGGGAGAGACCGTTCACCTGCTCCGTGTGTGGGAAGGGATTCACTGAGTCATCCAACCTGCTGAATCACCAGCGAGTTCACACTGAGGAGAGACCATTTAAATGCTCGGACTGTGGGAAGTGCTATAAAAGTTCCTGGGATCCAACGTACCATCAACGTATTCACACTGGGGAGAGACTGTTCAGGTGCTCTCACTGCGGGACTGGGTTCAGGCGATCATCTGAGCTCACTGTACACCAGCGCACTCATGCTGAGGAGACGCCGATCACCTGCTCCGTGTGTGGGAAGGGATTCACTCAGTCATCCGAACTGCTGAGACACCAGCGAGTTCACACTGACGAGAGGCCGTTCAGGTGCTCGTACTGCGGGGCTGGGTTCAGGCGATCATCTCAGCTCACTATACACCAGCGCACTCACACTGGGGAGAGACCATTCACCTGCCCTGAGTGTGGGAAGAGATTCACTCAATCATCCACCCTGCTGAGGCACCAGTGAGTTCACACTGGGGAGAGGACTTTCACCTGCTCCGTGTGTGGGGAGGGATTCAATCAGTCATCCAACCTGCTGAGACACCAGCGAGTTCACAAGTGACTGCAGGGGTTGGATTCTGTTGTTATTGCTGCTGTTAATCACATCCAGGACTGAACCATGTTCATTCTGACAGTTGGGGTTTGTTTCTGCTGATGTTAATAACCCCAATAACTGGGCTGGAGTTTAATATTCTGGATAGATGTCAAATAAATCAGCTTTGTT
Organism: Somniosus microcephalus; assembly: GCF_052327205.1. Taxonomy (NCBI): domain Eukaryota; kingdom Metazoa; phylum Chordata; class Chondrichthyes; order Squaliformes; family Somniosidae; genus Somniosus; species Somniosus microcephalus. Next base: position 307,158 of record NW_028225331.1, on the reverse strand, counting down.
TTAAACACATTGTTGTATATTTTTGTCTTTCCCACCTGAGTGTTTATCCTCACCTGGCTGGAGCTCAGAAAGGACAATCTGGGGGAGGATCGTACGGCGGGAACAGAACTCCAGCCTGGACACAGTCCTTCAGGGCCACACTGAGAGGGGCAAATGGCACTTTGGTCTTTCTTGCCTCTCTTCACTGACAGCAAAGTTGCCGTGCGGGTTAATCTCGAGGCGTGTGAGAAACGTGTCCCGGCCGCTCTCTGCCATGGTTCAGAGCTCCTAGGCATGGAACAGAAGGCTCCTTTAGGGATGTACCCCAGTGCTTTTTTTTAATGGCCTTATTAACCTGTGTTGCTACTTTTAGTGATTTGTGTATCTGTATCCCTGGATCCCTCTGCTCCTCCATAGAAACATAGAAGCATAGAAGATAGCAGCAGGAGTAGGCCATTCGGCCCTTTGAGCCTGCTCCGCCATTCAATGTGATCATGGCTGATCATCCAAATTCAGTACCCTGTCCCTGCCTTTTCCCCATATCCCTTGATCCCTTTAGCCTCAAGAAATATATCCAACTCTTTCTTGAATATATTTAATGAACTAGCCTCCACCGCCCTCTGTGGCAGAGAATTCCACAGGTTCACCACTCTCTGGGTGAAGACATTCCTCCTCATTTCAGTCCTAAATGGCTTACCCCTTATCCTTAGACTATGACCCCTGGTTCTGGACTCCCCGGCCATCGGAAACATCCTTCCTGCATCTAGTCTGTCCAGACCTGACAGAATTTTATAGGTTTCGATGAGATCCCCTCTCAATCTTCTAAACTCCAGTGAGTATAAGCCCAATCGACACAATCTCTCCTCATACGTCATTCCTGCCATCCCAGGTATCAGCCTGGTGAATCTTCACTGCACTCCCTCCATGGCAAGAACGTCCTTCCTCAGGTAAGGTGACCAAAACTGCACACAATACTCAAGGTGCGGTCTCACCAAGGCCCTGTACAACTGTAGCAAGACATCCTTGTTCCTGTACTCGAACCCTCTTGCTACGAAGGCCAACATACCATTTGCCTTCTTAACCACCTGCTGCACCTGCATGCTTACCTTCAGCGACTGGTGCACAAGGACACCCAGGTCTCTTTGCACTTCCCCTTCTCCCAATCTATTGCCATTCAAATAATAATCTGCCTTCCTGTTTTTGCCACCAAAGTGGATAACCTCACATTTATCCACATTATAGTGCATTTGCCATGTTTCTGCCCAATCACCCAACCTGTCCAAATTGTACTGGAGTTTCCCGACATCCTCCTTGCAGCTTACCCTCCCGCCCAGCTTTGTGTCATCTGCAAATTTGAAGATATTACATCCAATTCCCTCACCCAGATCATTAATATATATTGTGAACAGCTGGGGTCCTAGGACCGACCCTTGCGGTACCCCATTAGTCACTGCCTGCCACTCGGAAAATGACCTGTTTAATCCAACTCTTTGCCTTCCGTCCGCCAAACAGTTCTCTATCCAAGTCAATACATTGCCCCCAATCCCATGTGCCTTAATTTTGCACGCTAATCTCTTGAGCCCATTTAGACTCTTAGGGGGAAATTCGGTGGCGCCCCCTTTGGGTCGCTAACATCACCGGGGCTAATTTTAACCCCCTGAAAAAGTTAGCACCCCTGCGCATTAAATTCAGTGATAGCGCCCCAGGCAGGAGGCGAGGTGCTACTGGAAGCGCTCCCCTCCCTCTTGGAGCTCTACCAGTGAATTTCCCGGCACCTCATGTAACAGCGCCACGCCCGTCGGCACATAGCACCGCGTCATAGCAGACCTCCCTCCCTGATTAAAGGGGAGGGGCCTAGCACTGCATACACTGGGGCACTGCTGGACCACCGGGGAGCGGGGTGTCGGATCAAGAGGAGCGCCGGGCTGAGCGATCGCGGCCGACACCCCGAAGAAGAAAGGGGAAGGGGGCAGGTGCTGGCACAAGGCCAAAATAAAAAGTTGCCACCCAACACCTGCCCTTTAAGTGATGCCGCAGCAGCTGCAGGAACGACCCCTGACCCTGTCAGACATATTGTCCGGCGATAGGTCAGGGGTCACAACCCAAGGTTGCAGCCGGGGTGCTGTGCATGGCGATGACGTCATTGCCGGCAGTGCAGTGGCGCGGGGAGCTTCCAACTACCTCCGCCGCTAACATCCCGCTGAATATCACGGGAGGCACAAAGCAACCCAATTTCACCCCGTTGTCCAAGTAGTGAGTGGCTTCCTTATTCTTCCCACCAAAACACACCACCTCACACTGATCTATAGTGAAATTCATTAACACACCACCTCACACTGATCTATAGTGAAATTCATGAACACACCACCTCACACTGATCTATGCTGAAATTCATTAACACACCTCCTCACAATGATCTATAGTGAAATTCATTAACACACCACCCCACACCGATCTACAGTGACATTCATTAACACACCACCTCACACTGATCTACAGTGAAATTAATTAACACACCACCTCACACTGATCTATAGTGAAATTCATTAACACACCACCTCAAACTGATCTATAGTAACATTCATTAACACACCACCTCACACTGATCTACAGTGAAATTCATTAACACACCACCTCACACTGATCTACAGTGAAATTCATTAACACACCACCTCACACTGATCTACAGTGAAATTCATTAACACCACCTCACACTGATCTACAGTGAAATTCATTAACACACCACCTCACACTGATCTATAGTGACATTCATTAACACACCCCTTCACACTGATCTATAGTGAAATTCATTAACACACCACCTCACACTGATCTATAGTGACATTCATTAACACACCACCTCAGACTGATCTATAGTGACATTCATTAACACACCACCTCACACTGATCTATAGTGAAATTCATTAACACACCACCTCACACTGATCTAGTGAAATTCATTAACACACCACCTCGCACTGATCTACGGTGAAATTCCTTAACACACGACCTCACACTGACCTATAGTGCAATTCATTAACACACCACCTCACACTGATCTATACTGAAATTCATTAACACACCCCTTCATGTTGATCTACAGTAAAATTAATTAACACACCCCCTCACACTGATCTAGTGACATTAATTAACACACCACCTCACACTGATCTATAGTGAAATTCATTAACACAACACCTCACACTGATCTATAGTGAAATTCATTAACACACCACCTCACACTGATCTATAGTGAAATTCATGAACACACCACCTCACACTGATCTATGCTGAAATTCATTAACACACCCCCTCACACTGATCTACAGTGAAATTCATTAACTCACCACCTCACACTGATCTATAGTGAAATTCATTAACACACCCCCTCACACTGATCTACAGTGAAATTCATTAACACACCACCTCACACTGATCTATAGTGACATTCATTAACACACCACCTCAAACTGACCTATAGTGAAATTCATTAACACACCTCCTCACAAGGATCTATAGTGAAATTCATTAACACACCACCTCACACTGATCTACAGTGACATTCATTAACACACCACCTCACACTGATCTACAGTGAAATTAATTAACACACCACCTCACACTGATCTATAGTGAAATTCATTAACACACCACCTCACACTGATCTATAGTGACATTCATTAACACACCACCTCACACTGATCTATAGTGACATTCATTAACACACCACCTCACACTGATCTATAGTGACATTCATTAACACACCCCTTCACACTGATCTATAGTGACATTCATTAACACACCACCTCACACTGATCTATAGTGACATTCATTAACACACCACCTCACACTGATCTATAGTGACATTCATTAACACACCACCTCACACTGATCTATAGTGAAATTCATTAACACACCACCTCACACTGATCTAGTGAAATTCATTAACACACCACCTCACACTGACCTACAGTGAAATTCATTAACACACCACCTCACACTGATCTATAGTGCAATTCATTAACACACCACCTCACACTGATCTACAGTGAAATTCATTAACACACCACCTCACACTGATCTATAGTGAAATTCATTAACACACCCCCTCACACTGATCTACAGTAAAATTAATTAACACACCCCCTCAAACTGATCTACAGTGACATTAATTAACACACCACCTCACACTGATCTATAGTGAAATTCATTAGCACACCACCTCACACTGATCTATAGTGACATTCATGAACACACCACCTCACACTGATCTATGCTGAAATTCATTAACGCACCCCCTCACACTGATCTACAGTGAAATTCATTAACACACCACCTCACACTGATCTATAGTGAAATTCATTAACACACCACCTCACACTGATCTATAGTGACATTCATTAACACACCACCTCACACTGATCTACAGTGAAATTCATTAACACACTACCTCACACTGATCTACAGTGATATTCATTAACACACCACCTCACACTGATCTACAGTGAAATTCATTAACACACCACCTGACACTGATCTACAGTGAAATTCATTAACACACCACCTCACACTGATCTATAGTGACATTCATTAACACACCCCTTCACACTGATCTCTAGTGAAATTCATTAACACACCACCTCACACTGATCTATAGTGACATTCGTTAACACACCACCTCACACTGATCTAGTGAAATTCATTAACACACCACCTCACAATGATCTACAGTGAAATTCATTAACACACCATCTCACACTGATCTATAGTGCAATTCATTAACACACCACCTCACACTGATCTACAGTGAAATTCATTAACACACCACCTCACACTGATCTATAGTGAAATTCATTATCACACCCCCTCACACTGATCTACAGTGACATTAATTAACACACCACTTCACACTGATCTATAGTGAAATTCATTAGCACACCACCTCACACTGATCTATAGTGACATTCTTTAACACACCACCTCAGACTGATCTACAGTGAAATTCATTAACACACCACCTCACACTGATCTATAGTGAAATTCATTTGCCAATTACGCACCCATTCTGCAATTTATTAATGTCTTCTTGCGTTTTGTCTTCCTCAGTATTAATTGTACTTCTGATTCCCGAGTCCAAATCATTTATGAAACACAGTGGTCCCACCACCAATCCCTGTGGAATGCCACTTCCCACCTTTTGCCAGTCTGAGTAGCTACTCCCAACCCCTACTCTCGGTTTTCTGTTCTGTAACCAGCTTGTTATCCATAAACAGTATGTAAGATCAACAAGATGACCAAGGTCAGGCTGTGTGGAGTGAATCCCTCCATGGCCTCGCCCCTCCCTATTTCTTTCAGCCCCACACCCCCTGAGTTATATGCGCTCCTCTACTTCCGGCCTCTTGAGCATCCCCGATTTTAATTGCTCCACCATTGGTGGCCGTGCCTTCAGCTGCCTGGGCCCTAAGCTCTGGAATTCCCTCCCTAAACCTCTCCATCTCTCTACCTCTCTCTCCTTCTTTAAGATGCTCCTTAAAACCTACTTCTTTTACCAAGCTTTTGGTCATCTGCCCTAATGTCTTCTTATGTGGCTCGGTGTCAAATTTTGTTTTATAACGATTCTGTGAACAGCCTTGGGATGTTTTACTACGTTAAAGGCGCTTTATAAATACAAGTGGTTGTTGTTGTTTCCTGAAACTAATAAATTCCCCAGGGGGAAAAAAACTTGTACTTGTACTCCCAAATATTAAAATGTTTGTGCCACAGAAGCACGAGGTTTATCTGCTTTTATTCATAAATTTAAAAAGTCTGTATTGCAATCTGAACCCATGTGTTGTGAGCCAAACAGCCTTGTGTCCAATGAGGGGAATAAAGGCCCACAGCCTCCCCTGGCCCCGGACCCTAAACAAGGGACTGGAGAAACTCGCTGCCCTGCGGATCAGACAATCAGCCGGCGCAAGTCCCGCCCCTCAGGCTCCCCGATAGGTTGGAGGACTGGCCACCGGCTCACTCCTCCAGCCCCGCCCCGCTCGCTCCCTATTGGTCGGAAGCTCCCGTCAATCAGGCCATGGGCCCGAGTCACATGTCCCTCACCGACTTTACAAAGAAAGCCCTGCGCGGTCGCAGGGCGGAGCAGCTGGTCGGCAGGAGCGGGGTCAGGAGTTTAATAAACTGTGGGTAGGCCACACCGCAGGGTTTAAAAAGTTGGAGAATGGCCTCAGGCCCGAATGAGATCCAGTGGCCCGGTCTATGTTACACCGGACGGCAGCTGTGAGGCTTTTTCTCGGGGACAGGCCCGGGTTATGTGCCGCCATCTTGGTGGAGGAAAGACCGACCGGTTCCAACTGCAGCACGGCGCATGCGCGGCCATCTTGATACAGGAACAAAGAGTGGGCGGGGCTTCGGGGTCCCCGTGAACAGGACAGAAAATCATTGACTCATTGATTTTATTCTCACTCTGCACACAGCGGGTGTAGAACTGAACTCAATCAGAGTAGAGGGAGGGGGAAAACTGGGAGTGGAGGAAAGAAATGTTGGAGATGGTGCGATGGGTTTGGATTGCAGCACAGGGAGGAGGGAGAGTGTGTGGGACGGCGATTTACAGCTTTGGGGAAACAAGAGAGGAAAGAATGTTCCACAGAAACTAGAATTGTCTGTTCTGAATTTCTATCCTGTACTTACAGTGATGGCTTTTGTAAACTCCTTTTACAGGGTGTGAGAATGGGAGGATTTACAGATGGGAAACTCAAACCAAACATCACATCAAGATCTGACAGAGTCACTCCATTCATCAGGACCTGAATATCATTGAATTTGAATATGGAAGGACAAATGTTTGTCTGTTCTGTCTGTGGAAAAAGATTTCAAACATCCATGTGACTGGAAAACACACACCCGAGTGAGAGTGTTCCAGTGCACTGACTGTGGAAAGAGGTTTAACCAGTTACACAGCCTGAAAAAACATCACACCATTCACAGCGAGGAGAAACTGTACACGTGTTCTGTGTGTGGACGAGGCTTCAACTGATCGTCCAACTTGGAGAAACGCAAGGACACCCGCAACATGGAGAAACAGTGGAAATGAGGGGACTGTGGGAAGGGATTCGATTGCCCATCCCATCTGGAATCTCATCGACGCAGTCACACCGGGGAGAGGCCGTTCACCTGCTCCGTGTGTGGGAAGGGTTTCGCAGAGTTATCCAAACTGCAGATACACCAGTGAGTTCACACTGGGGAGAGGCTGTTCACGTGTATTGAATGTGGGAAGGGATTCACTCAGTCATCCAGCCTCCATACACACCAGCGAGTTCACACTGGGGAGAAACTGTTCTCCTGCTCCGTGTGTGGGAAGGGATTTGCAGAGTCATCCAAGCTCCAGATACACCAGAGAGTTCACACTGGGGAGGGACCATTCACCTGCTCCGTGTGTGGGAAGGGATTCACTGGTTCGTCCACCCTCCTGAGACACCAGCTTGCTCACACTGATAAGAGACCATTTAAATGTTCCCACTGTGGGATGAGCTTTAAAAGCTCTGGGGAGCTGAAGGGACACCAGCGAGCTCACACTGGTGAGAGACCATTCACCTTCTCTGTCTGTGGGAAGGGATTCGCTCGGTCCTCCAACCTGCTGGCACATCAGCGAGTTCACGCTGACGAGAGACCCTTTAAATGCTCTGACTGTGGGAAAAGCTTTAAACGTTCCCGGGAGCTGAATGGACACCAACGATTTCACACTGGGGCGAGACCGTTCACCTGCACTGTGTGTAGGAAGGGATTCACTCGGTCCTCCAACCTGCTGGCACACCAGCTTGTTCGCACTGACAAGAGAGCCGTGAAATGTTCTGACTGTGGGAAGAGCTTTAAAAGCTTGAAGAGCCTTAAGAGACACCAGTGTCTTCACAGAGGTCATAGAATCAAACAGCACAGAAGGAGGTGATTCGGCCCATCGTGTCTGTGCTGGTTCTTTGAAAGAGCTGTCCAATTTAGTCCCAAAACCCCAGCTTTATCCCCAGAATTCTGCTAATTAGTCCTCTTCAACTACACGTCCAATTACCGTTTGAAAGTTCCTGTGGAATCTGATTCCAGCATCCTTTCAGATGGTGCGTTCCAGATCTTAACAACCCTCTGTGTGAAAACAATTCTCCTCATTTCCCTCTAGTTCTTTTAGCAACTATTTTAAACCTGTGACCTTTGGTTACCGACCCACTTCCCAGAGGAAACAGTTTGTTCTACTTGCTCGATCAAAACCACTCATCATTTTGAACACTTCTATTTGGTCTCCTCTTAACCTTCTCTGCTCTAAGCAGATCAATCCCAGCTTCTCCAATCTCTCCACATAACTGAAGTCCCTCATCTATGGTACCATCCCGGCCAACCTCCTCTGTCCAAGGCCTTGACATCCTTCCTAAAGTGTGGTGCCCAGAACTGTACACAAGGCTCCAGCTGAGGCCAAAACCCTGCACCTGTACAAAACCCTGGTTAGACCACACCTGGAGTACTGTGAGCAGTTCTGGGCATCACAGCCTAGGAAGGATATATTGGCCTTGGAGGGAGTGCAGCGTAGGTTTACCAGAATGATACCCGGATGCCAAGGGTTAAGTTACGAAGAGAGATTATACAAATTAGAGTTGTAGTCCCTAGAATTTAGAAAGTTAAGGTGTGATCTGATCGAAGTTTTCAGGATATGAAGGGGAACAGATAGGGTAGATAGAGAGAAACTATTTCTGCTGGTTGGGCAGTCTAGGATTAGGGGGCATAGTCTAAAATTAGAGCCAGACCTTTCAGGAGTGAAATTAGGAAACACTTGTACACACAAAGGGTGGTAGAAGTTTGGAACTCTCTTCTGCAAATGGCAATTGAGTTAGATCAATTGTTAATTTTAAATATGAGATTGATAGGTTTTTGTTACCCAAAGGTATTAAGGGATATGGGCCAAAGGCGGGTGTATGGAGTTAGATCGCAGATCAGCCATGGTCTCATTGAATGGCAGAACAGTCTCGAGGGGCTGAATGGCCTCCTCCTGTCCTATGTTCCTCACTAGTGATTTGTAAAGGTTTAGTGTAACTTCCTTGTTTTTGTTTTCAATGGCACTATTTACAAAGCCAAGTATCCCACACACTTTCTGAACCGCCTCACCAACTTGCCGTGGCACTTTCAAAGATTTGTGAATATGGACCCCCAGGTCCCTCTGCTCTTGCACCCCCTCAAAATAGTCCCATTTAGATTATACGGCCTCTCCCTGTTGTTTCTCCCAAAGTGCATCACTTCACACTTATCCTCATTTAATTTCATCTGCCTTGTGTCTGCTCATTTCACGGTCTGTCTCTGTCCTTCTGAAGTCTGCAACTACTATGCTCACTATTTACTACGTTGCCAAGTTTTGTATCATCCATAAACTTTGAAATTGTACACCTATACCCAAGTCCAGGTCATTTATATATAACAAGAAAAGCAATGGTCCTAATTCTGACCCCTGGGGGAACCCACTGCATACTTCCCTCCAGTCAGAAAAACATCCCTCAGCACTGCTCACTGTCTCCTATCCCTCAGCCAATTATATACAGAAATTACCATCAGCCCTTTAATACCATGTGCTTCTATTCTCTGAAAAAGTCTCTTATGTGCTACTTTATCAAATGCCTTTTGAAAGTCCATATATATAACATCTACTGCAATACCTTCATCAGCCCTCTGTTACTTCATCAAAGAACTCAATCAGGTTAGTCAGACACGATTTACCTTTAACAAATCCATACTGGCTGTCCCTTATTAACCCATGCTTCTCCAAGTGAGAATTAATTTTGTCCTTGACAATGATCTCTAGTCGTTCACCCACCACTGACATTAGACTTTTTAAAAAATAATTCATTGATGGGATGTGGGCGTCGCTGGCTAGGCCTGCATTTAGTGCCCATCCCTAATTGCCCTTGAGAAGATGGTGGTGAGCCACCTTCTTGAACCGCTGCAGTCCATATGGTGCAGGTACACCCACAATGCTGTTAGGAAGGGAGTTCCAGGATTTTGGCCCAGCGACAGTGAAGGAATGGCGATACAGGTCCAAGTCAGGATGGTGTGTGGCTTGGAGGGGAACTTGTCAGTGGTGATGTTCCCATGCGTCTGCTGCCCTTGTCCTTCTAAGTGGTAGAGGTCGCAGGTTTGGAAGGTGCTGTTGAAGAAGCTTTGGTGAGTTGCTGCAGTGCATCTTGTAGATGGTACACACTGCAGCCACAGTGCACCGGTAGTGGAGGGAGTGAATGTTGAAGGTGGTGGATGGAGTGCCAATCAAGCGGGCTGCTTTATCCTGAATGGTGTTGGGTTTCTTGAGTGTTGTTGGAGCTGCACTCATCCAGGCAAGTGGAGAGTATTCCATCACACTCCTGACTTGTGCCTTGTAGATGGTGGAAAGGCTTTGGGGAGTCAGGAGGTGAGACACTCACCACAGAATTCCCAGCCTCTGGCCTGCTCTTGTAGCCACAGTATTTATATGGCTGGTCCAGTTCAGTTTTTGATCAATGGTAACCCCCAGGATGTTGATAGTGGGGGATTCAGCGATGGAATGTCAAGGGGAGATGGTTACATAGAAAACATAGAAACATAGAAGATAGGAGCAGGAGTAGGCCATTCGGCCCTTCGATCCTGCTCCGCCATTCAATGTGATCATGGCTGATCATCCAAACTCAGTACCCTGTCCCCGCCTTTTCCGCATATCCCATGATCCCTTCAGCCTCAAGAAACATATCCAACTCTTTCTTGAATATATTTAATGAACTGGCCTCCACCGCCCTCTGTGGCAGAGAATTCCACAGGTTCACCATTCTCTGGGTGAAGAAATTCCTCCTCATTTCAGTCCTAAATGGCTTACCCCTTATCCTTAGACTATGACCCCTGGTTCTGGACTCCCCGGCCATCAGAAACATCCTTCCTGCATCTAGTCTGTCCAGACCTGACAGAATTTTATAGGTTTCGATGAGATCCCCTCTCAATCTTCTAAACTCCAGTGAGTATAAGCCCAATCGACACAATCTCTCCTCATACGTCATTCCTGCCATCCCAGGTATCAGCCTGGTGAATCTTCGCTGCACTCCCTCCATGGCAAGAACGTCCTTCCTCAGGTATGGTGACCAAAACTGCACACAATACTCAAGGTGCGGTCTCACCAAGGCCCTTGCTTAGAGTCTCGCTTGTTGGAGATGGTCATTGCCTGGCACTTGTGTGGTGCAAATGTTACTTGCCACTTGTCAGCCCAAGTCTGAATGTTGTCCAGGTCTTGCTGCATATGGACACAGACTGCGTCAGTATCTGACGAGTCTTGAATGATGCTGAACAGTGTGCAATCATCAGCGAACATCCCCACTTCTGACCTTATGATGGAGGGAAGGTCATTGATGAAACAGCTGAAGATGGTTGGGCCTAGGACACTGCCCTGAGGAACTCCTGCAGTGATGTCATGTGATTGAGATGAATGACCTCCAGCAACCACAGCCAACTTCCTTTGTGCTAGGTATGATTCCAACCAATGGAGAGTTTTCCCCTTGATTCCCATTGACTTCAGTTTTGCTAGGGCTCCTTGATGCCACACTCGATCAAATGCTGCCTTGATGTCAAGCGCAGTCACTCTCACCTCACCTCTTGAGTTCAGCTCTTTTGTCCATGTTTGGACCAAGGCTGTAATGAGGTCAGGAGCTGAGTGGCCCTGGCAGAACCCAAACTGGGTGTCAGTTAGCAGGTTATTGCTGAGTAAGTGCCGCTTGATGGCACTGTCGACGACACCTTCCATCACTTTGCTGATGATTGAGAGTAGACTGATGGGACGGTAATTGGCTGGGTCGGATTTGTCCTGCTTTTTGTAGACAGGACATACTTGGGCAATTTTCCACATTGCCGGGTAGATGCCAGTGTTGTAGCTGTACTGGAACAGCTTGACTAGCTGCGCAGCTAGTTCTGGAGCACAAGTCTTCAGTACTATTGCCAGAATGTTGTCAGGGCCCATAGCCTTTGCAGTATCCAGTGTCTTCAGCCGTTTCTTGACATCATGTGGAGTGAATTGAATGGGCTGAAGACTGGCATCTGTGATGCTGGGGACCTCAGGAGGAGGCCAAGATGGATCATCCACTCGGCACTTCTGGCTGAAGATAGTTGCAAATGCTTCAGCCTTGTCTTTTGCACTCACGTGCTGGGCTCCACCATCATTGAGGATGGGGATATTTTTGGAGCCTCCTCCTCCTGTTAACTGTTTAATTGTCCACCACCACTCATGACTGGATGTGGCAGGACTGCAGAGCTTTGATTTGATCCGATGGTTGTGAGATCGCTTAGCTCTGTCTATCGCATGTTGCTTCCATTGTTTGGCATGCAAGTAGTCCTGTGTTGTGGCCTCACCAGGTTGACACCTCATTTTTTGGTATGCCTGGTGCTGTTCCCGGCATGCTCTCCTGCACTCTTCGCTAAACCAGGGTTGATCTCCCGGCTTGATGGTAATGGTAGAGTGAGGGATATGCCGGACCATGAGGTTACAGATTGTGGTTGAATACAATTCTGCTGCTGCTGATGGCCCACAGCGGCTCATGGATGCCCAGTTTTGAGTTGCCAGATCTGTTCGAAATCTGTCCCATTTAGCACGGTGGTAGTATGCCGCTGTGGAGTGTCTGATTAAAGTTAACGGGTCTTTGACAGCGCCCCTTCGCTTTGGGAGGGGGTGCATCAGGGATGCCCCATGTCCGGTCAGTTATACGCCGTCTGCGTGGAGCCTTTCCTGTGCCTCTTGCGGAAGAGGTTGACGGGACTGGCTCTTCAAGGGCCGGGCGCGGAGTTCGTCCTCTCGACTTACGCCAATGACGTGTTCCTCATGGTCACGGACCCGCCGACTTGCGGAGGGTGCGACAATGCCAGCAGATTTACTTGGATGCATCCTCCTCCAGGATCAACTGGGAGAAATGCTCCGGGCTCCAGGTGGGTCAGTGGCGGGTGGACTCCCTGCCGGAGGAGTTGAGGCCCTTCGCCCGGAGCACCATGCACCTCCTCTACTTGGGAGTCTACCTTAGCCCCGCCATGGACACCTGGCCGGCAATCTGGCAATAGCTGTAGGCCAAAGTCACCGCTCATCTAGGACGCTAGACAGGACTGCTCCGAGTGTTGTCCTACAGGGGTCAAGCGCTGGTCATTAACCAGCTGGTGGCTGCCATGTTGTGTTACCGGTTGGTCATTTTGATCCCGCCCCCTGCGTTTGTTGCCAAGATGCAGAAGAAGCTCATCACCTTCTTCTGGGACAAAGGGAAGCACTGGGTCTCTGCCGCAGTTCTGAATCTCCCGCTTAGGGAGGGTGGTCAGGCGCTGGTGTGCCTTTGCACCCAGGCTGCGTATTTCTTCCGCCAGCTGCATGGCCTCAACTATGACATGCAGCTCCTGTTTGTGGAATTGGGCCGTACGCGTGCCTACCTGCAGGAGCTGCCTGTCTTCTACCAGGAAATGCTGTGGGTCTGGAACAGCGTTGCCTCCAGGTGGAGTTCTCCCCATCAGGAGTGGCGGTCGTCCTTCGGAAGCCGCTGCTCAGGAATCTGCACCTCCGGGACCGCTGGATCGGGCGGCTGGCGGAGGGCAGGGCTGTGCCTGGCAAGGTGACTAGAGTCGGGGACCTGCTCGATGGTGGAGGAGCGGGCTGGATGGCGCCAGAGGAGCTGGTGCAGCGCCTGTCTTGGGCCAGTGTCCGGCTCACGGCCAAAGCCATCGAGACGCTGAAAGCAGCACTGGGCCCAGACTCCACTAAGTGTATCGAGGAGGCTCAAGCACGTGGGGCGATCCCGCCCAAACTGACCCCCTTTTGGATGGAATTCCTTATCGGCACACGACCCTGAAACCCCTCTCGGGAACCGACGCCTCACAACTTGAGCCGTCTTGGGGAAATGCCCTCCATGCCTTTTAGTTCTGCACGAAGGGGTTTCCTGTACGGGCTGCTCCTGCACACTCTCCACTTTGTCATCTTCCTCTGCCGTCCGTACACACCTTGGCGTGCCATCTTGCCATCTGGCAGAGGCGGAGGTCCCCAATGGAGGGCTCTCTATGCGGGAGTATTCCCTTTATCTATTGGGGACTTGGCCTGGAGGGTGTTGCACGGAGCAGTCCCGTGCAATAAGATTTTAGGTTGGTTCATGGACTCCCAGGCTGCCTGCCTTTTCGGTGGCCTGGAGGAGTCCGTGTTCCACGTTTATACCAAATGTGAGAGGTTGCAGCCCCTCTTTCACTATTCGAAGGGGCTGCTCCTCGATTTTTGGCTGCACTTCAGTCCCACGCTCCTGATCTTTGGTTACCCAGTGCGGAGGGGAGCAGGCAGGGCAGAGGACCTCCTCGTAGGACTGCTCCTGGGCCTGGTGAAAGTGGCCATAAAAAGGTCCAGGCAGCGGGCGGTCGAGGGGGTCGTTCGGCCCGATTGCCTGCCTCTCTTCCGTGGCCATGTTCATGCCCGGGTGGCCCTGGAGATGGAGCACACAGTGTCTGCCGGCACACCTGAGGCCTTCCTAGACCGGTGGGCGCCACAGGGACTGGAGTGCATTGTCACCCCGGCCGGGGTGAATTTAATTTAATTTGATAAGTTTCAAAAATTAATTTAAGTTTTTAAGTTTCATTACAGTCCACTTGTTCGGCTGGGAGAGCGGGAGGCTCCGCTCGGCGATGCAGAGAGCCCTGCAGATGGAGAAGAATGTAGTGTCCGTGTGTTGATAAAGACACTGAAGACAGGAGTTGGTTCATAGGTATTTACTAAGCAAAGTCTGGGGGGGGCGTTTCTAAAGGATATACACAATACACAGGCTTATATAGCCCAAGTGGCAATTACCGGCATTACGCACACCTGGGGCTCTTAAAGGCACATACACCACAATTCCTCCCCTTTTAGTTAACCAGTATATCATATTTTAAGTAATTATTAATTACATGTTATATGCAAAATAATATACATTGCTGTAATTAATTAATTATAAGTTAGTCTCTCAGGAGGCTTCCTGACTCGGTCCGGATAATGCCTCGGGGGTGTAGTAGTTTCTGGTGGTGTAGTAGGTTCTTCTGGCAAGGCTGATTCGGCTTGAATGCCAGTGTCGGGTTCATCGGGTTCCAGTATCACTGGATCGGAGGTAGATATGGGTATCTCTACTTTATCATTAGATGTATAGAGTGGTGGTGTAGGTTGTCCCTTTTTGGATGACTTTATGATTTGGTCAGCATGGCGCCTTATTATGCTTTCTCCGATGTCCACGATATACATCAGTGGTCCTAGTCATGTGCAGATAGTTCCAGGCTGCCATTTCTCGGTACGGTAGTCCCGGGCCAAAACCTGTTGGCCTATCTGGAAGGCCCTAGTTGGCCTTTCATTCATGCCCTGAAACTGTCGGTTCTCCACGTCCCTTCGGATGTTGGGCTTGACCAAATCCAGCCGGCATCTTAGGTTTCTATTGAAGAACATCATGGCGGGAGTTTGGTTGGTAACCATATGTGTTGCATTCCTGTATGCGAATAAGAAGTTATCCACCTTGTGCTGAAGTTTTATGTCTTCATTACCCATGGCCTTTATGGCCTTCTTGAAGGTCTGGACAAACCTTTCAGCCAATCCATTGGTGGCGGGATGGTATGGGGCGGACGTGTAGTGCTTTACCCCATTGTTTTTTAAGAACTTCCTGAATTCTTCGGACACAAATTGCGGTCCATTATCAGAACATATCTGTTCCGGCAGCCCATTCCTGGCAAATATGGTCCTTAATACTGTGATGGTTTTTTCCGTGGTGGTGGAGGACATCTTTATTACCTCCGGCCACTTGGAGTGTGCATCAACCGCGATTAAGAACATTGAGTCCATAAATGGACCAGCAAAGTCGATGTGCACTCTTTGCCAGGGAGATGAGGGCCACTCCCATGGATGTAGAGGGGCTTGTGGTGGAGCGTTTTGGACCTTCTGGCATCCTAGGCAGCTCTTGGTCATTTCTTCGATGTCTCCATCGATACCTGGCCACCATACAAACGCCCTGGCTAGGTTCTTCATTTTCACTCCACCCAGATGCCCCTCGTGAAGCTCCTTTAGCACTTTATCCTGGAGTTTGGGTGGAATCACCACTCTGGATCCACACATCAAGGTTCCTCGGCACATTGACAGCTGTTCTCTTCTTTGCGAGAATGCTGGCAACAGTGGTTCGCCATGTGCTGGCCATCCCTTCACTGTTAAATCGTAGACCCATGAGAGAGTTGGATCATTTCTTGTCTCCCTTTCAATGGCAGAATTTGTCACTGGTAGACATTCCACTATGGTAGAGTGGAATATCTCTACTGGGTCTACTGTAGGTACCTCTTCTATCGTTGGCAATGGTAGGCGCGATAAACCGTCAGCATTCCCATGCTGTTTTGACCCTTTGTATTCTATGTTGTATTGGTGTGCCCCTAGAAAAAGGGACCACCGCTGTAGCCTTTGTGCTATCATAATGGGAACACCCTTTTTAGGGTTGAATATGGAGATGAGGGGTTGATGGTCAGTCAACAAGGTAAATTTTTGTCCGTGTAGGTAATGGTTGAATTTCTTTACTCCCCATACCAGGCTGAGTGCTTCCCTGTCGATTTGGGCATAGTTACGCTCAGCTGAGTTCAATGAGCGTGACGCAAAAGCTATCGGCCGTTCCGAGCCATCAGGGAATTTATGCAATAATACTGCTCCTATGCCATAAGGGGATGCATCGCACGCCAGTCTGATTGGCAGTGATGGGTTGTAATGAGCCAAAACTTCTTTGGATGTGATTAAGTCTTTGCATTTACGGAAGGCATTTTTGCAGTCTTCGTTCCATTTCCAAATTACTCCTGTTTGTAGCAGTTCATTAAGAGGGTGTAGAAGAGTTGATAAGTTCGGTAAAAATTTATGATAGTAATTTATTAATCCCAGGAACGACCTTAATTGTGAAACATTTTCAGGTGCTGGGGCTTTTATGACCGCCTCAATTTTTTCAGGTGACTTATGCAACCCTTCCTTATTTATTATGTGGCCACAATATGATATTTGATTTCGGAAAAATTCGCACTTGGGGCGATTTGCTCGTAGGCCCCGTTCTCTCAGCCTAGTGAGCACCTGCTCTAAATTGGCAAGGTGCTCGTTGTCATTTTCTCCTGTTACAAGGATGTCGTCTAGGTAGCATTGAGTCCCCGGAATCCCTTGGAGGACTTGCTCCATAGCTCTTTGCCAGATAGCTGGAGCGGATGCTACTCCGAAAACCAGTCGATTGTACTGGTACAGACCTTTGTGTGTATTTATCGTGAGATATTTTTTAGAGGCTTCTTCAACCTCCATCTGTAGATATGCCTGTGCCAAGTCAATTTTGGTGAAACGTTTCCCTCCGGATAGTGAGGCGAAAATATCTTCTATCCTCGGAAGAGGATACTGTACCATGTGAAGGACCGGGTTTACAGTCACCTTGAAGTCTCCACAGATGTGAATTTTTCTCTGTTCTTCAGATCCATCACCCTTCAATGCTTTCTTCATGACCGGGATGATGGGTGTTGCCCACTCGCTCCAATCTATTTTAGATAATACGCCTGCCTTTTCCAAATTCTCCAGCTCTGCCTCGACTGCTGGACAAATTGCGTATGGCACCGGTCTTGCCTTAAAAAACTTGGGAATTGCTGCATCTTCTACTTTTATTGAGGCGGTGATGCCTTTCAAGGTTCCTAGTTTCTCTTGAAACACTTCCTTGGCGTTGGACAAGATGTCTTTCAATCGTTCAGGTATGACGTCATCATCATCTTTTTCCTTACTGGTCACCATCAGTGCCTGAATGGAGTGCCAGTCTAAATGTATTTTTCTGATCCATTCACGTCCCAACAGCGGTGGACCACCATCTTGTAGAACGTATAAATACAACTTCTGTATTTCCTTGCCGTTGTATACAACAGGCACCCTTATTTTTCCTTTGGGGTATACTTCCTGCCCCGTATATGTTTTCAAGATAATGGATGTATCTTTTAAAGGTATATGCGGAAATAGCCGCTCGTAATCCCGTCGATTTATGACGGTCAGAGCTGATCCTGTATCTAGCTCCATTTTAACTGGGGACCCTGCTATTGTGAGGATAGCCCAAATGGTCTGATAATCTTCTTTGGCAATTACATTATGTAATTTGAGAGAGCTTAGTCTCTTGTTCCTGGAGTCGCTATCGCTCTTCTGGTCCTCGGAGCTACTGTCCATCATCATTTGTACCTTTCTGTGCTTTTCCTTATTGATTCTTTTCCCGTTAGTGGATTTTTTATTTTCAGATTGGCACACACGTGGAATGTGTCCCATCTTTCCGCATCGCCTGCACACTTTTTCCCTGAACCAACAGTCCCTCTGGTCATGGGTGGATCTGCCGCAGCGATAACATCTCTCGAAACCCCGTGTCATTTCATGGGTGCCAAAGTCCTGTGGCCTTTGCTGTATCTTTGCAGCTCCTATTGCACTGAAAGCCTTGTCCAGTGTTAAAGCTTTTTCAGAAGATACCTTTTTTTGTGTTTCTACACTTAGGGGATCGCAGATGAATTTGTCCCGCAGAGAATCTGCCAGTCCTGCCTTGAATTGGTAGTGTAGGGTATCAACAATCTCCTCAAAATTCTTGTCCATCGGTTCGGCTGGAGTGATTAAGTTTCGTAACAGCTTGTATGTCTTCGCGCCCATTAGATCCAGAAGCACTGAAGCTATTTTTTCATCTTGTATTCCATTTGCGGTGCAATATACCTCCACTCTTTCCACATATGTGGTCCAATCCTCCATCTCGTTATCAAAAACATCAATATTGCCAAAATTAGGCTCTCTTTCGCTATCAAAAGCATCAATATTGTCAGACTTAGGCATTTCAGCAAAGATATGGCGCTTCCCGCGCGTTTTTTTTTCTTTTCTGTAGCAAAGATATGGCGCTTCCCGTGCTTTCCCGCCGCTGCTGCCAATAACAACGCTGTTCACTGCGGTTCACGTTCTCTTTATGTTTTTTAATTTACTGTTGGAGACTCGTTCCCGCCGGAGGTCTGAACGCTGACCTGCTTGCCACGCCGGCCGTCTCCCGAGTGCTCCCTCCCAGTCCGTTATTGCTTGCCTCCGATTTCGCTGCCTGTCTCAGCTGTACAGCCCACCGCTGGAGCCCCAGCCTGACGCCCAGGAAGGATTAGTGCAGTACCTGCCACCAGCTTGGCCTGCTGGTGAAACCACAGTTTTTCTCACTTCCTTGAGTCTTCTGGACGCCGGAGGAATCAATGTCCTTGAGGTGCTGCTGAATTGCAGGTAAGTCCGTTTCCACTTCGTCGCCACTGTAGTGTCCGTGTGTTGATAAAGACACTGAAGACAGGAGTTGGTTCATAGGTATTTACTAAGCAAAGTCTGGGGGGGGTTTCTAAAGGATATACACAATACACAGGCTTATATAGCCCAAGTGGCAATTACCGTCATTACGCACACCTGGGGCTCTTAAAGGCACATACACCACAAAGAATGTCAACCAGAGTCTGCTGGATCTGCACAAACTCTCCACTGGGAGTGCCGACCCTCATCTGTGTGAATTCCTGGAGACCCATTATCCAGATGAACAAGTGAAGACGACCAAGAAGCTTGTAGAGACTGGGACCCCTGTCTTGTAGGCATGAGGGCTTGTGACTTTGTACAAAGAGCTGAGATCTGAGCTCTGTAAATGTCATTCATTGTAAATAAAATGTTCAATCTTAAATTAAAAACATTTTTTTTAAAGATTATTTAAAGACAAATTTCCTCCAGTTTCACAGACAGCCTTTGTCACTGCAATAATTTCTTAAATGTTTAATCATTAAATCAAAAGCATCAAAAAGGAAGAGAGTAGCAAAAGTAAAGGAAGACTTGCATTTCTATAGCGCCATTCACGACCACTGGACGTCTCAAAGCGCTTTACTTTTTGAAGTGTAGTCACTGTTGTAATGTGGGAAGTGCAGCAGCCAATTTTCACTCAGCAAGCTCCCACAAACAGCAATGTGATAATGACCAGATAATCGGTTTTGTTATGTTGGTTGAGGTATAAATATTGGCCTGGACACCGGGGATAACTCCCCTGCTCTTCTTCAAAATAGTGCCATAGGATCTTTTACATCCACCCGAGAGAGCAGACGGGGTCTCGGTTTAATGTCTCATCCGAAAGACGGCCCCTCCGACAGTGCAGCACTCCCTCAGCACTGCACTGGAGTGTCAGCCTAGCTTTATGTGCTCGAGTCTCTGGAGTGGGACTTGAACCCACCACCCTTTGACCCAGAGGTGAGTGAGCTGCCCACTGAGCCACAGCTGACAATGTTGGTCCCTTAGAGGTAGAGACAGGAGAAATTATTATGGGGAATAAGGAAATGGCAGAAACGTTAAAACAAATATTTTGTATCTGTCTTCACAGTGGAAGACACAAAAGCATACCAAAGATGGTGGGGAACCGAGGGTTTAATGAGGGTGAGGAACTTAATGTAAAGTACTAGAGAAACTAATGGGGCTAAAAGCCGACAAATCCCCTGGACCTGATGGCCTACATCCTAGGGTTCTAAAAGGGGTGGCTGAAGAGACAGTGGATGCATTGGTTTTGATCTTCCAAAATTCCCAAGATTCCCGAGATTCTAGAATGGTCCTAGCGGATTGGAAGGTCGCAAATGTAACACCGCTGTTCAAGAAAGGAGGGAGAGAAAAAACAGGGAACGACAGGCCAGTTAGCCTGACATCAGTCGTTGGGAAAATGCTGGAATCCATTGTTACGGAAGTTGTATCAGGGCACTTAGAAAATCATAACATGGGTAGGCAGAGTCAACATGGTTTTATGAAAGGGAAATCGTGTTTGACAAATTTATTAGAGTTATCTGAGGATGTAACTAGCAGGGTAGATAAAGGGGAACCAGTGGATGTAGTATATTTGGATTTCCAAAGGGCATTCGATAAGGTGCCACATAAAAAGATTATTACACAAGATTAGGGCTCACGGGGTTGGGGGTAATATAGTAGCATGGATAGAGGATTGGTTAATGGGCAGAAAACAAAGAGTAGGGATAAATGGATCTTTTTCAGGTTGGCAGGCTGTAACTAGTGGGGTGCCGCGTGGATCAGTGTTGGGGCCTCAGCTATTTACAATCTATATTAATGACCCAGATGAAGGGACCGAGTGTCATGTATCCAAGTTTGCTGATGATACAAAGCTAGGTGGGAGAGTAAGCTGTGAGGAGAACACAAAGAGTCTGCAAAGGGATATAGATAGACTCAGTGAGTGGGCAGTAAGGTGGCAGATGGAGTATAATGTAGGGAAATGTGAGGTTATTCACTTTGGTAGGAAGAATAGAAAAACAGAATATTTTTTAAATGGTGAGAAACTTTCAAATGTTGGTTTTCAGAGAGATTTGGGTGTCCACATGCAAGAAACACAGAAAGCTAGCATGCAGGTACAGCAAGCAATAAGGAAGGCAAGTGGCATGTTGACCTTTATTGCAAGGGGGTTGGAGTATAAGAGTAAGGAAGTCTTGCTACAATTGTACAGGGCCTTGGTCAGACCACACCTGGAGTACTGGGCACAGGGCCTTGGTGAGACCACACCTGGGGTACTGGGCACAGGGCCTTGGTGAGACCACACCTGGAGTACTGGGCACAGGGCCTTGGTGAGACCACACCTGGAGTACTGGGCACAGGGCCTTGGTGAGACCACACCTGGAGTACTGGGCACAGGGCCTTGGTGAGACCACACCTGGAGTACTGGGCACAGGGCCTTGGTGAGACCACACCTGGAGTACTGGGCACAGGGCCTTGGTGAGACCACACCTGGAGTACTGGGCACAGGGCCTTGGTGAGACCACACCTGGAGTACTGGGCACAGGGCCTTGGTGAGACCACACCTGGAGTACTGGGCACAGGGCCTTGGTGAGACCACACCTGGAGTACTGGGCACAGGGCCTTGGTGAGACCACACCTGGAGTACTGGGCACAGGGCCTTGGTGAGACCACACCTGGAGTACTGGGCACAGGGCCTTGGTGAGGCCACACCTGGAGTACTGGGCACAGGGCCTTGGTGAGACCACACCTGGAGTACTGGGCACAGGGCCTTGGTGAGACCACACCTGGAGTACTGGGCACAGGGCCTTGGTGAGACCACACCTGGAGTACTGGGCACAGGGCCTTGGTGAGACCACACCTGGAGTACTGGGCACAGGGCCTTGGTGAGACCACACCTGGAGTACGGGGCACAGGGCCTTGGTGAGACCACACCTGGAGTACTGCGCACAGGGCCTTGGTGAGACCACACCTGGAGTACTGGGCACAGGGCCTTGGTGAGACCACACCTGGAGTACTGGGCACAGGGCCTTGGTGAGACCACACCTGGAGTACTGGGCACAGGGCCTTGGTGAGACCACACCTGGAGTACTGCGCACAGGGCCTTGGTGAGACCACACCTGGAGTACTGGGCACAGGGCCTTGGTGAGACCACACCTGGAGTACTGGGCACAGTTTTGGTCTCCTTATCTAAGGAAGGATATTCTTGCCTTGGAGGTGATGCAACGAAGGTTCACTAGATTGATTCCTGGGATGAGAGGGCTGTCCTATAGAAACATAGAAGATAGGAGCAGGAGTAGGCCATTCGGCTCTTCGAGCCTGCTCCGCCATTTGAGATTATGGCTGATCATCCAAATTAAGTATCCTGTCCCTGCCTTCTCCCCATATCCCTTGATCCCTTTAGCCTCAAGAAATATATCCAACTCTTTCTTGAATATATTTAATGAACTGTCCTCCACCGCCCTCTGTGGCAGAGAATTCCACAGGTTCACCACTCTCTGGGTGAAGAAATTCCTCCTTATCTCAGTCCTAAATGGCTTACCCCTTATCCTTAGACTATGGCCCCTGGTTCTGGACTCCCCGGCCATCAGAAACATCCTTCCTGCATCTTGTCTGTCCAGGCCTGACAGAATTTTATAGGTTTCGATGAGATCCCCTCTCAATCTTCTAAACTCCAGTGAGTATAAGCCCAATCGACACAATCTCTCCTCATACGTCATTCTTGCCATCCCAGGTATCAGCCTGGTGAATCTTCGCTGCACTCCTTCCATGGCAAGAATGTCCTTCCTCAGATAAGGCGACCAAAACTGCACACAATACTCAAGGTGCGGTCTCACCAAGGCCCTGTACAACTGCAGCAAGACATCCTTGTTCCTGTATTCGAACCCTCTTGCTACGAAGGCCAACATACCATTTGCCTTCTTAACCGCCTGCTGCACCTGCATGCTTACCTTCAGCGACTGGTGCACAAGAACACCCAGGTCTCTTTGCACTTCCCCTTCTCCCAATCTATTGCCATTCAAAAACAAATCTGCCTTCCTGTTTTTGCCACCAAAGTGGATAACCTCACATTTATCCACATTATAGTGCATTTACCATGTTTCTGCCCAATCACCCAACCTGTCCAAATCGTACTGGAGTTTCACGACATCCTCCTCACAGCATACCCTCCCACCCAGCTTTGTGTCGTCTGCAAATTTGGAGATATTACATCCAATTCCCTCATCCAGATCATTAATATATATTGTGAACAGCTGGGGTCCTAGGACCGATCCTTGCGGTACCCTACTAGTCACTGCCTGCCACTCGGAAAATGACCCGTTTATTCCAACTATGATGAGAGATTGTGTAGAATGGGCCGATACTCTCTGGAGTTTAGAAGAATGGGAGGTGATCTCATTGAAACATACAAGATTCTGAAGGGGATTGACGGGGTAGATGCTGAGAGGTTGTTTCCCCTGGCTGGAGAGTCTAGAACTAGGGGGCAGAGTCTCAGGATAAGGGGTCGGCCATTTAGGACTTGAGATGAGGAGGAATTTCTTCACTCAGAGGGTGGTGAATCTCTGGAATTCTCTGCCCCAGAGGGCTGTGAATGCTGAGTCTTTGAGTATATTCAAGGCTGAGATCGATAGATTGTTGGACTCTGGGGGAATCAAGGGATATGGAGATCGGGCGGGAATGTGGAGTTGAGGTCGATGATCAGCCCTGATCTTATTGAATGGTGGAGCAGGCTCGAGGGGCCGTATGGCCCACTCCTGCTCCTATTTCTTATGGACTTTCAAAAGGCATTTGATAAAGTCACACACAGGAGACCTACTCGGAAAAGAGAAGCACATGGTATTAAAGGGCTGATGGTAATTTGGGTATATAATTGGCTGAGGGATAGGAGGCAGTGAGCAGTGCTGAGGGATGTTTTTCTGACTGGAGGGAAGTATGCAGTGGGTTCCCCCAGGGGTCAGGATTAGGACCATTGCTTTTCTTGTAATATATAACTGACCTGGACTTGGGTATAGGTGTACAAGTTTGAAGTTTACAGATGATACAAAGCTTGGCAACGTAGTAAATAGTGAGCATAGTAGTAGCAGACTTCAGAAGGAAAAGACTGGTGAAAACCAAAGTTGGTCCATTGCAGTCAGATACGGGGGAATATATAATGGGAAATAAGGAAATGGCAGATCAACTAAATGCATACTTTGGGTCAGTCTTTACGAAGGAAGACACAAAAAACCTCCCTGGGATATCGGGAAAAATAGGGACATTGGCAAAGGAGGAACTGACGCAAATCAATATCTCTAAGGATATGGTGTTAAGGAAGCTAAAGGGATTGAAGGTGGACAAATCCCCAGGGCCTGATAACATGCATCCTAGGGTACTGAAGGAGGTGGCCCTAGAGATAGCGGATGCACTAAGGATGATTTTTCAGAATTCATTAGACTCGGGAACAGTGCCGATGGATTGGAAGGTAGCTAACGTTACCCCACTATTCAAAAAGGGGGGTAGGGAAAAAGCAGGTAATTACAGACCTGTAAGCCTTACATCAGTTGTGGGCAAAATGCTGGAGTCCATCATTAAGGATGAAATAGCGGAGCACTTAGCAAATGGGGACAGGATAGGACAGAGTCAACATGGATTTACAAAGGGTAAATCGTGCTTGACTAATCTATTGGAATTTTTTGAGGGAGTAACTGGTAGAATAGATGGGGGAGAGCCAGTAGATGTGGTGTACCTGGACTTCCAAAAGGCCTTCGATAAGGTCCCACATAAAAGATTAGCATGGAAAATTGAGGCTCATGGGATAAAGGGGAAAGTTTTGGCGTGGATAGGGAACTGGCTGTCAGATAGAAAACAGAGAGTTGGAATAAACGGCTCATTTTCTGAATGGCAGGCAGTAACAAGTGGGGTACCACAGGGATCTGTCCTGGGCCCCCAGCTGTTCACAATTTACATTAATGACCTGGATCAGGGAGTCGGATGCAGCATTTCCAAATTTGCAGACGACACTAAACTAGGAGGGGGGGTGGGCTCAGAGGAAGAGACCAGGAAGCTCCAGAGCGATTTGGACAGACTGGGCGATTGGGCGGATAAATGGCAGATGCACTATAATGTGGACAAGTGCGAAGTTATCCACCTTGGGTGCAGGAACGGGAGGGCAAATTATTATTTAAATGGCAATAGATTGGGAGAGGGGGAAGTACAGAGAGACCTGGGTGTTCTTGTACACCAGTCACTGAAGGCGAGCATGCAGGTGCAACAGGCGGTCAAGAAGGCAAACGGTATGCTGGCCTTCATAGCAAAAGGGTTAGAATACAGGAACAGGGATACCTTGCTGCAGCTGTACAGGGCACTGGTGAGACCACACCTCGAGTACTGTGTACAGTTTTGGTCGCCTCATCTGAGGAAGGATGTTCTTGCCATGGAGGGGGTGCAGCGGCGATTCACCAGGCTGATACCAGGAATGGCGGGAATGACCTATGAGGAGAGACTATGTAGTTTAGGGATGTACACACTGGAGTTTAGAAGATTGAGAGGGGACCTCATAGAAGTGTATAAAATTCTGACAGGTCTAGACAGACTGGATGCAGAAGGAATGTTTCCCTTGGCGGGTGAGAACAGAACTAGAGGACATAATTTAAGGATAAGGGCTAAACCATTTAGGACAGAGATGAGGGGGAATTTCTTCACTCAGAGAGTGGTGAACCTGTGGAACTCATTGCCACAGAGGGCAGTGTATGCCAGCTCATTAAATATATTTAAGAGGGAATTAGATATATTTCTACGGGCAAAAGGGGTTAAGGGTTACGGAGAGAAGGCGGGGACGGGATACTGAATTAAAGGATCAGCCATGATCTCATCGAATGGCGGAGCAGGCACGAAGGGCCGAATGGCCTACTCCTGCTCCTATCTTCTATGTATCTATGTATGTATCTATGACAGAGACAGACTGTGAAATGAGCAGACACAAGACAGATGAAATTAAATGAGGATAAGTGTGAAGTGATGCACTTTGGGAGAAACAACAGGGAGAGGCTGTATAATCTAAATGGGACTATTTTGAGGGGGTGCAAGAGCAGAGGGACCTGGGGGTCCATATTCACAAATCTTTGAAAGTGCCACGGCAAGTTGGTGAGGCGGTTCAGAAAGTGTGTGGGATACTTGGCTTTGCAAATAGTGCCATTGAAAACAAAAACAAGGAAGTTACACTAAACCTTTACAAATCACTAGTGAGGAACATAGGACAGGAGGAGGCCATTCAGCCCCTCGAGCCTGTTCCGCCATTCAATGAGATCATGGCTGATCTGCGATCTAACTCCATAAACCTGCCTTTGGCCCATATCCTTTAATACCTTTGGGTAACAAAAACCTATCAATCTCAGATTTAAAATTAACAATTGATCTCGCATCAATTGCCACTTGCAGAAGGAAGTTCCAAACTTCTACCACCCTTTGTGTGTAGAAGTGTTTCCTAATTTCACTCCTGAAAGGTTTGGCTCTAATTTTAGTCTATGCCTCCTAGTCCTAGACTGCCCAATCAGCAGAAATAGTTTCTCTCTATCTACCCTATCCGTTCCCCTTAATATCCTGAAAACTTCGATCAGATCACACCTTAACTTCTAAATTCTAGGGACTGCAACTCTAATTTGTGTAATCTCTCTTCGTAACTTAACCCTTGAAGTCCGGGTATCATTCTGGTAAACCTACGATGCACTCCCTCCAAGGCCAATATATCCTTCCTAAGGTGTGGTGCCCAGAACTGCTCACAGTGCTCCAGGTGTGGTCTAACCAGGGTTTTGTGCAGCTGCAGGGTTTTGGCCTCAGCTGGAGTCTTGTGTACAGTTCTGGGCACCACACTTTAGGAAGGATGTCAAGGCCTTGGAGGGGGTACAGAGGCGGTTGAACAGGATGGTACCAGGGATGAGGGACTTCAGTTATGTGGAGAGATTGGAGAAGCTGGGATTGTTCCCCTTAGAGCAGAGAAGGTTAACAGGAGACCTAATAGCGGTGTTCAAAATGATATGGGGTTTTGATTGAGCAAGAAGGAACAAACTGTTCACTCTGGCAAGTGATCGGTAACCAAAGGTCTCAGATTTAAAATAGTTGCTAAAAGAACTAGAGGGAAATGAGGAGAATTGTTTTCACACAGAGGGTTGTTAAGATCTGGAACGCACCATCTGAAAGGATTCTGGAATCAGGTTCCACAGGAACTTTCAAACGGTAATTGGACATGTACTTGAAGAGGACTAATTAGCAGAATTCTGGGGATAAAGCTGGGGTTTGGGACTAAATTGGACAGCTCTTTCAAAGAGCCACCACAGACATGATGGGCCGAATCACCTCCTTCTATGCTGTTAGATTCTATGATCAGTGTGAAGACACTGGTGTCTCTTAAGGCTCTTCAAGCTTTTAAAGCTCTTCCCATAGTCAGAACATTTCAAGGATCTCTCCTCAGTGTGAACAAGCTGGTGTGCCAGCAGGTTGGAGGATCGAGTGAATCCCTTCCCACAGACAGAGCAGGTGAATGGTCTCTCCCCAGTGTGAGCTCACTGGTGTCCCTTCAGCTCCCCAGGGCTTTTAAAGCTCTTCCCACAGTGGGAACATTTAAATGGTCTCTTATCAATGTGAACAAGCTGGTGTCTCAGCAGGGTGGATGAACCAGTGAATCCCTTCCCACACACGGAGCAGGTGAACGGTCTCTCCCCAGTGTGAACTCGTTGGTGTGCATGGAGGCTGGATGACTGAGTGAATCCCTTCCCACATTCAATACACGTGAACGGCCTCTCCCCAGTTTGAACTCGCTGGTGTATCTGGAGCTTGGATAACTCTGTGAATCCCTTTCCACACTCGAAGCAGGTGAATGGCCTCGCCCCAGTGTGAACTCGCTGGTGTATCTGGAGCTTGGATAACTCTGCGAATCCCTTCCCACACACAGAGCAGGTGAACTGCCTCTCCCCAGTGTGAACTCGCTGTTGTGTCCGAAGATTAGATGCAGAAGTGAATCCCTTCCCACACATGGAGCAGGTGAACGGCCTCTCCCCAGTGTGAACTCGCTGGTGTTGAATGAGGTGCGACGACTGCCTGAAGCTCTTCTCGCAGTGAGTGCAACTGAACGGTCTCTCGTCAGTGAACAAGCTGGTGTTTAATTAGATTGGCAGAGATTTTAAAGCAGTTCCCACAGTCACATCATTTAAAATGTCTCCCCCAGTGCGAACTCGCTGGTGTAAGTGGAGTCTGGACAACAGAGTGAATCCCTTCCCACAATCGGAGCAGGTGAACGGCCTCTCCCCGGTGTGACTGCGTCGATGAGATTCCAGCTGGGATGGGCAATCGAATCCCTTCCCACAGTCCCCACATTTCCACCGTTTCTCCGTGGTGGGGGTGTCCTTGTGTCGCTCCAGGTTGGACGATCAGTTGAATCCTCGTCCACACACAGAACACGTGTACGGTTTCTCCCCACTGTGAATGGTGTGATGTTTTTTCAGGCTGTGTAACTGGTTAAACCTCTTTCCACAGTCAGTGCACTGGAACACTCTCACTCGGGTGTGTGTTTTCCAGTCACACTGATGTTTGAAATCTTTTCCCACAGACAGAACAGACAAACATTTGTCCTTCCATATTCAAAGGTCAATGATATTCAGGTCCTGATGAATGGAGTGACTCTGTCAGATCTTGATGTGATGTTTGGTTTGAGTTTCCCGTCTGTAAATCCTCCCCTTCTCACACCCTATAAAAGGAGTTTACAAAAGCCATCACTGTAAATACTGGATAGAAATTCAGAACAGACAATTCTAGTTTCTGTGGAACATTCTCTCCTCTCTCGTTCCCCCAAAGTTGTAAATCCCCGTCCCACACACTCTCCCTCCTCCCTGTGCTGAAATCCAAACCCATCGCACCATCTCCAACTTTTCTTTCCTCCACTCCCAGTTTTCCCCCTCCCTCTACTCTGGTTGGGTTCAGTTCTACACCCGCTGTGTGCAGAGTGAGAATAAAATCAATGAGTGAATGATTGTCTCTCCCGGTCACGGGGACCCAGAAGCCCTGCCCAAACCCTGTTCCTGTACAAAGATGGCCACACATGCGCCGTGCTGCAGGTGGAACCGGTCTGTCTTTCCTCCACCAAAATGGCGGCACGTAACCCGGGCCTGTCACCGAGAAAAAGCCTCACAGCTGCCGTCTGGTGGAACACAGACCGGGCCGCGGGATCTCATTCGGGCCTGAGGCCATTCTCCAACTTAATAAAGCCTGCGGCGCGGCCTACCCACAGTTTATTTATCTACCGCTCCCGCCGACCAGCAGCTCCACCCGGCGACCGCGCAGGGCTTTCTTTGTAAAGTCGGTGAGGGACACGTGACTCGGGCCCAGTGACTGATTGACGGGAGCTTCCGACCAATAGGGAGCGAGCGGGGCAGGGCTGGAGGATCGAGCTGGCGGCGGGTCCTCCAACCAACCGGGGAGCCTGAGGGGCGGGACTTGCGTCGGCTGATTGTCTGATCCGCAGGGCAGCGAGTTTCTCCAGTCCCTTGTTCAGGGCCCGGGGCCAGGGGAGGCTGTGGGCCTTTATTCCCCTCATTGGACACAAGGCTCTTTGGCTCACAACGCACTGGCTCAGATTGTAATTCAGACTTTTTAAATTCATGAATAAAAGCAGATAAACCCCGTGCTTCTGTGGCACAAACTTTTTAATATTTGGGTGTAAAAGTACAAGTTTTTTTCCCTCTGGGGAATTAGTTATTAGTTTCAGGAAACAACAACCACTTGTATTTATAAAGCGCCTTTAATGTAGTGAAACATCCCAAGGCTCTTCACAGGAGCGTTAGAAAACAAAATTTGACACCGAGCCACATAAAGCGATATTCGGGCAGATGACCAAAAGCTTGGTCAAAGAAGTAGGTTTTAAGGAGCATCTTAAAGAAGGAGAGAGAGGTAGAGAGATGGAAAGGTTTAGGGAGGGAATTCCAGAGCTTAGGGCCCAGGCAGCTGAAGGCACGGCCACCAATGGTGGAGCGATTAAAATCGGGGATGCTCAATGGGCCGGAATTAGAGGAGCGCAAATATCTCGGAAGGTTGTCGGGGCTGGAAGAGATTCCAGAGATAGGGAGGGGCGAGGCCACGGAGGGATTTGAAAACAAGGATGAGAATTTTAAGGATGAGGCACTTGAGGAAAAGCAGGGAGCGGGGGAGGGTCAAGCCCTTATGGGACAGGGTCGCTAATTTTGTTCTGCGACAGTTACTGGGACAGACTGTATCTCCCCTCTCCTCCACACAGGGATTTGTGGTAGTTAAAGGGACAGTAATTCTCCTTGTTTTGCGAGATTATAATTAAAGGGACACTACTCTGAGATGGCTGCGAACTTTTAGTGTCGCCAACCTTTCTAAAACATCTTCCTTTTTTGAGAAACTTCGTGAACAGGCTGGTGACTCAGCAGGTGGGATGAACTCTGAAACCTCTTTGCACAGTCAGATCATTTAAAGGGTCTCTCATCGGTTCTGGGGCAGGAGGGATCTGGTTAACAGTGATCACAATATCATTAGGTTTAAAGTAGTTATGGAAAGGGACAAAATAAAATCAACGGTGAAAATACCCAGCTGGAAGAGAGCCAGTTTCAGTGATTTGAGAAGGGATCGAGCACAGGTGGACTGGAAACAAAGATTGTCCAGGAAAACAGTGAATGACCAATGGCAGGCCTTCAAGGCTGAGATAGTTCGGGTACAAACCAAGCATATTCCCATAAGGAGGAAAGATGGGCCATCCAAAGCTAAAGCTCCCGATGACAAAGGACATCGAGGTTAGAATAAAACAGAAAAAGGAGGTTTATGACAAATGTCAGGTACAGAATACAGTCAAAAACCAGGCAGAATACAGAGAGTGCGGGGGGAAATTGAAACAGGATATAAGAAGGGCAAAGAGAGAATATGAGAAAAGATTAGGGGGTAACATAAAAGGGAAAAAATCTTCTATAAACATATGAAAAGTAAAAGGATAGTTAAAGGAATGGCGGGACCGATTAGCGACCAAATAGGATCTCATCATAAGAACATAAGAAATAGGAGCAGGAGTCGGCCATTCGGCCCCTCGAGCCTGCTCCGCCATTTAATGAGATCATGGCTGATCTGATCTTGGGCTCAGCTCCATTTCCCTGCCCGCTCCCCATAACCCATCACTCCCTTATCGTTCAAAAATCTGTCTATCTCCACCTTAAATGTATTTAATGACCCAGCCTCCACAGCTCTCTGGGGCAGAGAATCCCACAGATTTACGACCTCGGAGAGAAGAAATTCCTCCTCATCTCAGTTCTAAAAGGGCGACCCTTTATTCTGAAACTGTGCCCCCGAGTTCTAGATTTCCCCACGAGGGGAAACATCCTCTCTGCATCTACCCTGTCGAGCCCCCTCAGTATCTTATGTTTCAATAAGATCACCTCTCATTCTTCTAAACTCCAGTGAGTATCGGCCCAACCTGCTCAACCTTTCTTCATAGGACAACCCCTTCATCTCAGGAATCAACCTCGTGAACCTTCTCTGAACTGCCTCCAATGCAAGTATATCCCTCCTTAAATAAGGAGACCAAAACTGTACGCAGTACTCCAGGTGTGGTCTCACCAACACCCTGTACAGTTGTAGCAGGATTTCCCTGCTTTTATACTCCAGCCCCTTGCAATAAAGGCCAACATTTCATTTGCCTTCCTGATTACTTGCTATACCTGCATGCTAACGTTTTGTGTTACATGAACAAGGACCCCCAGGTCACTCTGTATTGCAGCATTTTGTAATCTCTCTCCATTTAAATAATAATTTGCTTTTTTATTTTTCTTACAGTTTGCCAACTAGAAAATACATAGAAACATAGAAGATAGGAGCAGGAGTCGGCCATTCGGCCCCTCGAGCCTGCTCCGCCATTCAATGAGATCATGGCTGATCATCCAAACTGTCCCTGCCTTCTCCCCATATCCCTTGATCCCTTTAGCCTTAAGAAATATATCTAACTCCTTCTTGAATATATTTAATGAATTGGCCTCCACTGCCTTCTGTGGTAGAGAATTCCACAGGTTCACCACTCTCTGGGTGAAGAAATTCCTCCTCATCTCTGTCCTAAATGGCTTACCCCTTATCCTTAGGCTGTGACCCCTGGTTCTGGACTCCCCGACCATCGGGAACATCCTTCCTGCATTTGACCCATTTATCCTGACTCTGTTTTCTGTTAGTTAGTCAATCCTCTATCCATGCTAATATATTACCCTCAACCCCATGAGCTCTTATCGTGTGCAGTAACCTTTTATGTGGCACCTTATCGAATGCCCTCTGGAAATCCAAATGCACCACATCCGCTGGTTCCCCTTTATCCACCCTGCTCATTACATCCTCAAAGAACTCCAGCAAATTTGTCAACATGATTTCCCTTTCATAAATCCATGCTGACTCTGCTTGACTGTATTATGATCATACGGAGGCAGAGGGCGGGCTCAGGTACTGAATGAGTACTTTGCATCTGTCTCCACAAAAGAAGAGGATGAAGTTAATGTCGCAGTAGAGGAGGGGGGGGGAGTAGAGAAATTGGATAAAAATGGATAGAAAGGAGATGCTAAATAGGTTGTCATCACTCAAAGTTAACAAGTCACCCGGTCCAGATGGGCTGCATCCTAGATTGCCGAGGGAAGCTAGGGTGGAGATAGCAGAAGCTCTGACCACAATCTTTCAATCTCCCTCAGATATATGGGAGTGGTGCCAGAAGACTGGAGGATTGCAAATGTTACACCCCTGTTAAAAAAGGGGAGAGGGATAAACCTGGTAACTACAGGCCAATCAGTCTAATGTCAGTGGTGGGTGAACGACTAGAGACCATTGTCAGGACAAAATTAATTCTCACTTGGAGAAGCATGGGTTAATAAGGGGCAGCCAGTATGGATTTGTTAAAGGTAAATCATGTCTGACTAACCTGACTGAGTTCTTTGATGAAGTAACTGGTAAAATAGATAAGGGAGAACCAGTGGATGTGGTATATTTGGACTTTCAGAAGGCTTTCGATAAGGTCCCACATAAGAGATTAGCGTGCAAAATTAAGGCACATGGGATTGGGGGCAAGGTATTGACTTGGATAGAGAACTGGTTGGCGGACAGAAAGCAAAGAGTTGGAATAAATGGGTCATTTTCCGAGTGGCAGGCAGTGACTAGTGGGGTACCGCAAGGATCGGTCCTAGGACCCAGGCTGTTCACAATATATATTAATGATCTGGACGAGGGAATTGGATGTAATATCTCCAAATTTGCAGATGACACAAAGCTGGGTGGGAGGGTAAGCTGTGAGGAGGATGTCGTGAAACTCCAGTACGATTTGGACAGGTTGGGTGATTGGGCAGAAACATGGCAAATGCACTATAATGTGGATAAATGTGAGGTTATCCACTTTGGTGGCAAAAACAGGAAGGCAGATTATTATTTGAATGGCAATAGATTGAGAGAAGGGGAAGTGCAAAGAGACCTGGGTGTTATTGTGCACCAGTCGCTGAAGGTAAGCATGCAGGTGCAGCAGGCGGTTAAGAAGGCAAATGGTATGTTGGCCTTCGTAGCAAGAGGGTTCGAGTACAGGAACAAGGATGTCTTGCTACAGTTGTACAGGGCCTTGGTGAGACCGCACCTTGAGTATTGTGTGCAGTTTTGGTCACCTTACCTGAGGAAGGACGTTCTTGCCATGGAGGGAGTGCAGTGAAGATTCACCAGGCTGATACCTGGGATGGCAGGAATGACGTATGAGGAGAGATTGTGTCGATTGGGCTTATACTCACTGGAGTTTAGAAGATTGAGAGGGGATCTCATCGAAACCTATAAAATTCTGTCAGGTCTGGACAGACTAGATGCAGGAAGGATGTTTCTGATGGCCGGGGAGTCCAGAAACAGGGGTCATAGTCTAAGGATAAGGGGTAAGCCATTTAGGACTGAAATGAGGAGGAATTTCTTCACCCAGTGAGTGGTGAACCTGTGGAATTCTCTGCCACAGAGGGCGGTGGAGGCCAGTTCATTAAATATATTCAAGAAAGAGTTGGATATATTTCTTGAGGCTAAAGGGATCAAGGGATATGAGGAGAAGGCAGGGACAGGGTACTGAAATTGGATGATCAGCCATGATCTCATTGAATGGCGGAGCAGGCTCAAAGGGCCGAATGGCCTACTCCTGCTCCTATCTTCTATGTTTCTACGTAACAGAGGGTTGATGAAGGTATTGCAGTAGATGTTATATATATGGACTTTTAAAAGGCGTTTGATAAAGTACCACATAAAAGACTCATTCGGAGAATAGAAGCACATGGTATTAAAGGGCTGATGGTAATTTGGGTATTTAATTGGCTGAGGGATAGGAGACAGTGAGCAGTGCTGAGGGATGTTTTTCTGACTGGAGGGAAGTATGCAGTGGGGTCCCCCAGGGGTCAGGATTGGGACCATTGCTTTTCTTGTTATATATAACTGACCTGGACTTTGGTATAGGTGTACAATTTCAAAGTTTATGGACGATACAAAACTTGCCAACTTGTAAATAGTGAGCATAGTAGTAGCAGACTTCAGAAGGACAGAGACAGACTGTGAAATGAGCAGACACAAGACAGATGAAATTAAATGAGGATAAGTGTGAAGTGATGCACTTTGGGAGAAACAACAGGGAGAGGCCGTATAATCTAAATGGGACTATTTTGAGGGGGTGCAAGAGCAGAGGGATCTGGGAGTCCATATTCACAAATCTTTGAAAGTGCCACGGCAAGTTGGTGAGGCGGTTCAGAAAGCGTGTGGGATACTTGGCTTTGCAAACAGGGCCATTGAAAACAAAAACAAGGAAGTTACACTAAACCTTTACAAATCACTAGTGAGAAACATAGGACAGGAGGAGGCCATTCAGCCCCTCGAGCCTGTTCCACCATTCAATGAGATCATGGCTGATCTGCGACCTAACTCCATACACCCGCCTTTGGCCCATATCCCTTAATACCATTGGTTAACAAAAACCTATCAATCTCAGATTTAAAATTAACAATTGATCTCGCATCAATTGCCATTTGTGGAAGGAAGTTCCAAACTTCTACCACCGTTTGTGTGTAGAAGTGTTTCCTAATTTCACTCCTGAAAGGTCTGGCTCTATTTTTAGTCTATGTCCCCAGTCCTAGACTGCCCAACCAGCGGAAACAGTTTCTCTCTATCTACCCTATCTGTTCCCCTCAATATCATGAAAACTTTGATCAGATCACAACTTAACCTTCTAAATTCTAGGGACTACAACTCTAATTTGTGTAATCTCTCCTCGTAACTTAACCCTTGGAGTCCGGGTATCATTCTGGTAAACCTACGCTGCACTCCCTGCAAGGCCAATATATCCTTCCTAAGGTGTGGTGCCCAGAACTGCTCACAGTGCTCCAGCTGAGGCCAAAACAAGGTATTCAGGAAAGATAGGGAAGGAAAAAGAGCAGGGGTGGCAGTATTGATCAACTAAACTATTACAGCGCTGGAGAGGGTGATGTAATCGAGGGAGCAAAGGCAGGTTTGAATTCAGGAACAATCGAGGAGCGATTACACTGCTGGGTGTTTACTACAGGCCACCAAATAGTGGGGAGGAGATAGAGGAGCTATTACACTGCTGGGTGTTTACTACAGGCCACCAAATAGTGGGGAGGAGACAGAGGAGCGATTACACTGCTGGGTGTTTACTACAGGCCACCAAATAGTGGGGAGGAGATAGAGGAACAGATTTGCAGGCAAATTACAGAAAGATGCAAGAACTACAGAGTAGTGATAATGGGGGACTTCAATTATCTGAATATAGACTGGGATAATAACAGTGTAAAGGGCAAATTGGCGAGGAATCCCTGAAATGTGTACAAGAGAACTTTCTGGATCAGTGTGTTTCCAGCCCAATGAGGAAGGAAGCACAGCTGGATCTAGTTCTGGGGAATGAAGTGGGGCGCGTGGAGTGTATTTCAGTGGGGTGTATTTAGGGGATCAGTGATCATAATATCATCAGGTTTAGAATAGTCATAGAAAAGGACAAAGAACAATCAAGCGTAAAAAATAACTGCAGTGAGAGGAAAAGGGATCTGGCCCAGGTGATTGGAGTCAAAAATTGGGAGGCAAAACAGAAAATGACCAATGGGAGGCCTTCAAAGAGGAGCTGGTTTGGGTACAGAGCAGACACATTCCTATGAGCGGGAAAGGAAGGGCATCCAAAGCTAGAGCTCCCTGGATGACTAAAGATAGAGGTTTAAGTGAGAGAGAAAGAGGAGGTTTATGACAAATGTAAGGTTGATAATACAGTGGGGAATCATGCTGAATATAGAAAGTACAGAGGAGATCTAAACAATGGAATAAGAGGGGCAAAGAGAGAGTATGAGAACAGATTAGCAGCTAACATAAAAGGGAACCCAAAAGTCTTTTATAAACACTTAACTAGTAAAAGGGCAGTCAAAGGAAGGGAGGGGCTGATTGGGGACCTAAAGGGAGATTGTCTTGTGGAGGCAGAGGGCTGGGCTGAGGGACTAAATGAGAACTTTGCATCTGTCTTCACTGGAGAAGAGGATGCTGCCAATGTAGCAGTAAAGGAGGAGGCCGGAGCGATACTGGGCAGGATACAAATAGATAAAGAGGAGGGACTTCAAAGGTTGGCAGTCCTCAAAGTAGAAAAGTCACCGGTCCGGATGGGATTTGTCCTCGGTTACTGAGGGAAGTAGGGGTGAAAATTGCGGAGGCTCCGGCCACAATCTTCCAATCCTCCTTGGACATGGGGGTGGTGCCAGAGGACAGGAGGATTGCAAATGTTACAGCCCTGTTTAAAATAGGGGAGAGGGATAAACCCGGCAACTACAGGCCAGTCAGCCTAACGTCGGTGGTGGGGAAACTTTTAGAGACAATAATCCGGGACAAAATTCATTGGCCCTTAGAAAACTACCATGGGATTAAAGGGATCAAGGGATATGGGGAGAGTTGGAATAAATGGGTCTTTTTCTGAGTGGCAGGCAGTGACTAGTGGGGTACCGCAGGGATCGGTCCTTGGACACCAGCTATTCACAATATATATTAATGATCTAGACGAGGGAACTAGATGTAATATCTCCCAGTTTGCAGACGACACAAAGCTGGGTGGGCGTGTGTGCTGTGAGGAGGATGCTGAGAAACTCCAGCATGATTTGGACAGGTTGGGTGATTGGGCAGATGCATGGCAGATGCAGTATAATGTGGATAAATGCAAGGTTATCCACTTTGGTGGCAAAAACAGGAAGGCAGATTATTATCTGAATGGCAGATTATTATCTGAATGGCAATAGATTGGGAGAAGGGGAAGTGCAACGAGACCTGGGCATCCATGTGCACCAGTCGCTGAAAGTAAGCATGCAGGTGCAGCAGGCAATTTTAAGAAGGCAAATGGTATGTTGGCCTTCGTAGCGAGAGGGTTCGAGTACAGGAACAAGAATGTTTTGCTGCAGTTGTACAGGGCCTTGGTGAGACCACACCTTGAGTATTGTGTGCAGTTTTGATCACCTTATCTGAGGAAGGATGTTCTTGCCATGGAGGGAGTGCAGCGAAGATTCACCAGACTGATACCTGGGATGGCAGGAATGACGTATGGGGAGAGATTGGGTCGATTGGACTTGTACTCGCTGGAGTTTAGAAGAATGAGAGGGGATCTCATTGAAACTTATAAAATTCTAACAGGACTAGACAGACTAGATGCAGGAAGGATGTTCCCGATGGCCGGCGAGTCCAGAACCAGGGGTCACACTCTACGGATTAGGGGTAAGCTATTTAGGACGGAGATGAGGAGGAATTTCTTCATCCAGAGAGTGGTGAACCTGTGGAATTCTCTACTACAGAAGGCAGTGGAGGCCAATTCATTAAATATATTCAAGAAGGAGTTAGATATATTTCTTAAGGCTAAAGTGATCAAGAGATATGGGGAGAAGGCAGGGACGGGGTACTGAATTTGGATGATCAGCCATGATCTCATTAAATGGCAGAGCAGGCTCAAGGGGCCGAATGACCTACTCCTGCTCCTATCTTCTCTATTTCTATTACTCTCACTATTACCTCAATGCTAATGAATCGGGGGGAAACTCTCCACTGGCTGGAGTCAGACCGAGCACAAAGGAAGATGATCTTGGTGGTTGGAGGTCAATCATCACAGCCCCAGGACATCGCTGCTGGAGTTCCTCAGGGCAGTGTCCTCGGCCCAACCCTCTTCAACTGCTTCATCAATGACCTTCCCTCCAACATAAGGTCAGAAGTAGGAATGTTCGCTGGTGACTGCACAGTATTCAGTTCCATTTGCAACTCCTCAGATAATGAAACCGTCCATGCCCGCATGCAACAAGACCTGGTCGACATTCAGGCTTGGGCTGATAAGTGGCAGGTAACATTCGCACTACACAAGGGCCAGGCATTGACTATCTCCGACAAGTGAGCATCTAATCCCCGCCCCTTGACATTCAATGGCATTCCCATCACCGAATCCCCCACCATCAACATCCTGGGGGTCACCATTGACCAGAAACTTAACTGAACCAGCCACATAAATACTGTGGTTACAAGAGCAGGTCACAGGCTAGGTATTCTGCAGCGAGTGTCTCACCTCCTGACTCCCCAAAGCCTTTCCACCATCTACAAGGCACAAGTCAGGAGTGTGATGGAATACTCTCCACTTGTCTGGATGAGTGCAGCTCCAACACCACCCAAGACAAAGCAGCCCGCTTGATTGGCATCCCATCCACCACCTTAAACATTCACTCCCTCCACCACTGGCGTACCGTGGCTGCAGTGTGTACCATCTACAAGATGTACAGCAGCAACTCGCCAAGGCTTCTTCGGCAGCACCTCCCAAACCGACAACCTCTTCTACCTGGAAGAACAAGGACAGCAAGCGCATGGGAACACCTGATAGAATACATATATCCCTGAAGGCAGCAGGACAGGCAGAAAAGGTGGTTAAAAAGGCTGATGGGATACTTGCCTTCATTAGCCGAGGCATAGAATATAAGAGCAGGGAGGTGATGGAGCTGTACAAAATGCTAGTTAGGCCACAGCTGGAATACTGTGCAGTTCTGCTCGCCACACTATAGGAAGTATGTGATTGCATTGGAGAGGGTGCAGAGGAGATTCACCAGGATGTTACCTGGGCTGGAGCGCTTCTGCTATGAAGAGAGACTGGACAGGCTGGGGTTGTTTTCCTTAGAGCAGAGAAGGCTGAGCGGGGACCTGATTGAGGTGTACAAAATTTTGAGGGGCATAAATAGGGTAGATAGAAAGGAACTTTTCCCCTTAGTAGAGGGGTCAATAACCATTAGTTTCAAGGTAAGGGGCAGGAGGTTTAGAGGGGATTTGAGGAAAAACTTTTTTCCCCAGAGGGTGGTTGGAATCTGGAACTCACTGCCTGAAAGGGTGGTAGAGGCAGGAACCCTCACAACATTCAAGAAGTATTTAGATGAGCACTTGAGCCGCCATAGCATACAAGGCTACGGACCAAGTGCTGGAAAATGGGATTAGAATAGACAGGTCTTGATGGCCGGTGTAGACACGATGGGCCGAAGGGCCTCTTTCTGTGCTGTATAACTCTATGACTCTATGACCACCAACTCCAAGTCAAACACCATTCTAACTTGGAAGTATATTGCCATTCCTTCATCGGCGCTGGGTCAAAGTCCTGGAACTCCCTCCCTGACAGCACTGTGGGAGTACCTTCACCACACGGACAGCAGCGGTTCAAGAAGGCGGCTCACCACCACCTTCTCAAGGGCAATTAGGCATGGGCAATAAATGCTGGCCTTGCCAGCGACGCCCACATCCCATGAACGAATTTAAAAAAAACTTTATCCCATAACACGCATACAAGGGTTCAGTAATGTTTAATTCATCAGAAAAAGATAAAGTACAACAACATACTGGTCAGCTTAACAGAGTCTCATCATATTTATGAGGCGACAAACTTAAAATATTCACTAATAAATCCAGTAATGAATTCAGGAGAAGTGTCTTTACCCAGAGAATGGTGAGAATGGGGAACTCGCTACCACAGGGAGTAGTTGAGGTGAACAGCACAGATGGATTTATGGGGAAGCCACACAAGGGAGAAAGGAATGGGAGGAGATGTTGATCGGGTTAATTGAAGTAGAGTGGGTGTGGGGCATAAACACCGGCATGGACCAGTTGGGCCGAATGGCCTGTTTCTGTGCTGTACATTCTATGTAACACCATCAACAATCAATCGAAGGGAATCATCAGCACAACAGATTGAAAGATTAAACAGCAGTCCAAGAATTTATAAAACATTCATCCATTCCATGTTCATGTCACCCCAGCTGTCTCCAGGGCCCTGTGCTACAGAACAATGTGAACTCGCTGGTGTCTCTTCAGCTCCCTGGAGCTTTTAAAGCTCTTAGCACAGTCAGGGCATTTAAATGGTCTCTCATCAGTGTGAACAAGCTGGTGTGTCAGCAGGTGGGATGACCGAGTGAATCCCTTCCCACACACAGAGCAGGTGAACGGCCTCTCCCCGGTGTGAACTCGCTGGTGTCTCTTCAGCTCCACGGAGCTTTTAAAGCTCTTAGCGCAGTCAGGGCATTTAAATGGTCTCTGATCAGTGTGAACTCGTTGGTGTGTCAGCAGGTTGGATGACTGAGTGAATCCCTTCCCACACACGGAGCAGGTGAACGCCCTCTCACCAGTGTGAAATCGCTGGTGTTTCTTCAGATCGCCAGAGGTTTTAAAGCTATTCCCACAGTCAGAGCATTTAAATGGTCTCTCATTGTTGTGAACCAACTGGTGTCCCTTCAGATCCCCAGAGGTTTTAAAGCTCTTCCCACAGTCAGAACATTTAAATTGTCTCTGATCAGTGTGAACTTGCTGGTGTTTCAGCAGGTTGGATGACTGAGTGAATCCCTTCCCACACATGGAGCAGGTGA
This sequence comes from Somniosus microcephalus, assembly GCF_052327205.1. Lineage (NCBI taxonomy): Eukaryota > Metazoa > Chordata > Chondrichthyes > Squaliformes > Somniosidae > Somniosus > Somniosus microcephalus. Next base: position 265,965 of record NW_028225331.1, on the reverse strand, counting down.
ATGGCCTCTTCCCAGTGTGAACTGGCTGGTGTCTGTTCAGATTCCCAGAGCTTTTAAAGCTCTTCCCACAGACAGAACATGTAAATGGTCTCTGATCGGAGTGAACTCGCTGATGTTGCTTCAGATCCCCAGAGGTTTTAAAGCTCTTCCCACAGGCAGAACATTTAAATAGTCTCTCATCAGTGTGAACTCGCTGGTGTGTCAGGAGGTGGGATGACCGAGTGAATCTCTTCCCACACACGGAGGTGAACAGAATCTCTCCTGCTCTCTCCAGCTGGTGTCTCTTCAGATCCTGGGACGTTTTAAATCTCTTCCCACAGTCAGAACACTTAATGTGAACAAGCTGGTGTCTCAGGAGGGTGGCAGAATGAGAGAATCGCTTCAAAAACACAGAGCAGGTCAACGGTCTCTCATTGGTGTGGACAAGCTGGTGTCTCAGCAGCACGGAGGGTGCAATAAATCCCTTCCCACACACGGAGCGGGTTAAAGGTCTCTCCCTAGTGTGATCTTGCTGGTGTATCATCGGAGCGGATGACTGAGTGAATCTCTTCTGGAACACGGGGCCAGTGAACGGGCTCTCCCCAGTGTGTAGCCACTGCTGTTGCTTCAGGTACTTGTATATTTTGAAGCTCTTCCCAGACTCAGAACATTTAAAAGGTCTCTCATCAGTGTGAGCTGGCTGGTGCACCAGCAGATTGGTGGAGCGACTGAATCAGGTCCTGATGAATCGAGCGACTCTGTCTGTTCTTGACGTGATGTTCGGTCTGAGCTTCCTGTCTGTAAATGCTCCACTTCTAAAACCCTGTAAAAGAAGTGTAGAAAGGGGTAAGAGGGAGAATGTTGTCTCATGTCCCCCTTTCCCAGCACAGGGGCAGTGAAGCTGATTTTCAGGTCCCAGCTGCTGCACAGGTTACATACAAACATACGAATTAGGAGCAGGAGTAGGCCACTCGGCCCCTCGAGCCTGCTCCACCATTCAATAAGATCATGGCTGATCTGATTACTCCACATTCCCACCTACCCCCGATAACCTTTCACCCCTTTGCTTATCAAGAATCTATCTACCTCTGCCTTAAAAATATTCAAAGACTCTGCTTCCACCGCCCTCTGAGGAAGAGAGTTCGAAATACTCACGACCATCTGTAAGAAAAAATTTCTCCTCATCTCTGTCTTAAATGGGCGACCCCTTATTTTTAAACAGTGACCCCTAGTTCTAGATTCTCCCACAAGAGGAAACATCCTCTCCACATCCACCCTGTCCAGACCCCTCAGGATCTTATATGTTTCAATCAAGTCACCTCTTACTCTTCTAAACTCCAGCGGATACAAGCCTAGCCTGTCCAACCTTTCCTCATAAGACAACCCACCCATTCCAGGTATTAGTCTAGTAAACCTTCTCTGAACTGCTTCCAATGCATTTACATCCTTCCTTAAATAAGGAGACCAATACTGTACACAGTGCTCCAGATGTGGTCTCACCAATGCCCTGTATAACTGAAGCATAACCTCCCTACTTTTGTATTCAGTTTCCCTCGCAATAAACAACAACATTCTTAGCTTTCCTGATTACTTGTTGTACCTGAATACTAACCTTTTGCGATTCATGCATTAGGACACCCAGATCCCTCTGCATCTCAGAGCTCTGCAATCTCTCACCATTTAGATAATATGCTTCATTTTTATTCTTCCTGCCAAAATGGACAACTTCACATTTTCCCACATTATGCTCCATTTGCCAGATCTTTGCCCACTCACTTAACTTATCTATATCCCTTTGTAGCCTCATTATGTCCTCTTCACAATTTACTTTCCTACCTATCTTTGTGTCATCAGCTAATTTAGCAACCATGCCTTCGGTCCCTTCATCCAAGTCATTTATATAAATTGTAAAAAGTTGAGGTCCCAGCACTGATCCCTGTGGCACACCACTCGTTACATCTTGCCAACCAGAAAATGACCCATTTACGCCGACTCTCTGTTTCCTATTAGCTAGCCAATCTTCTAGCCATGCCAACATGTAACTCCCTAAACCATGAGCTTTTATTTTCCGCAATAACCTTTGATGTGGCACCTTCTCAAATGCCTTCTGGAAATCTAAGTACAGTACATCCACCAGTTCCCCTTTATCCACAGCATATGTTACTTCCTCAAAGAACGCCAATAAATTGGTTAAACATGATTTCCCTTTCACAAAACCATGTTGACTCTGCCTGATTACCTTGAACTTTTCCAAGTGCCCTGCTATAACGTCTTTAATAATAGCTTCTATCATCTTCCCTATGACAGATGTTAAGCTAACTGGCCTGTAGTTTCCTGCTTTCTGTCTCCCTCCCTTTTTGAATAAAGGAGTTACATTCGCTATTTTCCAATCTAATGGAATCTTCCCCGAATCTGGGGAATTTTGGAAAATTAAAACCAACGCATCAACTATCTCACGAGCCACTTCTTTTAAGACCCTAGGATGAAGTCCATCAGGACCCGGGGACTTGTCAGCCCACAGCTCCAACAATTTGCTCAGTACCACTTCCCTGGTGATTGTAATTTTCTTGAGTTCCTCCCTCCCTTCCATTTCCTGATTTACAGCTATTCCTGGGATGTTACTTGAATCCTCTATAGTGAAGACCGATGCAAAATACCTGTTCAATTCAACTGCCATCTCCTTATTTTCCATTATTAATTCCCCAGACTCACTTTCTATAGGACCAACGCTCACTTTGTTAACTCTTTTCTTTTTTAAATATCTATAGAAACTCTTACTATCTGTGTTTATATTTCTAGCTAGCTTTCTCTGGTACTCTCATTTTTCTCTCCTTATTAATCTTTTAGTCATTCTTTGCTGTTTTTATATTCTGTCCAATCTTCTGACCTCCCAGCCATCTTTGCACAATTATATGCTTTTTCTTTAAGTTTAATACTATCTTTAACTTTTTTAGTTAACCACGGATGGTGGGTCCTCCCCTTGGAATTTTTCTTTCTCGTTGGAATGTATCTATTCTGTGTATTCTGAAATATCCCCTTAAATGTCTGCCACTGCAACTCTATTGACCTATCCCTTAACCTAATTTGCCTGTTCACTTTAGCTAGCTCTGCTTTCATGCCCTCATAATTGCCCTTATTTAAGTTTAAAATGCTAGTCTTGGACCCACTCGTCTCTCCCTCAAACTGAATGTAAAATTCAATCATATTATGATCGCTGCTACCTCGGGGCGCCTTCACTATGAGGTCATTAATTAATCCTATCTCACTGCACAATACCTGGTCTGGTTGGCTCCAGAACGTGCTGTTATAAGAAACTATCCCAAAAACATTCTATGAACTCCTCATCTAGGCTACCTTTGCCCATCTGATTTTTCCAGTCTATATGTAGATTAAAATCCCCCATGATTATTGCCATACCTTTCTGACAGCACCCATTATTTCTTCCTTTATACTCCATCCTACCGTGTGGTTACTGTCAGGGGGCCTGTACACCACTCCCACAAGTGACTTCTTGCCTTTATCATTTCTCATCTTAACACGCAGGTGCAGCAAGCAATTAGGAAAGCAAATGGTACGTTAGTCTTTATTACAAAAGGATTGGAGTATAAAAGAGTAAAGTCTTACCGCAATTATATAGGGTCTTGGTGAGACCACACCTGGAGTATTGTGTACAGTTTTGGTCTCCTTACCTAAGGAAGGATATACTTGCCTTAGAGGGAGTGCAACGAAGGTTCGCCAGACTGATTCCTGGGATGGGGGGATTGTCCTATGAGGGGAGATTGAGGAGACTGGGCCTATATTCCCATGAATTTTGAAGAATGAGAGGTGATCTCATTGAAATATCTACAATTCTTACAGGGCTTGACAGGGTAGATGCTGGGAGACTGTTTCCCCTGGCTGGGGAGTCTAGAACCAGGGGTCACAGTCTCAGAATAAGGGGTCGGCCATTTAGGACTGAGATGAGGAGAAATTTCTTCACTCAGAGGGTGGTGAATCTTTGGAATTCTCTGCCCCAGAGGGCTGTGGAGGCTCAGTCATTGAGTATAATCAAGGCTGAGATCGATAGATTTTTGGACTCATGGGGAATCAAGGGATAGGGCGGGAAGGTGGTGATGAGGAAGAAGATCAGCCATGATCTTATTGAATGGCGGAGCAGGCTCGAAGGGCCGAATGGCCTGCTCCTGCTCCTATTTCTTATGTTCTTAAGAAAGCTGTTTGCTATAGCCTGCTGCACCATGACAAATACACAGAGGATTTCAGTTACGTGGAGAGACTGGAGAAGTTGGGTTTGTTCTCCTTGGAGCAGAGAAGGTGCAGTGGAGATTTAATGGAGGTGTTCAAAACATGAAGGGTTTTGATAGAGTAAATAGGAGCATGGGAACAGGAGGAGGCCATTCAGCCCCTCCGGCCTGTTCCGCCATTCAGTGAGATCATGGCTGATCTGTGTCTTAACTCCACCCACCTGCCTTAGCTCCATATCCCTTTGCTCCCTTGTCTAACAAAAATCTATCACTCTGGGATTTAAAATGATTAATTGAGCTGGCATCGACTGCTTTCTGTGGGAGAGGGTTCCACACTTCTACCACCCTTTGTGTGAAGAAGTGTTTCCCAACTTCTCTCCTGAATGGCCTGGCTCTGATTTTAAGGTGATGTCCCCTTGTCCTCGACTGCCGCACCGGCGGAAAAAGTTTCTCTCTATCTACTCCACCAATTCCTTTCAAAATCCTAAAATCCTCAATCACTCCTTAACCTTCTAGATTCCAGGGAACACAAGCTTAGTTTATGTAATCTCTCCTCATAATCTAACCCTTGGAGCCCGGGTAACATTCTGGTCAATCTGTGCTGCACTCCTTCCAAGGCCAATATATCCTTTCTGAGGTGCGGTGCCCAGAACTGTACACAGTGCTCCAGGGAGTTCCTGGGAGTTAATGTGCGTAGGTCCCTGAAGGTGGCGGGACATATTGAGAGAGTGGTTAACAAAGGATATGGGATCTTGGGCTTCATAAATAAAGGTATTGAGTACAAAAGTAGAGAAGCTATGCTGAACCTTTATAAAGCGCTGGTTAGGCCACAACTGGAGTATTGCGTCCAGTTCTGGTCACCACACTTTAGGAAGGATGTGAAGGCCCTAGATAGGGTGCAGAGGAGATTTACCAGAATGGTTCCGGGGATGGGGGATCTTAGCTACAAGGACAGGTTGGAGAAGCTGGATTTGTTTTCATTAGAGCAAAGGAGGTTGAGGGGTGATTTGATAGAGGTGTACAAGATTATGACAGGTTTGGATAGGCTAGACGGGGAAAGGCTGTGCCCACGAGTTGATGGTACAAGGACTAGGAGACACAGATTTAAGGTTTTGGGCAAGAGATACGGTGGGGGGGGTGGCGGGGGTGTGAGGAAAAACTTTTTTACGCAGCGAATGGTGAGGACCTGGAACTCGCTGCCGACGGAAGTGGTGGAAGCGGAGACACTCAATGTTTTCAAGGGGAGACTGGATAGGCACTTGAGGGAAATAAACTTGCAGGGCTACGGGGATAGAGCGGGGGTATGGGCCTGACTGGATTGCTCTACAGAGAGCCGGCTCGGACTCGATGGGCCGAAAGGCCTCCTTCTGTGCCTCTATGACTCTCTGGGGTCTAACCAGGGCTTTGTATAGCTGTAGCTTATAAGGAGAAACTGTTTCCAGTGGCAGGAGGGTCAGTAACCAGAGGACACAGATATAAGGTCATTGACAAAAGAACCAGAGGCGAGGTGAGGAGAATTTTATTGACGCAGCGAGTTGTTGTGATCTGGAATGCGCTGCCTGAAAGGGCGGTGGAAGCAGATTCAATAATAACGTTCAATGGGGAATTGGATAAGTACTTGAAGGGGAAAAATTTTCAGGGCTATGGGGAAAGAGCAGGGGAGTGGGACTAAATGGAGAGCTCTTTCAAAAGAGCCAGCACAGGCACGATGGGCTGAACGGCCTCCTTCTGTGCTGTCTGATTCTAGGAGCCACTCCTAGAGTGGAGAGGTGCCCGCAGGGATTGCTTGGCAGGAAATTGAGAGGAGGTGGTTCACACGCAGACAGCACCTGATTTCGAGACGCTGTCCTTTTAAAATTGGTCCTCCTCAGGCAAGGGGGTACTCGGACCGTTTAATGAAAATCACATTGAAAAGGAGAGTCCCTGTCCCTTTAAGAGCCCGCTGCCCACCACTCCCACCTTTTTCTTAAAGTCTTTGAAATTAATAATAAAAGTTCATGCAGAAAAAATGTGAGTGTGTGTCTGACTGTATTTTAGTGAGTATCTGTGTGTCTGCCTGACCGTATGTGTGTGTGTCTGTGTAGAATAGCATCATAGAATGATACAGCACAGAAGGAGGCCATTCAGCCCATCGTGCCTGTGCCGGCTCTTTGAAAGCACGATCCAATTAATCCCACTCCCCCTGCTCTTTCCCCAAAGCCCTGTAAATGTTTTCCCTTCAAGTATTTATCTCAATCTCTTTTGAATTATAATATCGAATCTGCTTCCACCGCCCTTTCAGGCAGCGCATGCCAGGTCACAACAACTTGGTGTAAAAATCTGTTTCCTCATGTCACCTCTGGTTCTTTTGCCAATCGCCTTAAATCTGGTTTCTGTCCCTTCAGCCATTGGAAACGGTTTCTCCTTACTTACTCTCTCAAAATCCATTCTCCTGATTTTGAACAACTCTATCAAATCTCCTCTTAATCTTCTATGCTTAAGGAGAACAACCCCAGCTTCTCCCGTCTCTCCACGTAACTCAAGTTCCTCATCCCTGGTCCCATTCTCGTAAATTTCTTCTGCACCCTCTCGAAGGCCTTGACATCCTTCCTAAAGTGTGGTGCCCAGCGGAAGCCTAGCCAGTGTTTTATAAAGGCTTAGCATAACCTGCTTGCTTTTGTACTCTATTCCTCTATTAATAAAGTCAAGGATCCTGTATGCTTTTTTTTAACAGCCTTCTCAACTTGTCCTGCCACCTTCTAAGATTTGTGTACATACACCCCGAGGCCTCTCTGTTCCTGCACCCTCTTTAAAACTGGACCATTTAGTTTATATTGCCTCTCCTCATTCTTCCTACCAAAATGAATCACATCACACTTCTCTACATTAAATTTAATCTGCCACGTTTCTGCCCATTTCACCAGTCTGGCTACGTCCTCCTGAATTCTGTTACTATCCTCATTCTTTGCTACATTTCCGAGTATCGTGTCATCTGTAAATTTTGAAATTTTGCCCTGTATCCCCAAGTCCAGGTCATTGATATATATCAAAAAAAGCAGTGGTCCGAATCAATGTTCATGTTAAGTTGCGCGGCCACGCAGCGGTCTGGAGGTCCCGTGCAGCCGGCTCACCGCCCTATAAATGGAAAAATCGCGCATGCACGGAAATTTGAATGGGCCATGCAGCCCGTTAAAGGGGCCACGCACCTCAAAAAAAAGAGGGAACATTGGTCCTAATACCGACCCCTGGGGAACATCACTGTTTACCTCCCTCCAGTCTGAAAAGAAACCGTTCACCACTACTCTCTGCTTTCTGTCCCTTGGCAGAAAATTGGGAGGGGGCGACAGCAAACAGCACCTGATTTCTCGCTAAGGACTCAGGGGAGCAGGGGATTAGCCCCACTTTAAATGTCATTCTCTTACATATACATTAATAAAAAGGGAGACGCTGTCCCTTTAAAATCGGTCATCCACGGGGAGGCGGTCCCTTTAATGAAAATCTCCTAGAAAAAGAGAGCGCCTGTCCCTTTAAGAGAACCCCCACCACTCCCATATTTGTCTTAAAGTGCTTGAAATTAATAATTAAAAACGCAGAAAATTAATATTTAAATAATTAATTCGGAGAAAAAATCTTTTTCCTCACATTCGCTCCACAGGGTTTCTTGTTTCTGTTTCATCAATTTAAAAACAAACTGCTTTTTTATGATTAGCCATGATTGCATTGACAGGATTAATTAAAAATGTCCTAGTAAAGGATCCCCTTGGAATGAGTGACCATAACATGGTTGAATTCCATATTCAATTAGAGGGTGAGAAGGTTGGATCTCAAGCAAGCGTGCTAAGCTTGAATAAAGGAGACTATGAAGGTATGAGAGCGGAATTGAGTAGAGTGGATTGGGAAAATAGATTAAAGGGTAAGACGATACATGATCAGTGGTGTACATTTAAGGAGTTATTTTACAACTTCCAAAAAATATATATTCCACTGAGAAGAAAAGGGTGTAAAAGAAAAGACAGCCATCCGTGGCTAAGTAAAGAAATTAAGGATAGTATTCGACTAAAAACAAGGACATATAAGGTAGCCAAATCTAGTGGGAGGATAGAGGATTGGGAAAACTTTAAAAGACAGCAAAAAATAACAAAAAGATTGATTAAGAAAGGGAAGATAGATTATGAAAGTAAATTAGCAAAAAATATAAAAACAGATACAGTAGTAAGAGGTTTTATAGTTATATAAAAAGAAAAAGGGTGGCTAAAGTAAATGTTGGTCCCTTAGAGGATGAGACCGGGAAATTACTGGTGGGAAATATGGAGATGGCAAAAACATTGAATGAATATTTTATATCAGTCTTTACATTAGAAGACACTAAGAATATCCCAACACTGGACAAACAGGGGGCTAAAGGGGTGGGGGGGGGAGAGAAGCTAAACACGATCAAAATCACTAAGGAAGTGGTACTCGGTAAAATAATGGGACTCAAGGCGGATAAATCACCTGGACCTGATGGCTTACATACTAGGGTCTTGAGGGAAGTGACGGTAGGGATTGTGGATACATTGGTAATAATTTTCCAAAACTCCCTGGACTCGGCAAAGGTCCCAGCAGACTGGAAAACTGCTAATGTAACACCCTTATTTAAAAAGGGCAGTAGACAGAAGGCTGGAAACTATAGACCGGTTAGCCTAACATCTGTGGTAGGTAAAATTTTGGAGTCCATTATTAAGGAGACAGTAACAGGACATTTGGATAATCATAATTTAATAGGGCAAAGTCAGCATGGTTTTATGAAGGGGAAGTCATGTTTGACAAATTTGCTGGAGTTCTTTGAGGAAGTAACATACAGGGTGGATAAAGGGGAACCAGTGGACGTAGTGTATTTAGACTTCCAAAAGGCATTTGACAAGGTGCCACACAAAAGATTATTGCTTAAGATAAAAAATCACAGGATTGGGGGTAATATTCTGGCATGGATAGAGGATTGGCTATCTAACAGAAGGCAGAGAGTTGGGATAAATGGTTCATTCTCAGACTGGCAATCAGTAACTAGTGGTGTTCCGCAGGGGTCAGTGCTGGGTCCCCAACTCTTTACAATCTATATTAACGATTTGGAGGAGGGGACCGAGTGTAACATATCAAAGTTTGCAGATGATACTAAGATGGGAGGGAAAGTAGTGAGTGAGGAGGACATAACAAACCTGCAAGGGGACATCGACAGGCTAAGTAAGTGGGCAGAGATTTGGCAGATGGAATACAATACTGGAAAGTGTGAGGTTATGCACTTTGGCAGGAAAAATCGTAGAGCAAGTTATTATCTTAATGGCAAGAAACTGGAAAGTACTGAAGTACAAAGGGATCTGGGGGTCCTGGTGCACGAAACTCAAAAGGTTAGTATGCAGGTGCAGCAAGTGATTAAGAAGGCCAATGGAATGTTGGCTTTCATTGCTAGGGGGATAGAATATAAAAATAGGGAGGTATTGCTTCAGTTGTACAAGGTATTGGTGAGACTGTGTACAGTTTTGGTGTCCATACTTAAGAAAGGACATACTTGCTCTCGCGTCAGTACAAAGAAGGTTCACTTGGTTAATCCCGGGGATGAGGGGATGGACATATGAGGAGAGGTTAAGTAGATTGGGACTCTACTCATTGGAGTTCGGAAGAATGAGAGGCGATCTTATTGAAACATATACGATTGTGAAGGGGTTGGATCGGGTGGATGCGGGGGAAGATGTTCCCGATGATGGGTGAAACTAGAACTAGGGGGCATAGTCTTAGAATAAGGGGCTGCTCTTTCAAAACTGAGATGAGGAGGAACTACTTCACTCAGAGGGTGGTAGGTCCATGGAATATGCTGCCCCAAAAAGCTGTAGAAGCTACATCATTACATAAATTTAAAACAGAAATAGACAGTTTCCTAGAAGTAAACGGAATTAAGGGTTACGGGGAGCGGGCAGGAATTTGGACACGAGTCTAGGTTCGGATCGGTCATGGCCCTGTGGGTAGCGGAGCGGGCCCAGGGGCCGTGTAGCCTGATCCTGCTCCTATTTCGTGTGTCTAATTCTGTTAGATTCAGGAGATGGTTCTGCGATAGTGGATTGGCGGTTAGGATCAGATCAGCCATGATCTTATTGAATGGCGGAGCAGGCTCGAAGGGCCGAATAGCCTGATCCTGCTCCTATTTCATGTGTCTAATTCTGTTAGATTCAGGAGATGGTTCTGTGATAGTGGATTGGCGGTTAGGATCAGATCAGCCATGATCGCATTGAAGGGCGGAGCAGGCTCGAAGGGCCGAATCGCCTACTCCTGCTCCTATCTTCAAGGTTTCTATGTTTAAAACAAGTATCTTCTGTAAAATAAAATGAGTTTGAGCTGTAAAATGGGAAAGGAACATTAAAAATAAACTTTCCCAGGATCACAGATTATGACCAGGCCGCTTTACAAAATGGCGGCGGGCCGATCCCAGGTCCCGCCTCCTCCTTCGCCGCGATTGGTTGGAGGACCAAAGCCCCTCGGTCGGTCCTCCAGGCTCCGCCTCCCCTCGCTCATTGGTGGAGAGCTCAGTGTCAGTCAGTGCACGCCGGCGACGTCGTGACGTTGCAGGGTGGGCGGTTGGAGCAGGCGGGAAATTAAATTCATTTAAATTAAATCTCCCGTCAGGCTCCTCTGTCCCAATCAGCCGGCGCAAGTCCCGCCCCTCGGGCTCCCCGATTGGTTGGAGGACCCGCCGCCGGCTCGCTCCTCCAGCCCCGCCCCGCTCGCTGCCTATTGGTCGGAAGCTCCCGTCAATCAGGCCCTGGGCCCGGGTCCTATCTTCTATGTACTTTCAGTGATGACTTTTATAAACTGGTTTTACAGGAAATTAGAAGAGGAGGGGAGAGATTAGAAGACACTCGGTCCCTTTGTGACGCTAAAGTTGCAGCTGACCCCGCGCATGCGCCCCATGACCCCGCCCTCTCCTGCTCCACAGGCGCCCGGCCCGCACCGCGCATGCTCAGCACATACCCTGGGCTCCTGTCAATCATCCTCCCCCACTGAACATGCCCCGCCCCTCTCTCTATTCCGCGTGCGCCGCCAGGCCCCTCTCCCGAGGATGAGCCGCTACCGCGCCTGCGCAGGACCTCGGATTCTGGGTCGGCCCGGGCAACCGCGAGAGTCCGGATCACCGGCGGAAAGTGAGTTTTATGAAAGTTTTTTTTTATATAGCGGAAAGAAGCGCGGGCGGGGAGATAAATAAAAAGAAAATACAAACCGCACCGTCCCAGCGCGGAGCGGATTAAGCGGCCGCAGCCCCTTGTCTTCTGCAGGGAGCCGGATGACGTCACAATCGGGCCCCAGCCTCAGGGAGGAAGGTCCCGCCCCCTTGCCGCGCCGCCATTGATTGGAGGACCAGGCCGCCCAGTTCAGTCCTCCCAGCTCAGCCCCCTTCCTATTGGTCAGCGCTCCCGTCAGTCAGAATCACATTATTCCGGCTAACGCCGCCACCCCGCGCGGTTCAATCCGCTCTCTCAGGTTTGGGTTTTCTGGTATTTTACTTAATAATCTCGCTCATCGCTCCCCCCTTCACCTCGATTTAAATCAATTCCCCAAACACTTTACTTTACCCCGGCCGCTGAATTCGCCTCTTCCCCGGGCTCAGCCTTCTGCCTTCTCCCCGGAGGCCTCGCGCAGGTGCACTGGCAGCTTCGTTTTGTGGTGGGGCCAAATGCGCGGCCCCGCCTCTCCACATTTAAAGGGACACCCACCCCGTCCACATTTAAAGGGAAACCCACCCCCTCCACATTTAAAGGGAAACCCACCTCCTCCACATTTAAAGGGACAACCACACCCTGCACATTTAAAGGGACACCCACCCCCTCCACATTTAAAGGGACACACACCCCCTCCACATTTAAAGGGACACCCACCTCCTCCACATTTAAAGGGACTCCCTCCCCCCCTCTCATGTCCTCTACTCTGGAGGAGGAATTCCTTGAGTGTTTACGGGATGGTTTCCTGGACCAATATGTCGAGGAACCAACCAGAGATCAGGCCATCTTAGACTGGGTATTATGTAACGAGAAAGGATTAATTAGCAATCTTGTTGTACGAGGCCCCTTGGGTCAGAGTGATAATAATATGATTGAATTCTTCATTAAGATGGAGAATGAAGTTGTTGACTCAGAGACTAGGGTCCTAAATTTAAATAAAGGAAACTACAATGGTCTGAGGAGCAAGTTGGGTAGCATTGATTGGGGAATGTCACTCAAAGGGTTGACGGTGGATAGGCAATGGCAAACATTCAAAGACCGCATGGATGAACTACAGAATTTGTTCATCCCAGTTTGGCATAAAAATAAAACAAAAAAGGTGACTCAACCGTGGCTAACAAGGGAAATTAGGGATAGCATAAGATCCAAGGAGAGGACATAAATTGGCCAGAAAAAGCAGTAAACGTGAGGATTGGGAGCAGTTTAGGATTCAACAAAGGAGGACAAAGGGATTAATTAAGAAGGGGAAAATAGAATATGAGAGTAAGCTTGCAGGGAACATAAAAACTGACTGTAAAAGCTTTTATAGATATGTGAAGAGAAAAAGAACATAAGAAGTAGGAGCAGAAGTAGGCCATACGGCCCCTCGGGCCTGCTCCGCCATTCAATAGGATCATGGCTGATCCGAACCTAGACTCACGTCCACTTCCCTGCCTGCTCCCCTTAACCCCTAATTCCCTTATCAGTGAGGAAACTGTCTATCTCCGCTTTAAATTTATTTAATGTTGCAGCTTCCACAGCTATCTGAGGTAGTAAATTCCATAGATTTACCACCCTCTGAGTGAAGAAGTTTCTCCTCATCTCAGTTTTGAAACGGCAGCCCCTTATTCTAAGATTAAGCCCCCTAGTTCTAGTCTCACCCATTAGTGGAAACTTTCTCCCCGCATCCACCCGATCAAGCCCCCTCACAATCTTATATGTTTCGATAAGATCGCCTCTCATTCTTCTGAATTCCAATGAGTAGAGGCCCAACCTACTCAACCTTTCCTCATAAGTCAACCCCCTCATCTCCGGAATCAACCGAGTGAACCTTCTCTAAACTGCCTCGAGAGCAAGTATATCTTTTCTTAAATCTGGAAACCAAAACTGTTTGCAATATTCCAGGTGTAGCCTCACCAGTACCCTGTATAGCTGAAGCAAGACTTCCCTGCTTTTATACTCCATCCCCCTTGCAATAAAAGCCAAGATTCCATTGGCCTTCCTGATCATCTGCTGTACCTGCATACTAACCTTCTGTGTTTCATGCACCAGGACCCCCAGATCCCTGTGTACTGTAGCACTTTGCAGTTTCTCTCCATTTAGATAATAACTTGCTCTTTGATTTTTTCTGCCAAAGTGCATAACCTCACACTTTCCAACATTATATTCCATCTGCCAAATTTCTGCCCACTCACGTAGCCTGTCTATGTCCTTTTGCAGGTTTTTTATCTCCTCACTCACTGCCTTCCCTCCCATCTTTGTATCATCGGCAAACTTGGATATGTTGCACTCGGTCCCCTCCTCCAAATCGTTAATATAGATTGTAAAGAGTTGGGGTCCCAGCACTGACCTCTGCGGAACACCACTAGTTACTGATTGCCAACCCGAGAATGAACCATTTATCCCAACTCTCTGTTTTCTGTCAGATAGCCAATCTTCCACGCATGCCAGTATATTACCCCCAATCCCGTGATATTTTATCTTGTGCAGTAATCTTTTGTGTGGCACCTTGTCAAATGCCTTTTGGAAGTCCAAATACACCACATTCACTGGTTCCCCTCTATTCACCCTGTTTGTTACATCCTCAAAGAATTTGAGCAAATTTGTCAAACATGACTTCCCCTTTATAAAACCATGCTGACTCTGCCTGATTAAGTTATGCTTATCCAAATGTCCTGTTACTGCTTCCTTAATAATGGACGCCAACATTTTACCAACCACAGATGTTAGGCTAACTGGTCAATAGTTTCCAGCCTTCTGTCTACTGCCCTTTTTAAATAAGGGCATTACATTAGCAGTTTTCTGATCTGCTGGGACCTTGCCTGAATCCAGGGAGTTTTGGAAAATTACCACCAATGCATCCGCAATCCCCATCGCTACCTCTCGCCAGACCCTAGGATGTAAGCCATCAGGTCCAGGGGATTTATCCGCCTTAAGTCCCATTATCTTACCGAGTACCATCTCCTTAGTGATTTTAATTATGTTTAGCTCCTCCCCCCCCCTATAGCCCCCTGTTTGTCCAGTGTTGGGATATTTTCAGTGTCCTCTACTGTAAAGACAGATACAAAATATTTGTTCAGCGTTTTTGCCATCTCCATGTTCCCCACTTCTAATTTCCCGGTCTCGTCCTCTAAGGGACCAACGTTCACTTTAGCCACCCTTTTTCTTTTTATATAACTTTAGAAACTCTTGCTATCTGTTTTTATATTTTTTGCTAGTTTACTTTCATAATCTATCTTCCCTTTCTTAATTAATCTTTTAGTTATTCTTTGCTGGCTTTTAAATGCTTCCCAATCTTCTATCCTCCCACTAGATTTGGCTGCTTTATATGCCCTTGTTTTCAGTCAGATACTATCCTTTATTACTTTACTTAGCCACGGGTGGCTGTCTTTTCTTTTATGCCCCTTTTTCCTCAGTGGAATATATTTTTCTTGAAAGTTGTGAAATATCTCCATGAATGTACACCACTGCTCATGTACCGTCTTACACCTTAATCTATTTTCCCAGTCCACTTTAGTCAACTCTGCTCTCATACCTTCATCGTCTCCTTTATTTAAGCTTAGTACGCTGGTTTGAGATCCAGCTCTCTCACCCTCCAACTGAATTTGGAATTCAACCATGTTATGGTCACTCATTCCAAGGGGATCCTTTACTAGGACATTTATTATTAATCCTGTCTAATTACACAGGACCAGATCTAAGATTGCCTGCCCCCTGGTTGGTTCAGTAACATACTGCTCAAGGAACCCGTCCCTAATGCACTCTATGAACTCTTCCTCAAGGCTGCCCTGCCCAATTTGATTTGTCCAGTCAATATGAAAGTTAAAATCTCCCTTATTACAAGCCCCAACTATTTCCTGATTTATACTCCGACCAATAGAGTTGCAACTGTTAGGAGGCCTATAGACTACGCCCACTAGTGACTTTTTCCCCTTATTATTCCTTATTTCCACCCAAACCGTTTCACTATCCTGATCCTTTGACCCAATATCATTTCTCACTATTGCAGTGATTCCATCCTTTATTAACACAGCCACCCCACCTCCTTTTCCTTCCTGGCTGTCCTTCCTAATAGTCAAATACCCCTGGATGTTTAGTTCCCAGTCATGGTCACCCTGCAGCCATGTCTCCGTAATGGCCACCAGATCATGTGTAATTATTTGTACCGTCAACTTGTCTATTTTCTTACGAATGCTACGTGCATTCAGATAAAGAACTTTTAAATATGTTTTGTGACAATTTATTCCTGCTTTTACCCCTTTACTACTTTACCTTTATCTTTATATATTCTGTCCCTTCCTGACACGCTGCGGTTTTTAATTCCCCCACTGCTACCTTGCTCTATTGCCTTCGCCGCTGACATTTTAATTTTTCGCTCTCTTGAAACCTCCCCCCGACTAATTAGTTTGAAGCCCTCTCTACAGCCCGAGTTATTCGATTCACCAGGATTCTAGTCCCACCACTGGCCAAGTGAAGTCCGTCCCAATGGAACAGCTCTCTCCTGTCCCAGTACTGGTGCCAGTGTCCCAAGAAGCAAAACCCATTTCTCCCACACCAGTCTTTGAGCCACACATTTAACTCTCTGATTTTATTTACCCTAGCCAAATTTGCTCGTGAGGGCAGGTACAGCACGGGTTAGATACAGAGTAAAGCTTCCTCTACACTGTCCCATCAAACACTCCCAGGGCAGGTACAGCATGGGTTAGATACAGAGTAAAGCTCCCTCTACACTCTCCCATCAAACACCCCCAGGCAGGTATAGCACGGGTTAGATACAGAGTAAAGCTCCCTCTACAATGTCCCATCAAACACTCCCAGGGCAGGTACAGCACGGGTTAGATACAGAGTGTCAGCCGTGGCTCAGGCGGCAGCACTCTCTCCTCTGAGTCAGAAGGTTGTGGGTTGAAGTCCCACTCCAGAGACTGGAGTCTAAAACTCTGTGCTGCCCCTCCAGTGCAGTGCTGAGGGAGTAAAGCCCAGTGCAGAGTAAAGTTCCCTCTGCACTGCTCCACGAACAGGCCTGAGCCCCAAACTCAGAAGAGCGCCCTCTGCTGCATTCCACTTGTCTCAGCAGCGGGAGAAGCAGGCGGCAGAAGTCCCGCCCCTCGGACACCCCGATTGGTTGGAGGACCCGCTGCCACCTCAGTCCTCCAAGCTCCACCCGCTCTCTCCCTATTGGTCGGAGCTCCCGTCAGTCACCGCCGTGGAGTTGATGACGTGCCCCAGTCCGGCTCCCTGCAGAAGACAAGGGGCTGCGGCTGCTCAATCCACTCCGCTCGGTGCCGGGAGGGCGCTGGGACAGTCCGGTTTGTATTTTCTTTTTATTTATCTCCCCGCCCGCACTTCCAGAATTCCAGAGGTTAGGGCCGAGGCAACAGAAGACATGGCCACTGATGGTGCAGCGATTATAATCAAGGATGCTCAAGAGGGGAGAATTGCAGGAACCCAGATGTCTCGGCGGTGGTGGGGGGGCGGGCGGGGGAGGAGGTTGTTTTCTTTGGAACCGAGGAGGCTGAGGGGAGACCTGATTGAGGTGTATAAAATTCTGAGGGGCCTAGATAGGAAGGACCTATTTCCCTTGGCAGAGGGGTCCACAACCAAGGGGCATAGATTTAAAGTAATTGGTCGGAGCTTTAGAGGGGATTTGAGGATAAATATTTTCACCCAGTGGGTGGTGGGGGTCTGGAACTCACTGCCTGACATGGTGGTAGAGGCAGAAACTCTCATCACATTTTAAAAAGTACTTGGATATGCACTTGAAGTGCCGTAACCTACAAGGCTACGGACCAAGTGCTGGAAAGTGGGATTAGTGTGGATAGCACTTAATCGGCCGGCACAGACAAGATGGGCCGAATGGCCTCCTTCTGTGCCGTAATTTTTCTGTGATTCTATCGCGGGGGGCGGGTGGTTGTGAGGCTGAAGGGAATAACTAAGATAGGGAGGGGCGAGGCCATGGAGGGATTTGAAAACAAGGATGAGAATTTTGAAATCGAAGCATTGCTTAACCGGGAGCCAATGTAGGTCAGCGAGCACAGGGGTGATGGGTGAACGGGACTTGGTGTTGAGTTACGACACGGGTAGTTTTGGATCACCTCAAGTTTCCATAGGGTAGAATGTGGAAGGCCAGCCAGGAGTGTGTTGGAATAGTCAAGTCTATAGGTAACAAAGGGCTGGGTGAGGGTTTCAGCAGTGGGTGAGCTGAGGCAGGGGCGGAGACGGGCGATGTTACCGAGGTGGAAATAGGCAGTCCTTGTTATGCTGCGGATATGTGTTCGGAAGCTCATTTCAGGGTCAAATATGACACCAAGGTTGTGAACAGTGTGGATCAGCCTCAGAGAGCTGTTAGGGAGAGGGATGGAGTCAGTGGCTAGGGACCGAAAACAATTGCTTTAGTCTTCCCAATATTTAATTGGAGAAAATTTCTGCTCACCCAGAACCGGATTAGAGATCGTGGAGGGGTCGAGAGAAGTGGTGGTGAGGTAGAGCTGGGTGTCGTCAGCGTACATGTGGAAACTGACGCTGTGTTTTCAGATGTCGCCAAGGGGCAGCATTTAGATGAGAAATAGGAGGGGCCCAAGGATAGATCCTTGGGGGACACCAGAGGTAACGATGCGGGAGTGGGAAGAGAAGCCGTTGCAGGTGATTCTGTGGCTACAATTAGATAGATAAGAATGGAACCAGGCGAGTGCAGTCCCACCCAGCTGGACGACGGTGGAGAGGCGTTGGGAGAAGGATGGAGTGGTCAACCGTGTCAAAGGCTGCAGACAAGTCAAGAAGGACGAGTAGAGATAGTTTACCTTTGTCGCAGTCACAAAGGATGTCATTTGATGAGACTTTGATGAGACTTCAGGGCCAAGTCAGTGAGGTGGATTGGGCTGTTTCTGGCCCGCTGGTTATTGTGGGCACGGCTGGACACCAGTGGGACCGGCTCTACCCTGTTTGTTCTTTGAGGCAAAATAAGCCAAAAAAATTCCTGCTCCCCCCCCTTACCCTTTCTACACTCCTTTTACAGGGTTTTAGAAGTGGAGCATTTACAGACAGGAAGCTCAAACCAAACATCACCTCAAATTCTGACAGAGTTACGTGATTCCTGAAAGAGCTTCAAAATCTACAAATACCTGAAGCAACACCAGTGGCCACACACTGGGGGAAACCCGGGCCCCGTGTGTGGGAAGGGATTCACTCAGCCATCTGCTCCGATGATACACCAGCAAGTTCACATGACGGACGGACCTTTAACCCGCTCTGTGTGTGGGCAGGGATTAATTGCACCCTTCGTGCTGCTGAGACACCAGCTTGTCCACACCAATGAGAGACCGTTGACCTGCTCCGTGTTTTTGAAGCGATTCTCTCATTCTGCCACCCTCCTGTTCATAGTGATGAGAGACCAATTAAAAGTTCTGACTGTGGGAAGAGATTTAAAAGGTCCCAGGATCTGAAGAGACACCAGCTGGAGAGAGCAGGAGAGATTCTGTTCACCTGCTCAGTGTGTGGGAAGGGATTCACTCGGTCCTCGAATCTGCTGGCACACCAGCGAGTTCACACAGAGGAGAGGCAGGTGAAACATTCCGACTGTGGGAAAAGCTTTCAAATGTCCCAGGAGCTGAAGGGACACCAGCTGGAGAGAGCAGGAAAGAGGCCATTCACCTGCTCTGTGTGTGGGAAGGGATGTTCTCGGCCATCCCACCTACTGACACACCAGCGAGTTCACACTGGGGAGAGACCATTCACCTGCTCTGTGTGTGGGAAGAGATTCACTCAGTCATCCCACCTACTGACACACCAGCGAGTTCACACTGAGGAGAGACCGTTCACCTGCTCCGTGTGTGGGAAGGGATTCACTCAGTTATCCCACCTGTTGAGACACCAGGGATATCACACTGATGAGAGACCATTTAACTGTTCTGCCTGTGGGAAGAGCTTTAAATCCTCTGGGGAACTGAAGGTACACCAGCAAGTTCACACCAATCAGAGACCATTTACATGTTCTGTCTGTGGGATGAGGTTTAAAAGCTCCAGGAATCTGAACGGACACCAGCAAGTTCACACTGGGGAGAGGCCATTCACTTGCTCCGTGTGTGGGAAGGGATTCACTCGGTCATCCCACCTGTTGACACACCAGCGAGTTCACACTGATGAGAGACCACTTAATTGTTCTGACTGTGGGAAGAGCTTTAAAACCTCTGGGGATCTGAAGCAACACCAGCGAGTT
The DNA here is from genome assembly GCF_052327205.1 of Somniosus microcephalus. Classification (NCBI taxonomy): domain Eukaryota; kingdom Metazoa; phylum Chordata; class Chondrichthyes; order Squaliformes; family Somniosidae; genus Somniosus; species Somniosus microcephalus. Next base: position 246,331 of record NW_028225331.1, on the reverse strand, counting down.
CACACTGATGAGAGACCATTTACATGTTCTGTCTGTGGGAAGAGCTTTAAAAGCACTGGGATTTTGAATGGACACCAGCGAGTTCACACTGGGGAGAGACCGTTCACCTGCTCCGTGTGTGGGAAGGGATTCACTCAGTCATCCCACCTGCTGACACACCAGCAAGTTCACACTGATGAGAAACCATTTAAAAGTTCTGACTGGTAAGACATTTATATGTTCAAAGGGCCTGAAGAGACACCAGCTGGAGAGTGAAGGAAAGAGACTGTTCACCTGCTCAGTGTGTGGCAAAGGATTCACTCGGTCATCGCACCTACTGAGACACCAGCGAGCTCACATTGTTCTGTAGCGCAGAGCCCCGTAGACAGCTGGGGTGACATGAACATGGAATGGATGAATGTTTTATAAATTCTTGGACTGCTGTTTAATCTTTAAGACTGTTGTGCTGATGATTCCCTTCTTTTGACAGCTCATGGTGTTACATAGAATGTACAGCACAGAAACAGGCCATTCGGCCAACTGGTCCATGCCAGTGTTTATGCCCCACACCCACCCTACTTCAATTAACCCGATCAACATCTCCTCCCATTCCTTTCTCCCTTGTGTGGCTTCCCCATAAATCCATCTGTGCTGTTCACCTCAACTACTCCCTGTGGTAGCGATTTCCCCATTCTCACCATTCTCTGGATAAAAAAGTTTCTCCTGGATTTATTAGTGACTTTTATATTTATAGCCACATAAATATGATGAAATTCTGTTAAGCTGACCAGTATGTTGTTGTACTTTGTCTTTTTCTGATGAATGAAACATTACTGAGCCCCTGTACCCGTGTTATGGGATGAAGTGCCAGACAAGTGAAGGCACAACGTCTGGGTGTGAATCTGATAATAACCTCACGGACCGTATAGGTGTGATAACCAGACGGCATTGTGGTTATAGTCTGGTCACAGATGGACTAAATTCCCTGAATTAGCAGGAGTTCAGGAGGCGGTCAACAGACGGGTCCAAACAATCCCATTTCCTGAGCGGTAACCAAGCTTGTGTATAAGAACAGGCCACTTAATCCATTGTCAGTTGGAACAGGCTCAAGAAGATCGCGCGCGAACCCACTGTACTTCTATTCTCCAGATTGAGGGAATTATCACCCGATCTGTGTTATGCAGCGCTCTTAATAAAGTCTGGAGAGACAATTTGTGTTTTTGTGAGCTTGATTATCTGGTATCCGAAACCCTAGCACCTCCGATCATTAGCGTCAACCTCAGTGTGTGGAAAGGGATTCCCTGGTGTATCCCACCCGCTGACACACCAGAGTGTCCACAGTGTGACTGCGGTGGGTCGATTCCACTGTTTCCGATGCCTTTAATCACATTCAGGACTGAACCATGTTAATTCAGGCAACTGGGGCTTGTTAATGTTAAGAGCCCCCACTAACTGGGCTGGATTTAAAGATTATTCCCTGTTCTCTCAATACTCATGTGCAGAGAGAAGCTGATGTTATAGAATCATAGAGCACAGTAGGATGCCTTTCGGTCTATCGTGCTGGTGCCGGCTCTCTGAAAGCGATGCAATTAGTCCCACTGCCCTGCTCTTTCCCCACAGCCCTGCAAATTTCTGCCTTTAGTATATATCCAATTCCCTTTTGAAAGTTACTATTGAATCTGCTTCCACCTCCCATTCAGGCAGTGCATTCCAGATCATTACAATTCGCTGTTCTATCTAGTTCCCTCGTCCAGATCATTTATGTTGTGAATAGCTGGGGTCCAAGGACCGATCCCTGTGGTACCCCACTAGTCACTGCCTGCCACTCGGAAAATGAGCCATTTATTCCAACTCTTTGCTTCCTATCTGCCAACCAGCTCTCTATCCAAGTCAATACCTTGCCCCGAATCCCATGTGCCTTAACTTTACACGCTAATCTCTTATGCGGGACCTTATCAAAAGCCTTTAGAAAGTCCAAATACACCACATCCACTGGTTCTCCCTTATCTATTTTACCAGTTACATCCTCAAAAAATTCCAGTAGATTAGTCAAGCATGATTTACCTTTTGTAAATCCATGTTGACTTTGTCCGATCCGGTCACTTTTTTCTAAATGCTCTGCTATTACATCCATTATAATGGACTCTAGCATTTTCCCCACTACCGATGTCAGGACTACCGGTCTGTAATTCCCCATTTTCTCTCTACCACCTTTTTTGAAAAGTGGGGTAATATTAGCTACCCGCCAATCCATGGGTACTGTTCCAGATTCCATCGAATGTTGGAAGATGACCAGCAATGCATCTACTATTTCTAGGGCCACTTCCTTAAGTACCCTAGGATGTAGATTATCAGGCCCTGGGGATTTATCGGCCTTCAATCCCATCAATTTCCCTAACACCATTTCCCTACAGATACTAATTTCATTCAGTTCCTCCCTTTCATTAGACCCTATGTTCCCCCGACATCTCTGGGATGTTATTTGTGTCCTCCTTTGTGAAGACAGAACCAACGTATGTGTTTAAGGCCAGGAACAGTGCAAGATAGATTAAGGCGATACTTAGTACAACTAAATCAGGAGGTACAAGTACTAAATAAAGAAGTAAGGAACCAACAACAGATTAAAGATCTAGAAAGGCAGAATGCTGGACTTAAACCAGACGAGTTGCCCAGAATAGGTCAACAAGTAATGACGCAAGTTATCGGAAGAAAGGGAATGGGGCCCGTTGGATGGGGCCATGTACTGTATTAATGACAAGTGATACGTGTGATTGTCTACAGGAACCGATGGGTATGCGATGGAAGCAATGGACCCAGGTGAAACCATTTAACACTAAAGACCCCCATTCTACCCTCTCCTCTAGGGGAAAGAGCTCGGAAGACGACCAGACCTCTGTTTAAATTACAGATAAACATGGATCCAGTCGACCCTTTATATCAGAGGGTCTGTCTCGGGGAGAAGCAGCTCTCCCGGTTTACCCTTACACCTGAGAACTCATCTTTAATGTGGAAGCAAGTCATCCTCGGTTCCCAGGGACTGCCTAAGAAGAAAGAAGAAGATATAATTGGAGTAAGACTTCTTTACTCCTGTATTCAAATCCTCTTGTAATGAAGGCCAGCATACCATTTGCCTTTTTAACAGCCTTTCATGACCACCGGACGTCCCAAAGCGCTTTACAGCCAATGAAGTACTTTAGAAGTGTAGTCACTGTTGTAATGTGGGAAACGCGGCAGCCAATTTGCGCACAGCAAGCTCCCGCAAACACCAATGTGATAATGACCAGATAATGCTTTTTCGTCATGTTGATTGAGGGATAAATATTGGGCTCAAAACACCGGGGATAACTTCTTCAAAATAGCACCACGGGATCTTTTACATCCCCCTGAGGGGGCAGACGGGGGCCTCGGTTTAACGTCTCATCCGTAGGACGGCACCTCCGACACTGCAGCGCTCCTTCATTACTGCCCCTCCGACAATGCGGCTCTCCCGCAGCACTGCCCCTCTGACAGTGCAGCGCTCCCTCAGTACTGTCCCTCCAATGGAGCAGTGCTCCCTCAACACCGCCCATGCAACAGTGCGGCGCTCCCTCAGTACTGCCCCTCCAACAGTGCGGCGCTTCCACATTACAGCCCCTCCGATGAAACAGCGCTCCCTGAGCACTGCACCTCCGACAGTGCAGTGCTCCCTCAGTACTGCCCCTCCGACAGTGCAGTGCTCCCTCAGTACTGCGCTCCCTCAGCACTGCCCCTCCGACAGTGCGGCGCTCCCTCAGCACTGCCCCCTCCGACAGTGCGGCGCTCCCTCAGCACTGCCCCCTCTGACAGTGCGGCGCTCCCTCAGCACTGCCCCCTCCGACAGTGCGGCACTCCCTCAGCACTGCCCCCTCCGACAGTGTGGCGCTCCCTCAGCACTGCCCCCTCCGACAGTGCGGCGCTCCCTCAGCACTGCTCCTCCGACAGAGCGGCGCTCCCTCAGTACTGCCCTTCCGGCAGTGCGGTGCTCCCTCAGTACTGCCCCTCCGACAGTGCAGTGCTCCCTCAGTCCTGCCCCTCTGACAGTGCGGCGCTCCCTCAGTACTGCCCCCTCTGACAGTGCGCCGCTCCCTCAGTACTGCCCCTCCGACAGTACGGCGCTCCCTCAGTACTGCCCCCTCTGACAGTGCGCCGCTCCCTCAGTACTGCCCCTCCCACAGTGCGGCGCTCCCTCAGTACTGCCCCTCCGACAGTGCAGCGCTCCCTCAGTACTGCCCCTCCGACAGTGCGGCACTCCCTCAGTACTGCCCCTCCGACAGTGCGACGCTCCCTCAGCACCGCACTGGAGTGTCAGCCTCGCTTTATGTGCTCAAGTCCCTGGAGCGGGATTTGAACCCACAACCTTCTGACTCTGCTATCCACTGAGCCACAGCTGACTCCAATCTTTTACACAGTTTCATCATAACTTCCTTGCTTTTGCACTCTACGCCTCTCCTAAAGCAGGGGAGTTATGATGAATTGTTAAACAGTTTTTTTTGCAGAGTGACCAAGGCTGTGTGTAGGAAACAATTGTGCATTTGAAAGAAGCTTGTATTGTGAAGCTTGTGCCCCTTTGCCAGGCCCGCTGCCTGCGGCCCCTCTCCCAGATTCCAGCCCCAGCTCTGTGCTGACTGAGCTGCTCTCACCTGGGGACAGCGCGTCACAATCGGCCCCAACGCACCTGAGCTGGAGAGGGGGCCCCGCCCCCTTGCCGCGCCACCATTGGTTGGAGGACCAGGCCGCCCAGTTCAGTCCTCCCAGCTCAGCCCTCTTCCTATTGGTCATCGCTCGCATCAGTCAGAATCACATTGCTCCGGCTCACTCCGCCGCCCCGCGTGGCTCAATCCGTTCCGTTCGGCGTCCACGGAGGTCCCGCCCGCCCGACTCTCAGGTTTGGTTTTTCTCGTATTTTACTTTATAATCTCGCTCTCCGCTCCCCCCCTCACCTCGATTTAAATTGCTTCCCAACACTTTACTTTAACCCGGCCGCTGAGTCCGCCTCTTCCCTGGGCCCAGCCTTCCGTCTACTCCCCGGAGGCCCCGCGCAGGCGCACTGGCAGCCTCGTGTTGTGGTGAGGGGGCCGAGTGAGCATGCGTGGCCCCGCCTCTCCACATTTAAAGGGACACCCACACCCTCCACATTCAAAGGGGCACCCACCCCCTCCACATTTAAAGGGACTCCCACCACCCTACACATTTAAAGTGACACCCACCGCCTCCACATTTAAAGGAACACCCGCCCCCTCCACATTTATAGGGACACCCGCCCCCTCCACATTTAAAGGGACACCCACCCCCTCCATATTTAAAGGGACTCCCTGCCCCCTCTCGTGTGTTCTTCTGATTAAGGAGACGGTGACAATTCCCTCGGCCACCGCACATTAGCAAGGATGTGAAAGACCGTGAGAGCCTCTCTCTTCTCTTAGGCAGTCCCTCGGAACCGAGGATGACTTGCTTCCACATTAAAAATGAGTTCACAGGTGACTGATGATTCCAATGCGGGACCTACAGTCTCTGTCACAGGTGGGGCAGACGGTGGTTGAAGGGGCGGGTGGGTGGGGTGCTTGGGTTGACGTGCGTTCCTTGTGCTTGGCTTCCGCTTGCTCCCAGCGAAGAGACTCGAGGTGTTCGGCGCCTTCCCGGATGCTTCTCCTCCACTTTGTGCGGTCTTGGGCCAGGGATTCCCAGGTGTCAGTGGGGATGTTACACATTTTCAAGGAGGCTTTGAGGGTGTCCTTGAAGCATTTCCTCTGCCCACCTCGGGCTCTCTTGCCGTGTCGGAGCTCCGAGTAGAGCGCTTGTTTTGGGAGTCTCGTATCGGGCCTGCGGACAATGTGACTCATCCATCGGAGCTGATCGAGCGTGGTCAAAGCTTCGATGCTGGGGATGTTGGCCTGAGCGAGAACACTGACATTGGTGCATCTATCCTGCCAATTAATGTGCAGGATCTTGCGGAGGCAGCGTTGGTGGTACCTCTCCAGTGCACCTCAAAGCACTGGAGAGGTACCACCAACACTGCCTCCAATTATATAGGGCCTTGGTGAGACCACACCTGGAGTACTGTGTACAATTTTGGTCTCCTTACCTAAGGAAGGATATACTTGCCATAGAGGGAGTGCAACAAAGGTTCACGAGATTGATTCCTGGGATGGCGGGACTGTCGTATGAGAAGAGATTGAGTGAACTAGACCTGTATTCTCTTGAATTCAGAAGAATGAGGGGATCTCATTGAAGAATACAAAATTATTACGGGGCCTGATAGGGTGGATGCTGGGAGAATGTTTCCCTTGGCTGGAGAGTCTAGAAACAGGGGCCACAGCCTCAGGATAAAGGGTAGGACATTCAGGACTGAGATGAGAAGAAATTTCTTCACACAGAGGGTGGTGAATCTTTGGAATTCTCTACCCCAGAGGGCTGTGAAGGCTCAGTCATTGGGTATATTCAAAACAGAAGTCAATAGATTTCTGACTAGTAAGGGCATCAAGGGATATGGCGATAGGGCCGGTGAATGGAGTTGAGGCAGAAGATCAGCCATGATCTCATTGAATGGCGGAGCAGGCTCGAAGGGCCGAATGGCCGACTCCTACTCCTATTTCCTATATTCTTATAAATACAAGTCTATCTTTCTTATTGTGTCCAATTCTGGGCACCGCACTTTAGGAAGGATGTGAAGACCTTAGAGAGGCTGCAGAAGAGATTGACTAGAATGGTACCAGGGATGAGGGACTTCAGTTATGTGGAGAGACGGGAGAAGCTGGGGTTGTTCTCCTTGGAGCAGAGAAAGTTAAGTGGAGATTGACCAGAATGGTACCGGGGATGAGGGACTTCAGTTGATCAGCAATGATCTCATTAAACAGTGGAGCAGGCTCGAGGGGCCGAATGTCCAACGCCTGCTCCTATCTTCTATGATTCTATGTTTCTTGGAGAACACATTGATCCTGGACAATGAAAGCTTTAACTCATGATTAACTCTGAAAAGGACATTGACATTGAACTGTGAGGCCTTGAATCATGATTGGTTTTGATGGGAAAAATTAACATCTGGACAATGCTCTGAGTTTAACTGAAACAATGGGGGTCACGATGGACTTCCTGGCTTCAATGGAAGAGACACAAGTCAATCAGCCAATCGCCCCTCAATAGTAATAGAAATCACATTGAATATGCGTTACAGAAAGCGGGAGAGGAAATAAGGAGTTATCTTCGATCTCACAACTCTGTACACCTCCGGTGATTGAATTACAGGTTGACGAGGTGTGAATGTCAGACAGTTCAGCAAACCGACAACCAAAACTGGTTGGGGGAGGCCCAGCATGGGGCCAGGTGACTAAAAGAACTATAAGAAGGAACCACACCTCAGCTCTCTCTTTTCGCTCGGAACTCTCTCGGAAGCTCTCTCTCTCTCTCGGAAGCTAGCTCGAACTACAGCAACTGCCAGGTGTAAGAAGGAAGGGAAGACGGTCATCTCCAGCCCAAGCCAGCAATCGACATCGGCCACGACCAGCCGGATGGGTGATTGTTAGTATCAGTTGACCCTACAAGGGGTTTGCGTTGTGTAGGCCGCTGCAGTCAGATAAAGGAGGACGGGGACAGGTCATCTCCGGTCCAGGCCTACAATCCACAATGGTAATGACTGGCCGTATGGGTGATTGTAAGTTTCAGCCCAATCGCAACAGGTTCTTGTCTGTGTTTTGTTGGTTGTAATAAACTAACAGTTTTGGGTTGAACCTAAACCTTTGTGTCGTCTACAATTTTGTTGCTGTAAAACCCAGAGTCAAAGAACCCTTGTAAGGACGAGGGAACCAAACACCTTACACTGATACTGAAGAAGGAAGCTGTAGACTGCAGGAAGATATCAATAAATTGGTCAGGTGGGCAGAACAGTGGCAAATGGAATTCAATCTGGAGAAGTGTGAGGTAATGCATTTGGGGAGGGCTAACAAGGAAAGGGAATACACTATAAATGGTAGGACACTGAGTATTGTAGAGGAGCAAAGGGACCTTGGAGTGCATGTCCACAGATCCCTGAAGGTAGCAGGCCAGGTAGATAAGGTGGTTAAGAAGGCATATGGAATGCTTGCCTTTATTAGCCGTGGCATAGAATACAAGAGATGGGGGGTTTATGCTTCAACTGTATAAAACACTAGTTAGGCCTCAGCTAGAGAACAGCATGCAGTTCTGGTCACCACATTACAGGAAAGATGTGATTGCACTAGAGAGGGTACAGAGGAGATTTGTAGTGTATGTAACCTGTACCACCTTAAGAGAATACCTTAAGGTGATGGACTACTTTTTGATGGCTCCTGTACATTGTAGTACCGGTGGTGACCACACCGGTATATAAACCCTGCGGAGCAAAGTGTATCCCAGTTCAGCCCTGACCCTCAATTACTAAAGACCTGTTTAATTATTTCTGTAGTCTGTGTCCAGTTATTCAGCATAACTACATTTGGAAACACAGACTCAACAGTGGCGACGAGTCTGATCTTACCTAGCGGCAGTTGCATCAAAGGAAGCTTCGCCTCTGAAACGGGCGTCGATCAAGGACATCCACCCTCAACATCCTGCTGGGCACTGCATAGCAGGGGAGGCAATCGGGAACCCGGGTTGGTTTCTGGCCACGAAGTCAAACATCAGTGAACATCACTTCGACGACAGCGGCGGGTAAGCCCGATCGAGCGGCACGGGGGGGGGGGGAAGTCGGCCGAGTTGTCAGTAAGAGAAGGGGAGGGAAGCGACGAAAAGGGTGGAGAACATGACTGCAGCCGGTGTCAGGGGCCGGACTGCAATTGGGGCAGAGACGCGCAGCAGCCAGAAAAGCGTTTATGACCACAAGGACCGCGGGAGCGGCGGGGAACAAGAGCAGCAGCGTAGGGGAAAATAAAGGACCGCTGGGAGGTGAGAACGGCAACAGCACGGTAATCACCATTTTGAGTCAGCGGGGGAAGAAGACAAGCGTGGGGAAAAGCCGCCAAGCGCGGGAAAAGCCACCAAGCGCGGGAAGCCGCCATTTTGAAAAATAAATAAATAAATAAAAATAAAAATAATAATCATATCCAAAGGAAAGGAAACTCAACAAGGATGCCAAAAACGGGTAACATCACTGCTTTTGATAGCGATGTGGAAGATTGGGCCACTTATGTGGAATGCATCGAAGTTTACTGTACAACGAATGAGGTACCGGAGGATAAGAAAGCACTAACCCTATTAAACTCGATGGGTGCGAAGACGTACGGGTTATTAAGGAACCTTGTAACACCAGATAAACTGGTAGGAAAGAGTTTCGCGGATATTGTTACTATCCTGCAAGAGCATTTAAACCCCACACCGCTGCTGATAGCGGAATGATTTAAATTCTACAAAAGAATTCAACTTAAAAAAGAAAGCAACGCTGAATTCTTAACCGAACTGTGCAAGTTATCAAAGTACTGTCAGTTCGGTACAGGACTAGCAGACGCACTGAGAGATAAGTTTGTGTGTGGGCTCCTAAGGGAAGGAACCCAGAAGCGACTGCTAGAGGAAAAGGGTCTTACGCTGGACAAAGCTTTCAGCATTGCAGCATCGCACGAGGCAGCAGCACGAGGTGCTGCAGAGATACAGCAAAGGCCATTGGAATTCAGCACCAATGAAATGGCATTGGGCGCAGTAAAGTGCTATCGTTGTGGAAGGACAATGCATGACCAGAACCAGTGCTGGTTCAAAGATAAAGAATGCAGGCAATGTGGCAAACTTGGTCACTGAAATAAAGAATAGATTTGCCTTTCTAATCTAGGCTTTATTAACTTTAAAAATCCAGTAGCACATCTTCAACACCCAGTCTCCAAACATGACTGGAGAGAACTGAATTTAAGATGGCCACCACAAATCACCTGACATCAACTACCAATGAGTTTACAGCATATATCTCAAGGTAGAAACAAACAACCAATTACAATACTTCTTACTAACACAGAGAACAACCACCACATTCACCAATCACAATACTTCTTATTAAACATAGGAATAATCACCACATTCACCCCTCCTTTTAAAACATGCTCCAACCTAAATAACCTTTACAATTTATAATTAATTTATTTACAACTAAAATACAAATATAATATTTCAACAATTTTAAAACATTACTATCAATTGATAAGTCCATTTTCAATCGGTCGACCGGATATCTTGTTCGTGTCGACCTTCTTAACCTTGGTGAAATTCCTTGCCCTCCCACACCGAAGTATCTTCTGCAGGAAGGCTATCCATATCCCGATTATCAACGGTTTCCGGATTGGAAATCCCATCAGGAAGTAAACTAGGACGGTCATGAACATCCATCAAAGGCTGACCAATAGAAGTATAATTATCTGCAATAGGATTGGAAATATTCGTAGTATCGATAACAACATCCACATTATCTGAATCATGACTATTATTAGTATCCTCGGAAGAGGGCTGGCCACCACAAGGAGCCAAGTCTTTAATTGAAACAGTACTTTCTTTCCCATCTTGGAATCGAATATGAGCATATTGGGAATTTGCCTCCAACAGCTCCACCTCCTCCACTAAAAGGATCATATTTTGACAATCTAACATGGCGTCGAAGCAGCACAGGTCCCTGCATAGTAAGCCATGAAGGTACCGAATATCCCATAGTAGATCTCCGCGGGTAATTAAAGAGCCTTTCATGGGGGGTCACATTAGTAGCTGTTGAAAGCAATGATCTAATGGAATGCAGGACATCAGGCAGTACCATTTCCCACTGTGTATTCTTAAGGTTCCGGGATGTCAAAGCCAACATAACTGCCTTCCAGATCACCCCATTGTATCGTTCGCACTGTCCATTACCCTGGGGGTTATACGGGGTAGTTCTACTAGTAGAAATTCCCTGACTCTGAAGGTATTCCTTCAACTGGGAAGACATAAAAGAACTTCCCTGATCTGAATGGATATACGCAGGCATCCCAAAGATGACAAAAAGTTGAGTCAGACATTTGATAACTGTAGCAGCTGATACATCTGCGCAAGGAAAAGCAAAAGGAAACCTTGAAAACTCATCCACAACAGTAAATATGTATCGGTTTTGAGTCATTGAAGGAAGAGGCCCCTTAAAATCAACGCTCAGATGTACAAAAGGAGAAGTAGCCTTTATAAGATGAGCTCGTTGAGGCTTAAAGAAATTCGGTTTACACCGAGCACAGATAGAACATGATGAAGTCATCCGCTTGACGTCTTCAACTGAAAAGGGCAAATTCTTACTGCGTACGAAGTGTATCATCCTCGTAACCCCAGGATGACATAAGGCATTGTGAAGATTAATAAGCGTATCTCCGTGAATCACAGAACAATAAGCCCTCGACAGTGCATCAGCAGCAACATTATCCTTCCCCGGACGATAAACTATATCAAAATGGTAACATGCCAACTCAATCCTCCACCTCATTATTTTATCATTTTTGATCTTTCCAAAATGTTTAACATCAAACATAAAGGACACAGATTTTTGATCGGTTACCAATGTGAAATGTCGCCCCGATAAATAATGTCTCCATTTACACAGTGCTTCTACTATTGCATATGCCTCTTTCTCTATTGAAGAATGTCTTTTTTCACTATTGTTCAAAGTACGTGAGAAAAAGGCCACAGGTCTTCCATTTTGGTTCAGAGTAGCCCCAATTGCAAAATCAGAAGCATCCGTCTCAATCACAAAGGGAACCTGCTCATCAATAGAATGCACAACTGCTCCTAGGATATCCTTTTTAAAATTCTCAAAACATGTCCTGGCCTCCCATGATAGAGGATATGTCGTAACCCGAATAAGGGGCCGGATCTTCTGTGAAAAGTTTGCAATCCAATTAGAATAGTAAGAAAACAGTCCAACAACTCATTGCAAAGCCTTAGAATTAGTAGGACAAGGTAAATCGATCAATGGTCGCAGACGTTCTGGATCTGGTTTAATCTTATTTCCCGAGATAATATACCCCAGTAGATTTACCTCAGTAGTCGAAAAGATACACTTCTCTATTAAAAGTTAAACCAACTTTTTCCGCAGCTTGAAGGAATCTTTCTAAATTAGAATCATGCTCCACCCTTGATTTACCACACACCGTAATATCATCTAAATATGAAAAGGTGTCAGAGAGAGAGTTATCACTTATAAAAGCATCCATTGCCCGTTGAAAACAAGCAACACCATTAGTAACACCAAATGGTATTCGGCAAAACTGATACAGCTTTCCACCAGCCTCAAAGGCTGTATATGGTTGATCCCTCTTAACAATAGGAATCTGATGATAGGCACTCTTTAAATCAATAGTGCTAAAAAAACTTATACTGAGATACTTTGTTGATAAGCTCATCAATCTTAGGCAAAGGGTACGCATCTAATTGAATATACCTATTAATAGTTTGAGAGTAGTCTATCACCATTCGTTTCTTATGCCTCTCGTTAGTGGTGACAACTACCTGAGCCCGCCAAGGCGAACAACTAGGTTCAATGATTCCTTCCAATAAAAGACGTTGGACTTCAGAATTAATAAATTATCTATCCTGACTGCTATACCTTCTTGACTTGGTAGCAATTGGCTTACAATCCGGCATCAAATTGGAAAAAAGTGATAATGGAGAAATGGATAAAGAAGTTAATCCACAAATGGATAAGGGTGGCTTAGTCCCTCCAAACGAAAGACTGAGAGACTTGTATAATTGAAGCACATCATGACCAATCAAAATATCCGCACAAAGATTAGGCAAAACAGATAGGCGTATATCAGTATACGTATTACCTAGAAGAATCAATTTCACAAGGCAACAACCAGCTACTTGTGAAGTAAGGGTCGTCTGAGCCATACACACCTGATAAGTAACAGGCAAGATTTTCAAACACTTTTCCTTCGCAAACTGAAGACTTATAAAACTCTCGGTACTGCCCGTATCTATGAGAGCCTTCACTTCTAACCCATTAACTTGGGCCGTAACTATAGCTTTGTTTAGGCCATGAGCAAGTGCAGCAGAAATTGATGCAATAAACGCCCTCTCTACAGGTTGAATAGTCACAGAGGAGGAGGTAATTGAACCTAATGGTTTACAAACACGTGCATAATTACCTCTCTTGCCGCATTTACTACACACAGCCTCCCGGGCAGGACACTTCAAACGAGGATGCCGGACATTCCCACAAAAATAACACTTCTGAATCCTAGAGGCAACAGCCGCCGAAGTAGAAACTGTTTCAGAATCTAGTAAACCACTCCCATTAAGTCCACCTAATTCCTTTTCATCCGGAACTGCCGAAACCACAGTCGCAGGCCGATTAAAAAGAGCATAAGAATCCGAACTTCTCTGAGCCATATCCAATGTAGAAGCTTGCTCAAAAGCACTCTTGAGATCCAAAGTCTTATTTTCTAACAACCGCTGACGAATTGATCTAGACAGTAGTCCCTTAATAAAAGCATCCCGTACCGATTCTTCCTTATATTCTTCGGCCGTCACGGCTTTATAATTACAGTTAGCACTAAGGTGCCAAAGTGCTTGTAAATAAGTATCCAAAGATTCTCCCACCTGCTGCCTACGGGCAGATAGAAGGTAACGTGCAAATACCTCATTCTTTGGTTTAACAAAAATCTTCTCCAATGTAGAAATAGCCAATTCGTAAGTTTCACAGTCCAAAATATACTTATACACATCCGGAGCAATGTAGTTGATCAGCATATTCAGCTTATTCAGAGACTCTTGATCCAACACACCCAAAAAGTTTGTAAATGTACAATACCAATGTTTCCATTTATCATCCACTCCTGCAGAATTAGGGTCAGCATTGAATCGTTCCGGTTGAAGATATCACTCCATTCTGATAAAAAGTTAATAATTTGAAATAAAGAATAGATTTGCCTTTCTAATCTAAGCTTTATTAACTTTAAAAATCCAGTAGCACATCTTCAACACCCAGTCTCCAACCATGACTGGAGAGAACTGAATTTAAGATGGCCACCACAAATCACCTGACATCAACTACCAATGAGTTTACAGCATATATCTCAAGGTAGAAACAAACAACCAATTACAATACTTCTTACTAACACAGAGGACAACCACCACATTCACCAATCACAATACTTCTTATTAAACATAGGAATAATCACCACAGTCACATAGTGAGAGTATGCCGGTCAGGAAAGAAGACCAGCAGCAAAAAGTCGCCGCAGGAGAAGTACAAAAAAGTACACAAGGTGACAGAGAACAGTTCGGATGAACAGAAGATGGATTCAGACTCCAGCAGTAAGGAACTGGGTTGTCTAAAAATACATAATGTGGGTAACACAGCAGACCATCAAACTATCTGGGTCATGCTTTGGATAGCAGGAGTCCAAGTGAAGATGGAATTGGACACTGGATCGGCATTAACGGTCATGAATAAGCAAGATTACAAAAGGTTATTCTCACACATTCCCCTGAGGGATACGGAGATTGTATTGAAAACATACACGGGGCAAATAGTATACCCCAAAGGAAAGATTAAAGTAAATGTGGTCTACAATGGTAAAGAAAGTCAGAAAATGGACTTGTATGTGTTACCTGATGGAGGTCCGCCACTACTGGGACGGGAATGGATCCGGAGAATAAATGTGGACTGGCATTCCATACAAGCACTGACTGTAGATGCCTGTAAAGAGGACGACGTCAAACCTAAATGACTGTCCAAAATATTGGACGATGCTAAGGAGGTGTTCCAACAGGAACTGGGAACACTGAAAGGAATTACGGCAAACATCAAGGTTGAAGAACATGCAAACCCAACATTTTTCAAAGCCAGACCAGTACCTTATGTGATACGACCTGCTGTGGAAGCAGAGCTGGAAGGGCTAGAACGCTCAGGAGTACTGTCCAAGGTGGACTGGAGCGAATGGGCCACACCCATTGTTCCTGTCATGAAGCGTTCGTTGAGCAACAAGCCGGGGGAACCTGGGAAGGTTCGCATCTGTGGCGATTTCAAGATCACTGTTAATCTGGTTCTTCACACGGTGCAATATCCACTTCCGCGGATTGAAGATATCTTTGCTTCGCTGTCTGGCGGGAAACACTTCACCAAGATAGACCTGGCGCAGGCGTACCTACAGATGGAAGTTGATGAAGCATCACGCTAGTATCTCACGATCAACACACATAAGGGCTTATATCGGTATAATAGACGGGTTTTTGGAGTGGCATCGGCTACAGCGATTTGGCAAAGGGCCATGGAGCAGGTATTGCAGGGAATTCCAGGCACACAATGCTACCTGGACGACATCCTGATTACAGGAGATGATGATAAGGATCACCTCGCGAATTTAGAGCAGGTGCTCACCAGATTGAAAGAATATAGGCTCAGAGTTAATTGCCAGAAATGTGAGTTCTTTCAAAAGTGAATCTCGTACTGCGGCCACGTCATTGACCAGGAGGGGCTCCATAAGTCACCTGACAAGATCGAAGCTGTTGTGAAAGCTCCTGCTCCGGAAAATGTATCCCAGTTGAGGTCGTTCCTTGGGTTGGTTAACTATTACCACAAGTTTCTTCCAAATTTATCCACGGTGTTACACCCGCTGAACACTCTTTTGCAAATGGGAATACCATGGAAGTGGAGCGATGATTGTAAGTGGGCTTTTCAAAAGAGCAAGGCACTGATCACCTCTAAGGAAGTGTTGGCTCACTTTAACCCAACGCTGCCTATTCGCTTAGCTTGTGATGCTTCTCCATATGGTATCGGGGCAGTGCTCTCACATAAGTTTCCAAATGGCTCGGAAAGGCCAGTCGCGTTCGCATCCAGATCATTGACCTCTGCAGAGCGCAACTATGCTCAGATAGATAGGGAGGCTCTCAGACTCGTGTGGGGAGTTAAGAAATTTAACCATTACCTGCAAGGCCAAAAGTTTACGCTGCTGACAAATCACCAGCCGTTGGTTTCCATTTTTAACCCTAAGAAGGGTGTTCCGGTTATGACGGCGCAGAGGCTTCAGAGATGGTCCCTTTTCCTAGGGGCACATCAATATGATATCAAATTCAAAGGTACAAAGCAACATGGTAATGCTGATGGGCTGTCATGCCTGCCACTACCTACAGCGGAAGAGGCACCGGTGGTTGACCCTGTCGAGATATTTCACTCGACCATCATCGAATGCTTACCAGTCACCAATGCGGGTATTGAGAGAGAGACCCGAAACGACCCGACACTGTCTCGGGTCTATGACTTGACAGTGAAGGGATGGCCAGCACATGGTGACCCACTGTTACCAGCATTCTCAGCCAGACGAGAACAGCTGTCCGTATGTCAAGGAACATTGATGTATGGAACAAGGGTGATTATTCCTCCTAAATTAAGGGAGAGAGTTCTGAAGGAATTGCATGAAGGTCATCTGGGGGGAGTCAAGATGAAAAGCCTTGCTAGGGCTTATGTGTGGTGGCCAGGTATCGACAAACAAATAGAGGATCTGACTAAAAGCTGCTCAGGGTGCCAAAAAGTTCAACATGCACCGCCAATTGCACTGCTGCATCCGTGGGAATGGCCTTCAACCCCATGGCAACGTGTGCATATCGACTTTGCAGGTCCATTCATGGATTCCATGTTTTTGATAGCAGTAGACGCACATTCTAAATGGCCAGAAGTGATTAAGATGCCGACCACTACCTCTGAGAAGACGATCGCAGTTCTAAGAACCATATTTGCAAGGAATGGGTTGCCGGAACAAATATGTTCAGACAACGGACCACAGTTCGTGTCAGAAGAATTCCAGAAATTCATGAAAAAGAATGGGGTGAAACACTATACATCTGCCCCATATCATCCGGCTACAAATGGGTTGGCCGAGAGATTTGTACAAACGTTCAAAAAGGCGATAAAGGCCATGAGCGAAGACCATATTCCACTACAACACAAGGTGGACAATTTCCTGATGGCACATCAAAACGCCACGCATGCAGTGACAAATCAAAGCCCTGCCATAATGTTCTATAACAGGAGGTTGCGGTCCCGGTTGGATTTGTTAAAACCCAATGTGCGAAGGGAAGTCGAAAACAAGCAATTTCAGCATGTAAATAACAAGGCCACTCGGAGTTTCGAAATAGGACAACCAGTGTTGGCCAGGGACTATAGGGATGATAAATGGCAATCCGGAACAATTCGTGCCCGACAAGGACCCTTGATGTACACGGTAGACATTGGAGAGAACGTAATACGACGTCATGCTGACCAACTTGTGGAATCGAGAACAAGGGTCGACCTCATGTCTACGGCAGAGACACCAGTTGAAGAAGTTATTGAGCCTGTAGCATCTACCTCAGACTCGAATGTACATGATGATGTTCAATCCATAGGAGATCAAATGGATGAGTCACCCCAGCAATGAGAACCAGAGACCCCTGAAAGGCATTATCCGGGCCGGATCAGGAGGCCTCCTCAGAGACTGAATCTTTGAACAGTTTGTGTGAAAATTGTATATATGTTATCCATGTAATGTTTAAATTGGGGTGTACACTGTTAAGCTAAAAGGGGAGGAATTGTAGTGTATGTAACCTGTACCACCTTAAGAGGATACCTTAAGGTGATGGACTACTTTTTGATGGCTCCTGTACATTGTAGTACCGGTGGTGACCACACCGGTATATAAACCCTGCGGAGCAAAGTGTATCCCAGTTCAGCCCTGACCCTCAATTACTAAAGACCTGTTTAATTATTTCTGTAGTCTGTGTCCTGTTATTCAGCATAACTACATTTGAAAACACAGACTCAACAAGATTCACAAGGATGTTGCCGGGAGTAGAGAATCTTAGCTCTGAGGAAAGACTGGATATGCTGGGTCTGTTTTCCTTGGAACAGAGGAGGCTGAGGGGAGACCTTATTGAGATGTATAAATTTATGAGGGGCCTAGATAAAGTGGATAGAAAGGACCTATTTCCCTTAGCAGAGGGGTCAAAAACCAGGGGGCACAGATTTAAAATAATTGGGGGAAGGTTTAGAGGGGATTTGAGGGGAAATGTCTTCACCCAGAGGGTTGTGGGGGTCTGGAACTCACTGCCTGAAAGGGTGGTAGAGGCAGGAACCCTAACCACATTTTAAAAAGTACTTGGATGTGCACTTGGGATGCAGGAACCTGCAGGGCTACGGACCAAGAGCTGGGAAGTGGGAATAGGCTGGATCACTCTTTGTTGGCCGGCGCGGACACGATGGGCTGAAATGGCCTCCGTCCGTGCTGTAGGTTTCTGTGATTCTATGAAACGGCCCTGAACAAAAGTCACGAATTACATCCTCCGTGGCGGTAACCGGTGGACTATCTCTCTTCATCTTTCTCGACCTGTCTGCGAGCTTCACCACGGTTGATCACAGCATCCTCCTCCAACGCCTCTCCTCCATTGTTCAGCCCAGTGGGACTTGTTGGTGTGATTACAGGATAGTCGCTGAGCCAGACCCCCGAAACAAGCTCGTGGAACAGGAAACATTGAGACGTCTGATTGATAGACTTTATTTCACAAATCAATGGTAAAAGGTAGCTGTTGACAGTGGCAGAAGGTGGGTGGTGGTGTTCCACAAGGATCAGTGCTGGGTCCACTGTTGTTCACAAGTTATATTAATGATTTAGACTTTGGAATCAAAAACACCATTTGTAAATTTGCAGATGACACCAACTTTGGGGAATAGTCAACACTGATGAGGACTGCTACAAATTACAGGAGGACATTAATAAACTTGCAGAATGGGTATATAATTGGCAAATGAAGTTCAACACAGATAAATGTGAGGTATTACATTTTGGTAGGAAGAATGGGGAGGTCACTTATCACTTGGAGGGTGCGAGTCTAGGTGGGGTAGAGGAACAAAGGGATCTCGGAGTACAAATACACAAATTACTAAAAGATGCGACACAGGTTAGCAAGGCCATAAATAAAGCAAACCAAGCACTAGGGTTTATTTCTAGAGGGATAGAATTGAAAAGCAGTGAAGTTATGCTAAACCTGTATCGAACCTTGGTTAGACCACACTACTGCGTACAGTTCTGGTCGCCATATTATAAAAAGGATATAGAGGCACTGGAGAAGGTGCAGAGAAAATTTACAAGGATGATACCAGAAATGCGAGGGTATACATATCAGGAAAGGATGAACAGGCTGGGTCTCTTTTCTCTTGAAAATAGAAGGCTGTGGGGTGACCTAATAGAGGTGGATAACGAGAGAATGTTCCCACTTGTGGGGAAGAGTATAACTAGAGGCCATCGATATAAGATAGTCACCAAGAAATCCAATAGGGAATTCAGAAGGAACTTCTTTACCCAGAGAGTGGTGAGAATGTGGAACTCACTACCACAGGGAGTGGTTGAAGCGAATAGTATCGATGAATTTAAGGGGATTACAACAGAAAATGCTGGAAATACTCAGCAGGCCAGGCAGCATCCGTGGAGAGAGAAACAGAGTTAACGTTTCAGGTCTGGGACCCTTAATCAGTTCTGATGAAGGGTCCCAGACCTGAAACGTTAACTCTGTTTCTCTCTCCACAGATGCTGCCTGGCCTGCTGAGTATTTCCAGCATTTTCTGTTGTTATTTCAGATTTCCAGCATCCCACAGTATTTTGTTATTGAATTTAAGGGGAGGCTGGACAAGCATATGAGGGAGAATGGAATAGAGTGTTATGCTGATAGATTTAGATGAGGAATGACGGGAGGAGGCTCAAGTGGAGCTTGGACTGGTTGGGCCGAATGGCCTGTTTCTGTGCCGTATGTCCTATGTAATCCTATGTAACGTAGTAAAAACGACCCAATCAGTTCACAAGAGCACCATCAGACCAAATTTAACACTGACTCATAGAAGAGATATTAGGACAGGTGACCAAAAGCTTGGCGAAAGAAGTAGGGGGTTGGGAACCTGTGCAGGGAGACAGAGGAAAGGGAAGCAAGGATAGAAGCAAAAGACAGGAAGGAGAAAAGCAAAAGTGGAAGTCAGAGAAATCAAGGGTGTAAATCAAACAGAGCCACAGTAAATAATAATTCTAAAAGGACTAAGAGTGTTAAAAAATCAAGCCTGAAGGCTTTGTGTCTTAATGCGAGGAGCATTCGTAATAAGGTGGATCAATTAGCTGCGCAAATTGATGTAAACAGATATGATATAATTGGGATTATGGAGACATGGCTCCAGGATGACCAAGTCTGGGAATTCAACATCCAGGGGTATTCAATATTCAGCGAGGACAGGAAAAAAGGAAAAGGAGGTGGGGTAGCATTGTTGGTTAAAGAGGAGATTAACACAATAGTAAGGAAGGATATTAGCTCTGATGATGTGGAATCTGTATGGGCAGAGCTGAGAAATACCAAGGGGCAGAAAATGTTAGTGGGAGTTGTATACAGACCCCCAAACAGTAATGCTGAGGTTGTGGATGGTATTAAACGAGAAACTAGAGATGCGTGCAATAAGGGCACAGCAGTTATCGTGGGTGACTTTAATCTACATATAGTCTGGGCTAACCAAATTAGTAACAATACTGTGGAGGAGGAATTCCTAGAGTGTGTACGGGATGGTTTCCTGGACCAATATGTCGAGGAACCAACTAGAGATCAGGCCATCTTAGATTGGGTAATACGTAACGAGAAAGGATTAATTAGCAATCTTGTGCGAGGCCCCTTGGGGACGAGCGATCATAATATGATAGAATTCTTCATTAAAATGGAGAGTGAAGTAGTTGACTCAGAGACTAGGATCCTGAATTTAAATAAAGGAAACTACGATGGTGTGAGGCGCGAGTTGGGTAGGATTGATTGGGGAATGTTATTCAAAGGGTTGACGGTGGATAAGCAATGGCAAACATTTAAAGCTCGCATGGATGAACTACAGAATTTGTTCATCCCCGTGTGGCATAAAAATAAAACAAAAAAGGTGACTCAACCGTGGCTAACAAGGGAAATTAGGGATAGCATAAGATTCAAGGAGAGGCCATATAATTTGGCCAGAAAAAGCAGCAACCCTGAGGATTGGGAGCAGTTTAGGATTCAACAAAGGAGGACAAAGGGATTAATTAACAGGGGGAAAATAGATTATGAGAGTAAGCTTGCAGGGAACATAAAAACTGACTGTAAAAGCTTCTATAGATATGTGAAGAGAAAAAGATTGGTGAAGTCAAGTGTAGGTCCCTTGCAGTCAGAATCAGGGGAACAAAGAAATGGCAGAACAATTAAATACATACTTTGGTTCTGTCTTAAAAAGGACACAAATAACGTCCCAGAGGTGTTGGGGAACATAGGGTCTAATGAGAGGGAGGAATTGAATGAAACCAGTATTTGTAGGGAAATGGTGTTAGGGAAATTGACGGCATTGAAGGCTGATAAATCCCCAGGGCCTGATAATCTACATCCTAGGGTACTTAAGGAAGTGGCCCTAGAAATAGTAGATGCATTGCTGGTCATCTTCCAAAATTCTATAGACTCTGGAACAGTTCCCATGGATTGGAGAGTAGCTAATGTTACCCCACTATTTAAAAAAGGTGGTAGAGAGAAAACGGGGAATTATAGACCGGTAAGTCTGACATCGGTAGTGGGGAAAATGCTACAGTCCATTATAAAAGATGTAATAGCAGAGCACTTGGAAAACAGTGACAGAATTGGACAAAGTCAACATGGATGTACAAAAGGTAAATCATGCTTGACTAATCTACTGGAATTTTTCGAGGATGTAACTGGTAGAATAGATAAGGGAGAACCAGTGGATGTGGTGTATTTGGACTTTCAGAAGGCTTTCGATAAGGTCCCGCATAAGAGATTAGCGTGCAATGTAAAAGCCCACAGGATTGGGGGTAAGGTGCTGTCTTGGATAGAGAACTGGCTGGCAGACAGGAAGCAAAGAGTTGGAATAAATGGGTCTTTTTCCGAGTGGCAGGCAGTGACTAGTGGGGTACTGCAGGGATCGGTGCTAGGACCCCAGCTATTCACAATATATATAAATGATCTAGACGAGGGAACTAGATGTAATATCTCCAAGTTTGCAGATGACACAAAGCTGGGTGGGCGTGTGTGCTGTGAGGAGGATTCAGAGAAACTCCAGTATGATTTGAACAGGTTGGGTGATTGGGCAGATGCAGTATAATGTGGATAAATGCGAGGTTATCCACTTTGGTGGCAAAAACAGGAAGACAATTATCTGAACTGCAATAGATTGGGAGAAGGGGAAGTGCAACAAGACCTGGATGTCCTTGTGCACCAGTCGCTGAAGGTAAGCATGCAGGTGCAGCAGGCGGTTAAGGAAGCAAATAGTGTGGCACCTCTGAAAGAGCAGCTCTCCCTCAGTACTTCCCTGGCGCATCAGCCTAGATTACGTGCTCAAGTCTCCAGAGTGGGACTCAAACACATGACCTTCTGACTCTAGAGGTGAGAGTGTCACCCACTGAGCCGAGGCTGACGCCTCTTAAACTCCAGCCTAGTTACTGGACTTATAATCAGCATCTTCAAACCGCCCCCTGCCCCCCCAGCCCCGTAATTGCCTTTATTAACACAGAATAGTCCTTCAAGCGTCGATGCCTCTTCAGGTCCTTGGAGCTTTTGAAACACTTGTCACAGTCGGAACATTTAAACGGCCTCTCGTCAGTGTGAACCAGCTGGTGATCCCGCAGAGCGGAGGGACGAATGAATCCTTTCCCGCACTCGGAGCAGGTCAACGGCCACTCGCCAGTGTGAAATCGCTGGTGTTCCCGCAGAGAGGAGGGAAGAGTGAATCCTTTCCCGCACTCGGAGCACGAGAACGGCCTCTCGTCAGTGTGAACCAGCTGGTGTATCAGCAGGGTGGAGGAGACAGTGAATCCCTTCCCACACACGGAGCAGGTGAACGGTCTCTCCCCGGTGTGAACTCGCTGGTGTACCCGCAGGGTGCTTGATTGAGTGAATCCCTTCCCACACACGGAGCAGGTGAATGGCCTCTCCCCGGTGTGAACTCGCTGGTGTATTCGCAGGGAGACTGAATAACTGAATCTCTTCCCACATACGGAGCAGGTGAACGGCCTCTCCCCGGTGTGAACTTGCTGGTGTGTCAGCATGTTGGATGACTGAGTGAATCCCTTCCCGCACTCGGAGCAGGTGAACAGCCTCTCCCTGGTGTGAACTCGCTGGTGTGCCCGCAGGGAGCCTGAATGAGTGAATCCCTTCCCACACACGGAGCAGGTGAACGGCCATTTCACGGAGTGACTGCGTTGATGAGTCTCCAGCTCGGAGAGGCAACTGAATCCTATCCCGCATTCCTGACATTTGCATGGACTCTCCTCGTTTTGGTTACACTTGTGCCTCCCCAGGCTGCACCTTTGGTTGAATCCACGTCCACACACAAGACACGTGTGCAGTTTGCCCGCATTCTGATTGCTGCTTTCCGCTTCCATATGTCGATGATATTCAGGTCCTGATGAATCAAGTGACTCTGTCAGATCTTCGTGTGAAGTTTGCGTTAAGCTGCCCGTCTGCAATTCCTCCCCTTGCAAGAGACAGTAAAAGAGGTTTATGTAAGTAATTAATGTAAATACAGGAGAGAAAATAAAGACTGGCCTTTATACAGCGCCTTTCACGACCAACGGTTTTACAGCCAATGAAGTACTTTTTGAAGTGTAGTCGCTGTTGTAATGTGGGAAACACTGCAGCCAATTTGCATGATAAATAATGGCCAGGACACCGGGGATAACTCTGCTGCACTTCTTCGAAATACTGGGATCTTTTATGTCCACCTGAACGTCTCTTCTGAAAGACAGCCCTCCGACAGTGCGGCGCTCCCTCAGTACTGCCGCTCCGACAGTGCAGCGCTCCCTCAGTACTGTCCTTCCAACAGTGCGGCGCTCCCTCAGTACTGCCCCTCCGTCAGTGCGGCGCTCCCTCAGTACTGCCCCTCTGTCAGTGCGGCGCTCCCTCAGTACTGTCCTTCCGACAGTGCAGCGCTCCCTCAGTACTGCCCCTCCGTCAGTGCGGCGCTCCCTCAGTACTGCCCCTCTGTCAGTGCGGCGCTCCCTCGGCACTGCCCCAGAGCATCAGCCGAGATTTATGTGCTGAAGTCCCTGGAGTGGGGACTTCGAATCCACAACTTTCTGACTCAGGGTGCTACCAACTGGCTGGCTCGCAAGGTCTTTCACATCATTGCTAAAGTGTGGTGGCCGGGGGAATTGTCACTGTCCCTTTAATCAGAAGAACACGAGAGTGGGGGAGGGAGTCCCTTTAAATGTGGAGAGGGTGGGGTGTCCCTTTAAATGTGCAGGAGGAGGGAGTCCCTTTAAATGTGGAGAGGCGGGGCCGCGCATGCTCATTCGGCCCCCTCACTACAACACGAGGCTGCCACTGCGCCTGCGCGGGTCCTCTGGGGAGCAGAGGGAAGGCCTGGCCCGGGGAAAAGGTGGAATAAGTGGCCGGGGTAAAGTAACATGTTTGGGGAATCGATTTAAATCGAGGTGAGGGGGGGAGCGGAGTGCGAGATTATAAAGGAAAATACGAGAAAAACCAAATCTGAGAGTCTGGCGGGCGTGACCTCCGCGGACGCCGAACGAAGCAGATTGAGCCACGCGGGGTGGCGGAGTGAGCCGGGGCAATGTGATTCTGACTGACGGGAGTTCTGACCAATAGGAAGAGGGCTGAGCTGGGAGGACTGAACTGCGTGGCCTGGTCCTCCAACCAATGGCGGCGCGGCTAGGGGGCGGGACCTGGGTCTCCAGCTCAGGTGCGCTGGGGCCGATTGTGACGCGCTGTCCCCAGGTGAGAGCAGCTCAGTCAGCACAGAGCTGGGGCTGGAATCTGGGAGAGGGGCCGCAGGCAGCGGGCCTGGCAAAGGGGCACAAGCTTCACAATACAAACTTCTTTCAAATGCACAATTGTTTCCTACACACAGCCTGGGTCACTTTGCAAAAAATACCGTTTAACAATTTATCACAACTCCCCTGCTTTAGGAGAGGGGTAGAGTGTAAAAGCAAGGAAGTTCTGATGAAACTGTGTAAAAGACTGGAGTCAGCTGTGGCTCAGTGGATAGCAGAGTTAGAAGGTTGTGGGTTGAAATCCCGCTCCACGGACTTGAGCTTATAAAGCGAGGCTGACACTCCAGTGCGGTGCTGAGGGAGCGCCGCACTGTCGGAAGGGCAGTGCTGAGGGAGCGCCGCACTGTCGGAGGGGCAGTGCTGAGGGAGCGCCGCACTGTCGGAGGGGCAGTGCTGAGGGCGCGCCGCACTGTCGGAGGGGCAGTACTTAGGGAGCGCCGCACTGTCGGAGGGGCAGTACTGAGGGAGCGCCGCACTGTCGGAGGGGCAGTGCTGAGGGAGCGCCGCACTGTCGGAGGGGCAGTACTGAGGGAGCGCCGCACTGTCGGGGGGCAGTATTGAGGGAGCGCCGCACTGTCGGAGGGGCGTTGCTGAGGGAGCGCTGCACTGTCGGAGGGGCAGTACTGAGGGAGCGCCGCACTGTCGGGGGGCAGTATTGAGGGAGCGCCACACTGTCGGAGGGGCGTTGCTGAGGGAGCGCCGCACTATCGGAGGGACACTGCCGCGGGAGAGCCACATTGTCGGAGGGGCAGTAATGAAGGGGTGCTGCAGTGTCGGAGGTGCCGTCCTAAGGATGAGACGTTAAACCGAGGCCCCCGTCTGCCCCCTCAGGTGGATGTAAAAGATCCCGTGGTGCTATTTCGAAGAAGTTATCCCCGGTGTTTTGAGCCCAATATTTATCCCTCAATCAACATGACGAAAAAACAGATTATCTGGTCATTATCACATTGCTGTTTGTGGGAGCTTGCTGTGCGCAAATTGGCTGCCGCGTTTCCCACATTACAACAGTGAATACACTTCAAAAGTACTTCATTGGCTGTAAAGCGCTTTGGGACGTCCGGTGGTCGTGAAAGGCAGTTAAGAAGGCAAATGGTATGCTGGCCTTCATTACAAGAGGGTTTGAGTACAGGAGTAAAGAAGTCTTACTCCAATTATATCTTCTGCTTTCTTCTTAGGCAGTCCCTCAGAACCGAGGATGACTTGCTTCCACGTTAAAAATTAGTTCTCAGGTGTAAGGGTAAACCGGGAGAGCTTCTTCTCCCCGAGACAGACCCTCTGATATAAAGGGTCGACTGGATCCATGTTTATCTGTAATTTAAACAGAGGTCTGGTCATGTTCCGAGCTCTTTCCCCTAGAGGAGAGGGTAGAATGGGGGTCTTTAGTGTTAAATGGTTTCACCTGGGTCCATTGCTTCCATCGCATACCCATCGGTTCCTGTCGACAAACACACGTATCACTTGTCATTAATACAGTACATGGCCCCATCCAACGGGCCCCATTCCCTTTCTTCCGATAACTTGCGTCATTACTTGTTGACCTATTCTGGGCAACTCATCTGGTTTAAGTCCAGCATTCTGCCTTTCTAGATCTTTAATCTGTTGTTGGTTCCTTACTACTTTATTTAGTACTTGTACCTCCTGATTTAGTTGTACTAAGTATCGCCTTAATCTATCTTGCACTGGTCCTGGTCTTAAACACATACTTTGGTTCTTTCTTCACAAAGGAGGACACAAATAACCTCCCAGAGATGTCGGGGAACATAGGGTCTGATGAAAGGGTGGAACTGAAAGAAATCAATATTTGTAGGGAAATGGTGTTAGGGAAATTGATGGGATTGAAGGCTGATAAATCCCCAGGGCCTGATAATCTACATCCTAGGGTACTTAAGGAAGTGGCCCTAGAAATAGTAGATGCATTGCTGGTCATCTTCCAAAATTCGATGGAATCTGGAACAGTTCCCATGGATTGGAGGGTAGCTAATGTTACCCCGCTGTTCAAAGAAGGTGGTAGAGAGAAAACGGGGAATTACAGACCGGTAAGCCTGACATTGGTAGTGGGGAAAATGCTGGAGTCCATTATAAAGGATGTATTAGCAGAGCACTTGGAAAAAAGTGACCGGATCGGACAAAGTCAACATGGATTTACAAAAGGTAAATCGTGCTTGACTAATCTATTGGAATTTTTTGAGGATGTAACTGGTAGAATAGATAAGGGAGAACCAGTGGATGTGGTGTATTTAGACTTTCAAAAGGCTTTCGATAAGGTCCCGCATAAGAGATTAGCGTGTAACGTTAAGGCACATGGGATTGGGGGCAAGGTATTGACTTGGAAAGAGAACTGGTTGGCAGACAGGAAGCAAAGAGTTGGAATAAACGGCTCTTTTTCCGAGTGGCAGGCAGTGACTAAGATCATAAGAAGTCAGAGCAGGAGTAGGCCATACGGCCCCTCGGGCCTGCTCCGCCATTCAATAGGATCATGGCTGATCCAAACCTAGACTCACGTCCACTTCCCTGCCCTCTCCCCGTAACCCCTAATTCCCTTATCTGCTAGGAAACTGTAAGGGGTTTTCCTCGAGAGGTTTCCCTGAGGTTTCTCTCTCTGGAGGCCTCTCTCTCTTGCACAGTAAAACCTTGAGTGGTTCGACCCACTCGCCCCTTAGATTCTATACTCTGGACTTAGGGGCAGGAACTACAATGTAGAGAAAACTCTTGTAGACCAAGTTTGATGAAACAAAATGAAATTTTATTGCATAAGGAAAAATATCAAATCAAATGCAAGCAGATAAGAGAGTACATGGGAGGGAAAAACACACAAACAAATCATATCGACACAGTACTAACTAAAGCAAATACAGGCATCTTATACTCTACAAAGATCATCATGAAATAAGGAAACACACGGAATATCGAGGGACAACAACTCATGTTAATTGTACCCTTAAATCCACCCCCTTATTAAACCTATCTAGATCTGATTGTGAAGGGCCAGAAACATGCTCACCAATCCCACTAGGAAGTGCAAGGTTTTGAAATCGAGTCTGTGTTTGGTCCTTTCAGGCATTTCGTCTCCACGTGGATCGTGGAGCCCCTGCGAGCTGCGCCACACCTCTCTCCTGAGGTGGGGGTCGGGGGCAGCTGGACACCGGCGGGCCTGGATGTCGGCGGGGTCGAGGATCGTCAGCTCGACCCTGGTCAGAGGAGCCTTGGGCTGGCTCCCATCGTTTCTTCAGTTTCCTTTCTCTTCTCCCGAGCCGGGGTGACTGGAAGGTTTCTTCGCTTGGGACCTTTATTTTTTTGTTTCTTCTCCCAAGTTGGGTCGATGGCCTCTCGTTCTGGCAACGGCCCGGGGACGGTCGATGATCTCCCGATGTGCTTCCCCGGGGCGGAACGCTGGTTTCGAGACGGCCTTCTCGATGTTGGCTTTCTTCTTCCTCCTGCGATTGACTGCTCCTTCTTCTGGGTGTCTGGATTCAAGCTGCGTGTTTCCAGCTCTCCAACCCGGTGTGTCTGTGTGCCAACTGCAAACCTGCAAGCTGTGTCCCAGCTCGACTCTCCTTGTGACTATCCAAGCTTGCCCCAACTGCTGAAAAGTCTCTCCAGATATACCTTTCTTCCAGAGGCTTCACCTCCCGCCCAAAATCAGGTTAGTCTTTGTTTAATTTTGGCGGGCTGGGAGCACAGTGGGGTAGTCATTATATTTTAAAATGTCTTAAATGGCTGGTAAAGGCCCATCTCTGGTCTGGAATTACCTTCATTGTTTTAATGTCCTGCTGATCTCGTTATCTAGTCCTGGGTGCTGTTGTCATGAATATGAAATTGTCCCCTTTTGTCTGGGGCAACATTTTGATGGCCTCTGTCTCCAGGCCGATCTTGACTGGATCTGCATCTAATCCATATGCATACCTGTGGGTGTCTGGTTTCGTTCTCTCAGGAACGGCTTCCAGAACTTACTGTGGGTTGAATCCACAGATCTGTCTGGGCTTCTTTTAAAACAGTCTTTAAAATCATGGCCTTTTCTGCCATTTGACCCTTATTAATATAAAGTCCAATTCTGCGAATCCTACACTGTCTATCTCTGTTTTAAATGTATTTAATGTTGCAGCTTCCACAGCTCTCTGGGGTAGCAAATTCCATAGATTTACTACCCTCTGAGTGAAGAAGTTTCTCCTCATCTCAGTTTAGAAAGGGCAGCCCCTTATTCTAAGATTATGCCCCCTAGTTCTAGTCTCACCCATCAGTGGAAACATCCTCCCCGCATCCACCCGATCAAGCCCCCTCACAATCTTATATGTTTCGATAAGATCGCCTCTCATTCTTCTGAACTCCAATGAGTAGAGGCCCAACCTACTCAACCTTTCCTCATACGTCAACCCCCTCATCTCCGGAATCAACCGAGTGAACCTTCTCTGAACCGCCTCGAGAGCAAGTATATCTTTTCTTAAATATGGAAACCAAAACTGCACGCAGTATTCCAGGTGTGGCCTCACCAGTACATGCCAAAGTGCATAACCTCACACTTTCCAATATTATATTCCATCTGCCAAATCTCTGCCCACTCACTTAGCCTGTCTCTGTCCTGGTGGGGTACCGCAGGGATCGGTCCTTGGACCCCAGCTATTCACAATATATATTAATGATCTGGACGAGGGAACTAGATGTAATATCTCCAAGTTTGCAGATGACACAAAGCTGGGTGGGCGTGTGTGCTGTGAGGAGGATGCCGAGAAACTCCAGTATGATTTGAACAGGTTGGGTGATTGGGCAGAAGCATGGCAGATGCAATATAACGTGGATAAATGTGAGTTTATCCACTCTGGTGTCAAAAACATGAAGGCAGATTATTATCTGAATGGCATTAGATTGGGAGAAGAGGAAGTGCAACGAGACCTGGGTGTCCTTGTGCAGCAGTCGCTGAAGGTAAGCATGCAGGTGCAGCAGGCGGTTAAGAAGGCAAATGGTATGTTGGTCTTCGTAGCAAGAGGGTTTGAGTACAGGAACAATGATGTCTTGCTGCAGTTGTACAGGGCCTTGGTGAGATCACATCTTGAGTATTGTATGCAGTTTTGGTCGCCTTATCTGAGGAAGGATGTTTTTGCCATGGAGGGAGTGCAGCGAAGATTCACCAGGCTGATACCTGGGATGGCAGGAATGACGTATGAGGAGAGATTGGGTCGATTGGACTTGTACTCGCTGGAGTTTAGAAGAATGAGAGGGGATCTCATTGAAACTTATAAAATTCTAACAGGACTGGACAGACTAGATGCAGGAAGGATGTTCCCGATGGTCGGGGAGTCCAGAACCAGGGGTCACAGTCTAAAGATAAGGGGTAAGCCATTTAGGACAGAGATGAGGAGGAATTTCTTCACCCAGAGAGTGGTGAACCTGTGGAATTCTCTACCACAGAAGGCAGTGGAGGCCAATTCATTAAATATATTCAAGAAGGAGTTGGATATATTTCTTAAGGCTAAAGGGATCAAGGGATATGGGGAGAAGGCAGGGACAGGGTACTGAATTTGGATGAACAGCCATGGTCTCATTGAATGGCGGAGCAGGCTCGAGGGGCCGAATGGCCTACTCCTGCTCCTATATTCTATGTTTCTGTGAACCCCAGGACCAGGCCCCTGTGGGGAATAGGTATGCAGGTCTAGCCGCGAAACTAGCTGCGGAAGACATGCAACCAGAGGACGCGTTCAAAAACGAAATAAATATGGTCATGATAGTCAGTGGGGTACAGGAAGTGAATATAATGGAGCTACAAGAAAATACTAGTAAAGAGCAAAAGGAGAAATGGAGACAAGCTGGCGCACAATTACAAGATGGAATTTGGAAATGGGGCCCACGTAACCAGGTGGTGGCACCGGAATGTTGTAGACAACAACTGATGGCGCTATACCATGGTGTAACACATACTGGCAGAAGTAACATGTTGCACCTACTGACACAGTACTGGTGGTGGCCAAAGATAGGTCGGGAAGTAGTGAAATATTGCCACCGCTGTATAATATGCGCAAGAATAATGTAGGACAGAGATGTCGAGTTAGAGTAGCAAACCAACCCAGGCCCCAAGGACCCTGGGAAAACTTACAAATTGACTTTACCGGCCCCTTAGCGCAGGACCGGGGGAAGAAATATTGCCTGGTAATAATTGACCAATTTACCAGGTGGGTGGAAGCCTTTGCCACCCGAGACTGCTCTGCAAAAACAGTTGCACTAATATTGGCTACCGAGGTTATACCCCGTTGGGGAGTGCCTCTGCAAATTGACTCAGACAACGGCACTCATTTCACCAGCAAAATAATGAAAGAAATCTGTAAGCTGCTACATGTGACACAAAAATATCACATACCATATCACCCCCAGAGCTCGGGGATGGTAGAAAGAATGAATAGGACACTGAAAAACGCGCCGACAAAAGCCATCCAAGAAACAGGGAAGGGATGGTCGGAATTATTACCCAGCATACTAATGAGGCTGTGAGCCACCCCAGGGTGAAAGACCGGACTGACCCCCTATGAATTGATGACAGGACGAGCTATGAGACTACCAGAGGATTTGGCTGGAGGGGTGGAAGAACCAGGACCAGTACAAGATAGATTAAGGCGATACTTAGTACAACTAAATCAGGAGGTACAAGTACTAAATAAAGAAGTAAGGAACCAACAACAGGTTGAAGATCTAGAAAGCCAGAATGGTGGACTTAAACCAGACGAGTTGCCCAGAATAGGTCAAAAAGTAATGACGCAAGTTATCAGAAGAAAGGGAATGGGGCCCGTTGGATGGGGCCATGTACTGTATTAATGACAAGTGATACGTGTGTTTGTCTACAGGAACCGATGGGTATGCGATGGAAGCAATGGACCCAGGTGAAACCATTTAACACTAAAGACCCCCATTCTACCCTCTCCTCTAGGGGAAAGAGCTCGGAAGACGACCAGACCTCTGTTTAAATTACAGATAAACATGGATCCAGTTGACCCTTTATATCAGAGGGTCCGTCTCGGGGAGAAGAAGCTCTCCCGGTTTACCCTTACACCTGAGAACTCATTTTTAACGTGGAAGCAAGTCATCCTCGGTTCCGAGGGACTGTCTAAGTAGAAAGAAGAAGATATAATTGGAGTAAGACTTCTTTACTCCTGTCCTCAAATCCTCTTGTAATGAAGGCCAGCGTACCATTTACCTTCTTAACTGCCTTTCACGACCACCGGACGTCCCAAAGCACTTTACAGCCAATGAAGTACTTTTGAAGTGTATTCACTGTTGTAATGTGGGAAACGCAGCAGCCAATTTGTGCACAGCAAGCTCCCACAAACAGCAATGTGATAATGACCAGATAATCTGTTTTTTCATCATGTTGATTGAGGGATAAATATTGGGCTCAAAACACCAGGGATAACTTCTTCGAAATAGCACCACGGGATCTTTTACATCCACCTGAGGGGGCAGACGGGGGCCTCGGTTTAACGTCTCATCCATAGGATGGCGCCTCCGACACTGCAGCGCTCCTTCATTACTGCTCCTCCGACAATGCGGCAGTCCCACTGCATTGCTTCCCCCGACAGTGCAGCGCTCCCTCAATACTGGCCCTCCGACAGTGCGGCGCTCCCTCAGTACTGCTCCTCCGACAGTGCGGCCGCTCCCTCAGTACTGCCTCTCCGACAGTGCGGCGCTCCCTCAGTACTGCCCCTCCGACAGTGCAGTGCTCCCTCAGTACTGCCCCTCCGACAGTGCGGCGCTCCCTCAGTACTGCCCCTCCGACAGTGCGGCACTCCCTCAGCACCACACTGGAGTGTCAGCCTCGCTTTATATGCTCAAGTCCCTGGAGCGGGATTTGAACCCACAACCTTCTGACTCTGCTATCCACTGAGCCACAGCTGACTCCAGTCTTTTACACAGTTTCATCATAACTTCCTTGCTTTTGCACTCTACGCCTCTCCTAAAACAGGGGAGTTATGATGAATTGTTAAACAGTTTTTTTTTGCACAATGACCAAGGCTGTCTGTAGGAAACAATTGTGCATTTGAAAGCAGCTTGTATTGTGAAGCTTGTGCCCCTTTGCCAGGCCCGCTGCCTGCGGCCCCTCTCCCAGATTCCAGCCCCAGCTCTGTGCTGACTGAGCTGCTCTCACCTGGGGACAGCGCGTCACAATCGGCCCCAGCGCACCTGAGCTGGAGAGGAAGCCCCGCCCCCTTGCCGTGCCGCCATTGGTTGGAGGACCAGGCCGCCCAGATCAGTCCTACCAGCTCAGCCCTCTTCCTATTGGTCAGAGCTCCCGTCAGTCACAGGCACGCCTCCATCCACCTGACAGGCCTCTTCCTATGATGACGTCACAATCGGGCCCCAGCCTCAGTGCCGGGGGAGGAAGGTCCCGCCCCCTCGCCGCGCCGCCATTGGTTGGAGGACCAGGCCGCCCAGTTCAGTCCTCCCAGCTCAGCCCTCTTCCTATTGGTCAGCGCTCCCGTCAGTCATAATCACATTGTTCCGGCTCACTCCGCCCCCCGCGCGGCTCAATCCGCTCCGTTCGGTGTCCGCGGAGGTCCCGCCCGACTCTCAGGTTTGGTTTTTCTCGTATTTTACTTTATAATTTCGCTCTCCGCTCCCCCCTCACCTCGATTTAAATCGACTCCCAAACACTTTACTTCACCCCGGCCGCTGATTCCGCCTCTTCCCCGCCTTCCCTCTGCTCCCCGGAGGCCCCGCGCAGGCGCACTGGCAGAGGAAGGGAGAGTGATTGACAGGTGACGATTGATAGAAGCGCCTGCCCGCGCTGTGATTGGTGCAGAGGAAGGCAAGTGGGCGTGTCCGCCCCTGGGCGCACGTGGGGGATGCAAAGGCTGGCTGGAGCGCATGCGCAGCCCGCCTCGCATCGTTGGGAAGCTTTTCAAATATTTTTTTTGCGAAACAAATTGAAAACACTCATTAATTCCCACAACCTCCTCCCCTCTAAATTGCGATTATTTTTGTTTTATCCTCATTTGTGTGGGGTGTCTTTTTTTTACCTTGCGGTGGCGTGCGCCGATCCAACCGACCCCTGGGCGTTGCGTGCTGGCGTCAGCGCGTAAGCGGATGGAGGTGATTGACGCGAGGCGCCCGCCAATCAGGAGCGGGGAAAACGCTGGGAGGACGGAAATAACAACAGAAAATGCTGGAAAAACTCAGCAAGTCAGGCAACATCCGTGGAGAGAAATTTGAGTTGACGTTTCGGGTTGGACCCTTCTTCAAAACTGGAAAGAAAAGGAACTAGATCGGAGGCAGGGCTGCGATCGGACAAAAGAATAAAAGAAACAAAAGAAGTAAAAGAGATTAAAAGCTAGACGAGATGGTAATAGGCTGGGATTAGGTGTAAAGTGTACTGGCAGGGCAAAAGATAGCTGCCAGGTGTGAGAGAGAAACAAAAGGAAAGGGGGGGGGGAAAAGGAGTGGAACAATTACAAGAGAAAATGAAATGGGGGCTGAGCTTATGATCTGAAATTGTTGAACTCGATATTGAGTCCGGAAGGCTGCAGAGTGCCTAATCGGAAGATGAGGTGCTGTTCCTCGAGTTTACGTTGAGCTTCCGTGGAACAATACAAGAGGCCAAGGACGGTGAGGTCCGAGTGGGAATGGAGCGGTGAATTAAAATGACAGGCGACCGGAAGCTCGGGGTCACCCTTACGGACTGAACGGAGGTGTTCCGCAAAGCGGTCACCCAATCTGCATTTGGTCTCCCCAATGTAGAGCAGACCGCATCGTGAGCCGCGAATACAGTATACTAGATTGCGAGAAGTACAAGTAAATCGCTGTTTCACCTGGAAGGGGTGTTTGGGGCCCTGGACAGTGGGAAGGGGGGAGGTATAGGGGCAGGTGTTACATCTCCTCCGCTTGCACGGGAAGGTGCCAGGCGAAGAGGAAGGGCTGTTTGGGGTAATAGAGGAGTGGACTAGGGTGTCTCGGAGGGAGCGGTCCCTGCGGAATGCTGAAAGGGGAGGGGAAGGGAAGATACATTTGGTGGTGGGATCACTTTGGAGGTAGCGGAAATGCCGGAGGATGATCCGTTGAATGTGGAGGCTGGTGGGGTGAAAGGTGAGGACAAGGGGAACCCTATCATGGTTCCGGGAGGGAGGGGCAGGGGTGAGGGCAGAAGTGCGGGAGATAGAACTGACACGGTCGAGGGCAGTGTCAACCACAGTAGAGGGGAATCCTCGGTTGCGGAAAAAGGAAGACATGTCTGAAGCACTGGTGTGGAAGGTGGCGTCGTCGGAGCAGATACGGTGGAGGCGGAGAAACTGGGAGAATGGAATAGAGTCCTTACAGGAAGCGGGGTGGGAGGAAGTGTAGTCCAGGTAGCTGTGGGAGTCAGTGGGCTTGTAGTAAATATTGGTCGATAACCTATCCCCAGAGATGGAGAAGTCGAGGAAGGGAAGGGAAGAGTCCGAGATGGACCATGTGAAGGTGAGGGAAGGGTGGAAATTGGAGGCAAAGTGAATGAAATTGTCAAGTTCGGGGCGAGAGCAGGAAACGGCACCGATACAGTCATCAATGTATCGGAAAAAGAGGTGAGGGAGGGGACCCGAGTCGGACTGGAACAAAGATTGTTCCACATAGCCCACGAAAAGGCAGGCATAGCTCGGACACATGCGGGTACCCATGGCAACACCTTTGATTTGGAGGAAATGAGTGGAGTTAAAGGAGAAGTTGTTCAATGTGAGAACAAGTTCAGCCAGGCGGAAGAGGGTCGTGGTGGATGGGGACTGGTCGGGCCTCTGTTCAAGGAAGAAGCGGAGCGCCCTCAGGCCATCCGGGTGGGGGATGGAGGTGTAGAGGGATTGTACGTCCATCGTGAAAAGGAAGCGGTTGGGGCCAGGAAACTGGAAACTGTTAAAGTGGCGGAGGGCGTCCGAAGAGTCGCGGATGTAGGTGGGAAGAGACTGGACAAGGGGAGAAAAGATAGAGTCAAGATAGGAAGAGATAAGTTCTGTAGGGCAAGAACAGGCTGAAACGATGGGTCTACCAGGGCAGTCCTGTTTGTGGATCTTTGGAAGGAGGTAGAAACGGGCTGTGCAGGGTTGGGGAACTATGAGGTTGGTGGCAGCAGGGGGAAGACCTCCAGAGGAGATGAGGTCAGTGACAGTCTTGGAAACGGTGGTTTGATGTTCGGTAGTGGGGTCATGGTCCAGGTGGAGGTAGGAGGAGGTGTCGGAGAGTTGGCGTTCAGCTTCCGCTAGGTAGAGGTCAGTACGCCAAACAACAACAGCACCACCCTTGTCAGCGGGTTTAATGACAATGTCAGGGTTGGATCTAAGAGAATGGAGTGCTGCAAGTTCAGAGGGAGGTAGGTTGGAGTGAGTGAGGGGAGCAGAGAAATGGAGATGGCCGATGTCACGGCGGCAGTTAGCGATGAAAAGATCTAGAGAGGGTAAGAGGCCAGGGGGAGGGGTCCAGGTAGAACGGGAATTCTGCAAGCGGGAGAAAGGGTCAGTTGTGCGGGGGGAAGACTCCTGGCCAGTGAAGTGGGCACGGAGACGAAGGCGGCGGAAAAATAGCTCAACATTGTGCCGAGCTCGAAATTCATTGAGGTGGGGGCGTAAGGGGATGAAGCTCAGGCCTTTGCTGAGGACGGGGCGGGCTGGGAGGACGGGGCGGGCTGACGGTCCTCCAATCAATGGCGGCGCGGGAGGGAGGGGGCGGGACCTCGGTGGGCTGCAGGCCGCTTTCCTGCTTTCATTGTCTGCAGGAGCTGTTAAAGGGAAGGGGAGGAGGGGGTGGAAAAAAACCCAGCTTGTGAGTGCTTATTCCTTTGCATTACCTTTATTGCAAGGCTATTCATCAACTGCATTCATTTAAAAATAAGTGAACCTTTTCTCTTTTTGACTTTTATCCAGAAAAAAGAGCCCTGGTGCTGTGAACATTTTGGTGGGCAGCCACTTTTAAAGGGACAAAGACCAGCATTCTTCCTCCTCTCTCTCTCTCTCGTGAGTATTTGTGGTAGAGGCGGGGGTGGGGGGGGGTGAGTCAAACGGGACTGCGGCCCCTTTTCAACAAAAACAATTGCTTGGACATTTGAAGGGGAATGGGTGCCGCCCAGGTATTTAAAAGGGCAGTGCCTCTCTCTCTATCATGTAAGAGCAGGGAGGTTCTGCTTGAACTGTACAAAACACCAGTTAGGCCACCGGCTAGAGTGCTGCGTGCAGTTCTGCTCGCCCCATTGCAGGAAAGATGTGACTGCTCGAGACGGGAGATTTACGAGGGTGTTGCCAGGACTAGAGAATTTCAGCTACAAGGAAAGATTGAATACATAGAAACATAGAAGATAATCTACATCCTGGGGTACTTAAGGAAGTGGCCCTAGAAATAGTAGATGCTTTGCTGGTCATCTTCCAAAATTCGATAGACTCTGGAACAGTACCCATGGATTGGCGGGTAGCTAATGTTACCCCACTGTTCAAAAAAGGTGGTAGAGAGAAAACGGGGAATTACAGACCGGTAAGCCTGACATCGGTAGTGGGGAAAATGCTAGAGTCCATTATAAAAGACGTAATAGCAGAGCACTTGGAAAATAGTGACCGGATCGGACAAAGTCAACATGGATTTACAAAAGGTAAATCATGCTTGACTAATCTACTGGAATTTTTTGAGGATGTAACTGGTAAAATAGATAAGGGAGAACCAGTGGATGTGGTGTATTTGGAATTTCAAAAGGCTTTTGATAAGGTCCCGCATAAGAGATAGAAACATAGAAACATAGACGATAGGAGCAGGAGTAGGCCATTTGGCCCCTCGAGCCTGCTCCGCCATTCAAAGCAATCGTGGCTGATCATCCAAGTTCAGTACCCGGTCCCTGCCTTCTCCCCATATCCCTTGATCCCTTTAGCCTTAAGAAATATATCCAACTCCTTCTTGAATATATTTAATGAATTGGCCTCTACTGCCTTCTGTGGTAGAGAATTCCACAGGTTCACCACTCTCTGGGTGAAGAAATTCCTCCTCATCTCTGTCCTAAATGGCTTACCTCTTATCCTTAGACTGTGACCCCTGGTTCTGCATTCCCCGACCATCGGGAACATCCTCCCTGCATCTAGTGTGTCCAGTCCTGCCAGAATTTTATAAGTTTCCATGAGATCCCCTCTCATTCTTCTAAACTCCAGCGAGTACAAGACCAGTCGACCCAATCTTTCCTTATACATCATTCCTGCCATCCCAGGTATCAGCCCAGTGAATCTTGGCTGGACTCCTTCCATGGCAAGAATATCCTTCCTCAGATAAGGCAACCAAAACTGCACACAATACTCAAGATGTGGTCTCGCCAAGGCCCTGCACAACTGCAGCAAGACATCCTTGTTCCTGTACTCAAACCCTCTCGCTATGAAGGCTAACATACCATTTGCCTTCTTAACCGCCTGCTGCACCTGCATGCTTACCTTCAGCGACTGGTGCACAAGGACACCCAGGTCTCGTTGCACTTCCCCTTCTCCCAATCTATTGCCATTCAGATAATAATCTGCC
This sequence comes from Somniosus microcephalus, assembly GCF_052327205.1. Taxonomy (NCBI): domain Eukaryota; kingdom Metazoa; phylum Chordata; class Chondrichthyes; order Squaliformes; family Somniosidae; genus Somniosus; species Somniosus microcephalus. The sequence continues at coordinate 208,100 of NW_028225331.1, read as the reverse complement.
TTCCTGTTTTTGGCACCAAAGTGGATAACCTCACATTTATCCACATTATATTGCATCTGCCATGTTTCTGCCCAATCACCCAACATGTCCAAATCATCCTGGAGTTTCTCGACATCCTCCTCACAGCACACACGCCCACCCAGCTTTGTGTCGTCTGCAAATTTGGAGATATTACATCTAGTTCCTTCGTCTAGATCATTAATATATATTGTGAATAGCTGGGGTCCAAGGACCGATCCCTGCGGTACCCCACTAGTCACTGCCTGCCACTCGGAAAAAGACCCGTTTATTCCAACTCTTTGCTTTCTATCTGCCAACCAGTTCTCTATCCAAGTCAATACCTTGCCCCCCAATCCCATGTGCCTTAACTTTACATGCTTATCTCTTATGTAGGACCTTATCGAAAGCCTTCTGAAAGTCCAAATACACCACATCCACTGGTTCGCCCTTATCTATTTTACCAGTTACATCCTCAAAAAATTCCAGTAGATTAGTCAAGCACGATTTACCTTTAGTAAATCCATGTTGACTTTGTCCGATCCTGTCACTGTTTTCCAAGTGCTCTGCTATTACATCTTTTATAATGGACTCTAGCATTTTCCCCACTACCGATGTCAGGCTTACCGGTCTGTAATTCCCCGTTTTCTCTCTACCACCTTTTTTGAATAGTGGGGTAACCTTCGCGACCCTCCAATCCATGGGTACTGTTCCAGATTCCATCGAAAACCCAGCAGCATCTCCTCCATCTCCACTGCAGCTCAAACTGCTGCAACAAAAAGACCTACACAGGCGGCCAGGGACCGACTTCCGTCACCTGCAATAAAACTCTTCCCGACAGCTGCTGACTAATGGCGGCCGCAGCACCCACAATTCCCCGCGCCCCAGAAACCACTCTCTGCAAGGCGCTGATTTCCCCGCTGTGAGTGCGCATGCTCCCCGGGGCCGTGGGCCATTCTGGGAGCCTGGCTCCTGTCCTTTGTCCCGAGTCGGACTCGGTGGAGCCAGCTGAAGAAACCGGGAAGCGGCGGCTCGGATGGGGGAGGCGCTGCACCCTGGGTTTCCTGGTGCCGGGGCCCTGGCCGCACGTCCGCTGGGCCCGGCCGCTCTGATTCTGATTGAGGTTTTTGATGAGGTAACAGAGGGTTGATGAGGGCAATGCGGTTAACGTGGTGTACATGGATTTCCAAAAGGCGTTCGACAGCGTGTAAAGTTAAGGCACATGGGATTGGGGGCAAGGTATTGACTTGGATAGAGAAACATAGAAACATAGAGATAGGAACAGGAGTAGGCCATTCGGCCCTTCGAGCCTGCTCCGCCATTCAATGAGATCATGGCTGATCTTCGTCTGAGATCATAGCTGATCTTACCAGTTCAGTACCCCGTCCCCGCCTTTTCTCCGTAACCCTTAATCCCCTTAGCCTTCAGAAATATATCTAATTCTCTCTTGAAAATATTTATTGAATTAGCCTTCACAGCCCTCTGTGGCAGGGAATTCCACAGGCTCACCACTCTTTGAGTGAAGAAATTCTTCCTCATCTCTGTTTTAAATGATTTGCCCGCTATTTTTAGACTGTGGCCCCTGGTTCTGTGCTCCCCGGCCATTGGAAACATTCTCTCTGAATTCAGCCTGTCCAGGCCTGCCATAATTTTATATGTTTCGATGAGATCCCCTCTCAATCTTCTAAACTCCAGTGAGTACAAGCCCAAACTATTTAATCTCTCTTCGTAGGTCATTCCCGCCATTCCAGGTATCAGCCTGGTGAATCGCCGTTGCACTCTTTCCATGGCAAGAACATCCTTCCGCAGATGGGGCGACCAAAACTGTACACAATACTCCAGATGCGGTCTCACCAGCACCTTGTACAGCTGTAGTAAGGTATCCCTATTCCTATACTCGAACCCCCTTGATATGAAGGCCAACATACCATTTGCCTTCTTAATCGCCTGTTGCACCTGCATGCTCTCCTTCAGTGACTGGTGCACAAGAACACCCAGGTCCCTCTGCACTTCCCCATCTCCCAATCTATTGCCATTTAGATAATAATCTACCCTCCTGTTTTTACCCCCAAAGTGGATAACCTCGCATTTAGGTTGGCAGACAGAAAGCAAAGTGTTGGAAGAAACGGGTCTTTTTCTGAGTGGCAGACAGTGACTAGTGGGGTACTGCAGGGATCGGTCCTTGGAACCCAGCTATTCACAATATATATTAATGATCTAGACGAGGGAACTAGATGTAATATCTCCAAGTTTGCAGACGACACAAAGCTGGGTGGGCGTGTGTGCTGTGAGGAGGATGCCGAGAAACTCCAGTATGATTTGGACAGGTTGGATGATTGGGCAGAAGCATGGCAGATGCAATATAACGTGGATAAATGCGAGGTTATCCACTTTGGTGTCAAAAACAGGAAGGCAGATTATTATCTGACTGGCAAGAGATTGGGAGAAGGGGAAGTGCAATGAGACCTGGGTGTCCTTGTGCACCAGTCGCTGAAGGTAAGCATGCAGGTGCAGCAGGCGGTTCAGAAGGCAAATAGTATGTTGGCCTTCGTAGCGAGAGGGTTTGAGTACAGGAACAAGGATGTCCTACTGCAGTTTTACAGGGCCTTGGTGAGACCACATCTTGAGTATTGTGTGCAGTTTTGGTCGCCTTATCTGAGGAAGGATGTTCTTGCCATGGAGGGAGTGCAGCGAAGATTCACCAGGCTGATACCTGGGATGGCAGGAATGATGTGTGAGGAGAGAGTGGGTCGATTGGGCTTATACTCGCTGGAGTTTAGAAGAATGAGAGGGGATCTCATTGAAACTTATAAAATTCTAACAGGACTGGTCAGACTGGATGCAGGAAGGATGTTCCCGATGGTCAGGGAGTCCAGAACCATGGGTCACAGTCTAAGGATAAGGGGTAAGCCATTTAGGACAGAGATGAGGAGGAATTTCTTCACCCAGAGAGTGGTGAACCTGTGGAATTCTCTGCCACAGAAGGCAGTAGAGGCCAATTCATTAAATATATTCAAGAAGGAGTTAGATATATTTCTTTAGGCTAAAGGGATCAAGGGATATGGGGAGAAGGCAGGGACAGGGTACTGAATTTGGATGATCAGCCATGATCTCATTGAATGGCGGAGCAGGCTCGAGGGGCCGAATGCTCCTATCTTCTATGTTTCTATGTTCAGCCTCAGACAAATGTTAGGGAGAGGGATGGAGTCAGTGGCTAGGGAACGGAGTTTGTGGGGTGTCTGTCCCTTTAACTACAATTCATAGAATTATAGAAATTTACACCACAGAAGGAGGCCATTCGGCCCATCTTGTCTGTGCCGGCCGACTAAGTGCTATCCACCCTAATCCCACTTTCCAGCACTTGGTCCGTAGCCTTGTAGGTTACAGCACTTCAAGTGCATATCCAAGTACTTTTTAAATGTGATGAGAGTTTCTGCCTTATGTGGGACCTTATCGAAAGCCTTTTGAAAGTCCAAATACACCACATCCACTAGTTCTCCCTTATCTATTTACCAGTTACATCCTCAAAAAATTCCAATAGATTAGTCAAGCACGATTTACCTTTTGTAAATCCATGTTGACTTTGTCCGATCCTGTCACTGTTTTCCAAGTGCTCTGCTATTACATCCTTTATAATGGACTCGAGCATTTTCCCCACTACCGATGTCAAGCTTACCGGTCTGTAATTCCCCGTTTTCTCTCTACCACCTTTTTTGAACAGTGGAGTAACATTAGCTACCCGCCAATCCATGGGTACTGTTCCAGAGTCTATCGAATGTTGGAAGATGACCAGCAATGCATCTACTATTTCTAGGGCCACTTCCTTAAGTACCCTAGGATGTAGATTATCAGGCCCTGGGGATTTATCGGCCGTCAATCCCATCAATTTCCCTAACACCATTTCCCTACAAATACTGCTTTCTATCAGTTCCTCCCTTTCCTTGCACCCTATGTTCCCCGACATCTCTGGGAGGTTATTTGTGTCCTCCTTTGTGAAGACAGAACCAAAGTATGTATTTAATTGGTCTGCCATTTCTTTGTTTCCCATTTATCAAATTCCCCTGATTCTGACTGCAAGGGACCTACGCTTGACTTCACCAATCTTTTTCTCTTCACATATCTATAAAAGCTTTTACAGTCCAGTTTTTATGTTCCGTGTTAGCTTACTCTCATACTCTATTTTCCCCCTCTTAATTAATCCCTTTGTCCTCCTTTGTTGGATTCCTAAACTGCTCCCAATCCTCAGTTTTACTGCTTTTTTTGGCCAATTTATATGTCCTTTACTTGGATCTTATGCTATCCTAATTTCCCTTGTTAGCCATGGTTGAGTCCACCTTTTTGTTTTATTTTTATGCCAAACTGGGATGAACAAATTCTTGTCATTCATCCATTCGGTCTTTGAAGGTTTGCCATTGCCCATCCACCGTCAACCCTTTGAGCGACATTCCCAATCAATCCTACCCAACTCGCGCCTCATACCATCGTAGTCTCCTTTATTTAACTTCAGTACCCTAGTCTCTGAGTCAACTATTTCACTCTCCATCTTAATGAAGAGTTCTACCATGAACGCTCCAACCCAAGGGGCCTCGCTCAACAAGGTTGCTAATTAATCCTTTCTCATTACATAATACCCAGTCTAAGTTGGCCTGTTCTCCAGTTGGTTCCTCGACATATTGTAAAGCAATATACAGAGTAAAGCTCCCTCTAGAGTGTCCCATCAAACACTCCCAGTGTAGGTACAGCACGGGTTAGGTACAGAGTAAAGCTCCCTCTACACTGTCCCATCAAACATTCCCACGGCAGGTACAGCAGGGGTTAGATTCAGACTAAAGCTCCCTCTACACTGTCCCATCAAACAGTCCCAGGGCAGGTACAGCACGGGTTAGATACAGAGTGATGCTCCATCTACACTGTCCCATCAAACACCCCCAGGGAAGGTACAGCATGGGTTAGATACAGAGTAAAGCTCCCTCTACACTGTGCCATCAGACGCTCCCAGGGCATGCACGTCACGGGTTAGATACAGAGTAAAGCTCCCTCTACACTGTCCCATCAACCACTCCCAGCGCAGGTACAGCACGGGTTGGATACAGAGTAAATCTCCCTCCACACTGTCCCATCAAACGCTCCCAGGGCAGGTACAGCACGGGTTAGATACAGAGAAAAGCTGCCTCTACACTGTCCCGTCAAACACTCCCAGGGCAGGTACAGCACGGGTTAGATACAGACTAAAGCTCATTCTACACTGTCCCATCAAACACTCCCAGCGCAGGTACAGCACGGGTTAGATACAGAGTAAAGCTCCGTCTAAGCTGTCCCATCATACACTCCCAGGGCATGCACGTCACGGGTTCGATACAGAGTAAAGCTCCCTCTACACTGTCCCATCAAAGACTCCCAGGGCAGGTACAGCACGGATTAGATACAGAGTATAGCTCCCTCTACACTGTCCATGAAACACTGCCAGGGCAGGTACAGCACGGGTTTGATACAGAGTAAATCTCCCTCCACACTGTCCCATCAAACACTCCCAGGGCAGGTACAGCATGGGTTAGACACAGAGTAAAGCTCAATCTACACTGTCCCATCAACCACTCCCAGCGCAGGTACAGCACGGGTTAGATACAGAGTAAAGCTCCCTCTACATTGTCCCGTCAAACATTCCCAGGGCAGGCACATCACGGGTTGATACAAAGTAAAGCTCCCTCTACAGTGTCCCATCAAACAATCCCAGGGCAGGTACTGCACGGTTTAGATACAGAGTAAAGCTCCCTCTACACTGTCTCATCAAACACTCCCAGGGCAGGTACTGCACGGGTTAGATACAGAGTAAAGAACCCTCTACACTGTCCCATCAGACACTCCCAGGGCAGGTACAGCACTGGTTAGATACAGAGTAAAGCTCCCTCTACACTGTCCCATCAAACACTCCCAGGGCAGGTACAGCACGGGTTGGATACAGAGTAAATCTCCCTCCACACTGTCCCATCAAACACTCCCAGCGCAGGTACAGCACGGGTTAGATACAGAGTAAAGCTCTCTCTGCACTGTCCCTTCAAACACTCCCAGGGCAGGTACAGCACGGGTTAGATACAGAGTAAAGCTCCGTCTAAGCTGTCCCATCATACACTCCCAGGGCATGCACGTCACGGGTTAGATACCGAGTAAAGCTCCCTCTACACTGTCCCATCAAACACTCCCAGGTCAGGTACAGCACGGGTTAGATACAGAGTAAAGCTCCCTCTGCACTGTGCCATCACACACTCCCAGGGCATGCACGTCACAGGTTAGATACAGGGTAAAGCTCCCTCTACACTGTCCTATCAAACACTGCCAGGGCAGGTACAGCACGGGTTAGATACAGAGTAAAGCTCCCTCCACACTGTCCCATCAAACACTCCCAGCGCAGGTACAGCATGGGTTAGATACAGAGTAAAGCTCTCTCTACACTGTCCCTTCAAACACTCCCAGGGCAGGTACAGCACAGGTTAGATACAGAGTAACACTCCCTCTACACTGTCCTACCAAACACGCCCAGGGCAGGTACAGCACGGGTTAGATACAGAGTAAAGCTCCCTCTACATTGTCCCATCAAACATTCCGAGGGCAGGCACATCACGGGTTTGATACATAGAAAAGCTGCCTCTACACTGTCCCATCAAACATTCCCAGGGCAGGTACAACACGGGTTAGATACAGAGTGAAGCTCCCTCTACACTGTCCCATCAAACACTCCCAGGGCAGGTACAGCACGGGTTAGATAGAGAGTAAAGCTCAATCTACACTGTCCCATCAACCACTCCCAGGGCAGGTACTGCACGGGTTAGATACAGAGTAAAGAACCCTCGACATTGTCCCATCAAAGACTCCCAGGGCAGGTACAGCACGGATTAGATACAGCGTACAGCTCCCTCTACACTGTCCCATGAAACACTGCCAGGGCAGGTACAGCACGGGTTAGATACAGAGTAAATCTCCCTCCACACTGTCCCATCAAGCAGTCCCAGGGCAGGTGCAGCACGGGTTAGATACAGAGAATAGCTCCCTCTACACTGTCCCATCAAACACTCCCAGGGCAGGTACAGCACGGGTTAGATACAGAGTAATGCTCCCTCGACACTGTCCCATCAAACACTCCCAGGGCAGGTACAGCACGGGTTAGATACAGAGTAATGCTCCATCTACACTGTCCCCTCAAACACTCCCAGGGCAGGTACAGCACGGGTTAGATACAGAGTAAAGCTCCGTCTAAGCTCTCCCATCAAACACTGCCAGGGCAGGTACAGCACGGGTTAGATACAGAGTAAAGCTCCCTCCACACTGTCCCATCAAACACTCCCAGGGCAGTTACAGCACGGGTTAGACACAGACTAAAGCTCCCTCTACACTGTCCCATCAAACACTCTCAGCGCAGGTACAGCATGGGTTAGATACAGAGTAAAGCTCTCTCTACACTGTCCCTTCAAACACTCCCAGGGCAGGTACAGCACAGGTTAGATACAGAGTAACGCTCCCTCTACACTGTCCTACCAAACACGCCCAGGGCAGGTACAGCATGGGTTAGATACAGAGTAAAGCTCCCTCTACATTGTCCCATCAAACATTCCGAGGGCAGGCACATCACGGGTTTGATACATAGAAAAGCTGCCTCTACACTGTCCCATCAAACACTCCCAGGGCAGGTACAACACGGGTTAGATACAGAGTGAAGCTCCCTCTACACTGTCCCATCAAACACTCCCAGGGCAGGTACAGCACGGGTTAGATACAGAGTGAAGCACCCTCGACATTGTCCCATCAAAGACTCCCAGGGCAGGTACAGCACGGATTAGATACAGAGTACAGCTCCCTCTACACTGTCCCATGAAACACTGCCAGGGCAGGTACAGCACGGGTTAGATACAGAGTAAATCTCCCTCTACACTGTCCTACCAAACACGCCCAGGGCAGGTACAGCACGGGTTAGATACAGAGTAAAGCTCCCTCTACATTGTCCCATCAAACATTCCGAGGGCAGGCACATCACGGGTTTGATACATAGAAAAGCTGCCTCTACACTGTCCCATCAAACACTCCCAGGGCAGGCACATCATGGGTTTGAGACATAGAAAAGCTGCCTCTACACTGTCCCATCAACCACTCCCAGGGCAGGTACTGCACGGGTTAGATACAGAGTAAAGAACCCTCTACACTGTCCCATCAGACACTCCCAGGACAGGTACAGCACGGGTTAGATACAGAGTAAAGCTCCCTCTACACTGTCCCTTCAAACACTCCCAAGGCAGGTACAGCACGGGTTAGATACAGAGTAAAGCTCCCTCTACACTGTCCCCATCAACCACTCCCAGGGCAGGTACTGCACGGGTTAGATACAGAGTAAAGAACCCTCTACACTGTCCCATCAGACACTCCCAGGACAGGTACAGCACGGGTTAGATACAGAGTAAAGCTCCCTCTACACTGTCCCTTCAAACACTCCCAAGGCAGGTACAGCACGGGTTAGATACAGAGTAAAGCTCCCTCTACACTGTCCCATCAAACACTCCCAGGGCAGGTACAGCACGGGTTAGATACAGCGTGTCAGCCGTGCCTCAGGCGGCAGCACTCTCTCCTCTGAGTCAGAAGGTTGTGGGTTGAAGTCCCACTCCAGAGACTGGAGTCTAAAACTCTGTGCTGCCCCTCCAGTGCAGTGCTGAGGTAGTAAAGCCCAGTGCAGAGTAAAGTTCCCTCTGCACTGCTCCACTAACAGGCCTGAGCCCCAAACTCAGAAGAGCGCCCTCTGCTGCATTCCACTTGTCTCAGCAGCGGGAGAAGCAGGCGGCGGAAGTCCCGCCCCTCGGGCACCCCGATTGGTTGGAGGACCCGCCGCCACCTCAGTCCTCCGAGCTCCACCCTCTCTCCCCCTATTGGTCGGAGCTCCCGTCAGTCACTGCCGTGGAGTTGATGACGTGCCCCAGTCCGGCTCCCTGCAGAAGACACGGGGCTGCGGCTGCTCAATCCACTCCGCTCGGTGCCGGGAGGGCGCTGGGACGGTCCGGTTTGTATTTTCTTTTTATTTATCTCCCCGCCCGCGCTTCTCTCCGCTATATAAGAAACCCCTGATAAAACCCACTTTCCGCCGGTGATCTGGACTCTCACGGTTGCCCGGGCTGACCCAGAATGCGAGGCCCTGCGCAGGCGCGGTAGCGACTCATCCTTGGGAGCGGGGCCCGGTGGCGCATGCGGGGGAGGGGGCGGGGTCTGCTCAGAGCTCACCTGCAACAATGAGAACAACAACAACTTGTATTTCTATAGCGCCTTTAACGTAGGAAAACGTCCCAAGGTGCTGCACAGGAGTATTGTAAGACATTGAAAAATGTGACCCCGAGCCACAGAAGGAGAAATTAGGGCAGATGGCCAAAAGCTTGGTCACAGAGGTGGGTTTTGATCAGCCATGATCTCACTGAATGGCGGAGCAGGCTCGAGGGGCCGAATGGCCGACTCCTATTTTCTATGAAAGAGAGGTGGAGAGGTTCAGGGAGGGAATTCCAGAGCTTAGGGCCGAGGCAACAGAAGACACGGCCACTGATGGTGCAGCGATTATAATCATTGATGCTCAAGAGGGCAGAATTGGAGGAGCGCAGGTGTCTCGGGGGGGGGGGGGGGGGGGGTTGATTTCTTTGGAACTGAGGAGGCTGAGGGGAGACCTGATTGAGGTGTATAAAATTCTGAGGGCCCGAGATAGGAAGGACCTATTTCCCTTGGCAGAGGGGTCCACAACCAGGGGGCGTAGATTTAAAGTAATTGGTCGGAGGTTTAGAGGGGAGTTGAGGAGAAATTCTTTCACCCAGTGGGTGGTGGGGGTCTGGAACTCACTGCCTGACAGGGTGGTAGAGGCAGAAACTCTCATCACATTTTAAAAAGTACTTGGATGTGCACTTGAAGCGCCGTAACCTACAAGGCTACGGACAAAGTGCTGGAAAGTGGGATTAGTGTGGATAGCACTTAATCGGCCGGCACGGACAAGATGGGCCGAATGGCCTCCTTCTGTGCCGTAATTTTTCTGTGATTCTATCGCGGGGGGCGGGTGGTTGTGAGGCTGAAGGGAATAACTAAGATAGGGAGGGGCGAGGCCATGGAGGGATTTGAAAACAAGGATGAGAATTTTGAAATCGAAGCACTGCTTAACCGGGAGCCAATGTAGGTCAGTGAGCACAGGGGTGATGGGTGAACGGGACTTGGTGTTGAGTTACGACACGGGTAGTTTTGGATCACCTCAAGTTTACATAGGGTAGAATGTGGGAGGCCAGCCAGGAGTGCGTTGGACTAGTCGAGTCTCGAGGTAACAAACTGCCATTTATCGCACCTCGGCAGAGAGATAATCACAGCAGTCAAAGGTGTGAATGGTGTCCAAACAGGTCAGTCAGGGAAACATTACATCAAAGAACAATGAGGTGGGGTCACAAGGGGTCAAATATTGCAGATGCTGGGGTCTGTATGAAAAACAAAAAAACAGACAAAAGACCCGGAGCATGGTACATCGGCGAGACCATGCAGACACTGCGACAACGGATGAACGGACACCGCGCAACAATCACCAGGCAGGAGTGTTCCCTCCCAGTCGGGGAACACTTCAGCAGTCAAGGACATTCAGCCTCCGATCTTCGGGTAAGCATTCTCCAAGGTGGCCTTCGAGACACACGACAACGCAAAATCGTCGAGCAGAAACTGATAGCCAAGTTCCGCACCCATGAGGACGGCCTTAACCGAGATCTTGGGTTCATGTCACGCTACATGTAACCCCACCTGATGCAGGGTCATCCAGACTCGAGTCAACATTGGCTTGTTCTCTCTACACAGATGCGGCTGGACCTGCTGTGATTTCCAGCCAAAAAAAAAAAATGTTTTTTGTCTTTTTTTGTTTTTCATACAGACCCCAGCATCTGCAATATTTGACCCCTTGTGACCCCACCTCATTGTTCTTTGATGCAATGTTTCCCTGACTGACCTGTTTGGACACCATTCACACCTTTGACTGCTGTGATTATCTCTCTGCCGAGGTGCGATAAATGGCAGTTGGAAAGGTTACCTGTAAACATCTGACATGATTCTCTGACTATATAAGCTGTGTCTTTATGCATTTCTCCACTTCACCTGAAGAAGGAACAGCGCTCCGAAAGGTTGTGATTTCAAATAAAGCTGTTGGACTATAACCTGGTGTTGTGTGATTTCTTACATTTATCTTGTATGAAAGAGAGGCGGAGAGGTTCAGAGAGGGACTTCCAGAGCTTAAGGCCGAGGCAACAGAAGACACGGCCACTGATGGTGCAGTGATTATAATCAGGGATGTCCTTGGACCCCAGCTATTCACAATATATATTAATGATCTAGACGAGGGAACTAGATGTAATATCTCCAAGTTTGCAGATGACACAAAGCTGGGTGGGCGTGTGTGCTGTGAGGAGGATGCCGAGAAACTCCAGTATGATTTGGACAGGTTGGGTGATTGGGCAGAAGCATGGCGGATGCAATATAACGTGGATAAATGTGAGGTTATCCACTTTGGTGGCAAAAACAGGAAGGCAGATTATTATCTGAATGGCAATAGATTGGGAGAAGGGGAAGTGCAATGTGACCTGGGTGTCCTTGTGCACCAGTCACTGAAGGTAAGCATGCAGGTGCAGCAGGCGGTTAAGAAGGCAAATGGTATGTTGGCCTTCGTAGCGAGAGGCTTCGAGTACAGGAACAAGGATGTCTTGCTGCAGTTGTACAGGGCCTTGGTGAGACCACATCTTGAGTATTGTGTGCAGTTTTGGTTGCCTTATCTGAGGAAGGATGTTCTTGCCATGGAAGGAGTTCAGCGAAGATTCACCAGGCTGATACCTGGGATGGCAGGAATGACGTATGAGGAGAGATTGGGTCGATTGGGCTTATACTCGCTGGAGTTTAGAAGAATGAGAGGGGATCTCATTGAAACTTATAAAATTCTGACAGGACTGGACAGACTAGATGCAGGAAGGATGTTCCCGATGGTCTGGGAGTCCAGAACCAGGGGTCACAGTCTAAGGATAAGGGGTAGGCCATTTAGGACAGAGATGAGGAGGAATTTCTTCACCCAGAGAGTGGTGAACCTGTGGAATTCTCTACCACAGAAGACAGTTGAGGCCAATTCATTAAATATATTCAAGAAGGAGTTGGATATATTTCTTAAGGCTAAAGGGATCAAGGGGTATGGGGAGAAAGGAGGGACCGGGTACTGAATTTGGATGATCAGCCATGATCGCATTGAATGGAGGAGCAGGCTCGAGGGGCCGAATGGCCTACTCCTGCTCCTATCTTCTATGTTTCAAGAGGGCAGAATTGGAGGAGCGCTGATGTCTCGGTGGGGGGGAGGGGAGGGGGGTTGTTTTCTTTGGAACCGAGGAGGCTGAGGGGAGACCTGATTGAGGTGTATAAAATTCTGAGGGGCCGAGATAGGAAGGACCTATTTCCCTTGGCAGAGGGGTCCACAACCAGGGGGTGCAGATTTAAAGTAATTGGTCGGAGGTTTCGAGGGGAGTTGAGGAGAAATGTTTTCACCCAGTGGGTGGTGGGGGTCTGGAACTCTCTGCCTGACAGGGTGGTAGAGGCAGAAACTCTCATCACATTTTAAAGGTACTTGGATATGCACTTGAAGTGCCGTAACCTACAAGGCTGCGGACCAAGTGCTGGAAAGTGGGATTAGTGTGGATAGCACTTAATTGGCCGGCACAGACAAGATGGGCCGAATGACCTCCTTCTGTGCTGTAATTTTTCTGTGATTCTATCGCGGGGGGCGGGTGGTTGTGAGGCTGAAGGGAATAACTAAGATAGGGAGGGGCGAGGCCATGGAGGGATTTGAAAAGAAGGATGAGAATTTTGAAATCGAATCATTGCTTAACCGGGAGCCAATGTAGGTCAGCGAGCACAGGGGTGATGGGTGAATGGGACTCGGCGTTGAGTTACGACACGGGTAGTTTTGGATCACCTCAAGTTTACATAGTGTAGAATGTGGGAGGCCAGCCAAGAGTGCGTTGGAATAGCCGAGTCTAGAGGTAACAAAGGCCCGGGTGAGGGTTTCAGCAGTGGATGAGCTGATGCAAGGGTGGAGACGGGCCATGTTACCCAGGTGGAAGTAGGCGGTCTTTGTTATGCTGCGGATATGTGTTCGGAAGCTCATTTCAGGGTCAAATATAACACTAAGTTTGCAAATAGTGTGGTTCAGCCTCAGAGAGATGTTAGGGAGAGGGATGGAGCCAGTGGCTAGGGACGGAAAACAATTGCTTTAGTCTTCCCAATATTTAATTGGAGAAAATTTCTGCTCACCCAGAACTGGATTGGAGATCGTGGAGCGGTCGAGAGAAGTGGTGGTGAGGTAGAGCTGGGTGTCGTCAGCGTACATGTGGAAACTGACGCTGTGTTTTCAGAAGATGTCACCAAGGGGCAGCATTTAGATGAGAAATAGGAGGGGCCCAAGGATAGATCCTTGGGGGACACCAGAGGTAACGATGCGGGAGTGGGAAGAGAAGCCATTGCAGGTGATTCTGTGGTTACGATTAGATAGATAAGAATGGAACCAGGCGAGTGCAGTCCCGCCCAGCTGGACGACGGTGGAGAGGTGTTGGAGAAGGATGGAGTGGTCAACCATGTCAAAGGCTGCAGACAAGTCAGGAAGGACGAGGAGAGATAGTTTATCTTTGTCACAGTCACAAAGGATGTCATTTGATGAGACTTTGATGAGACTTGATTTGACTTCAGAGCCAAGTCAGTGAGGTGTATTGGGCTGTTTCTGGCCCGCTGGTTATTGTGGGCATGGCTGGACGTCAGTGAGACTGGCTCTACCCTGTTTGTTCCTTGAGGCAAAATTGGCCCAAAAAAACCCTGCTTCCCCCCTTACCCTTTCTACACTCCTTTTACAGGGTTTTAGAAGTGGAGCATTTACAGACAGGAAGCTCAGACCAAACATCACCTCAAATTCTGACAGAGTTACGTGATTCCTCAGGACCTGATTCAGTCACTCCTTGAATCTGCTGGCACACCCGTGAGTTCACACTGATGAGAGACCTTCTAAATGTTCTGACAGAGCTTCAAAATCTACAAGTACCTGAAGCGACACCAGTGGCCACACACTGGGGAGAAACCCGGGCCCCGTGTGTGGAAGGGATTCACTCAGCCATCCGCTCCGATGATACACCAGCAAATTCACATGAGGGAGAGACCTTTAACCCGCTCCGTGTGTGGGCAGGGATTAATTGCACCCTCCGTGCTGCTGAGACACCAGCTTGTCCACGCCGATGAGAGACCTTTGACCTGCTCCGTGTTTTTGAAGCGATTCTCTCATTCTGCCACCCTCCTGAGACACCAGCTTGTTCACATTAAATGTTCTGACTGTGGGAAGAGATTTAAAAGGTCCCAGGATCTGAAGAGACACCAGCTGGAGAGAGCAGGAGAGATTCTGTTCACCTGCTCCGTGTGTGGGAAGAGATTCACTCGGTCCTCGAATCTGCTGGAACACCAGCGAGTACACACTGGGGAGAGGCCGGTGAAACATTCCGACTGTAGGAAAAGCTTTCAAATGTTCCAGGAGCTGAAGGGACACCAGCTGCAGAGAGCAGGAAAGAGGCCATTCATCTGCTCCGTGTGTGGGAAGGGATTCACTCAGTCATCCCACCTACTGACACACCAGCGATATCACACTGATGAGAGACCATTCAAATGTTCTGTTTGTGGGAAGAGCTTTAAAATCTCTGGGGATCTGAAGAGACACCAGCGAGTTCACTCCAATCAGAGACCATTTAAATGTTCTGACTGTGGGATGAGCTTTAAAACCTCTGGGGATCTGAAGCAACACCAGCGAGTTCACTCCGATCAGAGACCATTTACATGTTCTGTCTGTGAGATAAGCTTTAAAAGCTCCAGGAATCTGAACGGACACCAGCGAGTTCACACTGGGGAGAGACCGTTCACCTGCTCTGTGTGTGGGAAGGGATTCACTCAGTCATCAAGCCTGGTGAGACATCAGCGAGTTCACACTGTTCTGTAGCACAGGGCCCTGTAGACAGTTGGAGTGACATGAATGTGGAATGGATGAATGTTTTATAAATTCTTGGACTGCTGTTTAATCTTTCAATCTGTTGTGCTGATGATTCCCTTCGATTGACAGTTCATGGTGTTACATAGAATGTACAGCACAGAAACAGGCCATTCGGCCCAACTGGTCCATGCCAGTGTTTATGCCCCACACCCACCCTACTTCAATTAACCCGATCAGCATCTCCTCCCATTCCTTTCTCCCTTGTGTGGCTTCCCCATAAATGCATCTGTGCTGTTCACCTCAACTACTCCCTGTGGTAGCGAGTTCCCCATTCTCACCATTCTCTGGGTAAAGACACTTCTCCTGAATTCATTACTGGATTTATTAGTGACTATTTTAAGTTTGTGGCCTCATAAATATGATGAGATTCTGTTAAGCTGACCAGTATGTTGTTGTACTTTGTCTTTTTTCTGATGAATTAAACATTATTGAACCCTTGTACGCGTGTTATGGGATGAAGTTTTTTTTAATGCGTTCATGGGATGTGGGCGTCGCTGGCAAGGCCAGCATTTATTGCCCATCCCTAATTGCCCTTGAGAAGGTGGTGGTGAACCGCCGCCTTGAACCGCTGCTGTCCGTGTGGTGAAGGTACTCTCACAGCGCTGTTATGGAGGGAGTTCCAGGACTTTGACCCAGTGACGATGAAGGAATGGCGATATACTTCCAAGTCAGAATGGTGTTTGACTTGGAGTTGGTGGTCATAGAGTCACAGAGTTATACAGCACAGAAAGAGGCCCTTCGGCCCATCGTGTCTACACTGGCCATCAAGCCCTGTCTATTCTAATCCCATTTTACAGCACTTGGTCCATAGCCTTGTATGCTATGGCGTTTCAAGTACTCATCTAAATGCTTCTTGAATGTTGTGAGGGTTCCTGCCTCTACCACCCTTTCAGGCAGTGAGTTCCAGATTCCAACCACCCTCTGGGTGAAAAAGTTTTTCCTCAAATCTCCTCTAAACCTCCTGCCCCTACCTTGGAACTATGCCCCCTGGTTATTGACCCCTCTACTAAGGGGAAAAGTTCCTTTCTACCTACCCTATCTATGCCCCTCATAATTTTGTACACCCCAATCAGGTCCCCCCTCAGCCTTCTCTGCTCTAAGTAAAACAACCCCAGCCTGTCCAGTCTCTCTTCATAGCTGAAGTGCTCCAGCCCAGGTAACATCCTGGTGAATCTCCTCTGCACCCTCTCGAATACAATCACATCCCTCCTATAGTGTGGCGACCAGAACTGCACACAGTATTCCAGCTGTGGCCTAACTAGCATTTTGTACAGCTCCATCATAACCTCCCTGCTCTTATATTCTATGCCTCAGCTAATGAAGGCAAGTATCCCATATGCCTTTTTAACCACCTTATCTACCTGTCCTGCTGACTTCAGGGATCTATGTATTCTATCAGGTGTTCCCATGAGCCTGCTGTCCTTGTCCTTCTAGGTAGAAGAGGTCGCGGGAAGGGAGGTGCTGCCGAAGAAGCCTTGGTGAGTTGCTGCAGTGCATCTTGTAGATGGTACACACTGCAGCCACGGTGCGCTGGCGCTGGAGGGAGTGAATGTTTAAGGTGGCAGATGGGGTGCCAATCAAGCGGGCTGCTTTGTCCTGGATGGTGTCGAGCTTCTTGAATGTTGTTGGAGCTGCACTCATCCAGGCAAGTGGAGAGTATTCCATCACACTCCTGACGTGTGCCTTGTAGATGGTGGAAAGTCTTTGGGGAGTCAGGAGGTGAGACACTCGCCACAGAATTCCCGGCCTCTGACCTGCTCTTGTTGCCACAGTATTTATGTGGCTGGTCCAGTTAAGTTTCTGGTCAATGGTGACCCCCCAGGATGTTGATGGTGGGGGATTCGGTAATGGTGATGCCGTTGAATGTCAAGGGGAGGTGGTTAGATGCTCGCTTGTTGGAGATAGTCATTGCCTGGCACTTGTGTAGTGCGAATGTTACCTGCCACTTATCAGCCCAAGCCTGAATGTTGTCCAGGTCTTGTTACATGCGGGCATGGACGGTTTCATTATCTGAGGAGTTGTAAATGGAACTGAATACTGTGCAGTCATCAGCGAACATCCCTACTTCTGACCTTATGATGGAGGGAAGGTCACTGATGAAGCAGTTGAAGATGGTTGGGCCGAGGACACTGCCCTGAGGAACACCTGCAGCGATATCCTGGGGCTGTGATGATTGACTTCCAACCACCACAACCATCTTCCTTTGTGCTCGGTCTGACTCCAGCCAGTGGAGAGTTCCCCCCGATTGATTAGCATTGAGGTAATAGTGAGAGTAATAAGGGAAGCGAAACAGGACGTTAGAAGTAAATGAGAGACAAGGAAAGAAAAACTAAAGATCAAAGTAAGAAAGAGACAAATGAAGGAGATGAGAAAAAAAGAATTTGAGGAGAAAGTGAGTGATGATCAGAAACACTGACATGTCAAAAATGAGACAGGAGAGGAGAAGATAAGTAAGAAGAAAGAAAGATCTTGAATATGTACAGCACCTTTCACAATTTCAGGACATCTCCAAGCGCTGTGCAGCAATTGCAGGACTTCTGACGTGTGGTCATGTAGGAATGTAATGTAGCAGCCAATTAGAGAGAGATGTGGAGAGGAAAGGCAAGAAGAGAAAGAGCAGGAAAGGAAAATAAACGGACAAAATCAGGGAGGTCGTTTATTTCAATTTGTTCATGGGATCTGGGTGTCGCTGGTAATGCCAGCATTTATTGCCCATCCCTAATTGCCCTTGAGAAAGTGGTGGTGAGCCACCTTCTTGAACCGCTGCAGTCCGTGTGGTGAAGGTACTCCCACAGTGCTGTTCGGGAGGGAGTTCCAGGATTTTGACCCAGCGACGATGAAGGATCGGCCGATATACTTCCAAGTCAGGATGGTGTGTGACTTGGAGGGGAACGTGGAGGTGGTGGTGTTCCCATGCACCTGCTGCCCTTGTCCTTCTAGTTGGTAGAGAGTCATAGAGTCATAATAGCACAGAAGGAGGCCATTCGGCCCATCAAGTTTGTGCTGACTCTGTAGAGCAATCCAGTCAGTCCCATTCCCCCGCTCTATCCCCGTAGCCCTGCAAGTTTATTTCCCTCAAGTGCCTATCCAGTCTCCCCTTGAAAACATTGAGTGTCTCCGCTTCCACCACTTCCGTCGGCAGCGAGTTCCAGGTCCTCATCACTCGCTGCGTAAAAAAGTTGTTCCTCACGTCGCTCCTGTATCTGTTGCCCAAAACCTTAAAACTGTGTCCCCTAGTCCTTGTACCATCAACTAGTGGGAACAGCCTTTCCACATCCAGCCTATCCAAACCGGTCATAATCTTGTACACCTCTATCAAATCACCCCTCTGTGGAGGAGCCACAAGAGACTCAGAGTAACTTAGAATAATCCCCTTAATTGCATTGTTGTGCAGCCGGGGACTGCACCTTTAAACTGATTGTTACCTTTACTGTATGTACTTGCCTGTATCCTGCGTGGTGATGTCATGACGCCGATCACGTGACCGCTACTGGCGCGAAGAGCGTGATGACGTCATGACGTCAGCCGAGAGAACTTTCCAGCAGTCTTCGACTACCTGGCATCCTGAGCAGACGTATATTGAGATCCTCCTTGTATCTTCCAGTTAACTTTGTTATTATTAAATTCCAGTCTTTTGATTCATCGAGTTGAACTCAGTTATTTAGTTAGGAACCTCCGTTCCTATACCTCAACCTCCTTTGCTCTAATGAAAACAAATCCAGCTTCTCCAACCTGTCCTTGTAGCTAAGATCCCCCATCCCCGGAACCATTCTGGTAAATCTACTCTGCACCCACTCAAGAGCCTTCACATCCTTCCTAAAGTGTGGTGACCAGAACTGGACGCAATACTCCAGTTGTGGCCTAACCAGCGCTTTATAAAGGTTCAGCATAACTTCTCTACTTTTGTACTCAATACCTCTATTTATGAAGCCCAAGATCCCAAATGCTTTGTTAACCACTCTCAATATATCCCGCCACCTTCAGGGACCTATGCACATTAACTCCCAGGTCCCTCTGTCCCTGCACACTCTTTAAAACTGTGCCATTAAGTGTATATTGCCTGTCCCTGTTCCTTCTATCAAAATGCATCACCTCACACTTCTCTGTATTAAATTCCATCTGCCACTTGTCTGCCCATTCTGCTAGCCTTTCTATGTCCTGTTGCAGTCGATTGGTATCATCCTCACTGTTTGCCACACCCCCAAGTTTGGTGTCATCGGCAAATTTAGAAATTCTACTCTGTATTCCAATATCCAGGTCATTTATATATATCAAAAAAAGCAGTGGCCCCAGCACTGACCCTTGGGGAACACCACTGTCTACAATCCTCCAGTCTGAAAAACAGCCATTTACCACAACTCACTGTTTCTGTCCTTAAGCCAATTCCTTATCCAAGCTGCCGCTGACCCACCTATTCCATGAGCCTCAATTTTGATATCCAGCCTTCTATGTGGTACCATAGGAACTTTCAAAGTCAATTGGACATGTACTTGAAGAGGACGAGTTTGCAGGTTATGGGGATAAAGCCGGGGAGTGGGACTAAATTCAACAGCTCTTTCAAAGAGCCGGCACATCACAATGGGCCCAAGAACCTTCTGTGCTGTAAGATTCTAGGAACAGTGTGAACTCGCTGGTGTCTCTTCAGGCTCTTCGAGCTTTCAAAGCTCTTCCCACAGTCAGAACATTTAAATGGTTTCTCATCACTGTGAACAAGCTGGTGTCTCAGCAGTTGGGATGGATAAACAATTCCCTTCGCACACACGGAGCAGGTGAACGGACTGTCCCTCGTGTGACTGCGCCGATGAACTTCTGATGGACGGGGAAATGAATCCCTTCCCACCAACCCCGCCTTTACTCGGTGTGACGGCGCACGTGTCTCACCAGGTCAGGCGATCGGCTGAAACCGAGTCCACACAAGGAACACAATTGCGGTTTGTCCGCGCTGTGATCACTGCTCTCTCCTTCCATGTACAAAGGCCGATGATATTCAGGTCCCGATGAATCGAGCGATCTGTCAGATCTTAACGTCAATTCTGCACCTGCCCTGGGAGTGTTTGATGGGACAGTGTAGAGGGAGCTTTACTCTGTATCTAACCTGTGCTGCACCTGCCCTGGGAGTGTTTGATGGGACAGTGTAGAGGGAGCTTTCCTCTGTGTCTAACCCGTGCTGTATCTACCCTGGGAGTGTTTGATGGGACAGTGTAGAGGGAGATTTACTCTGTATCTAACCTGTGCTGTACCTGTCCTGAGATTGTTTGATGGGACAGTGTAGAGGGGGCTTTACTCTGTATCTAACCCGTGCTGTACCTGCCCTGGAAGTGTTTAATGGGACAGTGTAGAGGGAGCTTTACCCTGTATCTAACCCGTGCTGTACCTGCCCTGGGAGTGTTTGATGGGACAGTGTAGAGGGAGCTTTACTCTGTATCTAACACGTGCTGTACCTGCCCTGGGAGTGTTTAATCGGACAGTGTAGAGGGAGCTTTACTCTGTATCTAACCCGTGCTGTACCTGCCCTGGGAGAGTTTAATGGGACAGTGTAGAGGGAGCTTTACTCTGTATCTAACCCGTGCTGTACCTGCCCTCGGAGTGTTTGATGTTGACACCAGGTGCTGAGAATGCTAAAATGTTCCTTTCCCCATAAGGACATCCAGAACCTCGATGAGCACAAAAATTCACCCCACAAAAGTAGCAGAAGCCCCTCAGCTTCTCTCCTGGACACAGTTATTGAGGACAGGGAATGTCTGTAACAAGTCATCAATTGGCTCTCGACTTATCTTAGAAACAAGGACTCAATCGACTGTGTTTCTAACGAAACTGATTTATTGATACAGAATATAAAAATCCAGTCCAGTTATTGGGGTTTTAACATTAAGAAGCCCCAGTTGCCTAAATTAACATGGTTCACTCCTGGATGTGATTAAAGGCATCGGAAACAGTGGAATCGACCCACCGCAGTCACACTGTGGACACTCTGGTGTGTCAGCGGGTGGGATACACCAGGGAATCCCTTTCCACACACTGAGGTTGACTCTAATGATCGGGAGTCCCAGGGTTTCGGATACCAGATAATCAAGCTCACAAGAACACAAATTGTCTCTCCAGGCTTTATTAAGAGCGCTGCATAACACAGACCGGGTGATAATTCCCTCAATCTGGAGAATAGAAGTACAGTGGATTCACGTGCGACCTTCTCGAGTCTGTTCCAACTGACAACGGCTTAAGTGACCTGTTCTTATACACAAGCTTGGTTACCGCTCAGGAAATGGGATTGTTTGGACCCGTCTGTTGACCGCCTCCTGAACTCCTGCTAACTCAGGGAATTTAGTCCATCTGTGACCAGACTATAACCACAAGCCTGTCTGGTTATCACACCTACACGGTCCGTGAGGTTATTATTAGATTCACACCCAGACATTGTGCCTTCACTTGTCTGGCACTTCATCCCATAACACGGGTACAGGGGCTCAGTAATGTTTCATTCATCAGAAAAAGACAAAGTACAACAACATTCTGGTCAGCTTAACAGAATCTCATCATAGTTATGGGGCCATAAATATAAAACTGTTACTATTTAATCCAGTAGTGAATTCAGGAGAAACTTCTTTACCCAGAGAGTGGTAGAATGGGGAACTCACTACCACAGGGAGTAGTTGAGGTGAACAGCACAGATGCATTTAAGGGGAAGCCATATGAGGGATAAGGGAATGGGAAGATATGTTGATCGGGTTAATTGAAGTAGGGTGGGTGTGGGGCATAAACACTGGCATGGACCAGTTGGGCCAAATGGCCTGTTTCTGTGCTGTACATTCTATGTAACACCATGAACAGTCAATCGAAGAGAATCATCAGCACAACAGTCTTAAAGATTAAACAGCAGTACAAGATTTATAAAACATTCATCCATTCCATGTTCATGTCACCCCAGCTTTCTACAGGGCCCTGAGCTACAGAACAGTGTGAACTCGCTGGTGTCTCAGCAGATTCGAGGACAGAGTGAATCCCTTCCCACACACAGAGCAGGTGAATGACCTCTCCCCAGTGTGAACTCGCTGGTGTCCCTTCAGATTCCCGGAGCTTTTAAAGCTCTTCCCACAGTCAGAACATGTAAATGGTCTCTGATCGGAGTGAACTCGCTGGTGTCCCTTCAGATCTGCAGAGGTTTTAAAGCTCTTCCCACAGTCAGAACAGTTAAATGGTCTCTGATCGGAGTGAACTCGCTGGTGTCCCTTCAGATCCCCAGAGGTTTTAAAGCTCTTCCCACAGACAGAACAGTTAAATGGTCTCTCATCAGTGTGAACTTGCTGGTGTTTCACCAGGTGGGCTGACTGAGTGAATCCCTTCCCACACACGGAGCAGGTGAACGGTCTCTCATCAGTGTGAACTTGCTGGTGTTTCAACAGGTTGGATGACTGAGTGAATCCCTTCCCACACACTGAGCAGGTGAATGGCCTCTTCCCAGTGTGAACTCGCTGGTGTCCGTTCAGATTCCTGGAGCTTTTAAAGCTCTTCCCACAGACAGAACATGTAAATGGTCTCTGATCGGAGTGAACTCGCTGGTGTTGCTTCAGATCCCCAGAGGTTTTAAAGCTCTTCCCACAGTCCGAACATTTAAATGGTCTCTCATCAGTGTGAACTCGCTGGTGTAACTTCAGTTCCGCGGAGCTTTTAAAGCTCTTCCCACAGACAGGACATGTAAATGGTCTCTCATCAGTGTGAACTTGCTGGTGTGTCAGTAGGTTGGATGACTGAGTGAATCCCTTCCCACACACGGAGCAGGTTAATGGCTTCTTTCCTGCTCTCTCCAGCTGGTGTCCCTTCAGCTCCTGGGACCTTTTAAAGCTTTTCCCACAGTCGGAATGTTTCACTGGTTTCTCCCCAGTGTGAACTCGTTGGTGTGCCAGCAGATTCGAGGACCAAGTGAATGTCTTCCCACACACGGAGCAGGTGAACAGAATCTCTCCTGCTCTCTCCAGCTGGTGTCTCTTCAGATCCTGGGACCTTTTAAATCTCTTCCCACAGTCAGAACATTTAATCGGTCTCTCATCACTGTGAACAAGCTGGTGTCTCAGGAGGGTGGCAGAATGAGAGAATCGCTTCAAAAACACGGAGCAGGTCAAAGGTCTCACATCGGTGTGGACAAGCTGGTGTCTCAGCAGCATGGAGGGTGCAATTAATCCCTTCCCACACACGGAGTGGGTTAAAGGTCTCTCCCTCGTGTGATCTTGCTGGTGTATCATCGGAGCCGATGACTGAGTGAATCCCTTCTGGAACACGGGGCCGGTGAACGGGCTCTCCCCAATGTGTAGCCACTGGTGTCGCTTCAGGTGCTTGTAGATCTTGAAGCTCTTCCCACACTCAGAACATTTCAAAGGTCTCTCATCAGTGTGAACTCTCTGGTTCACTGGTGTGCCAGCAGATTGGAGGACCGATTGCATCAGGTCCTGAGGAATCCTGTAACTCTGTCAGATCTTGAGTTGATGTTCGGTCTGAGCTTCCTGTCCGTAAAGGCTCAACTTCAAAACCCTGTGAAAGGAGTGTAGAAAGGGGTAAGAGGGAGAATGTGGTCTCAATTTTTTTTATATAATCATTCATAGAAACATAAAAGATAGGAGCAGGAGTTGGCCATTCTGCCCCTCGAGCCTGCTCCGCCATTCAATTGATCCCTTTAGCCTTCACGGAATGTGGGCATCGCTGGCAACACCAGCATTTATTGCCCATCTCTAGTTGCCCTTGAGAAGGTGGTGGCGAGCCGCCGCCTTGAACCGCTGCAGTCCGTGTGGTGAAGGTGCTCCCACAGTGCGGTTACACTTCTTTGCAGTGGTTTGGTACAACTGAGGGGCTTGCTAGGCCGCTTCAGAGGGCAGTGAAGAGACAACCACATTGCTGTGAGTCTGAAGTCACATATAAGCCAGTCAGATTAGTGAACCAGATGGGTTTTTAACGATGGTTTCATGGTCACCATTACTAGCCTTTTAATTCCAGATTTATTTAATTAACTGAATTCAAGTTCTGCAGCTGCCGTGCTGGGATTACATAGAAACATAGAAGATAGGAGCTGGAGTAGGCCATTCGGCCCCTCGAGCCTGCTCCACCATTCAATGAGATCATGGCTGATCATCCAAATTCAGTACCCTGTCCCTGCTTTCTCCCCATATCCCTTGATCCCTTTAGCCTTAAAAAATATATCTAAGTCCTTCTTGAATATATTTAATGAATTGTTAAATATATTCAAGAAGGAGTTAGATATAGTTCTCACTTGAACTCACTTCTCCAGATCACTAGTCCAGGCCTCTGAGATAACATAACCACTATGGTACGGTACCTGTACTCATGTCCCCCTTTTCCCAGCCCAGTGGCAGTGAAGCTGATTTTCAGGCCCCAGCTGCTGCACAGGTTGGTTGAAAGGATCAACAGTAATGGCAGCTGCAATCCCCACAAGCCCCCGCGCTCCAGAAAGCGCTCCGGCCGCCGCACTGAGTTGTGGCTGACCCCACGCATGCGCCCCATGGCCCCGCCCTCTCCTGCTCCACAGGCGCCCAGCCCGCACCGCGCATACTCAGCACACACCCTGGGCCCCTGTCAATCATCCTCCCCATGCCTGCGTGCTGGGCCCCTGAGCTCCAGGCTGCCGCGCGGGGCTTTCTTTGTAAAGTCGGTGTTGGTGAAGAGCCGCAATCAGTGAGGGAAAGTGAGTTTTCCCCCAGATCCGATTGAGATCAGAGGAGGGGAGAGAATAAAGGGGAATCCAAACCTGAGAGTCCGCGGATCCGGGCCCCGAGCGGAGCTTCTTCAATTTGGCGGAGGGCACTCGTAAGACAAAGGTCCTCTACCAACCTGCCCCCGCCGCGCAGTGCTGCCCCCCGATTATCAAAATCCACAACAAGGCCTTGGACAACGTGGACCACTTTCCATACCTCGGGAGCCTACTGTCAACAAGGGCAGACATAGACGACAAAGTCCAACACCGCCTTCAGTGTGCCAGTGCAGCCTTCGGTCGCCTGAGGAAGAGAGTGTTTGAAGACCAGGACCTCAAACCCGGCACCAAGCTCATGGTCTACAGAGCAGTAGTGATACCCACCCTCCTGTATGCCTCAGAGACATGGAACATGTACAGCAGGCACCTCAAAGCAAAAAATAAACCCTTTTCAATTTAATTTAAAGTAAGACAATACTTTAGAAAATATGATTAAATATAAAATAAATATTCACAACCTCCGCCTTTTTACTTCAGACACACCCCTCCTCCAGCATTCATCTGTGTGAAAGGCTCAGAGGGTGCAGAATTCTTAAAGTGCATCCAGGAGAGCTTTTTGAGCCAGCATGTAGAAAGTCCTACAAGAGAGGGGGCGGTACTGGACCTAATCCTGGGGAATGTAGCTGGGCAAGTGGTAGAAGTGTCAGTAGGAGAGCATTTTGGTGACAGTGACCATAATTCGGTGAGATTTAAGGTAGTCATGGAAAAGGACAAAGATGGACCAGAAATAAAGGTTCTAAATGGGGGAAGGCCGATTTTAATATGATAAGGCAGGATCTGGCCAAAGTGGACTGGGATCAGCTACTTGTAGGAAAATCCACATCGGAGCAATGGGAATCTTTCAGAAAGAAAATAGAGAGAGTACAATGGCAAAATGTTCCCGTAAAGGTCAAGGGTGGGACCAACAAGCCCAGGGAACCCTGGATGTCAAGGGACATACAAGAATGGATTAGGAAAAAAAGGGAGGCTTTTGGCAGATACAAAGGACTAAAAACAGTGGAAGCCCTAGAGGAGTATAGAAAGTGCAGGGGGGTACTTAAAAAAGCAATTAGGAGAGCGAAGAGGGGGCATGAAAAATCACTGGCGGGCAAAATAAAGTATAAGTATATTAAGGGCAAGAGGATAACCAGGGAAAGAGTCGGGCCCATTAGGGACCAAAGTGGCAATCTGTGTGTAGAGCCAGAAGATGTGGGTGAGGTTTTAAATGAATATTTTGCATCTGTGTTCACTATGGAGAAGGATGATGTAGGCATAGAAATCAGGCAGGGGGATTGTGATATACTTAAACAAATTAGTATTGCGAGGGAGGAGGTACTAGTGGTTTTAGTGGCCTTAAAAGTGGATAAATCCCCAGGCCCAGACAAGATGTATCCCAGGCTGCTGTGTGAGGCAAGGGAGGAGATTGCAGAGGCTCTGACACAAATTTTCAGAACCTCTCTGGCCACAGGGGAGGTGCCGGAGGACTGGAGGAGAGCTAGCGTAGTACCATTATTCAACAAGGGTAGTAGGGATAAACCAGGAAATTACAGGCCAGTGAGCCTAACATCAGTGGTAGGGAAATTATTGGAAAAAATTCTGAGGGACAGAATTAGTCTCCACTTGGAGAGGCAAGGATTAATCAAGGATAGTCAGCATGGCTTTGTCAGGGGGAGATCATGTCTAACCAATTTGATTGAATTTTTCAAGGGGGTGACTAGGTGTGTGGATGAGGGTAGTGCAGTTGATGTGGTCTACATGGACTTCAGTAAGGCTTTTGACAAAGTCCCACATGGGAGATTGGTCAAGAAGGTAAGAACCCATGGGATCCAGGGCAATTTGGTACATTGGATCCAAAATTGGCTTAGTGGCAGGAGGCAGAGGGTGATGGTCAAAGGTTGTTTTTGTGACTGGAAGCCTATGTCCAGTGGTGTACCGCAGTGATCAGTGCTGGGTCCTTTGCTGTTTGTAGTGTACATTAATGATTTAGATATGAATGTAGGAGGTATGATCAGTAAGTTCGCAGATGACATGAAAACTGGTGGAGTGAAGCCTCAGGCTACAGGACGATATAGACGGATTGGTCAGATGGGCAGAAAATTGGCAAATGGAATTTAACCCTGAAAAGTGTGAGGTGATGCATTTTGGGAAGACTAACAAGGCAAGGGAATACACAATGAATGGTAGGACCCCAGGAAGGACATAGGATCAGAGGGACCTTGGTGTGCATGTACATAGATCCCTGAAGGCAGCAGGACAGGTAGATAAGGTGGTTAAAAAGACATATGGGATACTTGGTTTCAATAGCCGAGGCATAGAATATAAGAGCAGGGAGGTTATGATAGGGCTGTACAAAATGCTAGTTAGGCCACAGCTGGAATACTGTGTGCAGTTCTGGTAGCCACAATATAGGAAGGATGTGATTGCATTGGAGAGGGTGCAGAGGAGATTCACCAGGATGTTACCTGGGCTGGAGTACTTCAGCTATGAAGAGAGACTGGACAGGCTGGGGTTGTTTTCCTTGGAGCAGAGAAGGCTGAGGGGGGACCTGATTCAGGTGTACAAAATTATGAGGGGCATAGATAGGGTAGATAGAAAGGAACTTTTCCCCTTAGTAGAGGGGTCAATAACCAGGGGGCATAGATTCAAGGTAAGGGGCAGGAGGCTTAGAGGGGATTTGAGGAAAATCTTTTTCACCCAGAGGGTGGTTGGAATCTGGAACTCACTGCCTGAAAGGGTGGTAGAGGCAGGAACCCTCTCAACATTCAAGAAGCATTTAGATGAGCACTTGAAACGCCATAGCATACAAGGCTACGGACCAAGTGCTGGAAAATGGGATTAGAATAGACAGGGCTTGATGGCCGGCGCGGGCACGATGGGCCGAAGGGCCTCTTTCTGTGCTGTATAACTCTATGACTCTAACTCTGAGCCGAAGTTCCTCGAGTTGCAGACACTTCTGGTCGCCACACTTTAGGAAGGATGTGAAGGCCCTTGAGAGGGTGCAGAGGAGATTTACCAGAATGGTTCCAGGGATGGGGGATCTTAGCTCCAAGGACAGGTTGGAGAAGCTGGATTTGTTTTCATTAGGGCAAAGGAGGTTGAGGGGTGATTTGACAGAGGTGTACAAGATTATGACGGGTTTGGATAGGCTAGGCGGGGAAAGGCTGTTCCCACTAGTTGATGGTACAAGGACTAGGGGACACAGATTTAAGGTTTTGGGCAAGAGATACAGGGGGGATGTGAGGAAAAACTTTTTTACGCAGCCACTGGTGAGGACCTGGAACTCGCTGCCGACGGAAGTGGTGGAAGCGGAGACACTCAATGTTTTCAAGGGGAGACTGGATAGGCACTTGGGGGAAATAAACTTGCAGGGCTACGGGGATAGAGCGGGGGAATGGGACTGACTGGATTGCTCTACAGAGAGCCGGCTCGGACTCGATGGGCCGAATGGCCTCCTTCTGTGCCTCTATGACTCTATGTGGTTGCTGTGGATCACACTGGGGTCCACCAGCTCCCACATGCTACAGCTGCAACACATCACCTGCCCGGCCATCTCTATTGTATTTTATTTAACTAATTAGGTTTTCAAGTTTTGAAATACCCAATTGTCTATTAATAGTTTTTAATCTAGGTAATAACCTTGTTTAATTTATTACATTTAGCTATATGCTTTAGGTCTTTACTGTAACTTAGCCCACAGTCCTAATTAAACCCTAGTTGTTTATATTTTTTCACGTATCAAGCAGCACCTCTTAACCCCACCTCATCGAATTCGCTCACTCACCCAATTCCCGAGTTAAGTACTCTGTAGAAGCCGTACTCCGTAGAACTGGACTCCGTGCTACTTACCGCCCAAACATTTCTCCTTCCGCACTCAAAAGGCCGATGAATTTCAGGTCCTGATGAATGGAGTGACTCTCTGAGATCTCGATGTGAAGTTTGGTTTGAGTTTCCCCGTCTGTCAATCCTGCCCTTCTCACAGCCGGTGAAAGGAGTTTCCAAAAGCCATCACTGAGAGTCCAGGACAGAAATTGACAACATTCTCCCCCAGCAACAATTCTCTTGTCCTCACCCAATCACGTTCCCTTAGCAACAAGGTATTGAAACTTCTTTTATACATTCTCGCAAAATATTACACACAGGTGTCTTCAACCAATCTCGCTCCCCCAGCAACAACTCCCCGGTCCTCACAGGATACTAGTTTGGCAACATAAAATGAGATGGAACCTTCCAGAACTTTGGGCACTTTTTAATGGTTAATTACAAAATGGGCAGTTTTGCAGCTACCAATTACTGTAACTCATCAATACTCACAATTCTGATTCATCGACTTTGCATCATAGAATAGTAGAATTACATTAATACATCCAAAGGGCTTCCAGCAAATAGTTTGCAGAAGGCTGCACCACTGAATAAATGTGAAATATTTAGTGTTTCCCACATTCAGTAACTGTTAATTTTATTTTGCCTCATTTGAACACATTAATCTGACTGGCTGAAGGGCACTGATGTAATTTGATTGGAGGCCTTCTATCAATTATCTTGCCTACCCTCAATCTGGCAAGAAACTACTTAAAAATGTCAACTATTCCTCAATTCAATTAATGTCAAGCACAATGGTTTTAATGGGAACAGACACAAACAGTTAATTCCTGCCCCTTGCCCACCACAACAGCACTTAGACACACTATGGGGAATCCTCATGGGACAAAGATGGAAGCTTTGTGAATTTAACACAAAATGAGGGCAGCTAATGTTATAAAGCCTAAGGGGGAATTACAGTTTGTGTCCCGAGCTGAGCCGCCTCGTCTTAAACTGAGTTTGTTTTGTCTTGTTTCTTATTTACAAGTTCACTTCTTACAAGACATTCTTTTATTCTTTATGTTGCTGCTTTAAGCGAAATAATTTTCACCCTAACAGATATGTACTTGAAGTGCCGTAACCTACAAGGCTGCGGACCAAGTGCGGGAAAGTGGGATTAGGGTGGATAGCTCTTTGTCGGCTGGCACGGACAAGATGGGCCGAATGGCCTCCTTCTGTGCTGTGAATTTCTATGATTCTATGATTCATTGATCATCCCATTCCCAAGCTGACTCTGTTAACACCTCAGACGAGCCGTCCCACGTAGGGTGACTCCCTCAACCTGTTCTCCCGGCTACAGAACCAGTTTGTCTCTCTCAGGAATGACCAAGGCTCTGTTGTCTGGGCACCAACTCACTCGTGACCTCACACGTTGCAACAAGTCTGCTGCCTGAGCAGTTTGCAGTGTTATTAGGTCTGTAGGTCTCTTAGCAACCACATCCCTTATCGAGGCAAAGGGCTCATCTCCTGACTTTGGGTGTTATCATTCCAAACTTCAGAATTCTCTGTCTTTTAGCTTCAATCTGTCTGTGTCCACCCAGTGACAACACTGAGCTCCTCCCTCCAACC
The DNA here is from genome assembly GCF_052327205.1 of Somniosus microcephalus. Lineage (NCBI taxonomy): Eukaryota > Metazoa > Chordata > Chondrichthyes > Squaliformes > Somniosidae > Somniosus > Somniosus microcephalus. The sequence goes on along the minus strand of NW_028225331.1, from coordinate 177,852 downwards.
ACTGACACTCACCCTCTTGCTGAGAAAGAAAGACTTGCATTTATATAGCACCTTTCACAACCTCAGGATGTCCCAGAGCGCTTTACAGCCAATGAAGTACTTCTGAAGTGTAGTCACTGTTGTAATGTAGGAAACGCGGCAGCCAATTGGTGCACAGCAAGCTCCCACAAACAGCAATGTGACAATGACCAGATAATCTATTTCAGTGATGTTGATTGAGGGATAAATATTGGCCCCAGGACACCGGGGAGAACTCCCCTGCTCTTCTTCAATGTAGTGCCATGGGATCTTTTACATCCACCTGAAAGAGCAGACGGGGGCCTCGGTTTAACATCTCATCCGAAAGACGGCACCTCTGACAGCGTAGCACTCTCTCAGTACTGGAGTGTCAGCCGAGATTTTTATGCTCAAGTCTCTGGACTGGGACTTGAACCCACGACCTTCTGACTCAGAGGTGAGAGTGCTGCCCACTGAGCTAAAGTGCCTGGAGCTAAGCCAGCTGGGATACTTGACATAGGATTACATCGGATATACGGCACAGAAACAGGCCATTCGGCCCAACCAGTCCATGCCGGTGTTTATGCTCCACTCGAGCCTCCTCCCGTCTTTCCTCATCTAAATCGATCAGCATAACCCTCGATTCCCTTCTCCCTCATATGCTTGTCTAGCCTCCCCTTAAATGCATCGATACTATTCGCTTCAACCACTCCCTGTGGCAGCGAGTTCCACATTCTCACCCCTCTCTGGGTAAAGAAGTTTCTTCTCAATTCCCTATTGGATTTCTTGGTGACTATCTTATATTGAGGCCTCTAGTTATGCTCTTCCCCACAAGTGGAAACATTCTCTCTGTATCCACTCTATCCACTTTTTTCATAATTTTAAAGACCTCTATTAGGTCACCCCTCAGCCTTCTGTTTTCAAGAGAAAAGAGACCCAGCCTCTTCATCCTTTCCTGATATGTATACCCTCGCATTTCTGGTATCATCCTTGTAAATCTTCTCTGCACCCTCTCCAGTGCCTCTATATCCTTTTTATAATATGGCGACCAGAACTGTACGCAGTACTCCAAGTGTGGTCTAACCAAGGTTCGATACAGGTTTAGCATAACTTCACTACTTTTCAATTCTATCCCTCTAGAAATAAACCCTAGTGCTTGGTTTGCTTTTTTTATGGCCTTGCTAACCTGTGTCGCAACTTTTAGTGATTTGTGTATTTGTACTCCGAGATCCCTTTGTTCCTCTACCCCACCTAGACTCGCACCCTCCAAGTGATAAGTGACCTCCCCATTCTTCCTACCAAAATGTAATACCTCACATTTATCTGTTCAGCCTTGGTCAGTCTGCAAAAACTCTGAAATGTTTAATAATGAAATCAGGGAGTCAAAAAGCTCAGGTGAGGCAGTTTAAAAAGACAGTCCCTGACCAGAGATTGCTGGATGCTGACACTCGGTGCTCACGAGGATAGAATGTCCCATTCCCCAGGCATGGACATCCAGCACCTCGATCACAGCAACAATTCACAAAACACTGGCAATATAACTTGGAGCAGAGACGGTTAAGTGGAGCTGTGATCGAGGTGCTCAAAATTATGAGGGGTTTTGACCGAGCGAACAAGGAGAAGCTGTTGTCACTGGCAGGAGGGTCAGTAATGAGAGGACACAGATTTCAGATCATTGGCAAAAGAATCTAGAGAGGAAATGAGGAGACTTTTTTTACACAGCGAATTGTGATGATCTGGAATGCACTGCCTGAATGGGAGGTGGAAGCAGATTCAATAGTAACTTTCAAAAGGGAATTGGATATGTACTAAAGGCAGAAATTTGCAGGGCTGTGGAGAAAGAGCAGGGCAGTGGGACTAATTGCATCGCTCTTTCAGAGAGCCAGCAGCAGCACGATGGGCCGAAAGGCATCCTACTGTGCTCTATGATTCTATAACATCAGCTTCACTCTGCTCACTAGTACTGAGAGAACAGGGAATAATCTTTAAATCCAGCCCAGTTATTGGGGGCTCTGAACATTAACAAGCCCCAGTTGCCTGAATTAACATGGTTCAGTCCTGGATGTGATTAAAGGCATCGGAAACAGTGTAATCGAACCACCGCAGTCACACTGTGGACACTCTGGTGTGTCAGCGGGTGGGATACACCAGGGAATCCCTTTCCACACACTGAGGTTGGCTCTAATGATCGGGAGTCCCAGTGTTTCGGATACCAGATAATCAAGCTCACAAGAACACAAATTGTCTCTCCAGGCTTTATTAAGAGCGCTGCATAACACAGATCGGGTGATAATTCCCTCAATCTGGAGAATAGAAGTACAGTGGATTCACGCACGATCTTCTCGAGTCTGTTCCAACTGACAACGGCTTAAGTGGCCTGTTCTCATACACAAGCTTGGTTACCGCTCAGGAAATGGGATTGTTTGGACCCGTCTGTTGACCGCCTCCTGAACTCCTGCTAATTCAGGGAATTTAGTCCATCTGTGACCAGACTATAACCACAAACCCGTCTGGTTATCACACCTATACGGCCCGTGAGGTTATTATCAGATTCACACCCAGACGTTGTGCCTTCACTTGTCTGGCACTTCATCCCATAACACGGGTACAGGGGCTCAGTAATGCTTCATTCATCAGAAAAAGACAAAGTACAACAACATACTGATCAGATTAACAGAATCTCATCATAGTTACGGGGCCATAAATATAAAAGTCACCAATAAATCCAGGAGGGAATTCAGGAGAAACTTCTTTACCCAGAGAGTGGTGAGAATGGGGAACTCACTACCACAAGGAGTAGTTGAGGCCAATGGTATAGATGTATTTAAGGAGAAGCCAGATAAACATAGGAGGATATGTCGGAGGAGGCTCGTGTGGAGCATAAACCCCGGCATGGACCAGTTGGGCCGAATGGCCTGTTTCTGTGATGTACATTCGATGTGATAACATGAACTGTCCACCGGCGCGCTCGAGGCCTTCCGTGACCGGTGGGTACCGGAGGGATTGGCGTGCACCATCACCACCGAAAATAGAATCTTAATTAAATTTAAGCTTCCTTTAAACTTTTTTTGTTATGTTACATGTTTTATTGGTTGTGATGGTTGACTTTTAATAGGTAATTGCCTGTGATAAGGAGAAAAACAAAAATAACATTAACAGTCAAATCAAGGGGATCATCAGCACAACAGATTGAAAGATTAAACAATAGTACAAAATTTATAAAACATTCATCCATTCCACGTTCATGTCACCCCAGCTGTCTACAGGGCCCTGCGCTAAACAGTGTGAACTCGCTGGTGTCTCAGCAGGTCATTGGAGCTTTTAAAGCTCTTCCCACAGTCAGAACATGTAAACGGTCTCTCATCAGTGTGAATAAGCTGGTGTGCCAGCAGGTTGGTGGACTGCAAGAATCCCTTTCCACACACAGAGCAGGTGAACTGCCTCTCCCCAGTGTGAACTTGCTGGTGTCTGGTAAGAGCACCGAAGCATGTAAAGCTCTTCCCACAGTCAGAACATGTAAACGGTCTCTCATCAGTTTGAACAAGCTGGTGTTGCTTTAGGTCCCCGGAGCTTTTAAAGCTCATTTGACACACAGAACATTTAAAGGCTCTCTCATCAGTGTGAACAAGCTGGTGTCTCAGCAAGGTAAATGAATCAGTGAATCCTTTCCCACACACAGAGCAGGGAAATGGCCTCTCCCCGGTGTGAACTCGCTGGTGTCTGGTCAGATCCCTAGAGCTTTTAAAACTCTTCCCACAGTCAGAACATGTAAACGGTCTCTCATCGGTGTGAACAAGCTGGTGTTCCTTCAGATCCCTGGAGTATTTGAAGCTCTTCCCGCAGTCAGAACATTTAAATGGTTTCTCATCAGTGTGAACAAGCTGGTGTCTCAGCAAGGTAAATGAATCAGTGAATCCCTTTCCACACACGGAGCAGGTGAACGGCCTCTCCCCAGTGTGAACTCGCTGGTGTCTGGTCAGATCCCTGGGGCATTTAAAGCTCTTCCCACAGTCGGAACATGTAAACGGTCTCTCATCGGTGTGAACAAGCTGGTGTCTCAGCAGGTGGGATGTGCGAGTGAATCCCTTCCCACACACGGAGCAGGTGAACGGATTGTGCTTGGGGTGACAGCGCCGATGAACTTCTGGCGTAGACGGGGAACTGAATCCCATCCAACCATCCCCACCTTTACCCGGTTTCTCCCCGGTGTGACGGTGCACGTGTCTCGCCAAGGCAGGCAATCGGCTGAAGGCGAGTCCACACACTGAACACGTGAGCGCTTTGTCAGCGCTACGATCGCTGCTCTCTCCTTCCATGTGCAAAGACCGATGATATTCAGGTCCTGATGAATCGAGCGACTCTGTCAGATCTTAACGTGATGTTTGGTTTGAGCTTCCTGTCTGTAAATGCTCCACTTCTAAAACCCTGTAAAAGGAGTGTAGAAAGGGGTAAAAGGGAGAATGTTGTCTCATGTCCCCCTTTCCCAGCCCAGGGGCAGTGAAGCTGATTTTCAGGCCCCAGCTGCTGCACAGGTTGGTTGAAAAGATCAACAGTAATGGCGGCTGCAATCCCCACAAGCCCCCGTGCTCCAGAAAGCGCTCCGGCCGCCGCACTGAGTTGTGGCTGACCCCGCGCATGCACCCCATGGCCCCGCCCTCTCCTGCTCCACAGGCGCCCGGCCTGCACCGCGCATGCTCAGCACACACCCTGGGCCCCTGTCAATCATCCTCCCCCGTGCCTGCGCGCTGGGCCCGAGCTCCAGGCTGCCACGCGGGGCTTTCTTTGTAAAGTCGGTGTTGGTTAAGAGCTGCAATCAGCGAGGGAAACATAGAAGATAGGAGCAGGAGTAGGCCATTCGGCCCCTCGAGCCTGCTCTGCCATTCAACAAGATCATGGCTGATCATCCAAATTCGGTACCCTGTCCCTGACTTCTCCCCATATCCCTTGATCACTTTAGCCTTAAGAAATATATCTAACTCCTTCTTGAATATATTTAATGATTTGGCCTCAACTGCCTTCTGTGGTAGAGAATTCCACAGGTTCACCACTCTCTGGGTGAAGAAATTCCTCCTCATCTCTGTCCTAAATGGCCTACCCTTTATCCTTAGACTGTGACCCCTAGTTCTGGACGCCCCGACCATCGGGAACATCCTTCCTGCATCTAGTCTGTCTAGTCCTGTTAGAGTTTTATAAGTTTCAATGAGATCCCCTCTCATTCTTCTAAACTCCAGCGAGTATAAGCCCAATCGACCCAATCTCTCCTCATACGTCATTCCTGCCATCCCAGGTATCAACCATTTGCCTTCTTAACCGCCTGCTGCACCTGTATGCTTACCTTCAGCGACTGGTGCACAAGGACACCCAGGTCTCATTGCACTTCCCCTTCTCCCAATCTATTGCCGTTCAGATAATAATCTGCCTTCCTGTTTTTGCCACCAAAGTGGATAACCTCGCATTTATCCAAATTATACTGCATCTGCCATGCTTCTGCCCAATCACCCAACCTGTCCAAATCATACTGGAGTTTCTCGGCATCCTCCTCACAGCACACACCCCCACCCAGCTTTGTGTCGTCTGCAAACTTGGAGATATTACATCTAGTTCTCTCGTCTAGATCATTTATATATATTGTGAATAGCTGGGGTCCTAGGACCGATCCCTGCGGTACCCCACTAGTCACTGCCTGCCACTCGGAAAAAGACCTGTTTATTCCAACACTTTGCCTTCTATCTGCCAACCAGTTCTCTATCCAAGTCAATACCTTGCTCCCCAATCCCATGTGCCTTAAATTTACACGCTAATCTCTTATGTGGGACCTTATCGAAAGCCTTCTGAAAGTCCAAATACACCACATCCACTGGTTCGCCCTTATCTATTTTACTAGTTACATCCTCAAAAAATTCCAGTAGATTAGTCAAGCACGATTTACCTTTTGTAAATCCATGTTGACTTTGTCCGATCCTGTCACTGTTTTCCAAGTGCTCTGCTATTACATCTTTTATAATGGACTCTAGCATTTTCCCCACTACCGATGTCAGGCTTACCGGTCTGTAATTCCTCGTTTTCTCTTAACCACCTTTTTTGAATAGTGGGGTAACATTAACTACCCTCCAATCCATGGGTACTGTTCCAGATTCCATCGAAAACCCAGTAGCTTCTCCTCCATCTCCACTCCAGCTCAAACTGCGACAACAAAAAGACCTACACAGGCGGCCAGGGACCGACTTCCATCACCTGCAATAAAACTCTTCCCCACAGCCGCTGAAAAATGGCGGCCGCAGCACCCACAATTCCCCGCGCCCCAGAAACCACTCTATCCAATGCGCTGATTTCCCCACTGCGAGTGCGCATGCTCCCCGGGGCCGCGGGCCATTCTGGGAGCCTGGCTCCTGTCCTTTGTCCCGAGTCGGACTCGATGGAACCGGCTGAAGAAACCGGGAAGCGGCGGCTCGGTTGGGGGAGGCGCTGCACGGTGGGTTTCCTGGTGCCAGGGCCCTGGCCGTGCATCCACTGGGCCCGGCTGCTCTGATTCTGATTGAGGTTTTTGATGAGGTAACAGAGGGGGTTGATGAGGGCAATGCGGTTAACGTGGTGTACGTGCATTTCCAAAAGGCGTTTGACAGCGTGTAAAGTTAAGGCACATGGGATTGGGGGCAAGGTATTGACTTGGATAGAGAACTGGTTGGCAGACAGAAAGCCAAGAGTTGGAAGAAATGGATCTTTTTCCGAGTGGCAGGCAGTGACCAGTGGGGTACCGTAGGGATCGGTCCTAGGACCCCAGCTATTCACAGTATATATTAATGATCTGGACGGGGGAACTAGATGTAATATCTCCAAGTTTGCAGATGACACAAAGCTGGGTGGGCGTGTGTGCTGTGAGGAGGATGCCGAGAAACTCCAGTACGATTTGGACAGGTTGGGTGATTGGGCAGAAGCATGGCAGATGCAATATAACGTGGATAAATGCGAGGTTATCCACTTTGGTGTCAAAAACAGGAAGGCAGATTATTATCTGAATGGCAATAGATTGGGAGAAGGGGAAGTACAACGAGACCTGGGTGTCCTTGTGCACCAGTCGCTGAAGGTACGCATGCAGGTGCAGCAGGCAGTTAAGAAGGCAAATGGTATGTTGGCCTTCGTAGCGAGAGGGTTTGAGTATAGGAACAAGGATGTCTTGCTGCAGTTGTACAGGGCCTTGGTGAGACCAGATCTTGACTATTGTGTGCAGTTTTGGTCACCTTATCAGAGGAAGGATGTTATTGCCATGGAAGGAGTGCAGCGAAGATTCACCAGGCTGATACCTGGGATGGCAGGAATGATGTATGAGGAGAGATTGGGTCGTTTGGGCTTGTACTTGCTGGAGTTTAGAAGAATGAGAGGGGATCTCATTGAAACTTATAAAATTGCAACAGGACTACACAGACTAGATGCAGGAAGGGTGTTCCTGATGGTCAGGGAGTCCAGAACCAGGGGTCACAGTCTAAGGATAAGGGATAAGCCTCATGCAGTACCCTGTCCCTGCCTTCTCTCTGTTAAGTCTGTGTGTTATAGTGAGAATTACTACACAGACCACAAGAGTAAATTCAAACAGGTCTTTACTGGTTGGAGGTCGGACTATACTGAATACAATATTATTACACTGTGCTTATATACCGGTGTGGTCACCACCGGTATTACGTATACAGCAGCCAAAGAAAGTAGTACCTTTCTTAAGGTGGACCAGGCTTAAGTTCTCTTAAGGTGGAACAGGTTACATACACCACAATCCTCCCTTTTTAGCTTAACAGTCATATCCCCAAATAAACATAACATATATACATATATAACTTCAGGTATAACAGTTCAAAGGTTCAGTCTCTCAGGAGGCTTTCTGATTCGGCTTGGATAACGCCTTTCAGTGGTCTCTGATTCTTGTTGTTGAGGTGCCTCCTCTAGTTGGTTGCCAATGTATTGGGTGTAGGGAAAAAGCAGGTAATTACAGACCTGTAAGCCTTACATCAGTTGTGGGCAAAATGCTGGAGTCCATCATTAAGGATGAAATAGCGGAGCACTTAGCAAATGGGGACAGGATAGGACAGAGTCAACATGGATTTACAAAGGGTAAATCGTGCTTGACTAATCTATTGGAATTTTTTGAGGGAGTAACTGGTAGAATAGATGGGGGAGAGCCAGTAGATGTGGTGTACCTGGACTTCCAAAAGGCCTTCGATAAGGTCCCACATAAAAGATTAGCATGGAAAATTGAGGCTCATGGGATAAAGGGGAAAGTTTTGGCGTGGATAGGGAACTGGCTGTCAGATAGAAAACAGAGAGTTGGAATAAACGGCTCATTTTCTGAATGGCAGGCAGTAACAAGTGGGGTACCACAGGGATCTGTCCTGGGCCCCCAGCTGTTCACAATTTACATTAATGACCTGGATCAGGGAGTCGGATGCAGCATTTCCAAATTTGCAGACGACACTAAACTAGGAGGGGGGGTGGGCTCAGAGGAAGAGACCAGGAAGCTCCAGAGCGATTTGGACAGACTGGGCGATTGGGCGGATAAATGGCAGATGCACTATAATGTGGACAAGTGCGAAGTTATCCACCTTGGGTGCAGGAACGGGAGGGCAAATTATTATTTAAATGGCAATAGATTGGGAGAGGGGGAAGTACAGAGAGACCTGGGTGTTCTTGTACACCAGTCACTGAAGGCGAGCATGCAGGTGCAACAGGCGGTCAAGAAGGCAAACGGTATGCTGGCCTTCATAGCAAAAGGGTTAGAATACAGGAACAGGGATACCTTGCTGCAGCTGTACAGGGCACTGGTGAGACCACACCTCGAGTACTGTGTACAGTTTTGGTCGCCTCATCTGAGGAAGGATGTTCTTGCCATGGAGGGGGTGCAGCGGCGATTCACCAGGCTGATACCAGGAATGGCGGGAATGACCTATGAGGAGAGACTATGTAGTTTAGGGATGTACACACTGGAGTTTAGAAGATTGAGAGGGGACCTCATAGAAGTGTATAAAATTCTGACAGGTCTAGACAGACTGGATGCAGAAGGAATGTTTCCCTTGGCGGGTGAGAACAGAACTAGAGGACATAATTTAAGGATAAGGGCTAAACCATTTAGGACAGAGATGAGGGGGAATTTCTTCACTCAGAGAGTGGTGAACCTGTGGAACTCATTGCCACAGAGGGCAGTGTACGCCAGCTCATTAAATATATTTAAGAGGGAATTAGATATATTTCTACGGGCAAAAGGGGTTAAGGGTTACGGAGAGAAGGCGGGGACGGGATACTGAATTAAAGGATCAGCCATGATCTCATCGAATGGCGGAGCAGGCACGAAGGGCCGAATGGCCTACTCCTGCTCCTATCTTCTATGTATCTATGTATCTATGTATCATCATCATCAAATACATTCTCGGCCGAGGTAGATGCTTCAGGTTCATGAACGTCTTCCACAGCTGTCTCTGTCACAACCATGGGTTCGACCCTTGCTCTCGACTCTACCAGTTGATCCGCATGACGCCTTATCACATTATGACCAATATCTACGGTGTACATCAGAGGTCCTTGTCTGGCCCGGATTGTTCCGGACTGCCATTTGTAGTTTCCATAGCCCCTTGCCATCACTGGTTGTCCTACGTCGAAAGTTCGAGTGGTCTTGCTGTTAATATGCCGAAACTGTTTGTTTTCCACTTCCCTCCACACATTTGGTTTTAACAAGTCCAACTTGGACCGCAACCTCCTGTTCTAAAACATCATAGCAGGACTTTGGTTAGTCACGGCATGATCGGCGTTTCTATATGACATCAGGAACTTATCGACCTTGTGTTGCAGCGGAATCTGATCATCGTTCATGGCCTTTGTTGCCTTTTTGAATGTCTGGACAAATCTCTCAGCCAACCCGTTTGTCGCCGGATGATATGGGGAAGAGGTATAATGTTTAACTCCATTCTTCTTTAGGAATTGTTGGAATTCTTCCGATACAAACTGTGGTCCGTTGTCCGAACAGATCTGTTCTGGCAATCCGTTCCTTGCGAATATTGTTCTTAACACCGCAATTGTCTTTTCTGAAGTAGTGGTATTCATCTTGATGACTTCTGGCCATTTGGAATGTGCGTCCACCGCGATTAGGAACATGGAGTCCATGAATGGACCAGCAAAGTCAATGTGTACGTGTTGCCATGGGGCTGAAGGCCATTCCCATGGGTGTAGCGGTGCTATCGGAGGTGCATTTTGCACTTTTTGACACCCAGCGCAGCTTTTCGTTAACTCCTCAATCTGTTGGTCAATACCTGGCCACCATACGTAAGCCCTAGCAAGACTTTTCATTTTAACTCCCCCCAGATGACCTTCATGTAGTTCTTTTAAAATTCTTTCCCTTAACTTGGGAGGAATAATCACTCTTGTCCCGTACATCAAAGTACCATGGCAGACGGACAGCTGGTCTCGCCTTGCCGAGAATGCCGGTAACAGAGGATCACCCCGTGTTGGCCATCCTTTCACTGTCACCTCGTAGACTCTGGACAGTGTCGGGTCGTTCCTGGTTTCTCTTTCAATACTTGCGTTGGTGACAGGTAAACACTCGATAATGGTCGAATGAAATAACTCAACAGGGTCAACTTCCGTCGTGTCTTCATCTTCAGGTAGTGGCAGGCGCGACAGGCCATCAGCATTGCCATGCTGTTTCGTACCTTTGAATTCTATCTGATATTGATGTGCCCCTAAGAAAAGAGACCATCTCTGGAGACGCTGTGCTGTCATCACCGAAACACCCTTCTTAGGGTTAAAAATGGACACCAACGGTTGATGGTCCGTCAGAAGTGTGAATTTTTGGCCCTGTAGGTAATGATTAAACTTCTTCACTCCCCATACAAGGCTAAGGGCCTCCCTAGCGATCTGCGCATAGTTGCGCTCAGCGGAGGTCAATGATCTGGATGCAAACGCGACTGGCCTTTCCGTGCCATTTGGCAATTTATGTGAGAGTACTGCCCCAATACCATATGGAAAAGCATCACAAGCCAACCGAATAGGCAGTGTCGGGTTGAAGTGAGCCAACACTTCCTCTGAGGTGATCAATTCTTTGCTTTTGCGAAATGCCTTCTTACAGTTTTCGCCCCAGTCCCATGGTACCCCTTTCTGTAAAAGAGCGTTCAACAGATGCAGCACCAAGGATAGATTTGGCAGAAATTTATGGTAGTAGTTAATTAATCCTAGAAACGACCTCAACTGAGAGACATTCTCTGGAGCGGGAGCCTTTACAACTGCCGCTATCTTGTCAGGAGACTTATGAAGCCCCTCCCGGTCAATGACATGACCACAGTACGAGATCCGCTTCTGGAAGAACTCACATTTCTGCTGATTTACCCTAAGTCCATACTCTTTCAGTCTGTTGAGCACCAGTTCCAAGTTAGCGAGATGCTGTTCATCACCATCACCTGTGATCAGAATGTCGTCCAGGTAACATTGTGTGCCTGGAATTCCCTGTAATACCTGCTCCATGGCCCTCTGCCAAATTGCTGGAGCCGATGCCACACCAAAAACCAGCCTATTGTACCGGTACAACCCTCGATGCGTGTTGATCGTGAGGTATTGGCGTGACTCTTCTTCAACCTCCATCTGCAAATACGCCTGCGCCAGGTCTATCTTGGTGAAGTGTTTCCCGCCAGACAGTGAAGCGAAAATATCCTCAATCCATGGAAGCGGATACTGCACCGTGTGAAGCACCGGATTAACGGTGATCTTGAAATCTCCACAGATGCGAACCTTCCCTGGATCTCCTGGCTTATTGTTCGCAGGACGTTTCATAACGGGAACAATGGGCATAGCCCACTCACTCCAATCTACTTTAGACAGTACCCCTGAACGTTCTAGTGCTTCCAGCTCCGCTTCAACCGCAGGTCGTATTGCATAGGGTACCGGTCTGGCTTTAAAAAATTTTGGTTGTGCATGTTCATCAATCTTGGTGTTTGCCATAATTCCTCTCAGTGTTCCCAGTCCCGGCTGGAACACCTCTTTAGCCTCATCCAATATTCTGGACAATCGTTTAGGTTTGACAGCTGTTTCCCCGGAATCTACCGTTAGTGCTTTCAAGGAGTGCCAGTCCATATTCATTTTCCTAATCCACTCCCGTCCTAGTAGTGGTGGACTTCCTTCAGGTAGCACATATAAGTCCATTACTTGGCTTCCTTCGCCCTTGTGGACCACGTCTACCTCTATTTTTCCGATGGGGTACACTCTTTGCCCCGTGTACGTTTTCAATATAATCTCCGTATCCTGTAAGGGAATATGTTGGAATAACCTTCTGTAGTCTTTCTTATTCATGACCGTCAATGCTGATCCAGTGTCCAATTCCATTTTTACTTGGACTCCTGCTATCTTAAGAGTGACCCAAATTGTCTGGAGGTCTGTATCCTTACCAACGTTGTGTATTCTTAAGCTATCCAGTTCATTACTGCTAGCGTCTGAATCTGACTTCTGTTCAGTCAAACTGTTCTTTGTCACCTTGTGTACCTTTGCATATTTTCCTTGCGGTGACTTTTTATTGCTGATCTTCTTTCCTGACCGGCATACTTTAGCTATGTGGCCAAACCTGCCACACGTTCTGCATTCTTGGTTTTTAAACCAACACTGGTTCTGATCGTGCGTTGTCTTTCCACAACGATAACATTTGACAGAACTCAAACCCAATTTGTTTGTACCGAGTTCCGGTGGCCGTAGCTGCATTACTGCCGTGCCTCTCGCTGCGGCCTCGTGTGCTGCTGCCATAGTGACCGCCTTCTCGAGAGACAGCTCATTCTCCTCGAGCAGTCGCCTTTGTGTATCCTGTTAAAATAAACCACACACAAATCTATCTCGAAGTGCCTCTGTCAGTCCCGTTCCAAACTGACAATATTTTGCTAGCTTACGTAATTCCATCAAATATTCAGCATTGCTTTCATTTTGCCGCTGTCTTCTATCGTAAAATTTAAATCGCTCCGCTAGCATCAGCGGCGTGGGGCTAAGATGACAGGTGTTTCAATTGCCCGTATGTCTTCGCACCCATTAAGTTTAGTAATGTTAGTGCTTTACCTGTCTCAGGAATTTTATTTGCCTTACAATAGTTTTGTATGCGTTCTACATACATATCCCAGTCTTCTATATCACTGTCGAAGGCATTAATGTTCCCATGTTTAGGCATCGTAGCAATTTATCGTATTTTTAATGTTATCTAAGATGGCGGCTTCCCGCTCTTGCCGTCATCCTCCGCCCACAAAATGGCGGTTTTCCCGCGCTTGGCGGTCTTCACCCGTCCCCCGATGCTGTCTCCGCTTCACCGCGGCTCTCGCGCCTTCAGTTTCCCCAGACACTGCGCCTTTAGCCCGAATGCGGCCCTTATCTCTGGTCGCGATCGATGTCCCGCGCTGCGCCTCTCGCTCGAAAGTGGCCCGGCCCTTATCTCTGGTCGCGATCGACCTCACCACCCTTATTCCTCCATCTTCCCAGCCCCGTCTGTACAGCCAACGCGGTTGACTTTCTGTCGTGTCGCTGCCCAGCTTACCCACCACGAGGTAGTAGAAGAAGCTGACAGTCGCTGATGGAGGCTTCGAGGTCAGGATGTCTTCTGCACTCCGGTTGCTCGATGCCTGCCGCTCGACGTGTCTTCCCGTAGGTGATGAGGGTGGAAACCTCTCTTCGACGTCCTGTCTGTGGACGAAGTCGCCGTGGAAATTACTGCAGCAGGGTAAGAATCTGACTCGTCGCCACTGTTAAGTCTGTGTGTTATAGTGAGAATTACTACACAGACCACGAGTAAATTCAAACAGGTCTTTACTGGTTGGAGGTCGGACTATACTGAATACAATATTATTACACTGTGCTTATATACCGGTGTGGTCACCACCGGTATTACGTATACAGCAACCAAAGAAAGTAGTACCTTTCTTAAGGTGGACCAGGCTTAAGTTCTCTTAAGGTGGAACAGGTTACATACACCACACTCTCCATATCCCTGATGCGCCATCAATTACTCAAAAGACTGAGGTTGAGCGAGTAACAATCAGGCTTTTATTAACTAAAGAATGAAGGTCTTGTCTCGAGTGGTCGACCCGTCCAGAATACTAAGGGACTGGGAGGTAGTCACTTATATACCTGGAATAGTGGGAGGAGTCAGCCGAGGCATGTCCAGACCTGTACCTAGTGGAATACACATACAGACACAGACAGGTATAACAATGGTTTACCACATTCACCCCTTGTTTAAAAATGAGTCCGGCGGGGTGAAGTGTATTTAAAAGTTCGTGTATTGGAGTCTCTCCGGAGGTCTTGTCTGCCGCTGTGATCGACGTGGTGACGGCAGGGGTGGTGGAGCTTCCGGCGTCGCGTCCCGTGTAGGCTGGGGCCCTGGAGTGTAGTCCTCGTGGGTGACGGTCCAAGGCGAGCCGGCTGCTGGGGTTGGATATCGGGTCGTGGGGGGGGGTGGTAATGGGTAGTGGGTTACAGCGGTCCCCGAGGGTGCGAGGTCTCGTATGGAGACTGTGTCGTAGTGGGTTACAGCGGTCCCTGAGGGTGCGAGGTCTCGTATGGAGACTGTGTCCTCCCGCCCGTCCGGGTACGCAATGTAAGCGTACTGGGGGTTGGCGTGGAGGAGGTCGACCCTCTCGACCAGGGGGTCCATTTTATTGGCCCTCACGTGTCTTCTCGGTAGTACCGGCCCATGGGACGTCAGCCATGGCGGTAACGATGTCCCCGATGTGGACTTCCTTGGGAAGACAAACATTTTCTCGTGAGGGGTGGCAGTGCAGAGCAGTGACCGAATCGAGTGGAGCGCATCGGGGAGCACCTCCTGCCAGCGGGAGGTCGGAAGGCCCCTAGACTTTAAGGCTAGTAGGGCGGCCTTCCAAACTGTTGCATTCTCTCTTTCCACCTGTCCGTTCCCCCGGGGGTTGTAACTGGTAGTCCTGCTTGTGGCTATACCCCTAGCGAGCAGGTACTGGTGGAGTTCGTCGCTCATAAACGATGAGCCCCGGTCGCTATGGATATAGCTGGGGAAACCGAACAGGGTGAAGAGGATGTTCAGAGATTTAATGACCGTGGCACTGGTCATGTCCGGGCAGGGGATAGCGAATGGGAACCGGGAGTACTCGTCAATGATGTTGAGGAAGTACACATTGCGGTCGGAGGAGGGGAGAGGCCCTTTGAAATCGACGCTCAGGCGTTCGAAAGGGCGAGTGGCTTTTATCAGGTGGGCTCTGTCTTCTGGTCTATAAAAGTGCGGTTTGCACTCAGCGCAGACTTGGCAGTTCTTGGTCATGGTCCTGACCTCCTCGATGGAGTAAGGCAGGTTGCGGGCCTTGATGAAGTGGAAGAACCTGGTGACCCCCGGGTGGCAGAGGTCATTGTGGAGGGCCCTCAGCCTATCGATCTGCGCGCTGGTGCAGGTGCCACGCGATAGGGCATCTGGGGGTTCATTGAGCTTCCCAGGCCGGTACAAGATCTCGTAATTGTAGGTGGAAAGTTCGATTCTCCACCTCAAGATCTTGTCATTTTTGATTTTGCCCCTCTGCTTGTTGTTGAACATAAAAGCAACTGAACGCTGGTCAGTGAGCAGGGTAAATCGTTTTCCGGCCAGGTAGTGCCTCCAATGACGCACAGCCTCCACGATAGCCTGGGCCTCCTTCTCGACCACGGAGTGTCTGGTCTCCGGGCCCTGGAGGGTTCGTGAGAAGAATGTAACAGGTCTCCCCGCCTGATTAAGGGTGGCGGCCAGAGCGAAGTCGGACGCATCGCTTTCCACCTGGAAGGGGATGGATTCGTCCACTGCGTGCATGGTGGCTTTGGCAATGTCTTCCTTGATACGGTGGAAGGCTAAGCGGGCCTCTGCCATCACGGGAAAAGAGGTGGACTTGATCAGCGGACGGGCTTTGTCTGCATAGTAGGGGACCCACTGAGCGTAGTAGGAAAAAAACCCTAGGCACCTCTTCAGAGCTTTTAGGCAGTGGGAGTTCCATAAGGGGACGCATCCGGTCCGGGTCGGGACCGATGACCCTGTGTTCCACAACACAGCCAAGGATGGCGAGGCGGTCTGTGCGGAATATGCACTTCTCCTTGTTATATGTCAGGTTCAGGAGTTGGGCGGTGCGGAGGAATTTCTCGAGGTTTGCGTCATGGTCCTGCAAGTCATGGCCGCAGATGGTCACATTATCTAGGTAAGGGAAAGTGGCCTGTAGCTCGTTTTGATCGACCATCCGGTCCATCTCCCTTTGGAAGACAGAGACCCCGTTGGTAACGCCGAAGGGAACCCTAAGGAAGTGATAGAGGCGGCCGTTTGCCTCAAAAGCAGTATACTGGCGGCCTTCAGGGCTGATGGGGAGCTGGTGGTACGCTGATTTCAGGTCAATAGTCGAAAAGACGCGGTACTGCGCGATCTGGTTGACCATGTCAGCTATGCGGGGGAGTGGGTAGGCGTCCAGCAGGGTGTAGTGGTTTATTGTTTGGCTGTAGTCGATGACCAGGCGTTGTTTCTCGCCGGCCTTAATGACCACAACCTGGGCTCGCCAGGGGCTGGAGCTGCCCTCAATAATCCCCTCCTTCAGGAGCTGTTCCACTTCGGTTTTGATGAAAACCCTGTCCCCGGCACTGTATCGCCTGCTCTGTGGCGATGGGCTTACAGTCGGGGGTGAGGTTAGCAAACAGTGGGGGGGGTGGGACTCTGAGTGTGGAGAGGTTGCATCTGGTGCACGGCGGGCAATTTGGAGGCTGCTGGCTGCGGACTGTGAGTGGGGGGAGGGGGCCACCGTACGCCATCGTAACGCTTTTGAGGTGGCACTGGAAATCCAACCCCAGTAGAACGGCAGCGCAGAGGTCGGGCAGGACCAGGAGTTTAAAATGATTGAACACAGTCCCGTCTACTACTAGTGTCACCACGCAGTAGCTGCCAATGTCCGCTGACTGGGACTCGGAGGCCATAGAAATCCGCTGGTGCGCAGGCAGGACTGGGAGAGAGCAACGCCGCACCGTGTCGGGGTGGATGAAGCTCTCTGTGCTCCCGGAGTCAAAAAGGCAGTTTATTGCATGGCTGTTTACCTTAACGTCCATTTTGGACCGAGCTAGCTGGTGCGGTCTCGTTTGGTCCAGCGTAACAGAGGCCAGCGTAGGGGTCGGTGTATCGCTGAGAGTATCAGATGGGGGGGGGCGGTTGGCGGTCTGCTGCGTCCCGGCTGGTGTCCAAGATGGCGGTGTCCATGATTCCCATGTGGCTGGAGTCGTCCAAGGTGGCTGCTGCTGCGGTGGTTCGCACATGGCTGGGGAGGCCCAAGATGGCGGCCCGCACGGCCCACACGCGGTGCTGTTGGGGGCCCAAGATGGCGGCTCGCACGGCCCACACGCGACGCTGCTGGCGTTCGGGTTGGCTTTGGCCTTGCAGATGCTGGCGTAGTGTCCCTTTTTCCCGCAGCCCGAGCAGGTCGCATTCTTCGCCGGGCAGCGCGCTCTGGGGTGTTTGGCCTGGCCACAGAAGTAGCATTTCTGGCCTTGGGATACTGCTGTCTGGCTTTGGGACACTGCTGCGGTAGTTGGGCCGTTGTTGGGCTGTGGCTGGGGTGGCACAGTGCTATGGGGCTGTCCTACCGTGTCCCAGGTTGTCGTTCCCCGCGGCGTCCATGGTGCAGAGGAGTAGGCATCCATGCCCCGGAAGGCTGCGTCCAGCGTTAGTGCGATGTCGGAGGCTTTGTCGAGGGTGAGGTCACTCTGCTCCAGCAGTCGCTGTCGGGTGTAGTTGGACCTGTGGCCCGCTACGAAGGCATCCCGGATCAGTTCCTCCGTGTACTTAGTGGGCGTTACCGCCTTACACCCACAGGCCCGGCCAAGCACGGACAGTGCTTGGAGGTACTCCTCAGTCGATTCCCCAGGTTGTTGCTTGCGACTCCCCAGAAGGTGCCTGGCGTATACTTCGTTCACAGGGCGCGTGTACTGGGTCTTGAGGAGCTGGAGGGCGGCTGTGTACGAGGTCGCATCCCGGATGACTGAGTACACTCGGTGGTTCACCTTGGAGAACAGGACAGACAGTTTGTTCGCATCCGTTTCGACCGCAGTGGAGGCAGTCAGGAATGTCTCGAAGCACGTGAGCCAGTGAGCAAACTTGGTGGAAGCGTCTGCTTCCCGACTGTCCAGGTCCAGGCATGCTGGTGTGAGGATCTTCTCCATTATAAAAAATTTAGTTAATAAAATTGATGCGCCATCAATTACTCAAAAGACTGAGGTTGAGCGAGTAACAACCAGGCTTTTATTAACTAAAGAATGAAGGTCTTGTCTCGAGTGGCCGACCCGTCCAGAATACTAAGGGACTGGGAGGTAGTCACTTATATACCTGGAATAGTGGGAGGAGTCAGCCGAGGCATGTCCAGACCTGTACCTAGTGGAATACACATACACATACAGACAGGTATAACAGTGGTTTACCACAATCCCTTGATCCCTTTAGCCTTAAGAACTATATCTAACTCCTTCTTGAATATACTTAATGAATTGGCCTCTACTGCCTTCTGTGGTAGAGAATTCCACAGGTTCACCACTCTCTGGGTGAAGAAATTCCTCCTCATCTCAGTCCTAAATGGCTTACCCCTTATCCTTAGACAGTGACCCCTGGTTCTGGACTCCCCGGCCATCGGGAACATCCTTCCTGCATCCAGTCTATCTAGTCCTGTTAGTATTATAATGAGATCCCCTCTCAATCTTCTAAACTCCAGCGAGTATAAGCCCAATCGACCCAATCTCTCCTCATATGTCATTCCTGCCATCCCAGGTATCAGCCTGGTGAATCTTCTCTGAACTCCTTCCATGGCAAGAACATCCTTCCTCAGATAAGGCTACCAAAACTGCACACAATACTCAAGATGTGGTCTCACCAAGGCCCTGTACAACTGCAGCAAGACATCCTTGTTCCTGTCCTCGAATCCTCTCGCTATGAAGGCCAACATACCATTTGCCTTCTTAACCGCCTGCTGCACCTGCATGCTTACCTTCAGCGACTGGTGCACAAGGACACCCAGGTCTCGTTGCACTTCCCCTTCTCCCAATCTATTGCCATTCAGATAATAATCTACCTTCTTGTTTTTGCCACCAAACTGGATAACCTCACATTTATCCACGTTATATTGCATCTGCCATGCTTCTGCCCAATCACCCAACCTGTCCAAATCATACTGGAGTTTCTCGGCATCCTCCTCACAGCACACACGCCCACCCAGCTTTGTGTCGTCTGCAAATTTGGAGATATTACATCTAGTTCCCGCTGCGTAAAAAAGTTTTTCCTCACATCTGCCGTGTATCTCTTGCCCATTACATTAAAGCTGAGTCCCCTAGTCTTTGAACCATCAACTAGTGGGAACAGCCTTTCCCCATCTAGCCTATCCAAACCCGTCATAATCTTGTACACCTCTATCAAATCACCCCTCAACCTCCTTTGCTCTAATGAAAACAAATCCAGCTTCTCCAACCTGTCCTTGTAGCTAAGATCCCCCATCCCCGGAACCATTCTGGTAAATCTCCTCTGCACCCTCTCAAGGGCCTTCACACCCTTCCTAAAGTGTGGTGACCAGAAGTGTCTGCAGCTCGAGGAACTTCGGCTCAGAGTTGATGAGCTGGAGTCCGAGCTTCGGACGCTGCGATACATCAGGGAGGGAGAAAGTTACCTGGACACTTTGTTCCAGGAGGCAGTCACACCCCTTAGGTTAAATCCTTCAGATTTGGTCCGTGGTCAGGGACAGCAGGGTGTGACTATGAGTGAGGCAGGTATGGGGATCCAGAAGTTAGCATTGGAGGAGCCTCAGCCCTTGCACTTGTCCAACAGGTACGAGGTTCTTGCAGCCTGGGTGGACGAGAGCAGGGACTGCAGGGAGGATGAGCAATCTGACCACAGCACCGTGGTACAGGGGGCCATTCAAGTTGGGGGAGTAAAAAGGAATGTAGTAGTGGTAGGGGACAGTATAGTTAGGGGGATAGATACTGTTCTCTGTAGCCGAGAGCGTGAGTGCAGAAGGCTATGTTGCCTGCCCCGGTGCCAGGGTTAAGGACATCTCCTCTGGGCTGGAGAGGAACCTGGAGTGGGAGGGGAAGGATCCAGTTGTCGTGGTCCACACAGGTACCAATGACATAGGTAGGACTAAGAAAGAGGTTCTACTGAGTGAGTACGAGCAGCTAGGGGCTAAATTAAAAAGCAGAACCACAAAGTAATCTCTGGATTACAAAGTGAGCCAGGAGCAAATTGGCATAGGGTCAATAAGATCAGAGAGTTGAATGCGTGGCTCACGGATTGGTGTGGGAGAAATGGGTTTCAATTCATGGGGCTCTGGCACCAGTACTGGGGAAAGAGGGAGCTGTTCCGTTGGGACAGGCTTCACTTGAAGTGTGCGGGGACCAGTGTCCTGGCGAATCGAATAACTAGGGCTGTAGATAGGGCTTTAAACTAAATAGTGGCGGGGGGGGGTTCAGGTGAGGTGGAACCTAGAAAGTTAAAGAGAAAGGACAAGGCAATAGTGCAGGGTAGCGATAGGGGTAATGATAACCAGAGTGTGACAGGAAGGGACAGAGTGTACAAGCATAAGAGTGTACCAGCAAATAAGATCAGAGTAGGGAAAAATGGTAAAAAGACAAAATTAAAGGCTCTTTATCTGAATGCATGCAGCATTCGTAACAAGATAGATGAGTTGACGGCACAAATAGAAATAAATGGTTATAATCTGATCGCCATTACAAAGACTTGGTTACAAGGTGACCAAGGCTGGGAACTGAATATTCAGGAGTATTTGACATTTCGGAAGGATAGGCAGAAAGGGAAAGGAGGTGGGGTAGCTCTGTTAATAAAGGATGAGATCAGTACAGTGGTGAGAAATGATCTTGGCTCGGGAGATCAAGATGTAGAATCAGTTTGGGTGGAGATAAGAAATAATAAGGGAAAGAAGTCACTGGTGGGAGTGGTCTATCGGCCCCCTAACAGTAGCTACACTGTGGGACAGAGTATAAATCAAGAAATAATGGGGGCTTGTAAGAAAGGTCCTGCAATAATCGTGGGTGATTTTAATCTTCATATCAAATTGGCAAAGGTAGCCTTGAGGACGAGTTCATGGAGTGTATTCAGGACAAATTCTTGGAACAATATGTTGTGGAACCCACCAGGGAACAGGCTATTTTAGATCTGGTAATGTGTAATGAGACAGGATTAGTGAATGATTTCATAGTAAAGGATCCTCCAGGGAACCTGCTCATTACATGATAGAATTTCAAATTTAAGTTGAGGGTCAGAAACTTGGGTCTGAAACTAGTGTCTTAAACTTAAATAAAGGGAATTACAAGGGTATGAAGACAGAGTTGGGTAAAGTGGACTGGGAAAATAGCTTAAAAGGTAAGACTGTAGATAAGCAGTGGCAGACTTTTAAGGAGATATTTCATAACTCTCAGCAAAGATATATTCCAGTGAGAAAGACTCTGAGAAGGATGAACTAAGGAAATTAAGGAGGGTATCAATTTGAATGAAAAGGCATACAATGTTGTGAAGATTAGTGGTAGGCCAGAAGATTGGGAAATTTTTTAGAGACTTGCAAAGGATGACTAAAAAAATAATGGAGGGAGAAAATTGATTGATTAAACTAGCAAGAAATATAAAAACAGGCAGTAAGAGCTTCTACAAGTATATAAAAAGGAAGAGAGTAGCTAAAGTAAACGTTGGTCCCTTAGAGGATAAGACTGGGGAATTAATAATGGGAAACAAGGAAATGGCAGAGACTTTGAACAAATATTTTGTATCTGTCTTCATGGGAGAAGACACTAAAAGCATCCCAATAATAGTGGAAAATCAAGGGGCAAAAGGGAGGGAGGAACTTAAAACAATCACTATCACTAGAGAAAAAGTATCAGGCAAACTAATGGGACTACAGGCTGACAAGTCCCCTGGACCTGATGGCCTGCATCCTGGGGTCTTAAAAGAAGTGGCTGCAGAGATAGTGGATACATTGGTTGTAATCTTCCAAAATTCCCTAGACCCTGGAAAGGTTCCAGCAGATTGGAAAACTGCAAATGTAACGCCCATATTGAAGAAAGGAGGGAGACAGATAGCAGGAAACTATAGGCCAGTTAGCCTAACATCTGTCATTGGGAAGATGCTGGAATCCACGATTCAGGAAGTAGTAGCAGGACATTTAGAAAATCATAATACAATCAAGCAGAGTCAACATGGTTTTATGAAAGGGAAGTCGTGTTTGACAAATTTATTAGAGTTCTTTGAGGATGTAACGAGCAGGGTGGATAGAGGGGAACCAGTAGATGTAGTGTAGTCCATTCTATTTCCCTCACTTCTGCTCTCACCCCTTCCCCTCCCTCCCAGAACCACGATAGGGTTCCCCTTGTGCTCACCTTTCACCCACCAGCCTCCACATTTAACGGATCATCCTCCGCCATTTCCGCCACCTCCAGCGTGATCCCACCACCAAACACATCTTCCCCTCACCTCCCCTTTCAGCATTCCGAAGGGACCGCTCCCTCCGCGACACCCTGGTCCACTCCTCTATCACCCCCAACACCCCTTCCCCTTCACCTGGCACCTTCACGTGCAAGCGCAGGAGATGCAACACATGCCCTTTTACCTCCTCCCTTCCCACTGTCCAGGGCCCCAAACACTCCTTCCAGGTGAAACAGCGATTTACTTGTACTTCTTGCAATTTAGTAAACTGTGTTCACTGCTCACGATAAAGGCAGGGTAAAGGCAGGAAGGTAGTGCAGGAGTCACCTGCGGTCATCTCCCTCCAAAACAGGTTTACCGTTTTGGGTACTGTTGGGGGAGATGACTTATCAGGGGAAGGCACCAGCAGCCAGGTTCAGGGCACCATGACTGGCTCTGCTGCACAGAAGGGCGGGAAAAAGAGGGATAGGGCTATAGTGATAGGGGATTCAATTGTAAGGGGGATAGATAGGAGTTTCTGTGGCCGAGACCGAGACTCCAAGATGGTATGTTGCCTCCCTGGTGCAAGGGTCAAGGATGTCTCGGAGCGGGTGCAGAGCATTCTGAAGGGGGAGGGGGATCAGCCAGTTGTCGTGGTACATGTAGGTACCAACGATGTAGGTAAAAAGAGGGAGGAGGTCCTACAAGCTGAATTTAGGGAGTTAGGAGCTAAATTGAAAAGTAGGACCTCAAAGGTAGTAATCTCTGGATTGCTACCAGTGCCACGAGCTAATAAGTTTAGAGAGAGTAAGATAGATAAGCTAAATACGTGGCTTGAGCAGTGGTGCAAGGGAGAGGGATTTAAATTCTTGAGGCATTGGAACCAGTTCTTGGGGAGGAGTGACCTGTACCAAGGGGACGGTCTACACCTGAACTGTGAGGGAGCCGATGTCCTCGGGGTAATATTTTCTAGGGCGGTTCGGGAGGATTTAAACTAATTTGGCAGGGGGATGGGAACCTAGGTAGTGGAAAAGAGGGAAGTCATATGAAGTCAGAAATAGATGGTAGAAAGGTGAGAAGCAATAAGCAAAGGAGAGAAACACAAAGGGCCAAACTAATTCATAATGAGAGTGTGAAAAAAGCAAGCCTGAAGGCTTTGTATCTTAATGCTAGAAGCATTAGGAACAAGGTGGATGAATTAGTTGTGGAAATAGAGGTAAACAAGTATGATTTGATTGGGATTACAGAAACGTGGCTGCAGGGTGGGCAAGGCTGGGAACTTAACATCCAGGGATATACAATATTTAGGAAGGATCGGCAAAAAGGTAGGGGAGGTGGGGTAGCATTGCTGGTAAAGGAGGGGATTAATGCAATGGAAAGGAAGGATATTAACTCGGATGAAACGGAATCTGTATGGGTAGAAATGAGAAATAGCAAGGGGAGGAAAACGTTAGTGGGTGTGATATATAGGCCTCCAAATAGTAATATGGAGGTGAGGGAAGGCATAAAAAGGGAAATTAGAGAAGCGTGCGATAAGAGCACAGCTGTCATCATGGGTGACTTTAATTTACATATTGATTGGACTACCCAAATTAGTAAAAATTCTGAGGAGGAGGAATTCCTGGAATGTTTTCGGGACGGTTATCTGGACCAATATGTCGAGGAGCCGACTCGAGATCAGGCCATTTTAGACTGGGTATTGTGCAATGAGAAGGGACTTATCAACAATCTTCTTGTACGAGGCCCCTTGGGTCAGAGCGATCATAATATGATCGAGCTCTCAGTCGAGATGGAGAGTGAGGAAATTGAATCAGAGACTAAGGTCCAGAACTTAAATAAAGGGAATTACGAGGGTATGAGACGGGAATTGGGTAAGATTGATTGGGTGGTGTTTCTGGGGGGATTGACAGTGGATAGACAATGGCAAGCATTCAAAGATAGAATGGAAGAATTCCAGAACATGTTTATACCGGTTTGGCATAAAAATAAACCTAAAAAGGTGGCTCAACCGTGGATAACGAGGGAAATTAGGGACAGCATAAAATCAAAAAAAAGGGCATATCAACTGGCAAAAAAAAGCACCAGACCGGAAGATTGGGGGCAGTACAGGATACAGCAAAAGAGGACAAAGGGATTAATCAGGAAGGGGAAAATAGAATACGAAAGTAAACTTGCAGCAAACATAAAGACAGACTGCAAAAGCTTTTATCGGTATATCAGGAGGAAAAGACTGGTAAAATCCCAAGTCGGTCCCTTGCAGTCCGATTCGGGAGAATATATAATGGAGAATAAGGAAATGGCAGACCAATTAAACTCATACTTTGGTTCTGTATTCACAAAGGAGGACACAAATAACCTCCCAGGAATATCGGCAAACATAGGGACTAATGAGAGGGAGGAGCTGACAGAAATTAGTATCTCTAGGGATATGGTGTTGGGTAAGTTGAGGGGACTGAAGGCCGACAAATCCCCGGGGCCTGATAAACTACATCCTAGGGTACTTAAGGAGGTGGCCCTGGAGATAGCAGATGCTCTAAGGATCATCTTCCGGAACTCCATTGACTCGGGAACAGTACCCGTGGATTGGAGGGTAGCTAATGTTACCCCAATATTTAAAAAGGGGGGTAGAGAGAAAGCAGGGAATTATAGACCAGTAAGCCTTACATCGGTTGTGGGCAAAATGCTAGAGTCCATTATTAAGGATAAAATAGCGGAGCACTTGACAAATGGGGAAAGGATCGGACAGAGTCAACATGGATTTACAAAGGGTAAATCGTGTTTGACTAATCTGCTGGAATTTTTTGAGGAAGTAACTGGTAAAATAGATGGGGGAGAGCCAGTGGATGTGGTGTACCTTGACTTCCAGAAAGCCTTCGATAAGGTTCCACACAAAAGATTATCATGCAAAATTAAGGCTCATGGGATTGGGGGCAAAGTATTAACGTGGATAGAGAACTGGCTGGCGGATAGAAAACAGAGAGTTGGAATAAACGGCTCGTTTTCGGAGTGGCAGGCAGTGACCAGCGGGGTGCCGCAAGGATCTGTCCTGGGACCCCAGCTGTTCACAATATATATAAATGATCTGGATCAGGGAATTGGATGCAATATTTCCAAATTCGCTGACGACACTAAACTAGGAGGAGGGGTGGGCTCTGATGAGGATGTCAGGAGGCTACAGTGCGATTTGGACAGGTTGGGGGAATGGGCGGATACGTGGCAGATGCACTATAATGTGGATAAATGCGAGGTTATCCACTTTGGGGGTAAAAACAGGAGGGTAGATTATTATCTAAATGGCAATAGATTGGGAGATGGGGAAGTGCAGAGGGACCTGGGTGTTCTTGTGCACCAGTCACTGAAGGAGAGCATGCAGGTGCAACAGGCGATTAAGAAGGCAAATGGTATGTTGGCCTTCATATCAAGGGGGTTCGAGTATAGAAATAGGGATACCTTACTACAGCTGTACAAGGTGCTGGTGAGACCGCATCTGGAGTATTGTGTACAGTTTTGGTCGCCCCATCTGCGGAAGGATGTTCTTGCCATGGAAAGAGTGCAGCGGCGATTCACCAGGCTGATACCTGGAATGGCGGGAATGACCTACGAGGAGAGATTGAATAGTTTGGGCTTGTACTCACTGGAGTTTAGAAGATTGAGAGGGGATCTCATCGAAACATATAAAATTATGGCAGGCCTGGACAGGCTGAATTCAGAGAGAATGTTTCCAATGGCAGGGGAGCACAGAACCAGGGGCCACAGTCTAAAAATAGCGGGCAAATCATTTAAAACAGAGATGAGGAAGAATTTCTTCACTCAAAGAGTGGTGAGCCTGTGGAATTCCCTGCCACAGAGGGCTGTGAAGGCTAATTCAATAAATATTTTCAAGAGAGAATTGGATATATTTCTGAAGGCTAAGGGGATTAAGGGTTACGGAGAAAAGGCGGGGACGGGGTACTGAACTGGTAAGATCAGCTAAGATCTCAGACAAAGATCAGCCATGATCTCATTGAATGGCGGAGCAGGCTCGAAGGGCCGAATGGCCTACTCCTGTTCCTATCTCTATGTTTCTATGTTTCTATGATACGGTCTCCTAGAGTCCTAACGGCACAGAAGGAGGCCATTCGGCCCATCGAGTCCGTGCCGGCTCTCTGTAGAACAATCCAGTCGGTCCCACTCCCCCGCTCTATCCCCGTAGCCCTGCAAGTTTATTTCCCTCAAGTGCCTATCCAGTCTCCCCTTGAAAACATTGAGTGTCTCCGCTTCCACCACTTCCGTCGGCAGCGAATTCCAGGTCCTCACCACTCACTGCGTAAAAAAGTTTTTCTTCACATCCCCCCTGTATCTCTTGCCCAAAACCTTAAATCTGTGTCCCCTAGTCCTTGTACCATCAACTAGTGGGCACAGCCTTTCCCCGTCCAGCCTATCCAAACCCGTCATAATCTTGTACACCTCTATCAAATCACACCTCAACCTCCTTTGCTCTAATGAAAACAAATCCAGCTTCTCCAACCTGTCCTTGTAGCTAAGATCCCCCATCCCCGGAACCATTCTGGTAAATCTCCTCTGCACCCTCTCAAGGGCCTTCACATCCTTCCTAAAGTGTGGTGACCAGAACTGGATGCAATACTCCAGTTGTGGCCTAACCAGTGCTTTATAAAGGTTCAGCATAACTTCTCTACTTTTGTACTCAATACCTGTATTTATGAAGCCCAAGATCCCATATGCTTTGCTAACCACTCTCTCAATATGTCCCGCCACCTTCAGGGACCTATGCACATTAACTCCCAGGTCCCTCTGTCCCTGCACACTCTTTAAAACTGTGCCATTAAGTGTATATTGCCTCTCCCTGTTCCTTCTGCCAAAATGCATCACCTCACACTTCTCTGTATTAAATGCCATCTGCCACTCTGCCCATTCTGCTAGCCTTTCTATGTCCTGCTGCAGTCGACTGGTATCACCCTCACTGTCTGCCCATTCTGCTCGCCTTTCCATGTCCTGTTACAGTCGATTGGTATCACCCTCACTGTCTGCCCATTCTGCTCGCCTTTCCATGTCCTGTTACAGTCGATTGGTATCACCCTCACTGTCTGCCCATTCTGCTCGCCTTTCCATGTCCTGTTACAGTCGATTGGTATCACCCTCACTGTCTGCCCATTCTGCTCGCCTTTCCATGTCCTGTTACAGTCGATTGGTATCACCCTCACTGTCTGCCCATTCTGCTCACCTTTCCATGTCCTGTTGCAGTCGATTGGTATCACCCTCACTGTCTGCCCATTCTGCTCGCCTTTCCATGTCCTGTTGCAGTTGATTGGTATCATCCTCACTGTTTGCCACACCCCCAAGTTTGGTGTCATCGGCAAATTTAGAAATTCTACTCTGCATTCCAATATCCAGGTCATTTATATCTATCAAAAAAAGCAGTGGCCCCAGCACTGACCCTTGGGGAACACCACCGTCTACAATCCTCCAGTCTGAAAAACAGCCATTTACCACAACTTGCTGTTTTCTGTCCTTAAGCCAATTCCTTATCCAAGCTGCCGCTGACCCACCTATTCCATGAGCCTCAATTTTGTTAACCAGCCTTCTATGTGGTACTTTGTCAAACACCTTCCGAAAATCCATGTAGACAACATCCATTGCATTCCCTTCATCAATCCTCCCTGTTACTTCATCAAAAAATTCAGTTAGATTAGTCTGTCACTTTAATTCTCCTCTACATTGGGGAGACCAAACGCAGATTGGGCGACCGCTTTGCAGATCACCTCCGTTCAGTCGGTAAGGGTGACCCCGAGCTTCCGGTCGCCTGTCACTAATTCTCCGCTCCACTCCCACTCTGACCTCTCTGTCCTCGCCCTCTTACACTGTTCCAATGAAGCTCAACGTAAGCTCGAGGAACAGCACCTCATCTTTCGATCAGGCACTTTACAGCTTTCTGGACTCAACATCGAGTTCAACAATTTCAGACCATAACCACGGCCCCGATCTCTTTCTTTCATTGTTTTTCTCTCTCACACATGGCAGCTGCCATTTCCATTTACACTTCATCTCGTGTCATCTTTTGTTTCTGAACTTGTCCCATTAAGGAAGTGATAGCAGGGCATTTAGAAAATCATAATATAGTCAAGCAGAGTCAGCCTGGTTTTATGAAAGGGAAATCATGTTTGACAAATTTGCTGGAGTTCTTTGCGCATGTAACGAGCAGGGTGGATAAAGGGGAACCAGTGGATGTGGTGTATTTGGATTTCCAGAAGGCATTCGAGAAGGTAAACATAGAAACATAGAAGATAGGAGCAGGAGTAGGCCATTCAGCCCCTCGCGCCTGCTCCGCCATTCAATGAGATCATGGCTGATCATCCAAGTTCAGTACCCTGTCTCTGCCTTCTCCCCATATCCCTTGATCCCTTTAGCCTTAAGAAATATATCCAAGTCCTTCTTGAATATATTTAATGAATTGGCCTCCACTGCCTTCTGTGGTAGAGAATTCCACAGGTTCACCGCTCTCTGGGTGAAGAAATTCCTCCTCATTTCTGTCCTAAATGGCTTACTCCTTATCCTTAGACTGTGACCCCTGGTTCTGGACTCCCCAACCATCGGGAACATCCTTCCTCAAATAAGGCGACCAAAACTGCACACAATACTCAAGGTACGGTCTCACCAAGGCCCTGTACAACTGCAGCAAGACATCCTTGCTCCTGTACTCGAACCCTCTCGCTATGAAGGCCAACATGCCATTTGCCGCCTTAACCGCCTGCTGCACCTGCATGCTTACCTTCAGCGACTGGTGCACAAGGACACCCAGGTCTCGTTGCACTTCCCCTTCTCCCAATCTATTGCCATTCAGATAATAATCTGCCTTTCTGTTTTTGCCACCAAAGTGGATAACCTCGCATTTATCCACGTTATATTGCATCT
Organism: Somniosus microcephalus; assembly: GCF_052327205.1. NCBI lineage: Eukaryota > Metazoa > Chordata > Chondrichthyes > Squaliformes > Somniosidae > Somniosus > Somniosus microcephalus. Next base: position 148,544 of record NW_028225331.1, on the reverse strand, counting down.
GCCACGCTTTTGCCCAATCACCCAACCTGTCCAAATCATCCTGGAGTTTCTCAGCATCCTCCTCACAGCACACACGCCCACCCAGCTTTGTGTCGTCTGCAAACTTGGAGATATTACATCTAGTTCCCTTGTCTAGATCATTAATATATATTGTGAATAGCTGGGGCCCAAGGACCAATCCCTGCGATACCCCACTAGTCACTGCCTGCCACTCGGAAAAAGACCCGCTTATTCCAACTCTTTGCTTTCTGTCTGCTAACCGGTTCTCTATCCAAGTCAATACCTTGCCCCCAATCCCATGTGCCTTAACTTTACACGCTAATCTCTTATGTGGGACCTTATCAAAAGCCTTCTGAAAGTCCAAATACACCACATCCACTGGTTCTCCCTTATCTATTTTACCAGTTACATCCTCAAAAAAAAGGTGTCACATAAAAGGTTACTGCACAAGATAAGAGCTCACGGGGTTGGGGGTAATACATTAGCATGGATAGAGGATTGGCTAACTTACAGAAAACAGAGTCGGGATAAATGGGTCATTTTCAGGTTGGCAAACTGTAACTAGTGGGGTGCCACAGGGATCAGTGCTGGGGCCTCAACTATTTACAATCTATATCAATGACTTGGATGAAGGGACCGAGTGTACTGTAGCCAAATTTGCTAACAATACAAAGATAGGTGGGAAAGCAAGTTGTGAGGAGGACACCGAGTCTGCAAAGGGATACAGATTGGTTAAGTGAGTGGGCAAAACATTGGCAGATGGAGTATAATGTGGGAAAATGTGAGGTTGTCCACTTTGGTAGGAAAAATAGGAAAGCAAATTGTTATTAAATGGAGAGAGACTACAGAACGCTGCGGTACAGAGGGATCTGGGGGTCCTCGTACATGAAACACAAACAGTTAACATGCAGGTACAGCAAGTAATTAGGAAGGGAAATGGAATGTTGGCCTTTATTACAGGGGGATTAAAAGTAGGGAAGTCCTGCTACAACTGTACAGGGTGTTGGTGAGACCACACCGGGAGTACTGCGGACAGTTTTGGTCTCCTTATTTAAGGAGGGATATACTTGCATTGGAGGCAGTTCAGAGAAGGTTTACGAGGTTGATTCCTGGGGTGAGGGGGTTGTCTTATGAGGAAAGGTTGAGCAAGTTGGGCCGATACTCACTGGAGTTTAGAAGAATGAGAGGTGATCTTATTGAAACATAAGATTCTGAGGGGGCTCGACAGGGTAGATGCTGAGAGGATGTTTCCCCTCGTGGGGGAATCTAGAACTCGGGGGCATAGTCTCAGAATAAGGGGTCGCCCATTTAAGACGGAGATGAGGAGGAATTTCTTCTCTGAGGGTCGTGAATCTTTGGAATTCTCTACCCCAGAGAGCTGTGGAGGCAGAGTCACTGAATATATTCAAGGCCGAGACAGACAGATGTTTGAACTACAGGGGGGTCGAGGGTCATGGGGAACAGGCAGAAAAGTGGAGGTGAGGCCAAGATCGGATCAGCCATGATCTTATTGAATGGTGGAGCACGGGTTAGACACAGAGTAAAGCTCCCTCTACACTGTCCCATCAAACACTCCCAGGGCAGGAACAGCACGGGTTAGATACAGAGTAAAGCTCCCTCTACACTGTCCCATCAAACACTCCCAGGGCAGGTACAGCACGGGTTAGATACAGAGTAAAGCTTCCTCTACACTGTCCCATCAAACACTCCCAGGGCAGGAACAGCATGGGTTAGATACAGAGTAAAGCTCCCTCTACACTGTCCCATCAAACACTCCCAGGGCAGGTACAGCACGGGTTAGATACAGAGTAAAGCTCTCTCTACACTGTCCCGTCAAACACTCCCAGGGCAGGTACAGCACGGGTTAGATACAGAGTAAAGCTCCCTCTACACTGTCCCATCAAACACTCCCAGGGCGGCTACAGCACGGGTTAGATACAGAGTAAAGCTCCCTCTACACTGTCCCATCAAACACTCCAAGGGCAGGTACAGCACGGGTTAGATACAGAGTAAAGCTCCCTCTACACTGTCCCATCAAACACTCCCATTGTAGGTACAGCACGGGTTAGATACCCAGTAAAGCTCCTTCTACACTGACCCATCAAACACTCCCAGGGCAGGTACAGCACGGGTTAGATACAGAGTAAAGCTCCTTCTACACTGACCCATCAAACACTCCGAGGACAGGTACAGCACGGGTTAGATACACAGTAAAGCTCCCTCTACAATGTCCCATCAAACACTCCCAGAGCAGGTACAGCACGGGTTAGATACAGAGTAAAGCTCCATCTACACTGTCCCATCAAAGACTCCCAGGGCAGGTACAGCACGGGTTAGATACAGAGTAAAGCTCCCTCTACACTGTCCCATCAAACACTCCCAGGGCAGGTACAGCATGGGTTAGATACAGAGAAAATCTCCCTCCACACTGTCCCATCAAACACGCCCAGCGCAGGTACAGCATGGGTTAGATACAGAATAAAGGTCCCTCTACACTGTCCCATCAAACACTCCCAGGGCATGTACAGCACGGGTTAGGTACAGAGTAAAGCTCCCTCTACTCTTTCCCATCAAACACTCCCAGAGCCAGGACAGCACGAGTTAGATACAGAGTAAAGCTCCCTCTACACTGTCCCGTCAAACACTCCCAGGGCAGGTACAGCACGGGTTAGATACAGAGTAAAGCTCCCTCTACACTGTCCCATCAAACACTCCAAGGTCAGGTACAGCACGGGTTAAATACAGAGTAAAGCTCCCTCTACACTGTCCCATCAAACACACCCAGGGCAGGTAGAGCACGGGTTAGATACAGAGTAAAGCTCCCTCTACACTGTCCCATCAAACACCCCCGGGGCAGGTAGAGCACGGGTTAGATACAGAGTAAAGCTCCCTCTACTCTGTCCCCATCAAACACTCCCGGGGCAGGTAGAGCACAGGTTAGATACAGAGTAAAGCTCCCTCTACACTGTTCCATCAAACACTCCCAGGGCACGTACAGCAGGGTTTAGATACAGAGTAAAGCTCCCTCTACACTGTCCCGTCAAACACTCCCAGGGCAGGTAGAGCATGGGTTAAATACAGAGTAAAGCTCCCTCTACACTGTCCCATCAAATACAGCCAACTCAGATCCAGCATGTGTTAAATGCAGTGTATAGCTCCTCTGACACTATCCAATCATGCACACCAGCTCAGGTAATGCATAGTAAGAATGCAGAATAAAAATCCCTCTACATGTAAGTGTCAAGCACTCCCAGGTAGCTTCACACACGAGTTAAGCTCGGGTCAACTTCACAGAATCACAGAAACCCCACAGTGCAGATAGAGGCCATTTCGGCCCATCGAGCCTGCACCGACACATATTCCACCCGATCCCCGTAACCCCTGCACCAACACATATCCCACCCTATCCCCGTAACCCCACGTATTTAATCCCACGAACACTAAGGGTCAATTTATCATAGCCAATCAACCTAACCCGCACATCTTTGGACTGTGGGAGGAAACCGGAGCACCCGGAGGAAACCCACGCAAACACGGGGAGAATGTGCAAACTCCACACAGACAGTCACCCGAGGCCAGATTCAAACCCGGGTCCCTGGCGCTGTGAGGCAACAGTGCTAACCACTATGCCACCATGCTGCCAACTTGTTGCATCAAAGGCCGAGTCTTATGGCAGCTGTCAGACAGCTCCCTGTGGCTGGTTAGACGCTCACCTATGGAGGGGTCTCAGTCCAACCTGATCGGCTCTGTGAATCCAGCGACCTCCATCCAGTCCCAGTTAGTGTGACGATGATTCGACTCCTCTCTCCACTTTTCACAGATACTGTTCAGTCCAAGAATCCTTTAACATAAAACTGATTATTATTAATTCTAGAATCTGTAATTGGAATACAATTTTTGTGACTATGATTAGATTTAATTTGAATATATTTGTAATAAATGACATTAGGTTGAATTACTTACCTTAATATTAAATTGTTCTTTCCTTTCCCCTATTTATATGGACTAGACTCACCGGCAGTGTCAGCTGCCATGTCCATCTCCACACACACTGACTCCCACTGATGCTGCGTAACCAGGGGCATAAACCGTCTCCAGGTGACATCAGAAAGGAGCCAGGGACCATGTCACAAAGCAGCCCAAACCCCTCCCACTCTAGGTATTGCAGAGTCACATGACCAGGCTCTGCTCCTGGTGTGCAGTCCCACTGGGCATGAACGCAGGTTGTACAATCAGTCCCGTCTCCAACCCTGCTCCCGCGTACTGAGACTCCAGGCAGGGAGCACTGACTCCCAAAATTACCACTGATAAAATCTCCCTCCCATCCTCTGAATGTGAGGTCCCACAATTCAAAGGCTCCCATTTCTACCTCTTGCTTTATACTCCAGAAAGTCTCCCCTCTCTTTATATCGGTGTGTCTCCCTCCTGCTTTGGCAGAGAGAGACGGTTTGTGGGAATGGTGTTTGGGATATTAGCTCTCCCTCCTTTGTGCTCTGAAACAAGTCGATTCTGTGTAACAGGAAGGGCATCAGAGGCAATAAGTGGAGGGATCTTCAGGGGGATCAAGTGCTGGGAACATCAGAGCATTAATTGGAGGGTGCATCATGGGCAATAGGCTCCCTCTGTATTATCCCATCAAACACTCCCAGGGCAGGCACAGCACAGGTTAGATACAGAGTAAAGCTCCCTCTACACTGTCCCATCAAACACTCCCAGGGCAGGTACAGCACGGGTTAGATACAGAGTAAAGCTCCCTCTACACTGTACCATCAAACACTCCCGGGGCAGGTACAGCACGGGTTAGATACAGAGTAAAGCTCCCTCTACACTGTACCATCAAACACTCCCAGGGCAGGTACAGCACGGGTTAGATCCAGAGTAAAGCTCCCTCTACACTGTCCCATCAAACACTCCCAGGGCAGGGACAGCACAGGTTAGATACAGAGTAAAGCTCCCTCTACACTGTCCCATCAAACACTCCCAGGGCAGGTACAGCACGGGTTAGATACACAGTAAAGCTCCCTCTACACTGTCCTATCAAACACTCCCAGGGCAGGGACAGCACGGGTTAGATACAGAGTAAAGCTCCCTCTACACTGTCCCATCAAACACTCCCAGGGCAGGTACAGCACGGGTTAGATACAGAGTAAAGCTCCCTCTACACTGTCCCATCAAACACTCCCAGGGCAGGTACAGCACGGGTTAGGTACAGAGTAAAGCTCCCTCTACACTGTCCCATCAAACACTCCCAGGGCAGGTACAGCATGGGTTAGATACAGAGTAAAGCTCCCTCTACACTGTCCCATCAAACACTCCCAGGCCAGGTACAGCACGGGTTAGGTACAGTGTAAAGCTCCCTCTACACTGTCCCATCAAACACTCCCAGGCCAAGTACAGCACGGGTTAGATACAGAGTAAAGCTCCCCCTACACTGTCCCATCAAACACTCCCAGGCCAGGTACAGCACGGGTTAGGTACAGTGTAAAGCTCCCTCTACACTGCTACATCAAACACTCCCAGGCCAGGTACAGCACGGGTTAGATACAGAATAAAGCTCCCTGTACACTGTCCCATCAAACACTCCCAGGGCAGGTACAGCACAGGTTAGATACAGAGTAAAGCTCCCTCTACACTGACCAATCAAACACTCCCAGGGCAGGTACAGCATGGGTTAGAAACAGCGTAAAGCTCTACTCTACACTGCCCCATCAAACACTGCCAGGGCAGGGACAGCACAGGTTAGATACAGGTTAAGGCTCCCTCTGCACTGTCCCATGAAACACTCCCAGGGCAGGTACAGCATGGGTTTGATACAGAGTATAGCTCCCTCTACACTGTCCCATCAAACACTCCCAGGGCAGATCCAGCACAGGTTAAATAAAGAGTAAAACTCCCTCTACGCTGTCCCATCAAAGACGCCCAGGTCAGGTACAGCACGGATTAGATACAGAGTAACTCTCCCTCTACACTGCCCCATCAAACACTCCCAGGGCAGGTACAGCACGGGTTAGATACAGAGTAAAGCTCCGTCTACACTGTCCTGTCAAACACTCCCAGGGCAGGAACAGCACAGGTTAGACACAGAGGAAAGCGCTCTCTAAATTGGTTCACCAACCACAGCCAACTCAGATCCGGCATGTGTTAAATGCAGCGTACAGCTCCTCTTGCACTATCCAATGATGCACACCAGCTCAGGTAATGCATAGTAAGAATGCAGAATAAAAATCCCTCGACATGTAAGTGTCAAGCACTCCCAGGTAGCTTCACACACGAGTTAAGCTCGTGTCAACTGGTCGCATCAAAAGCCGAGTCTTCTGGCAGCTGTCAGACAGCTCCCTGTGGCTGGTTAGACTCTCACCTATGGAGGGGTCTTAGTCCCACCTGATCGGCTCTGTGAATCCAGCGACCTCCATCCAGTCCCAGTTAGTGTGACGATGATTCGACTCCTCTCTCCACTTTTCACAGATACTGTTCAGTCCAAGAATCCTTTAACATAAAACTGATTATTATTAATTCAGGTACAGCACAGGTTAGATATAGAGTAAATCTCCCTCTACACTGTCGCATCAAACACTCCCAAGGCAGGTACAGCACGGGTTAGATACAGAGTAAAGCTCCCTCTACACTGTCCCATCAAACACTCCCAGGCCAGCTACAGCATGGGTTAGGGACAGAGTAAATCTCCCTCTACATTGATCGATCAAACACTCCTAGGACAGGTACAGCATGGGTTAGATACAGAGTAAAGCTCCCTCTACACTGTCCCATCAAACACTCCCAGGACAGGTACAGCATGGGTTAGATACAGAGTAAAGCTCCCTCTGCAGTGTCCCATTAAACACACCCAGGGCAGGTACAGTGCGGGTTAGATACAGAGTAAAGCTCCCTCTACACTGTCCCATCAAACACTCCCAGGGCAGGTACAGCGCAGGTTAGGTACAGAGTAAAGCTCCCACTAAATTGTCCCATCAAACACCCCCAGGGCAGGTAAAGCATGAGTTAGATACAGAGTTAAGCTCCCTCTACACTATCCCATTAAACCTCCCCAGGGCAGGTACAGCACGGGTTAGATACAGAGTAAAGCTCCCTCTACACTGTCCCATCAAACACTCCCAGGGCAGGTACAGCACGCGTTAGATACAGAGTAAAGCTCCCTCTAAACTGTACCATCAAACACTCCCAGGGCAGGTACAGCACATGTTAGAAACAGAGTAAAGCTCCCTCTACACTGTCCCATCAAACACCCCAGTGCAGGTACAGCATGAGTTAGATACAGAGTAAAGCTCCCTCTAAACTGTCCCATCAAACACCCCCAGGGCAGGTACAGCATGGGTTAGATACAGAGTAAAGCTCCCTCTACACTGTCCCATCAAACACTCCCAGGGCAGGAACAGCATGGGTTAGATACAGAGTAAAGCTCCCTCGACAATGTCCCATCAAACACTCCCAGGGCAGGTACAGCACGGGTTAGATACAGAGTAAAGCTCCCTCGACAATGTCCCATCAAACACTCCCAGGGCAGGTACAGCACGGGTTAGATACAGAGTAAAGCTCCCTCTGCGGTGTCCCATTAAACACACTCAGGGCAGGTATAGCATGAGTTAGATACAGAGTAAATCTCCCTCTACACTGTCCCATCAAACACCCCAGTGCAGGTACAGCATGAGTTAGATACAGAGTAAAGCTCCCTCTAAACTGTCCCATCAAACACCCCCAGGGCAGGTACAGCGCGGGTTAGATACAGAGTAAAGCTCCCTCTACACTGTCCCATCAAACACTCCCAGGGCAGGTACAGCATGATTTAGATACAGAGTAAAGCTCCCTCAACAGTGTCCCATTAAACCTCCCCAGCGCAGGTAATTCACGTGTTAGATACAAAGTCAAGCTCCCTCTACACTGTCCCATCAAACACCCCCAGGGCAGTTACAACATGGGTTAGATACAGAGTAATGCTCCCTCTACACTGTCCCATCAAACACTCCCAGGGCAGGTACAGCGCGGGTTAGATAGAGAGTAAAGCTCCCTCTACATTGTCCCATCAAACACTCCCAGGGCAGGTACAGCATGGGTTAGATACAGAGTAAAGCTCCCTCTACACTGTCCCATCAAACACTACCAGGGCAGGTACAGCGCGGGTTAGATACAGAGTAAAGCTCCCGCTACACTGTCCCATCAAACACTCCCAGGGCAGGTACAGCGTGGGTTAGATACAGAGTAAATCTCCCTCTACACTGTCCCATCAAACACTCCCAGGGCATGTACAGCATGAGTTAGATACAGCGTGAAGCTCCCTCTACACTGTCCCATCAAACACTCCCAGGGCAGGTACAGCGCGGGTTAGATAGAGAGTAAAGCTCCCTTTACATTGTCCCATCAAACACTCCCAGGGCAGGTACAGCATGAGTTGGATACAGAGCAAAGCTCCCTCTACACTGTCCCATCAAACACTGCCAGGGCTGGTAACGCGCGGGTTAGATACAGAGTAAAGCTCCCAATGCTGGGATCTCCACATCCAGGGGTATTCAATATTCAGGAATGATAGGCAAAAAGGAAAGGGAGGTGCGGAAGCTTTGCTGGTTAAAGAAGGGATTAACACAATTGTAAGGAAGGATATTGGCTCTGATGATGTGGAATCTGTTTGGGTAGAACTGAGATATACCAAGGGGCAGAAAACATTAGTGGGAGTGGTAAATATTAAAAGGGAAATTAGAGAAGCGTGCAATAAGGGCACAGCAGTCATCATGGGTGACTTTATTCTTCATATAGATTGGGCTAACCAAATTAGTAACAATACTGTGGAGGAGGAATTCCTGGGTTGCTTACAGGATGGTTTCCTGAACCAATATGTCGAGGAACCAACCAGAGATCAGGTCATCTTAGACTGGGCATTATGTAATGAGAAAGGATTAATTAGCAATCTTGTTGTACGGGGCCCCTTGGGTCGGAGCGATCATAATATGATAGAATTCTTCATTAAGATGGAGAATGAAGTAGTTGACTCAGAGACGAGGGTCCTGAATTTAAATAAAGGAAACTACGATGGTCTGAGGCGCGAGTTGGGTAGGATTGATTGGGGAATGTCACTCAAAGGGTTGACGGTGGATAGGCAATGGAAAACATTCAAGGACCGCATGGATGAACTGCAGAATTTGTTCATCCCAGTTTGGCATAAAAATAAAACAAAAAAGGTGATTCAACCATGGCTAACAAGGGAATTTAGGGATAGCATAAGATCCAAGGAGAGGACATATAAATTGGCCAGAAAAAGCAGTAAACCTGAGGATTGGGAGCAGTTTAGGATTCAACCAAGGAGGACAAAGGGATTAATTAAGAAAGGGAAAATAGAATATGAGAGTAAGCTTGCAGGGAACATAACAACTGACTGTAAAAGCTTTTATAGATATGTGAAGAGAAAAAGATTGGTGAAGTCAAGTGTAGGTCCCTTGCAGTCAGAATCAGGGGAATTTATAATGGGGAACAAAGAAATGGCAGACCAATTAAATACATATTTTGGTTCTGTCTTCACAAAGTAGGACACAAATAACCTTTCAGAGATGTCGGGGAACATAGGGGCTGATGAAAGGGAGGAACTGAAAGAAATCAGTATTTGTCGGGAAATGGTGTTCGGGAAATTGATGGGATTGAAGGCGGATAAATCCCCAGGGCCTGATACTCTACATCCTAGGGTACTTAAGGAAGTGGCCCTAGAAATAGTAGATGCATTGCTGATCATCTTCCAACATTCGATGGAATCTGCAACAGAACCCATGGATTGGGGGGTAGTTAATATTACCCCACTATTCAAAAAAGGTGGTAGAGAGAAAACAGGGAATTACAGACCGGTAAGCCTGACATCGGTAGTGGGGAAAAAGCTAGAGTTCATTATAAAAGATGTAATAGCAGAGCACTTGGAAAGCAGTGACAGGATCGGACAAAGTCAACATGGATTTACAAAAGGTAAATCGTGCTTGACTAATCTACTGGAATTTTTTGAGGATGTAACTGGTAAAATAGATAAGGGAGAACCACTGGATGTGGTGTATTTGATTTCAGAAGACTTTCGATAAGGTCCCGCATAAGAGATTAGCATGTAAAGTTAAGGCACATGGGATTGGGGGCAAGGTATTGACTTTGATAGAGAACTGGTTGGCAGACAGAAAGCAAAGAGTTTGAATAAACAGGTCTTTTTCTGAATGGCAGGCAGTGACTAGTGGGGTACCGCAGGGATCGGTCCTTGGACCCCAGCTATTCACAATATATATTAATGATCTAGACAAGGGAACTAGATGTAATATCTCCAAATTTGCAGACGACACAAAGCTGGGTGGGCGTGTGTGCTGTGAGGAGGATGCCGAGAAACTACAGGATGATTTGGCCAGGTTGGGTGATTGGGCAGAAGCATGGCAGATGCAATATAACGTGGATAAATGTGACGTTATCCACTTTGGTGGCAAAAACAGGAAGGCAGATTATTATCTGAATGGCAATAGTTGGGAGAAGGGGAAGTGCAATGAGACCTGGGTGTCCTTGTGCACCAGTCGCTGAAGGTAAGCATGCAGGTGCAGCAGGCGGTTAAGAAGGCAAATGGCATGTCGACCTTTGTAGCAAAAGGGTTTGAGTACAGGAACAAGGATGTCTTGCTGCAGTTGTACAGGTCCTTGGTGAGATCACTCCTTGAGTATTGCGTGCAGTTTTGGTCGCCTTATCTGAGGAAGGATGTTCTTGCCATGGAAGGATTTCAGCATTCACCAGGCTGATACCTGGGATGGCAGGAATGACGTATGAGGAGAGATTGGGACGATTGGGCTTATACTCACTGGAGTTTAGAAGAATGAGAGGGGATCTCATTGAAACTTATAAAATTCTGACAGGACTGGACAACTAGATGCAGGAACGATGTTTCCGATGGTCGGGGAGTCCAAAACCAGGGGTCACAGTCTAAAGATAAGGGGTAAGCCATTTAGACAGAGTTAAGGAGGAATTTCTTCACCCAGAGAGTGTTGAACCTGTGGAATTCTCTACCACAGAAGGCAGTAGAGGCCAATTCATTAAATATATTCAAGGAGTTGGATATATTTCTTAAGGCTAAAGGGATCAAGGGATATGGGGAGAAGGCAGGGACAGGGTACTGAATTTGGATGATCAGCCATGATCGCATTGAATGGCCGAACAGGCTCGAGGCGCCGAATGGCCTACTCCTGCTCCTATCTTCTATGTTTCTATGGTTGTTAAGATCTGGAACGCACCATCTGAAAGGATGCTGGAATCAAGTTCCACAGCAACTTTCAAACGGTAATTGGACATGTACTTAAATAGGACTAATTAGCAGAATTCTGGGGATAAAGCTGGGTGTGGGACTAAATTGGACAGCTCTTTCAAAGAGCCGGCACAGACACGATGGGCCAAATCACCTCCTTCTATGCTGTTAGATTCTATGATCAGTGTGAAGACGCTGGTGTCTCTTAAGGCTCTTCAAGCTTTTAAAGCTCTTCCCAGTCAGAACATTTCACAGATCTCTCGTCAGTGTGAACAAGCTGGTGTGCCAGCAGGTTGGAGGACCGAGTGAATCCCTTCCCACACACAGTGCAGGTGAACAGTCTCTCCCCAGTGTGAAATCGTTGGTGTCCATTCAGCTCCCGGGAGCTTTTAAAGCTTTTCCCACAGTCAGAACATTTAAAGGGTCTCTCGTCAGTGTGAACTCGCTGATGCGCCAGCAGGTTGGAGGACCGAGCGAATCCCTTCCCACAGACAGAGCAGGTGAATGGTCTCTCCCCAGTGTGAGCTCGCTGGTGTCCCTTCAGCTCCCCAGGACTTTTAAAGCTCATCCCACAGTGGGAACATTTAAATGGTCTCTTATCAGTGTGAGCAAGCTGGTGTCTCAGCAGGGTGGATGAACCAGTGAATCCCTTCCCACACATGGAGCAGGTGAATGGCCTCTCCCCAATGTGAACTCTCTGGTGTATCTGGAGCTTGGATGACTCTGCAAATCCCTTCCCACACACGGAGCAGGAGAATGGTTTCTCCCCAGTGTGAACTCGCTGGTGTGTATGGAGGCTGGATGACTGAGTGAATCCCTTCCCACATTCAATACACGTGAACAGCCTCTCCCCAGTATGAACTCACTGGTGTATCTGGAGCTTGGATAACTCTGCGAATCCCTTCCCACACACGGAGCAGGTGAACGGCCTCTCCCCGATGTGAGTGCGCCGATGAGTTTCCAGCTTGGATGGATAATTGAATCTCTTCCCACAGTCCCCACATTTCCACCGTTTCTCCGTGGTGCGGGTGTCCTTGAGTCTCTCCAGGTTGGACGATCAGTTGAAGCCTCGTCCACACACACAACACGTGTACGGTTTCTCCCCGCTGTGAATGGTGCGATGTTTTTTCAGGCTGTGTAACTGGTTAAACCTCTTTCCACAGTCAGTGCACTGGAACACTCTCACTCGGGTGTGTGTTTTCCAGTCACACGGATGTTTGAAATCTTTTCCCACAGACAGAACAGACAAACATTTGTCCTTCCATATTCAAAGGTCAGTGATATTCAGGTCCTGATGAATGGAGTGACTCTGTCAGATCTTGATGCGATGTTTGGTTTGAGTTTCCCGTCTGTAAATCCTGCCCTTCTCACACCCTGTAAAAGGAGTTTACAAAAGCCATCACTGTAAGTACAGGATAGAAATTCAGAACAGACAATTCCAGTTTCTGTGGAACATTCTTTCCTCTTGTTTCCCCAAAGCTGTAAATTCCCGTCCCACACACTCTCCCTCCTCCCTGTGCTGAAATCCAAACCCATCGCACCATCTCCAACATTTCTTTCCTCCACTCCCAGTTTTCCTTCTCACTCTACTCTGGTTGGGTTCAGTTCTACACCCGCTGTGTGCAGAGTGAGAATAAAATCAATGAGTCAATGATTGTCTCTCCTGGTCACGGGGACCCTGAAGCCGCGCCCACTCTTTGTTCCTGTACCAAGATGGCCACGCATGCGCCGTGCTACCGGTGGAAGTGGTCTGTCTTTCCTGCACCAAGATGGCGGCGCGTAACCCGAGCCTGTCACCGAGAAAAAGCCTCACAAGTGCCATCCGGTAGAACAGAGACCAGGCCGCTGGATCTCATTCGGGCCTGAGGCCGTTCACCAGCTTTATAAACCCTGCGGCGCGGACCACCCACAGTTTATTAATCTCCCGACCCCACTCCCGCCGACCAGCAACTCCGCCCGGTGACCGCGCGGGGCTTTCTTTGTGAGGGACTCGTGACCCGGGCCCAGGGCCTGATTGACGGGAGCTTACGACCAATAGGGAACGAGCGGGGTGGGGCTGGAGGAGCGAGGTGGCGGCGGGTCCTCCAACCAATCAGGGAGCCCGAGGGGCAGGACTTGCACCAGCTGATTGTCTGATCCGCAGGGCAGCGAGTTTCTCCAGTCCCTTGTTCAGGGCCCGGGGCCAGGGGAGGCTGTGGGCCTTTATTCCCCTCATTGGACACAAGGCTCTTTGGCTCCCAACACACCGGCTCAGATTGCAATACAGACTTTTTAAATTCATGAATCAAAGGGACAGGGTCTCTCATTCTGTTGTGGGACAGTTCCTGGGACAGACTGTATCTCCCCCTCTCCTCCACACAGGGATTTGTGCTGGTTAAAGGGACCGCAATTCTCCTTGTTCTGCGAGTTTGTAATTAACTTTATCCCAGATTAGAGACTCCAGGAGTTTACCAATAACTCCTCGAGTCTTGGTTATGATCTTCCAGAATTCCTTAGATTCTAGAATGTTCCCCGGGGATTGGAAGGTATCAAATGTAACCCCGCCGTTCAAGAAAGGAGGGCGAGAGAAAACAAGGACCCCTGGGCCAGTTAGCCTGACATCAGTAGTATGTGCAAAAAAGATTCACAAGGATGACACCAGAACTGAGAGGATATACCGATCAGGAAAGGCTGAACAGGCTGGGGGCTCATTTCTCTGGAAAAGAGAAGGCTGAGGGGTGACCAGATAGAGGTCATCAAGATTATGAAAGGGTTTGATAGGGTAGACATGGAGAAAATGTTTCTACTTGTCGGGGGGGACCAGAACTCGCAGTCATAGATATCAGATATAAGAGAGAGAAATAGCACCAGAGTAAAGAAAAGTTCAGAAATAGAAGGAATCAGATGGGGCAAAAGCGAGGCAGACTAAGATGGGTTTGGAGTGCATGTGTGTAAATGCACATAGCCTGGTAAATAAGGTTGGTGAGCTGCAGGCACAAGGTGCCACAGGGGACTCTGATATAGGGGCAATAACAGGGACCAGACTCAAAGAAGGGAGGATTGGGATCTTAATATTCCTGGCTACAAGGTAATCAGGAAAGATAGGGAAGGAAAAAGAGAAGGGGTGGCAGTATTGATCAACTAAACTATTACAGCACTGGAGAGGGTGATGTAGTCGAGGGAGCAAAGGCAGGTTTGAATTCAGGAACAATAGAGGAGCGATTACACTGCTGGGTGTTTACTGCAGGCCACCAAATAGTGGGAAGGAGATAGAGGAGCGATTACACTGCTGGGTGTTTACTACAGGCCACCAAATAGTGGGAAGGAGACAGAGGAGCTATTACACTGCTGGGTGTTTACTACAGGCCACCAAATAGTGGGAAGGAGATAGAGGAGCGATTACACTGCTGGGTGTTTACTACAGGCCACCAAATAGTGGGGAGGAGATAGAGGAGCGATTACACTGCTGGGTGTTTACTACAGGTCACCAAATAGTGGGAAGGAGATAGAGGAGCGATTACACTGCTGGGTGTTTACTACAGGCCACCAAATAGTGGGAAGGAGACAGAGGAGCTATTACACTGCTGGGTGTTTACTACAGGCCACCAAATAGTGGGGAGGAGCGATTACACTGCTGGGTGTTTACTACAGGCCACCAAATAGTGGGGAGGAGATAGAGGAGCGATTACACTGCTGGGTGTTTACTACAGGCCACCAAATAGTGGGAAGGAGACAGAGGAGCTATTACACTGCTGGGTGTTTACTACAGGCCACCAAATAGTGGGGAGGAGACAGAGGAGCGATTACACTGCTAGGTGTTTACTACAGGCCACCAAATAGTGGGAAGGAGATAGAGGAGCGATTACACTGCTGGGTGTTTACTACAGGCCACCAAATAGTGGGGAGGAGATAGAGGAGCTATTACACTGCTGGGTGTTTACTACAGGCCACCAAATAGTGGGGAGGAGATAGAGGAGCGATTACACTGCTGGGTGTTTACTACAGGCCACCAAATAGTGGGGAGGAGATAGAGGAGCTATTACACTGCTGGGTGTTTACTACAGGCCACCAAATAGTGGGGAGGAGATAGAGGAGCTATTACACTGCTGGGTGTTTACTACAGGCCACCAAATAGTGGGGAGGAGATAGAGGAGCTATTACACTGCTGGGTGTTTACTACAGGCCACCAAATAGTGGGGAGGAGATAGAGGAGCGATTACACTACTGGGTGTTTACTACAGGCCACCAAATAGTGGGGAGGAGATAGAGGAGCTATTACACTGCTGGGTGTTTACTACAGGCCACCAAATAGTGGGGAGGAGATAGAGGAGCGATTACACTGCTGGGTGTTTACTACAGGCCACCAAATAGTGGGGAGGAGATAGAGGAGCGATTACACTGCTGGGTGTTTACTACAGGCCACCAAATAGTGGGGAGCAGATAGAGGAGCGATTACATTGCTGGGTGTTTACTACAGGCCACCAAATAGTGGGGAGGAGATAGAGGAGCTATTACACTGCTGGGTGTTTACTACAGGCCACCAAATAGTGGGGAGGAGAGAGAGGAGCGATTACACTGCTGGGTGTTTACTACAGGCCACCAAATAGTGGGGAGGAGATAGAGGAGCGATTACACTGCTGGGTGTTTACTGCAGGCCACCAAATAGTGGGGAGGAGATAGAGGAGCGATTACACTGCTGGGTGTTTACTACAGGCCACCAAATAGTGGGAAGGAGATAGAGGAGCGATTACACTGCTGGGTGTTTACTACAGGCCACCAAATAGTGGGGAGGAGATAGAGGAGCGATTACACTGCTGGGTGTTTACTGCAGGCCACCAAATAGTGGGGAGGAGATAGAGGAGCGATTACACTGCTGGGTGTTTACTACAGGCCACCAAATAGTGGGAAGGAGATAGAGGAGCGATTACACTGCTGGGTGTTTACTACAGGCCACCAAATAGTGGGGAGGAGATAGAGGAGCGATTACACTGCTAGGTGTTTACTACAGGCCACCAAATAGTGGGGAGGAGACAGAGGAGCGATTACACTGCTAGGTGTTTACTACAGGCCACCAAATAGTGGGGAGGAGATAGAGGAGCGATTACACTGCTGGGTGTTTACTACAGGCCACCAAATAGTGGGGAGGAGATAGAGGAGCTATTACATTGCTGGGTGTTTACTACAGGCCACCAAATAGTGGGGAGGAGACAGAGGAGCGATTACACTGCTGGGTGTTTACTACAGGCCACCAAATAGTGGGGAGGAGATAGAGGAGCGATTACACTGCTGGGTGTTTACTACAGGCCACCAAATAGTGGGGAGGAGATAGAGGAGCGATTACAATGCTGGGTGTTTACTACAGGCCAACAAATAGTGGGGAGGAGATAGAGGAGCGATTACACTGCTGGGTGTTTACTACAGGCCACCAAATAGTGGGGAGGAGATAGAGGAGCGATTACACTGCTGGGTGTTTACTACAGGCCACCAATTAGTGGGGAGGAGACAGAGGAGCGATTACACTGCTGGGTGTTTACTACAGGCCACCAAATAGTGGGGAGGAGATAGAGGAGCGATTACACTGCTGGGTGTTTACTACAGGCCACCAAATAGTGGGGAGGAGATAGAGGAGCGATTACACTGCTGGGTGTTTACTGCAGGCCACCAAATAGTGGGAAGGAGATAGAGGAGCTATTACACTGCTGGGTGTTTACTACAGGCCACCAAATAGTGGGGAGGAGACAGAGGAGCGATTACACTGCTGGGTGTTTACTACAGGCCACCAAATAGTGGGAAGGAGATAGAGGAGCGATTACACTACTGGGTGTTTACTACAGGCCACCAAATAGTGGGGAGGAGATAGAGGAGCGATTACACTGCTGGGTGTTTACTACAGGCCACCAAATAGTGGGGAGGAGATAGAGGAGCGATTACACTGCTGGGTGTTTACTACAGGCCACCAAATAGTGGGGAGGAGATAGAGGAGCGATTACACTGCTGGATGTTCACTACAGGCCACCAAATAGTGGGGAGGAGCCAGAGGAGCGATTGGACTGCTGGGTGTTTACCACAGGCCACCAAATAGTGGGGAGGAGATAGAGGAGCGATTACACTGCTGGGTGTTTACTACAGGCCACCAAATAGTGGGGAGGAGATAGAGGAGCGATTACACTGCTGGGTGTTTACTACAGGCCACCAAATAGTGGGGAGGAGACAGAGGAGCGATTACACTGCTGGGTGTTTACTACAGGCCACCAAATAGTGGGGAGGAGATAGAGGAGCGATTACACTGCTGGGTGTTTAATACAGGCCACCAAATAGTGGGGAGGAGATAGAGGAGCGATTACACTGCTGGGTGTTTACTACAGGCCACCAAATAGTGGGGAGGAGATAGAGGAGCGATTACACTGCTGGGTGTTTACTACAGGCCACCAAATAGTGGGGAGGAGACAGAGGAGCAATTACACTGCTGGGTGTTTACTGCAGGCCACCAAATTTTGGGGAGGAGATAGAGGAGCGATTACACTGCTGGGTGTTTACTACAGGCCACCAAATAGTGGGGAGGAGACAGAGGAGCGATTACACTGCTGGGTGTTTACTACAGGCCACCAAATAGTGGGGAGGAGATAGAGGAGCAGATTACACTGCTGGGTGTTTACTACAGGCCACCAAATAGTGGGGAGGAGATAGAGGAGCAGATTACACTGCTGGGTGTTTACTACAGGCCACCAAATAGTGGGGAGGAGATAGAGGAGCGATTACACTGCTGGGTGTTCACTACAGGCCACCAAATAGTGGGGAGGAGATAGAGGAGTGATTACACTACTGGGTGTTTACTACAGGCCACCAAATAGTGGGAAGGAGATAGAGGAGCAATTACACTGCTGGGTGTTTACTACAGGCCACCAAATAGTGGGGAGGAGATAGAGGAGCGATTACACTGCTGGGTGTTTACTACAGGCCACCAAATAGTGGGAAGGAGATAGAGGAGCAATTACACTGCTGGGTGTTTACTACAGGCCACCAAATAGTGGGGAGGAGACAGAGGAGCGATTACACTGCTGGGTGTTTACTACAGGCCACCAAATAGTGGGGAGGAGACAGAGGAGCGATTACACTGCTGGGTGTTTACTACAGGCCACCAAATAGTGGGGAGGAGATAGAGGAGCTATTACACTGCTGGGTGTTTACTACAGGCCACCAAATAGTGGGGAGGAGATAGAGGAGCTATTACACTGCTGGGTGTTTACTACAGGCCACCAAATAGTGGGGAGGAGATAGAGGAGCAGATTACACTGCTGGGTGTTTACTACAGGCCACCAAATAGTGGGAAGGAGTGTAGAATTCGCAAAATTAATATTGTACTATAAGGGTCCTCTGGCAGAAGAGGCCTTGATTTTAAAAGACTGTTTTAAAAGAAGCCCAGAAAAGGGACACATAAAATGGCCGCCAGACCCAGTGACCGACTTATTGGGACACTTTAAAATGGTTCCTGCAGTCCCCAGACAGCTTTTGTAGATTCAACCCACAGTAAGTTCTGGAAGCCGTTTATGAGAAAACGAAACCAGACTTTAACACATACATAAAGATTGGATGCAGATCCAGTCAGATCGGCCTGTAGATAAAGGCCATCTAAATGTTTACCCAGACAAAGGGGGACAGTTCCATATTCATAAAGAACGCATCAAGGAACCGTTAAAGACATCAAGAAAACATTAAAACATTACCAGGTCATTCTAGACCAGAGATGGCCATCACAGGCCATCCCAAAAGCAGTTTAAATATAATAACTACCCCGCTGTGCTATAAGCCCGCCAAAAGTTAAACAAAGACTAACCTTGATCTAGGCGGGAGATAAGGCCTCGATTGAGAAGTATAATTGGGGATCCCGGGGAAAGACAGGACTGCTGGTTGAAGAATTGAGCGCTCAGATAGCCGATGACATTGGGGATCCATCGAAAATCTAGGAGGAAGCTTGTAGATGCTTCTGGAAGACGAGCACGCTAAAACCTCATAGCCAGAGACAGAAGTCGGTAGCGGGAACGCCTCGGCCATTCCCGAGTCGAGAAGGCGGTTCAAGTTTGCATTCGGCCTCCGTGGTATTCGTCGGGAGATCATCGACCAAAAACCCCGGGGCCGCAGCAAAACGAGGAGAAAGTCGAGGAGAAGAAGAGAGGACGAAACGCCCCACCACATCGTGGGCTGGAGCACAGAGAAAAACGAGCTGTGAACAAGATGAGGGTCCGCTCGTCTTGCTGAAGTAGAGGAGCCATCAGCCTGAGCAGCCCGCTGCTCCCACAGCCCAACGACCACGTGGAGACAGGACGCCTGAAAGGATCAAAATGCAGACCTTTTTTCAAAACCTTGCAATTCCTAGTTGGATTGGTGAGCATGTTTCTGGCCCTTCATAATCGGATCTAGATAGGTTAAAGGGGGTGGTCATTTTGGGTATAATTAACATGAGTTGTTGTCCCTCGATGTTCCGTGTGTTTCCCCATTTCATGATGACTGTTGTAAGGTATAATATGCCGGTACCTATTTTAGCTGGTATTGTATTGTTATGATTTGTTTTTCCCTCCCCTGTACCCTCTTATTTGCTTGCATTTGATTTGTTTTTCCTTATGCAATAAAATTTCACTTCGTTTCATTAAACTTGGTCTATAAGAGTATTCTCTGCATTGTAGTTCCTGCACCTAAGTCCAGTGTCTAGAACCTAAGGGGCGAGTGGGTCGAACCACTCAAGGTTTTACTGTGCGAGAGAGAGAGAGAGAGAGAGACCTCTGCGATTTCAGAGAGAAAACCCCTTACAGGAGATAGAGGAGCAGATTTGCAGGCAAATTACAGAAAGATGCAAGAATTACAGAGTAGTGATAATGGGGGACTTCAATTATCCGAATATAGATAGTAACAGTGTAAAGGGCAAATTGGGGAGGAATCCCTGAAATGTGTACAAGAGAACTTTCTGGATCAGTGTGTTTCCAGCCCAATGAGGAAGGAAGCAGAGCTGGATCTAGTTCTGGGGAATGAAGTGGGGCGCGTGGAGCGTGTTTCAGTGGGAGAGTATTTGGGGGAACAGTGATCATAATATCATCAGGTTTAGAGTAGTTATAGAAAAGGACAAAGAACAATCAAGCGTAAAAATACTTAACTGGAGGAGGGCTAACTGCAGTGAGAAGAAAAGGGATCTGGCCCAGGTGGATTGGAGTCAAAAATTGGGAGGCAAAACAGTAAATGACCAATGGGAGGCCTTCAAAGAGGAGCTGGTTCGGGTACAGAGCAGACACATTCCTATGGGGGGAAAGGAAGGGCATCCAAAGCTAGAGCTCCCTGGATGACTAAAGATAGAGGTTAAAGTGAGAGAGAAAGAGGAGGTTTATGACAAATGTAAGGTTGATAATACAGTGGGGAATCATGCTGAATATAGAAAGTACAGAGGAGATCTAAACAATGGAATAAGAGGGACAAAGAGAGAGTATGAGAACAGATTAGCAGCGAACATAAAAGGGAACCCAAAAGTCTTTTATAAACACTTAACTAGTAAAAGGGCAGTCAAAGGAAGGGAGGGGCTGATTGGGGACCTAAAGGGAGATTGTCTTGTGGAGGCAGAGGGCTGGGCTGAGGGACTAAATGAGAACTTTGCATCTGTCTTCACTGGAGAAGAGGATGCTGCCAATGCAGCAGTAAAGGAGGAGGCCGGAGCGATACTGGATAGGATACAAATAGATAAAGAGGAGGGACTTCAAAGGTTGGCAGTCCTCAAAGTAGAAAAGTCACCGGTCCGGATGGGATTAGTCCTCGGTTACTGAGGGAAGTAGGGGTGAAAATTGCGGAGGCTCCGGCCACAATCTTCCAATCCTCCTTGGACATGGGGGTGGTGCCAGAGGACTGGAGGATTGCAAATGTTACAGCCCTGTTTAAAATAGGGGAGAGGGATAAACCCGGCAACTACAGGCCAGTCAGCCTAACGTCGGTGGTGGGGAAACTTTTAGAGACAATAATCCAGGACAAAATTCATTGGCCCTTGGAAAAGTCTGGGCTAGTAACTGAAAGTCAGTTTGTTAAAGGCAAATCGTGTCTGACTAACTTGATGGAGTTCTTTGATGAAGTAATGGAGAGGGTTGAGGGTAGAGCGGTTGATGTTGTGTATATGGACTCTCAAAAGGCGTTTGACAAAGTCCCACATAATAGACTTGTTGGCCTTAGTCCATGGGATTAAAGGGACAGTGACAGCATGGATCGAGAATGGGCTCAGGGACAGAAGGCAGAGAGTAGTGGGGAACGACTGTGTTTCAGACTGGAGGGAGGGATTCAGTGGGGATCCCCAGGGCTCGCAATTAGGACCACTGCTCTTTTTGATCCATATTAATGACCGGGACTTGGGTGTACAGGGCTCAATTTCAAAGTTTGCAGAGGACATGAAACTTGGAAATGTCGTAAACAGTGAGGATAGTAACAGACTTCAGGAGGACACAGACAGACTGGTGAAATGGGCAGAAACGTGAGATGAAATTTAACACAGGAGTGTGAAGTGATACATTTTGGTAGGAAGAATGAGGAGAGGCAATAAAACTAAATGGTCCAGTTTTAAAGAGGGTGCAGGAACAGAGAGGCCTCGGGGTGTATGTACACAAATCTTAGAAGGTGGCAGGACAAGTTGAGAAGGCTGTTAAAAAGCATACAGGATCCTTGACTTTATTAATAGAGGAATAGAGTACAAAAGCAAGCAGGTTATGCTAAGCCTTTATAAAACACTGGTTAGGCCTCAGCTGGAGTATTGTGTTCAATTCAGGGCACCACACTTTAGGAAGGATGTCAAGGCCTTGGAGAGGGTGCAGAGGAGATTTACTGGAATGGTACCAGGGATGAGGGACTTCAGTTATGTGGAGAGACAGGAGAAGCTGGGATTGTTCTCCTTGGAGCAGAGAAGGTTAAGGGGAGATTTACTGGAATGGTACCAGGGATGAGGGACTTCAGTTATGTGGAGAGACTGGAGAAGCTGGGGTTGTTCTCCTTGGAGCAGAGAAGGTTAAGGGGAGATTTACTAGAATGGTACCAGTGATGAGGGACTTCAGTTATGTGGAGAGACTGGAGAAGCTGGGGTTGTTCTCCTTGGAGCAGAGAAGGTTAAGGGGAGATTTACTAGAATGGTACCGGGGATGAGGGACTTCAGTTATGTGGAGAGACTGGAGAAGCTGGGGTTGTTCTCCTTGGAGCAGAGAAGGTTAAGGGGAGATTTGATAGAGGTGTTAAAAATCATGAATAATTTGGATAGAGTAAATAAGGAGAAACTGTTTCCAGTGGAGGAAGGGTCGGTAACCAGAGGACACAGATTTAAGGTGATTGGCAAAAGAACCAGAGGTGACCTGAGGAAACTTTTTTTCCCACAGCGAGTTGTTGTGATGGGGAACGCGCTGCCTGATAGGGCGGTGGAAGCAGATTCAACAGGAGCCTTCAAAAGGGGACGGGATAAATACTTGAACTGAAATAAATTGCAGGGATATAGGGAAAGAGCGGAGGAGTGGGACTAACTGGATTGCTCTTCGAAAGAGCCGGCACAGACTCGATGGGCCGAATGGCCTCCTTCTGTGCTATTCTGTGATTCTATGAATACAGAGAGACAATGTCGCTTTAAATATCGAGGTGTTACGCTGAGGGAAGGAGACACATTGTCCCTTTAGTTACAAAGGAGAAGACAAAAAGATCGCAGACTCTTTAACTGACACCAATACTCCGAGGGAAGAGGATGTGACGGTCGATGTCCCTTTAACTGGGCCGCACATGCCTGTGATTAAAGGCATCGGAAACAGTGGAATCGACCCACCGCAGTCACACTGTGGACACTCTGGTGTGTCAGCGGGTGGGATACACCAGGGAATCCCTTTCCACACACTGAGGTTGTCTCTAATGATCGGGAGTCCCAGGGTTTCGGATACCAGATAATCAAGCTCACAAGAACACAAATTGTGTCTCCAGACTTTATTAAGAGCGCTGCATAACACAGATCGGGTGATAATTCCCTCAATCTGGAGAATAGAAGTACAGTGGATTCGCGCGCGATCTTCTCGAGTCTGTTCCAACTGACAACGGCTTAAGTGGCCTGTTCTTATACACAAGCTTGGTTACTGCTCAGGAAATGGGATTGTTTGGACCCGTCTGTTGACCGCCTCCTGAACTCCTGCTAATTCAGGGAATTTAGTCCATCTGTGACCAGACTATAACCACAAGCCCGTCCAGTTATCACACCAATACGGTCCATGAGGTTATTATTCGATTCACACCCAGACGTTGTGCCTTCACTTGTCTGGCACTTCATCCCATAACACGGGTACAGGGGCTCAGTAATGTTTCATTCATCAGAAAAAGACAAAGTACAACATACTGGTCAGCTTAACAGAATCTCATCATATTTATGTGGCTATAAATATAAAAGGCACTAAGAAATCCAGTAGTGAATTCAGGAGAAAAATCTTTACACAGAGAGTGGTAGAATGGGGAACTTGTTACCACAAGGAGTAGTTGCGGTGAACAGCACAGATGCATTTAACGGGAAGCCACACAAGGGAGAAAGGAATGGGAGGATGTGTTGATCGGGTTAATTGAAGTAGGGTGGGTGTGGGGCATAAACACTGACATGGACCAGTTGGGTCGAATGGCCTGTTTCTGTGCTGTACATTCCATGGAACACCATGAACAGTCAATCGAAGGGAATCATCAGCACAACAGTCTTAAATATTAAACAGCAGTACAAGATTTATAAAACATTCATCCATTCCATGTTCATGTCGCCCCAGCTTACTACAGGGCCCTGCACTACAGATCAGTGTGAACTCACTGGTGTCCCTTCAGATTCCCGGAGCTTTTAAAGCTCATCCCACAGACAGAACATGTAAATGGTCTCTGATCGGAGTGAACTTGCTGGTGTTGCTTCAGATCCCCAGAGGTTTTAAAGCTCTTCCCACAGTCAGAACAGTTAAATGGTCTCTCATCAGTGTGAACTTGCTGGTGTCTCAACAGGTTGGCTGACAGAGTGAATCCCTTCCCACACACGGAGCAGGTGAATGGCCTCTTCCCAGTGTGAACTCGCTGGTGTCCGTTCAGATTCCTGGAGCTTGTAAAGCTCATCCCACAGACAGAACATGTAAATGGTCTCTGATCGGAGTGAACTTGCTGGTGTTGCTTCAGATCCCCAGAGATTTTAAAGCTCTTACCACAGACAGAACATTTAAATGGTCTCGCATCACTGTGAACAAGCTGGTGTTGCTTCAGATTCCCGGAGCTTTTAAAGCTCTTCCCACAGTCAGAACAGTTAAATGGTCTCTCATCAGTGTGAACTTGCTGGTGTCTGAACAGGTTGGCTGACAGAGTGAATCCCTTCCCACACACGGAGCAGGTGAATGGGCTCTCATCAGTGTGAACCCGCTGGTGTGTCAACAAGTGCGATGACAGAGTGAATCCCTTCCCACACACGGAGCAGGTGAATGGCCTCTTCCCAGTGTGAACTCGCTGGTGTCCGTTCAGATTCCTGGAGCTTGTAAAGCTCATCCCACAGACAGAACATGTAAATGGTCTCTGATCGGAGTGAACTTGCTGGTGTTGCTTCAGATCCCCAGAGGTTTTAAAGCTCTTCCCACAGGCAGAACATTTAAATGGTCTCGCATCACTGTGAACAAGCTGGTGTTGCTTCAGATCCCGAGAGGTTTTAAAGCTCTTCCCACAGGCAGAACATGTAAATGGTCTCTCATCAGTGTGAACTCGCTGGTGTAACGTCAGTTCCGTGGAGCTTTTAAAGCTCTTCCCACAGGCAGAACATGTAAATGGTCTCTCCCCGGTGTGAACTCGCTGGTGTGTCAGTAGGTTGGATGACTGAGTGAATCCCTTCCCACACACGGAGCAGGTGAACGGCCTCTTTCCTGCTCTCTCCAGCTGGTGTCCCTTCAGCTCCTGGGACCTTTTAAAGCTTTTCCCACAGTCAGAGTGCTTCACCGGTCTCTCCCCAGTGTGAACTCGCTGGTGTGCCAGCAGATTCGAGGACCGAGTAAATCTCTTCGCACACACGAAGCAGGTGAACAGAATCTCTCCTGCTCTCTCCAGCTGGTGTCTCTTCAGATCCTGGGACCTTTTAAATCTCTTCCCACAGTCAGAACATTTAATTGGTCTCTCATCACTGTAAACAAGCTGGTGTCTCAGGAGGGTGGCAGAATGAGAGAATCGCTTCAAAAACACGGAGCAGGTCAACGGTCTCACATCGGTGTCGACAAGCTGGTGTCTCAGCAGCACGGAGGGTGCAATTAATCCCATCCCACACACGGAGCGGGTTAAAGGTCTCTCATTGGTGTGGACAAGCTGCTGTCTCAGCAGCACGGAGGGTGCAATTAATCCCTGCCCACACACGGAGCGGGTTAAAGGTCTCTCCCTCGTGTGATCTTGCTGGTGTATCATCGGAGCGGATGGCTGAGTGAATCCCTTCTGGAACACGGGGCCGGTGAACGGGCTCTCCCCAATCTGTAGCCACTGGTGTCGCTTCAGGTGCTTGTAGATCTTGAAGCTCTTCCCACACTCAGAACATTTAAAAGGTCTCTCATCAGTGTGAACTCTGGTTCACTGGTGTGCCAGCAGATTGGAGGACCGATTGCATCAGGTCCTGACGAATCCTGTAACTCTGTCAGATCTTGACGTGATGTTAGGTCTCAGCCTCCTGTCTGTAAAGGCTCCACTTCTAAAACCCTGTGAAAGGAGTGTAGAAAGGGGTAAGAGGGAGAATGTGGTCTCCATTTTTTTAATATAATCATTCATAGAAACATAGAAGATAGGAGCAGGAGTCGGCCATTCGGCCGCTCGAGCCTGCTCCGCCATTCTATTGATCCCTTTAGCCTTCACGGGATGTGGGCGTCGCTGGCAACACCAGCATTTATTGCCCATCTCTAGTTGCCCTTGAGAAGGTGGTGGCGAGCCGCCGCCTTGAACCACTGCAGTCCGTGTGGTGAAGGTGCTCCCACAGTGCGGTTACACTTCTTTGCAGTGGTTTGGTACAACTGAGGGGCTTGCTAGGCCGCTTCAGAGGGCAGTGAAGAGACAACCACATTGCTGTGAGTCTGAAGTCACATATAAGCCAGTCAGATTAGTGAACCAGATGGGTTTTTAACGACGGTTTCATGGTCACCATTACGAGCCTTTTAATTCCAGATTTATTTAATTAACTGAATTTAAGTTCTGCAGCTGCCGTGCTGGGATTACATGGAAACTTAGAATATAGGAGCAGGAGTAGGCCATTCGGCCCCTCGAGCCTGCTCCGCCATTCAATGAGATCATGGCTGATCATCCAAATTCAGTACCCTGTCCCTGCCTTCTCCCCATATCCCTTGATCCCTTTAGCCTTAAGAAATATATCTAAGTCCTTCTTGAATATATTTAATGAATTGTTAAATATATTCAAGAAGGAGTTAGATATAGTTTTCACTTGAACTCAATTCTCCAGATCACTAGTCCAGGCCTCTGGAGAACTAGTCCAGTAACATAACCACTATGGTACGGTACCTGTACTCATGTCCCCCTTTTCCCAGCCCAGGGGCAGTGAAGCTGATTTTCAGGCCCCAGCTGCTGCACAGGTTGGTTGAAAGGATCAACAGTAATGGCAGCTACAATACCCACAAGCCCCCGCGCTCCAGAAAGCACCCTGGCCGCCGCGCTGAGTTGTGGCTGACCCCGCGCATGCGCCACATGGCCCAGCCCTCTCCTGCTCCACAGGCGCCCGGCCCGCACCGCGCATGCTCAGCACACACCCGGGGCCCCTGTCAATCATCCTCCCCCGCGCCTGTGTGCTGGGCCCGAGCTCCAGGCTGCCGCGCGGGGCTTTCTTTGTAAAGTCGGTGTTGGTGAAGAGCCGCAATCAGTGAGGGAAAGTGAGTTTTCCCCCAGATCCGATTGAGATCAGAGGAGTCATAGATAGAGTCATAGAGTTTTACAGCACAGAAAGAGGCCCTTCGGCCCATCGTGTCTGCGCCGCCCATCCATCCCTGTCCAGTCTAATCCCATTTTCCAGCATTTGGTCCATAGCCTTGTATGCAATGGCATTTCAAGTGCTCATCCAAATGCTTCTTGAATGTTGTGAGGGTTCTTGCCTCTACCACCCTTTCAGGCATTGAGTTCCACATTCCAACCACCCTCTGGGTGAAGAAGTTCCTCCTCAAATCCCCTCTAAATCTCCTGCCCCTTACCCTGAATCTATGCCCCCTTGTTATTGACCCCCCTACTAAGGGGAAAAGTTCCTCTTTATCTACCCTATCTATGCCCCTCATCATTTTGTACACCTCAATCAGGTCCCCCTCAGCCTTCTTTGCTCCAAGGAAAACAACCCCAGCCTGTCCAGCCTCTCTTCATAGCTGAGGCGCTCCATCCCAGGTAACATCCTGGTGAATCTTCTCTGCACCCTCTCCAAAGCAATCACATCCTTCCTATAGTGAGGCGACCAGAACTGCACACAGTACTCCAGCTGTGGCCTCACCAGCGTTTTGTACAGCTCCAACATAACCTCCCTGCTCTTATATTCTATGCCTCGGCTAATGAAGGCAAGTATCCCATATGCCTTTTTAACCACCTTATCTACCTGTTCCGCTGCCTTCAGGGATCTATGTACATGTACACCAAGGTCCCCCCAAGGGGAGAGAATAAAGGGGAATCCAAGCCTGAGAGTCCGAGGGCTCCGCAGGCACCGAATGGAGCGACTTCACTCGGGCGGAGCCGGAGAACGCCTCAGGGTCACGTGACAGCAGGCAGCGGGCGTGATTGACGTGTCCGCCAACCATTAGGGAGACAGATCCTGGGATCAATGGGCGGGCGGCAGGTGACGCGCTCTGGGACGTCTTGACGTCATAAAACGTGCAGACGTCATGACGTCAATAGAACGTGTTCTGCTGATTGGTCCATATCAATGAGTTGGTCTTGAATGTAGGAAGTATGATTAAGAAGTTTGCAGATGATGCAAAAATTGGCCATGTGGTTGATAATGAAGAAGAAAGCTGCAGACTGCTTTGGAGGAGGGGACCGAGTGTAACATATCAAAGTTTGCAGATGATACAAAGATGGGATGGAAAGTAGTGAGTGAGGAGGACATAAAAAACCTGCAAAGGGACATAGACAGGCTAAGTAAGTGGGCAGAGATTTGGCAGATGGAATACAATACTGGAAAGTGTGAGGTTATGCACTTTGGCAGGAAAAATCATAGAGCAAGTTATTATCTTAATGGCAAGAAACTGGAAAGTACTGTAGTCCAAAGGGATCTGGGGGGTCCTGGTGCACGAAACTCAAAAAGTTAGTATGCAGGTGCAGCAAGTGATCAAGAAGGCCAATGGAATGTTGGCTTTTATTGCTAGGGGGATGGAATATAAAAACAGGGAGGTATTGCTGCAGTTGTACAAGGTATTGGTGAGACCGCACCTGGAATTCTGCATACAGTTTTGGTGTCCATACTTAAGAAAAGACATACTTGCTCTCGAGTCAGTACAAAGAAGGTTCACTCGGTTAATCCCGGGAATGAGGGGGTGGTCATATGAGGAGAGGTTGGGTAGATTGGGACTCTACTCATTGGAGTTCAGAAGAATGAGAGGCGATCTTATTGAAACATATAAGATTGTGAAGGGGCTTGATCGGGTGGATGCGGTGAGGATGGTCCCAATGAAGGGTGAAACTAGAACTAGGGGGCATAATCTTAAAATAAGGGGCTGCTCTTTCAAAACTGAGATGAGGAGAAACTTCTTCACTCAGAGGGTGGTGGAATTGTGGAATTTGCTGCCCCAGAAGGCTGTGGAAGCTACATCATTAAATAAATTTAAACAGAAATAGATAGTTTCCTAGAAGTAAAGGGAATTAAGGGTTACGGGGAGCGGGCAGGAAATTGGACATGAGTCTAGGTTCGGAATGGTCATGGCCCTGTGGGTAGTGGAGTGGGCCCAGGGGCCGTGTAGCCTGGTTCTGCTCCTACTGTGTTCTAATTCTGTGTTAGATTTCAGGAGATGGTTTTATTCCTGTTCCTGGCTGGGGTGGAGATCGCCTTTACAGAAGGTAAGTAATGTAGAAAACATAGGGACAGAGTGATCTCCTGGAAGAGTTTCGATCGCCTAGATGGGTCGGAGAGGAATTTCCCAGATTTTTTTCTCCCAAATTGGCCATTGGGTTTTTTATCTGGTTTTTCGCCTCTCCCGGGAGATCACATGGGTTCGGGTGGGATGGAGAGTGATAGAAGTTTTGAGGTTAGGATCAGATCAGCCATGATCTTATTGAATGGTGGAGCAGGCTCAAGGGGCCGATTGGCCTACTCCTGCTCCTATTTCTTATGTTCTTATGTTCTCTCCACGGATGTTGCCTGGCCTGCAGAGACCCTCATCACATTTAAAAAGTACTTGGATATGCACTTGAAGTGCCGTAACCTACAAGACTACGGACCAAGTGCTGGAAAGTGGGATTAGGGAGGATAGCTCTTTGTCGGCCGGCACGGACAAGATGGGCCGAATGGCCTCCTCCTGTGCTGTAAATGTCTATGATTCTATCAGTGAGGGAGTCTGGGGGGTCAAGGTTGACTGACATTCGGTGCTGACCTCCCTTTCCCCCACTCCCCAGGATAGGTTGCACATTCCAGCTGCACACTGTGTGGGAGCTCAGCTGATCCCGGCCTGGGATGCAGTTGGGGAGACTGCAGTTAGCCTCAGTGCCCTGGGCTCCTGCTACTGATCACTGTCCAGTCACCCCCCAGCAGCAAAGGCCGAGTCTGCAAAGGTGGTTTGATTTTGTCTGTGATGCCCCCAAGGTTGAATAGGCTGCCAACAATCCCTGCACACCCTCACACATTGGCCACTCGGAGGAGCACTAGAAGGCAATCAGTGACTGTGGGACTGTACCCGCCCTTCACAATAGAGGGAGAGAAACTCGAATGACAGTTTAAAAACCTAAAAAGGGCAGGGGGAGTTCACCCTGTGTCCTGGGACCAATATTTATCGCTCACCCAACATCACCAATACAGATTATCTGGTCATTATCACACTGCTATCTGTGCGAACTTGGTGAGAGTGAATTCACTGCCACGTTTGGTGCCTGAAACCCTCATCCAAACCTTTGTTACATAGAAACATAGAAGATAGGAGTAGGCCATTCGGCCCTTCGAGCCTGCTCCGCCATTCAATGAGATCATGGCTGATCATCCAAATTCAGTACCCTGTCCCTGCCTTCTCCCCATATCCCTTTAGCCTTAAGAAATATATCCAACTCTTTCTTGAATATATTTAATGAACTGGCCTCCACCGCCCTCTGTGGCAGAGAATTCCACAGGTTCACTGTGGTGTATGTGCCTTTAAGAGCCCCTGTGTACTGTAATGCCGGTAGTGGCCACTCGGGCTATATAAGCCTGTATAATACATACATAGAAGATAGGAGATAGGAGCAGGAGTAGGCCATTCGGCCCTTCGTGCCTGCTCCGCCATTTAATGAGATCATGGCTGATCCTTTAATTCAGTATCCCGTCCCCGCCTTCTCTCCGTAACCCTTAACCCCTTTTGCCCGTAGAAATATATCTAATTCCCTCTTAAATATATTTAATGAGCTGGCGTACACTGCCCTCTGTGGCAATGAGTTCCACAGGTTCACCACTCTCTGAGTGAAGAAATTCCCCCTCATCTCTGTCCTAAATGGTTTAGCCCTTATCCTTAAATTATGTCCTCTAGTTCTGTTCTCACCCGCCAAGGGAAACATTCCTTCTGCATCCAGTCTGTCTAGACCTGTCAGAATTTTATACACTTCTATGAGGTCCCCTCTCAATCTTCTAAACTCCAGTGTGTACATCCCTAAACTACATAGTCTCTCCTCATAGGTCATTCCCGCCATTCCTGGTATCAGCCTGGTGAATCGCCGCTGCACCCCCTCCATGGCAAGAACATCCTTCCTCAGATGAGGCGACCAAAACTGTACACAGTACTCGAGGTGTGGTCTCACCAGTGCCCTGTACAGCTGCAGCAAGGTATCCCTGTTCCTGTATTCTAACCCTTTTGCTATGAAGGCCAGCATACCGTTTGCCTTCTTGACCGCCTGTTGCACCTGCATGCTCGCCTTCAGTGACTGGTGTACAAGAACACCCAGGTCTCTCTGTACTTCCCCCTCTCCCAATCTATTGCCATTTAAATAATAATTTGCCCTCCCGTTCCTGCACCCAAGGTGGATAACTTCGCACTTGTCCACATTATAGTGCATCTGCCATTTATCCGCCCAATCGCCCAGTCTGTCCAAATCGCTCTGGAGCTTCCTGGTCTCTTCCTCTGAGCCCACCCCACCTCCTAGTTTAGTGTCGTCTGCAAATTTGGAAATGCTGCATCCGACTCCCTGATCCAGGTCATTAATGTAAATTGTGAACAGCTGGGGGCCCAGGACAGATCCCTGTGGTACCCCACTTGTTACTGCCTGCCATTCAGAAAATGAGCCGTTTATTCCAACTCTCTGTTTTCTATCTGACAGCCAGTTCCCTATCCACGCCAAAACTTTCCCCTTTATCCCATGAGCCTCAATTTTCCATGCTAATCTTTTATGTGGGACCTTATCGAAGGCCTTTTGGAAGTCCAGGTACACCACATCTACTGGCTCTCCCCCATCTATTCTACCAGTTACTCCCTCAAAAAATTCCAATAGATTAGTCAAGCACGATTTACCCTTTGTAAATCCATGTTGACTCTGTCCTATCCTGTCCCCATTTGCTAAGTGCTCCGCTATTTCATCCTTAATGATGGACTCCAGCATTTTGCCCACAACTGATGTAAGGCTTACAGGTCTGTAATTACCTGCTTTTTCCCTACCCCCCTTTTTGAATAGTGGGGTAACGTTAGCTACCCTCCAATCCATCGGCACTGTTCCCGAGTCTAATGAATTCTGAAAAATCATCCTTAGTGCATCCGCTATCTCTAGGGCCACCTCCTTCAGTACCCTAGGATGCATGTTATCAGGCCCTGGGGATTTGTCCACCTTCAATCCCTTTAGCTTCCTTAACACCATATCCTTAGAGATATTGATTTGCGTCAGTTCCTCCTTTGCCAATGTCCCTATTTTTCCCGATATCCCAGGGAGGTTTTTTGTGTCTTCCTTCGTAAAGACTGACCCAAAGTATGCATTTAGTTGATCTGCCATTTCCTTATTTCCCATTATATATTCCCCCGTATCTGACTGCAATGGACCAACTTTGGTTTTCACCAGTCTTTTCCTTTTGATATATTTATAAAAGCTTTTGGAGTTAGTTTTTATATTTTCCGCCAGCTTGTTTTCGTAAGCTATTTTGCCCCTCTTGATCATGCCCTTTGCCCTCCTTTGCTCTATCTTAAACTGTTCCCAATCTTCCGCTCTGGCGCTTTTTTTGGCTATTTTATACGCCCTATCTTTGGATTTTATGCTGTCTCTAATTTCCCCTGTTATCCACGGTTGAGTCACCTTTTTAGATTTCCTTTTATGCCAGATTGGTATAAACAATTTTTGCAATTTTGTCATTCTATCTTTAAATGTTTGCCATTGTTTATCTACCTCCAGTCCTCTCAGGAACGTTGTCCAATCAGACCTACTCAGTTCCCGTCTCATGGCATCATAATTCCCCTTGTTTAAATTCAGGACCTTAGTCTCTGAGTCAATTTCTTCGCTCTCCATAATGTCTTGTATCTGTTAGTTCACCTCCAGACTTTGTCCAGTAAACACCTGTAAACCAATTCCTGCATTCCGTGACTTCATTAACACACGGATACAACAGTGGCGACGAATTGGAAACGGACTTACCTGCAATTCGGCAGCACCTCAAGGAGATCGATTCCTCAGACGAAGGAAGAAGAAGAAAAAAAAACAAAAAAACAAAAAACTGTGGTTTCACCAGCTAGCCAGGCTGGTGGCAGGTACTGCAATAATCCTTCCTGGGCGGCGGGCTGGGGCTCGATCGGCTGGCTCTACAGCGGGGCCAAGCAGTGAAGGCGCAGGCAAACAGAGACGAAGGGTGGAGCACTCGGGAGACGTCCAGCTCTGCAAAACAGGTCGGCGTTCGGACCACGCAGGGGGAGGGGGAAGTCCCAGAGAGTCCGGCGGGAATAAGTCTCCGACTATTAAAAATATTTGTATAATTAAAAACCACGGAGAACAGCGTTGTCAACAGCAACAGCAGCGGGAAAGCGCGGGAGGCGCCATTTTTTTTCAGCGAGGAAGAAAGGAAAGCGCGGGAGGCGCCATTTTTTTTTCAGGATGCCTAAGACTGGCAATATTACTGCTTTCGATGGTGATGTAGAGGATTGGACCACATATGTAGAAAGAGTAGAGGTATATTGCACAGCAAATGAAATAGAGGATGATAAAAAAGCATCGATACTCCTAAATCTAATGGGCGCAAAGACATACGGGCTGTTACGAAACTTAATCACTCCAGCCAAACCGATGGACAAGAATTTTAAGGAAATTGTTGATACCCTACAGGAGCACTTAAACCCAACACCGCTGCTGATAGCGGAACGGTTCAAATTCTTCAGGAGGAATCAGCACAAGAATGAAAGTAACGCTGATTACCTCACCGAATTAAGGAAGCTATCAAAGCACTGCCAATTCGGGGCAGGACTGGCAGATTCTCTTTGAGACAAATTTGTCTGCGGTCTCCTAAGTGAAGGAACACAGAAAAGGCTACTTTCTGAGAAAGATTTAACACTGGACAAGGCTTTCAGTATGGCTGTATCATACGAAGCAGCAGCAAGAGGAGCTGCAGAGATACAGCACAAGCCACAGGATTTCGGCACCCATGAAATGACACAGGGTTTCAAGAGATGTTATCGGTGTGGCAGATCCACCCATGACCAGAGGGACTGCTGGTACAAGGACAAAGCATGCAGGCAATGCGGAAAGATGGGACACATTGCACGTGTATGCCGATCTGGAAACAAAAAATCCACTGACAAAAAAAAAATCAATAAAGTACATAAAAGTACAAATGATGACGGACAGTAGCTCCGAAGACCAGAAGAGCAATAGCGACTCTGGAAACAAGAGACTAAGCTGTCTCAAATTACATAATGTAATTGCCAAAGAAGATTACCAGACCATTTGGGTTACCCTCACGATAGCAGGGTCCCCAGTTAAAATGGAGCTAGATACAGGATCAGCTCTGACCGTCATAAGTCGACAGGATTACGAGTGGCTATTTCCGCATATACCCTTGAAAGACACATCCATTATCTTAAAAACATATACGGGGCAGAAAGTATACCCCAGAGGGAAAATAAGGGTGCCTGTTGTATACAACGGCAAGGAAATACAGAAGTTGTATTTATACGTTCTGCAACATGGTGGTCCACCGCTGTTGGGACGTGAATGGATCAGAAAGATACGTTTAGACTGGCACTCCATTCAGGCACTGACGGTGACCAGTAAGAAAAAAAATGATGACGTCATACCTGAACGATTGAAAGACATCTTGGCCAACGCCAAAGAAGTGTTCCACAGGAACTAGGAACCTTGAAAGGCATCACCGCCTCAATAAAGGTGGAAGATGCGGCAATTCCCAAGTATTTTAAGGCAAGGCCGGTGCCATACGCAATTTGTCCAGCAGTCGAGGCAGAGCTGGAGAATTTGGAAAGGACAGGCGTGTTATCCAAGATAGATTGGAGCGAGTGGGCAACACCCATCGTCCCGGTCATGAAGAAAACTTTGAATAATGATAAATCTGAAGAACAGAGAAAAATTCGCATCTGTGGGGGCTTCAAGGTGACTGTAAACCCGGTCCTTCACACGGTACAGTATCCTCTTCCGAGGATAGAAGATATTTTCGCCTCACTATCCGGAGGGAAACGTTTCACCAAAATTGACTTGGCACAGGCATATCTACAGATGGAGGTTGAGGAGGCCTCTAAAAAGTATCTCACAATAAACACACACAAAGGCCTGTACCAGTACAATCGACTGGTTTTCGGAGTAGCATCCGCTCCAGCTATCTGGCAAAGGGCTATGGAACAAGTCCTGCAAGGGATTCCTGGGACTCAATGCTACCTAGACGACATCCTTGTAACAGGAGAAAACGACAACGAGCACCTTGCCAATTTGGAGCAGGTGCTCACTAGACTGAGAGAACGGGGCCTACGAGCAAACCGCCCCAAGTGTGAATTTTTCCAGAAACAAATATCATATTGTGGCCACATAATTAATGAAGAAGGGTTGCATAAGTCCCCAGAAAAAATTGAAGCAGCCATAAAAGCCCCAGCACCTGAAAATGTCTCACAATTAAGGTCATTCCTGGGATTGATAAATTACTATCATAAATTTTTACCGAACTTGTCAACTGTTCTGCACCCTCTTAACGCACTGCTACAAACGGGAGTAATTTGGGAATGGAGCGAGGACTGTAAACGTGCCTTCCATAAATGTAAAGACTTGATCACGTCCAAGGAAGTTTTGGCTCATTACAACCCATCACTGCCAATCAGACTGGCATGCGATGCATCCCCTTACGGCGTAGGAGCAGTATTATCGCATAGATTCCCTTATGGCTCGGAGCGGCCGATAGCTTTTGCGTCACGCTCATTGAACTCAGCTGAGCGTAACTATGCCCAGATCGACAGGGAAGCACTCAGCCTGGTGTGGGGGGTGAAGAAATTCAACCATTACCTACATGGACAAAAATTTACCTTGTTGACTGACCATCAACCCCTCATCTCCATATTCAACCCTAAAAAGGGCGTTCCCATTATGACAGCGCAAAGGCTACAGAGGTGGTCCCTTTTCCTAGGGGCACACCAATATGACATAGAATACAAAGGAACAAAACAGCATGGGAATGCTGATGGGTTATCGCGCCTACCGTTGCCAACGGTAGAAGAGGCGCCTACAGTGGACCCAGTGGAGATGTTCCACTCGACCATAGTGGAATGTCTACCGGTGACAAATTCTACCATTGAAAAGGAAACGAGAAATGACCCGACTCTCTCACGAGTCTACGATTTAATGGTGAAGGGATGGCCAGCACATGGCGAACCACTGTTGCCAGCATTCTCGCAAAGAAGAGAACAGCTGTCAGTGTGCCGAGGAACCTTGATGTGTGGATCCAGAGTGGTGATTCCACCCAAACTCAAGGATAAAGTGCTAAAGGAGCTTCACGAGGGGCATCTGGGTGGAGTGAAAATGAAGAACTTAGCCAGAGCGTTTGTGTGCTGGCCAGGTATCGATGGAGACATCGAAGAAATGACCAAGAGCTGTCTAGGATGCCAGAAGGTCCAAAACGCCCCACCACAAGCCCCTCTACATCCATGGGAGTGGCCCTCATCTCCATGGCAAAGGGTACATATCGACTTTGCTGGTCCATTTATGGACTCAATGTTCTTAATCGCGGTGGATGCACACGCCAAGTGGCCGGAGGTAATAAAGATGTCCTCCACCACCACGGAAAAAACCATCACAGTATTAAGGACCATATTCACCAGGAATGGGCTGCCTGAACAGATCTGTTCTGATAATGGACCACAATTTGTATCCGAAGAATTCAGGAAGTTCTTGAAAAACAATGGGGTTAAGCACTACACGTCCGCCCCATACCATCCTGCCACCAATGGATTAGCTGAAAGGTTTGTCCAGACCTTCAAGAAGGCCATAAAGGCCATGGGTAATGAAGACATAAATCTACAACATAAGGTAGATAACTTCTTGTTTGCGTACAGGAATGCAACACATGTGGTTACAAACCAAACCCCCGCCATGATGTTTTTCAATAGAAGACTAAGATGCTGGCTGGATTTGGTCAAGCCAAACATCAGAAGGGACGTAGAGAACCGGCAATTTCAAAGCATGAATGAAAGGCCAACTAGAACCTTCCAGATAGGTCAACCAGTTTTGGCCCGGGACTACCGTACCGAGGAATGGCAGTCTGGAACTATTTGCACACGACTAGGACCGCTGATGTATACCGTGGACATTGGAGAAAGCATAATAAGGCGCCATGCTGACCAGATCATAGTCATCCGAAAAAGGACAACCTACACCACAACTCTATACGCCTAGTGATGAAGCAGAGATACCCATAGTATCTACCTCCGATCCGGTGATACTGGAACCAGATGAACCTGACACTGGCATTGAATCCGAATCGACCTTGCCAAAAGAACCTACTGCACCACCGAAACCTACTGCACCACCGAGGCGTTATCC
This sequence comes from Somniosus microcephalus, assembly GCF_052327205.1. Lineage (NCBI taxonomy): Eukaryota > Metazoa > Chordata > Chondrichthyes > Squaliformes > Somniosidae > Somniosus > Somniosus microcephalus. The sequence goes on along the minus strand of NW_028225331.1, from coordinate 111,133 downwards.
GGACCGAGTCAGGAAGCCTTCAGAGAGACTGAATTTGTAATTGATTAACTTCAGCAAATGTGTAGATTATTGTTCTTGTAAAAATGTTATTTAATGATTACTTAAAATGTTATGTACTAATTATCTAAAAGGGGAGGAATTGTAGTGTATCTACCTTAAAGAGGAACTATGTTTTTGAAGCCCTTGTGTACTGTAGTACCAGTAGTGACCACTCGGGTATATAAGCCTGTATAGCGTCTTGTGTAGTTAGTTCACCTCCAGACTTTGTTCAGTAAACACTTGTTAAATCAACTCCTGCATTCCGTGTCTCCATTAACACACGGATCTAACAAATAACATGGTTGAATTCCAAATTCAGTTGGCGGGGGAGAGAGTTGGATCGCAAACCAGTGTACTAAGCTTAAATAAAGGAGACTATGGAGGTATGAGAGCAGAGTTGACTAAAGTGGACTGGGAAAATAGATTAAGGTGTAAGACGGTACATGAGCAGTGGTGTACATTCAAGGAGATATTTCACAACTTTCAAGAAAAATATATTCCACTGAGGAAAAAGGGGCGTAAAAGAAAAGACAGTCATCCGTGGCTAAGTAAAGTAATAAAGGATAGTATCCGACTGAAAACAAGGGCATATAAAGTAGCCAAATCTAGTGGGAGGATAGAAGATTGGGAAACATTTAACAGCCAGCAAAGAATAACTAAAAGATTAATTAAGAAAGGGAAGATAGATTATGAAAGTAAACTAGCAAAAAACATAAAAACAGACAGCAAGAGTTTCTACAGTTATGTAAAAAGAAAAAGGGTGGCTAAAGTGAATGTTGGTCCCTTAGAGGACGAGACTGGGAAATTAGTAGTGGGGAACATGGAGATGGCAAAAACGCTGAACAAATATTTTGTATCAGTCTTTACAGTAGAGGACACTAAAAATATCCCAACACTGGACAAACAGGGGGCTATAGGGGGGAGGAGCTAAACACGATTAAAATCACTAAGGAGATGATACTCGGTAAGATAATGGGACTTAAGGCGGATAAATCCCCTGGTCCTGATGGCTTACATCCTAGGGTCTTGAGAGAGGTAGCGGTGGGGATTGCGGATGCATTGGTGGTAATTATCCAAAACTCCCTGGATTCAGGCAAGGTCCCAGTTGGAAAACTGCTAATGTAACGCCCTTATTTAAAAAGGGAGGTAGACAAAAGGCTGGAAACTATAGACCAGTTTGCCTAACATCTGTGGTTGGTAAAATGTTGGAGTCCATTATTAAGGAAGCAGTAACAGGACATTTGGATAAGCATAATTTAATCGGACAGAGTCAGCATGGTTTTATAAAGGGGAAGTTATGTTTGACAAATTGCTCGAATTGTATGAGGTTGTAACAAACAGGGTGGATAAAGGGGAACCAGTGGATGTGGTGTATTTGGACTTCCAAAAGGCATTTGACAAGGTGCCACACAAAAGATTATTGCACAAGATAAAAAATCACGGGATTGGGGGTAATATACTGGCATGGGTGGAAGACTGGCTATCTAACAGAAAACAGAGAGTTGGGATAAATGGTTCATTCTCGGGTTGGCAATCAGTAACTAGTGGTGTTCCGCAGGGGTCAGTGCTGGGACCCCAACTCTTTACAATCTATATTAATGATTTGGAGGAGGGGACCGAGTGCAACATATCCAAGTTTGCCGACAATACAAAGATGGGAGGGAAAGCAATGAGGATGAGATAAAAAACCTGCAAAAGGACATAGACAGGCTAAGTGAGTGGGCAGAGATTTGGCAGATGCAACATAATGTTGGAAAGTGTGAGGTTATGCACTTTGGCAGAAAAAATCAAAGAGCAAGTTATTATCTAAATGGAGAGAAACTGCAAAGTGCTACAGTACAAAGGGATCTGGGGGTCCTGGTGCATGAAACACAGAAGGTTAGTATGCAGGTACAGCAGATGATCAGGAAGGCCAATGGAATCTTGGCTTTTATTGCAAGGGGGATGGAGTATAAAAGCAGGGAAGTCTTGCTTCAGTTATACAGGGTACTGGTGAGGCCACACCTGGAATATTGCGTGCAGTTTTGGCTTCCATATTTAAGAAAAGATATACTTGCTCTCGAGGCGGTTCAGAGAAGGTTCACTCGGTTGATTCCGGAGATGAGGGGGTTGACTTATGAGGAAAGGTTGAGTAGGTTGGGCCTCTACTCATTGGAATTCAGAAGAATGAGAGGCGATCTTATCGAAACATATAAGATTCTGAGGGGGCTTGATCGGGTGGATGCGGGGAGAATGTTTCCACTGATGGGTGAGACTAGAACTAGGGGGCATAATCTTAGAATAAGGGGCTGCCGTTTCAAAACTGAGATGAGGAGAAACTTCTTCACTCAGAGGGTGGTAAATCCATGGAATTTGCTACCTCAAATAGCTGTGGAAGCTGCGACATTAAATAAATTAAAAATGGAGATAGACAGTTTCCTAGCTGATAAGGGAATTAAGGGTTATGGGGAGCGGGCAGGGAAGTGGACGTGAGTCTAGGTTCGGATCAGCCATGATCCTATTGAATGGCGGAGCAGGCCAGAGGGGCCATATGGCCTACTTCTGCTCCAACTTCTTATGTTCTTATGTGCTTTTTCTCTTCACATATCTATAAAAGCTTTTACAGTCAGTTTTTATGTTCCCTGCAAGCGTACTCTCATATTCTATTTTCCCCTTCTTAATTAATCCCTTTGTCCTCCTTTGTTGAATCCTAAACTGCTCCCAATCCTCAGGTTTACTGCTTTTTCTGGCCAATTTATATGTCCTCTCCTTGGATCTGATGCTATCCCTAATTTGCCTTGTTAGCCACGGTTGAGTCACCTTTTTTGTTTTATTTTTATGCCAAACTGGGATGAACAAATTCTGTAGTTCATCCATGCGGTCTTTGAATGTTTGCCATTGCCTATCCACCGTCAACCCTTTGAGTGACTTTCCCCAATCAATCCTACACAACTCGCTCCTCAGACCATCGTAGTTCCCTTTATTTAAATTTAGGACCCTAGTCTCTGAGTCAACAACTTCATTCTCCATCTTAATGAAGAATTCGATCATATTATGATCACTCTGACCTAAGGGGCCTCGTACAACAAGATTGCTAATTAATCCTTTCTCGTTACATAACACCCAGTCTAAGATGGCCTGATCTCTGGTTGGTTCCTCAACATATTGGTCCAGGAAACCATCCCGTAAACACTCCAGGAATTCCTGCTCCACAGCAGAGGACATGAGACGGGGGGAGGGAGTTCCTTTAAATGTGGAGGAGGTAGGTGTCCCTTTAAATGTGGCAGGGGTGGGTGCCCCTTTAAATGTGGAGGGGGTGGGTGTCCCTTTAAAAGTGGAGGGGTGGGTGTCCCTTTAAATGTGGAGGGGTGGGTGTCCCTTTAAATGTGGAGGGGGTGGGTGTCCCTTTAAATGTGGAGAGGCGGGTCCGCGCATGCTCATTCGGCCCCACCACAAAACGAGGCTGCCAGTGCGCCTGTGCAGCGAAGACGGAAGGCCGGGCCCGGGAAAAAGGCGGAATCAGCGGCCGCGGTAAAGTCAAGTGTTGGGGAATCGATTTAAATCGAGGTGACCGGGGGGAGCGGAGAGCGAGGTTATAAAGTAAAAAATACGAGAAAAACCAAACCTGAGAGTCGGGCGGTACTTCCGCGGACGCCGAATGGAGCGGATTGACCCGCGCGGGGTGGCGGAGTGAGCCGGAACAATGTGATTCTGACTGACGGGAGCGCTGACCAATAGGAAGAGGGCTGAGCTGGGAGGACTGAACTGGGCGGCCTGGTCCTCCAACCAATGGCGGCGCGGCAAGGGGGCGGGACCTTCCTCCCCGGCGCTGAGGCTGGGGCCCGATTGTGACGTCATCACAGGAAGAGGCCTAATCAGGTCGATTGAGGCCCGACCCGGGCTTGTGACTGACGGGACCTCTGACCAATAGGAAGAGGGCTGAGGTGGGAGGACTGAACTGGGCGGCCTGGTTCTCCAAGCAATGGCGGCGCGGCAAGGGGGCGGGGCCTCCTCTCCAGCTCAGGTGCGCTGGGTTCGATTGTGACGCGCTGTCCCCAGGTGAGAGCAGCTCAGTCAGCACAGAGCTGGGGCTGGAATCTGGGAGAGGGGCCGCAGGCAGCGGGCCTGGCAAAGGGGCACAAGCTTCACAATACAAGCTGCTTTCAAATGCACAATACAGACAGCCTTGGTCACTGCAAAAAAAACTGTTTAACAATTCATCATAACTCCCCTGCTTTAGGAGAGGCGTAGAGTGCAAAAGCAAGGAAGTTATGATGAAACTGTGTAAAAGACTGGAGTCAGCTGTGGCTCAGTGGATAGCAGAGTCAGAAGGTTGTGGGTTCAAATCCCACTCCAGGGACTTGAGCATATAAAGGGAGGCTGACACTCCAGTGTGGTGCTGAGGGAGCGCCGCACTGTCGGAGGGGCAGTACTGAGGGAGCGCCGCACTGTCGGAGGGGTAGTACTGAGGGAGCGCCACACTGTCGGAGGGACAGTACTGAGGGAGCGCCGCACTGTCGGAGGGGCAGTACTGAGGGAGCGCCGCACTGTCGGAGGAGCAGTACTGAGGGAGCGCCGCATTGTCGGAGGGACAGTGCTGAGGGAGCGCTGCACTGTCGGAGGAGCAGTACTGAGGGAGCGCTGCACTGTCGGAGGGGCAGGAGTGAGGGAGAGCCGCACTGTCGGAGGGGCAGTAATGAAGGAGCGCTGCAGTGTCGGAGGTGCCGTCCTACGGATGAGACGTTAAACCGAGGCCCCCGTCTGCCCCCTCAGGTGGACGTAAAAGATCCCGTGGTGCTATTTCGAAGAAGTTATCCCCGGTGTTTTGAGCCCAATATTTATCCTTCAATCATCATGACGAAAAAACATTATCTGGTCATTATCACATTGCTGTTTGTGGGAGCTTGTTGTGTGCAAATTGGCTGCCGCGTTTCCCACATTACAACAGTGACTACACTTCAAAAGTACTTCATTGGCTGTAAAGTGCTTTGCGACGTCCGGTGGTTGTGAAAGGTAGTTAAGAAGGCAAATGGTATGCTGGCCTTCATTACAAGAGGATTTGAATACAGGAGTAAAGAAGTCTTACTCCAATTATATCTTCTTTCTTCTTAGGCAGTCCCTCGGAACCGAGGATGACTTGCTTCCACATTAAAAATGAGTTCTCAGGTGTAAGGGTAAACCTGGAGAGCTTCTTCTCCCCGAGACGGACCCTCTGATATAAAGGGTCGACTGGATCCATGTTTATCTGTAATTTAAACAGAGGTCTGGTTGTCTTCCGAGCTCTTTCCCCTAGAGGAGAGGGTAGAATGGGGGTCTTTAGTGTTAAATGGTTTCACCTGGGTCCATTGCTTCCATCACATACCCATCGGTTCCTGTAGACAAACACACGTATCACTTGTCATTAATACAGTACATGGCCCCATCCAACGGGCCCCATTCCCTTTCTTCCGATAACTTGCGTCATTACTTGTTGACCTATTCTGGGCAACTCGTCTGGTTAAGTCCAGCATTCTGCCTTTCTATATCTTTAATCTGTTGTTGGTTCCTTACTTCTTTATTTAGTGCTTGTACCTCCTGATTTAGTTGTACTAAGTATCGCCTTAATCTATCTTGTTCAAGTCCTGGTTCTCCCACCCCTCCAGCCAAATCCTCTGGTAGTCTCATAGTTCGTCCTGTCATTAGTTCATAGGGGGTCAGTCCGGTCGTTCGTCCTGGGGTGGACCATGTGCTACACCATGGTATAGCGCCATCAGTTGTTGTCTACAACATTCCGGTGCCACCACCTGGTTACGTGAGGCCCATTTCCAAATTCCATCTTGTAATTGCGCGCCAGCTTGTCTCCATTTCTCCTTTTGCTCTTTACTAGTATTTTCTTGTAGCTCCATTATATTCACTTCCTGTACCCCACTGACTATCATGACCATATTTATTTCATTTTTGAACGCGTCCTCTGGTTGCATTTCTTCCGCAGCTAGTTTTGCGCCTAGATCTGCATACCTATTCCCCATAGGGGCCTGGTCCTGGGATTCATAGAAACATAGAAGATAGGAGCAGGAGTAGGCCATTCGGCCCCTCGAGCCTGCTCCGCCATTCAATGCGATCATGGCTCATCATCCAAATTCAGTACCCGGTCCCTGCCTTCTCCCCATATCCCTTGATCCCTTTAGCCTTAAGAAATATATCCAACTCCTTCTTGAATATATTTAATGTATTGGCCTCTACTGCCTTCTGTTGTAGAGAATTCCACAGGTTCACCACTCTCTGGGTGAAGAAATTCCTCCTCATCTCTGTCCTAAATGGCTTACCCCTTATCTTTAGACTGTGACCCCTGTTTCTGGACTCCCCGACCATCGGGAACATCCTTCCTGCATCTAGTCTATCCAGTCCTGTCAGAATTTTATAAGTTTCAATATTCAATACTCAAGGTGTGGTCTCACCAAGGCCCTGTACAACTGCAGCAAGACATCCTTGTTCCTGTACTCGAACCCTCTCGCTATGAAGGCCAACATACCATTTGCCTTCTCAACCGCCTGCTGCACCTGCATGCTTCCCTTCAGCGACTGGTGCACAAGAACACCCAGGTCTCGTTGCACTTCCCCTTCTCCCAATCTATTGCCATTCAGATAATAATCTGCCTTCCTGTTTTTGCCACCAAAGTGGATAACCTCGCATTTATCCACATTATACTGCATCTGCCATGCTTCTGCCCAATCACCCAACCTGTCCAAATCATACTGGAGTTTCTCGGCATCCTCCTCACAGCACACACGCCCACCCAGCTTTGTGTCGTCTGCAAACTTGGAGATATTACATCTAGTTCTCTCGTCTAGATCATTTATATATATTGTGAATAGCTGGGGTCCTAGAACCGATCCCTGCGGTACCCCACTAGTCACTGCCTGCCGCTCGGAAAAACAGCCGTTTATTCCAACTCTTTGCTTCCTGTCTGCCAACCAGTTCTTTATCCAAGTCAGTACCTTGCCCCCAATCCCATGTGCCTTAACTTTACACGCTAATCTCTTCTGCGTGACCTTATTGAAAGCGTTCTGAAATTCCAAATACACCACATCCACTGGTTCTCCCTTATCTATGCCCCAGAACAGGTCCCTCCTGCCCCAGGAATCTGAAGTCCTGCAATATTTCTCTTTCAGGTACTTATCCAATTCCCTTTTGAAAGCGGTGATTGAATCTGCCTCCACCACCCTTTCAGGCAGTGCATTCCAGATCCTAACCACTCGCTGCGTCAAAAAGTTTTTCCTCATGTCGCCTTTGGTTCTTTTGTCAATCACCTTAAATCTGTGTCCTCTGGTTCTCGACCCCTCTGCCAATTGGAAGAGTTTCTCTCCATCTACTCTGTCCAGACCCCTCTTGATTTTGAACACCTCTATCAAATCTCCTCTCAATCTTCTCTGCTCCAAGGAGAACAACCCCAACTTCTCCAGTCTATCAATGTAACTGAAGTCCCTCATCCCCGGAATCATTCTCGTAAATCTTTTCTGCACCCTCTCTAAGGCCTTCACATCCTTCCTAAAGTGTGGTGCCCAGGATTGGACACAATACTCCAGTTGAGGCCGAACTAGTGTTTTATAAAGGTTCATCATAATTTCCACACTTTTGTACTCCATACCTCTATTCATGAAGCCCAGGTTCCCGTAAGCTTTTTTAACTGGTTTCTCAACCTGCCCTGCCACCTTCAATGATTTGTGCACATATACCCCCAGCTCTCTCTGTTCAGGCACCCACTTTAGGATTGTACCCTTTAGTTTATATTTCCTCTCCTCATTCTTTCTACCAAAATGTATCACTTCACATTTTTCTGCATTAAATTTAATCTGTCACGTGTCCGCCCATTCCACCAGCCTGTCTATGTCCACTTGAAGTCTATCACTATCCTCCTCACTGTTCACTATACTTCCAAGTTCTGTGTCATCTGCAAATTTTGAAATTATGCCTTGTACATAGAAACATAGAAACATAGAAGATAGGAGCAGGAGTCGGCCATTCAGCCCTTTGAGCCCGCTCCGCCATTCAATGAGATCATGGCTGATCATCCAAATTCAGTACGATAGCAAAATACTGCAGATGTTGGAAATTCAGTACCCTGTCCCTGCCTTCTCCCCATATCCCTTGATCCCTTTAGCCTTAAGAAATATATCCAACTCTTTCTTGAATATATTTAATGAACTGGCCTCCACCGCCCTCTGTGGCAGAGAATTCCACAGGTTCACCACTCTCTGGGTGAAGAAATTGCTCCTCATCTCAGTCCTAAATGCCTTACCCCTTATCCTTAGACTATGACCCCTGGTTCTGGACTCACCGGCCATCATAAACATCCTTCCTGCATCTAGTCTGTCCAGGCCTGACAGAATTTTATAGGTTTCGATGAGATCCCCTCTCAATCTTCTAAACTCCAGTGAGTATAAGCCCAATCAACACAATCTCTCCTCATACGTCATTCCTGCCATCCCAGGTATCAGCCTGGTGAATCTTCGCTGCACTCCCTCCATGGCAAGAACGTCCTTCCTCAGGTAAGGCGACCAAAACTGCACACAATATTCAAGGTGTAGTCTCACCAAGGCCCTGTACAACTGCAGCAAGACATCCTTGTTCTTGTACTCGAACCCTGTTGCTACGAAGGCCAACACACCATTTGCCTTCTTAACCGCCTGCTGCACCTGCATGCTTACCTTCAGCGACTGGTGCACAAGAACACCCAGGTCTCTTTGCACTTCCCATTCTCCCAATCTATTGCCATTCAAATAATAATCTGCCTTCCTGTTTTTGCCACCAAAGTGGATAACCTCACATTTATCCACATTATCGTGCATTTGCCATGTTTCTGCCCAATCACCCAACCTGTCCAAATCATACTGGAGTTTCACGACATCCTCCTCACAGTATACCCTCCCACCCAGCTTTGTGTCGTCTGCAAATTTGGAGATATTACATCCAATTCCCTCGTCCAGATCATTAATATATATTGTGAACAGCTGGGGTCCAAGGACCGATCCTTGCGGTACCCCACTAGTCACTGCCTGCCACTCGGAAAATGACCCGTTTATTCCAACTCTTTGTTTTCTGTCCGCCAACCAGTTCTCTATCCAAGTCAATACCTTGCCCCCAATCCCATGTGCCTTAACTTTGCACGCTAATCTCTTAATTAATCCACACTGTTAATTTTGTCCCTGATTTTTGTTTCTAAAAGCTTCCCCACTACCGAGGTCAAACTGACTGGCCCGTGGTTGCTGGGTTTGTCCTTGCACCCTTTTTTGAACAAGGGTGTGACATTTGCAATTCTCCAGTCCTCTGGCACCAACCCCAGTTTCTAATGAGGATTTGGAAGGTTATGGCCAGTACCTCTGCAATTTCTTCCTTCACTTCGCTCACCGTACTAGGATGCTTCCCATCCGGTCCTGGTGACTTATCTACTTTAAGTACAGCCAGCCTTTCTAGTACCTTGTCTTTATTAATTTTATCCCATCCAGTATCTCCTCGACCTCCTCCTTCACTATGTCTATGGCAGCATCTTCCTTGGTGAAGACAGATGCAAAGTACTGATTTAGTACCTCAGCCTTACCCTCTGCCTCCGTGCGTAGGTCTCCTTTTTGGTCCCTAATCGGTCCCACCCCTCCTCTTACTACCCGTTTACTATTTATATGCCTATAGAAGACTTTTGGATTACCTTTTATGTTAGCTGCCATTCTATTCTCATACCCTCTCTTTGCCCCTCGTATTTTCTTTTTCACTTCTCCTCTGAACTTTCTATATTTAGCCTGATTCTCCGATGTATTCTCGACCTGACATCTGTCATACACGCTCTTTTTCTGCTTCATCTTACTCTCTATCTCTTTCGTCATCCAGGGAGCTCTGACTTTAGTTGCCCTACATTTCCCCCTAGTGGGAATGTACCTCGACTGTACCCGAATTATTTCCTCTTCAAAGGCAGCCCATTGTTCCTCTACAGTTTTTCCTGCCAATCTTTGATTCCAATTTACCCGGGCCAGATCCATTCTCACCCCACTGAAATTGGCCTCGCCCCACAGTGCAGTGGATGGGCTCTAGACTGCACTCTCCCCCTGAGGTGTCGTCACCCTCACCGGGATTCAGCACTGAAAACCGGTTTGAGAGCGCCGCACTCCCGGGGGATTCCTGCACTGCCTCGCCTCCTCAAACCCTGCTGGCTGGCCACCCAGTTACAATTCCCACAAACTCTCTGTGGCTGCGGGGTGACCACCTCCTGGAACGTGCGCTCCAGGAAACTCTCAGCCTCCCGTCTGCCCAGCAGTGACTCCAGCCACTCCCCAAGCTCAGAGACCCTGAGCGCGAGTTCCTGCCATGGGAGGTGCTTCCTGCACACGTGGTTCACCAGGACACATGAAGCGTCCCGGAGTTCCCGCATGGCACAGGAATTGCAGCCATCGGTCCCATTGTTTGGCTTAAAATCTGTCTACTTATGCTATAGATATATATCATGTGAGGCGAGTGTCCCCTTACCCCTGTTTATTATTCAATCAGTGATTGCCCCTTTGCCAGGCCCGCTGCCTGCGGCCCCTCTCCCAGATTCCAGCCCCAGCTCTGTGCTGACTGAGCTGCTCCCACCTGGGGACAGCGTGTCCCAATCGGCCCCAGCGCACCTGAGCTGGAGAGGAGGCCCCGCCCCCTTGCCACGCCGCCATTGGTTGGAGGACCCGCCACCAGTCAGCTCCGCCCGTGCTCTTCCTATTGGTCAGAGCTCCCGTCAGTCACAGGCCCCGCGATCACGTGCTGCGGTTCACTCCGCCCCCTCGCAAAACTCACTTTCCCTCACTGATTGCGGCTCTTCACCAACACCGACTTTACAAAGAAAGTCCCGCGCGGCAGCCTGGAGCTCAGGGGCCCAGCGCGCAGGCACGGGGGAGGATGATTGACAGGGGCCCAGGGGGTGTGCTGAGCATGCGCAGTGCGGGCCGGGCGCCTGTGGAGCACGAGAGGGCGGGGCCATGGGGCGCATGCGCGGGGTCAGTCACAACTCAGCGCGGCGGCCGGAGCGCTTTCTGGAGCGCGGGGTCTTGTGGGGATTGCAGCCGCCATTACTGTTGATCCTTTCAACCAACCTGTGCAGCAGCTGGGGCCTGAAAATCAGCTTCACTGCCCCTGGGCTGGGAAAGGGAGACATGAGACAACATTCTCCCTCTTACCCCTTTCTGCACTCCTTTAACAGGGTTTTAGAAGTGGAGCATTTACAGACAGGAAGCTCAGACCGAACATCACGTCAAGAACAGACAGAGTCGCTCGATTCATCAGGACCTGATTCAATCGTTCCTCCAATCTGCTGGCACCCCAGAGAGTTCACACTGATGAGAGACCTTTTAAATGTTCTGAGTGTGGGAAGAGCTTCAAAATCTCCAAGTACCCAAAGAGACACCAGTGGCTACTCACTGGGGAGAGCCCGTTCACTGGCCCCGTGTGTGGAAGGGATTCACTCAGTCATCCGCTCCGATGATACACCAGCAAATTCACACGAGGGAGAGACCTTTAACCCACTCCGTGTGTGGGAAGGGATTAATTGCACCCTCCGTGCTGCTGAGACACCAGCTTGTCCACGCCGATTAGAGACCGTTGACCTGCTCTGTGTTTTTGAAGCGATTCTCTCATTCTGCCACCCTCCTGAGACACCAGCTTGTTCACAGTGATGAGAGACCGATTAAATGTTCTGACTGTGGGAAGAGATTTATAAGGTCCCAGGATCTGAAGAGACACGAGCAGGAGAGATTCTGTTCACCTGCTCAGTGTGTGGGAAGAGATTCACTCGGTCCTTGAATCTGCTGGCACACCAGCGAGTTCACACTGGGGAGTGGCCGGTGAAACAGTCCGACTGTGGGAAAAGCTTTCAAATGTCCCAGGAGCTGAAGGGACACCAGCTGGAGAGAGCAGGAAAGAGGCCATTCATCTGCTCCGTGTGTGGGAAGGGATTCGCTCGGTCATCCAACCTACTGACACACCAGCAAGTTCACACTGATGAGAGACCGTTTACATGTTCTGTCTGTGGGATGAGCTTTAAAAGCTCCAGGAATCTGAGCGGACACCAGCGAGTTCACACTGGGGAGAGACCATTCACCTGCTCTGTGTGTGGGAAGGGATTCACTCGGTCATCCCACCTACTGACACACCAGCAAGTTCACACCGGGGAGAGGTCATTCACCTGCTCCATGTGTGGGAAGGGATTCACTCAGTCATCCAACCTACTGAAACACCAGCGATATCACACTGATGAGAGACTATTTAAATGTTCTGTCTGTGGGATGAGCTTTAAAACCTCTGAAGATCTGAAGCAACACCAGCGAGTTCACTCCGATCAGAGACCATTTACATGTTCTGACTGTGGGATGAGCTTTAAAAGCTCCAGGAATCTGAACGGACACCAGCGAGTTCACACTAGGGAGAGACCGTTCACCTGCTCTGTGTGTGGGAAGGGATTCACTTGGTCCTCGAAACTGCTGAAACACCAGCAAGTTCACACTGTTCTGCAGCGCAGGGCCCTGCAGACAGCTGGGGTGATATGAACGTGGAATGGATGAATGTTTTATAAATTCTTGTACTGCTGTTTAATCTTTAAGATTGTTGTGCTGATGATTCCCTTTGTTTCACTCTTCATAGAAACATAGAAGATAGGAGCAGGAGTAGGCCATTCGGCCCCTCGAGACTGCTCTGCCATTCAATGAGATCATGGCTGATCATCCAAATTCAGTACCCTGTCCCTGCTTTCTCCCCATATCCCTTGATCCCTTTAGCCTTAAGAAATATATCTAACTCCTTCTTGAATATATTTAATGAATTGGCCTCTACTGCCTTCTGTGGTAGAGAATTCCACAGGTTCACCACTCTCTGGGTGAAGAAATTCCTCCTCATTTCAGTCCGAAATAGCTTACCCCTTATCCTTAGATGGTGTTACATAGAATGTACAGCACAGAAACAGGCCATTCGGCCCAACTGGTCCATGCCGGTGTTTATGCCCCACACCCACCCTATTTCAATTAACCCGATCAACATCTCCTCCCATTCCTTTCTCCCTTGTGTGGCTTCCCCATAAATCCATCTGTGCTGTTCACCTCAACCACTCCTTGTGGTAACAAGTTCCCCATTCTAGCACTCGCTGGGTAAAGAAGTTTCTCCTGAATTCCCTCCTGGATTTATTAGTGACTTTTATATTTAGAGCCACATAAATATGATGAGATTCTGTTAAGCTGACCAGTATATTGTACTTTGTCTTTTTCTGATGAATGAAACATTACTGAGCCCCTGTACCCGTGTTATGGGATGAAGTGCCAGACAAGTGAAGGCACAACGTCTGGGTGTGAATAATAATAACCTCACGGACCATATAGGTGTGATAACCAGACGGGCTTGTGGTTATAGTCTGGCCACAGATGGACTAAATTCCCTGAATTATCAGGAGTTCAGGAGGCAGTCAACAGATGGGTCCAAACAATCCCATTTCCTGAGCGGTAACCAAGCTTGTGTACAAGAACAGGCCACTTAAGCCGTTGTCAGTTGGAACAGACTCGAGAAGATCGCGCGTGAATCCACTGTACTTCTATTCTCCAGATTGAGGGAATTATCACCCGATCTGTGTTATGCAGCGCTCTTAATAAAGTCTGGAGAGACAATTTGTGTTCTTGTGAGCTTGATTATCTGGTATCTGAAATCCTGGGACTCCTGATCATTAGAGTCAACCTCAGTGTGTGGAAAGGGATTCCCTGGTGTATCCCACCCGCTGACACACCAGAGTGTCCACAGTGTGACTGCGGTGGTTCGATTCCACTGTTTCCGATGCCTTTAATCACATCCAGGAGGGAACCATGTTAATTCAGGCAACTGGGGCTTGTTAATGTTAAGAGCCCCCAATATCTGGGCTGGATTTTAAGATTATTCCCTGTTCTCTCAGTACTCGTGAGCAGAGAGAAGCTGATGTTATAGAATCATAGAGCACAGTAGGATGCCTTTCGGCCCATCATGCTGGTGCCAGCTCTCTGAAAGAGCAATGCAATTAGTCCCACTGCCCTGCTCTTTCCCCACAGCTCTGCAAATTTCTGCTTTTAGTATATATCCAATTCCCTTTTGAAAGTTACTATTGAATCTGCTTCTACCTCCCATTCAGGCAGTGCATTCCAGATCATCACAATTCGCTGTGTAAAAAAAGTCTCCTCATTTCCTCTCTCGATTCTTTTGCCAATGATCTGAAATCTGTGTCCTCTCGTTACCGACCCTCCTGCCAGTGACAACAGCTTCTCCTTGTTTGCTCGATCAAAACCCCTCATAATTTTGAGCACCTCGATCACAGCTCCACTTAACCGTCTCTGCTCCAAGTTATATTGCCAGTGTTTTGTGAATTGTTGCTGTGATCGAGGTGCTGGATGTCCGTGCCTGGGGAATGGGACATTCTATCCTCGTGAGCACCGAGTGTCAGCATCCAGCAATCTCTGGTCAGGGACTGTCTTTTTAAACTGCCTCACCTGAGCTTTTTGACTCTCTGATTTCATTATTAAACATTTCAGAGTTTTTGCAGAGTGACCAAGGCTGAACAGATAAATGTGAGGTATTACATTTTGGTAGGAAGAATGGGGAGGTCACTTATCACTGGGAGGGTGCGAGTCTAGGTGGGGTAGAGGAACCAAGGGATCTCAGAGTACAAATACACAAATCACTAAAAGTTGCGACACAGGTTAGCAAAGCCATAAAAAAGCAAACCAAGCACTAGGGGTTATTTCTAGAGGGATAGAATTGAAAAGTAGTGAAGTTATGCTAAACCTGTATCGAACCTTGGTTAGACCACACTTAGAGTACTGCGTACAGTTCTGGTCGCCATATTATAAAAAGGATATCGAGGCACTGGAGAGGGTGCAGAGAAGATTTACAAGGATGATACCAGAAATGCGAGGGTATACATATCAGGAAAGGATGAACAGGCTGGGTCTCTTTTCTCTTGAAAACAGAAGGCTGAGGGGTGACCTAATAGAGGTCTTTAAAATTATGAAAAATGTTGATAGAGTGGATACAGAGAGAATGTTTCCACTTGTGGGGAAGAGCATAACTAGAGGCCTCAATATAAGATAGTCACCAAGAAATCCAATGGGGAATTCAGAAGAAACTTCTTTACCCAGAGAGTGGTGAGAATGTGGAACTCGCTGCCACAGGGAGTGGTTGAAGCGAATAGTATCGATGCATTTAAGGGGAGGCTAGACAAGCATATGAGGGAGAAGGGAATTGAGGGTTATGCTGATAGATTTAGATGAGGAAAGACGGGAGGAGGCTCGAGTGGAGCATAAACACCGGCATGGACTGGTTGGGTCGAATGGCCTGTTTCTGTGCCGTATATCCGATGTAATCCTATGTCAAGTATCCCAGCTGGCTTAGCTCCAGGCACTTTAGCTCAGTGGGCAGCACTCTCACCTCTGAGTCAGAAGGTCGTGGGTTCAAGTCCCAGTCCAGAGACTTGAGCATAAAAATCTAGGCTGACACTCCAGTACTGAGGGAGTGCTGCGCTGTCAGAGGTGCCGTCTTTCGGATGAGATGTTAAACCGAGGCCCCCGTCTGCTCTTTCAGGTGGATGTAAAAGATCCCATGGCACGACATTGAAGAAGAGCAGGGGAGTTCTCCCCGGTGTCCTGGGGCCAATATTTATCCCTCAATCAACATCACTGAAATAGATTATCTGGTCATTGTCACATTGCTGTTTGTGGCAGCTTGCTGTGCACCAACTGGCTGCCACGTTTCCTACATTGCAACAATGACTACACTTCAGAAGTACTTCATTGGCTGTAAAGCGCTCTGGAACATCCTGAGGTTGTGAAAGGCGCTATATAAATGCAAGTCTTTCTTTCTCAGCAAGAGGGCGAGTGTCAGTGGTTGGAGGGAGGAGCTCATTGTTGTCACTGGGTGGACACAGACAGATTGAAGCTAAAAGACAGAGAATGCTGAAGTTTGGAATGATAACACCCAAAGTCAGGAGATGAGCCCTTTGTCCTAGATAAGGGAGCTGGTTGCTAAGAGACCCACAGACCTAATAACACTGCAAACTGCTCAGGCAGCAGACTTGTTGCAACATGTGAGGTCACGAGTGAGTTGGAGCCCAGACAACAGAGCCTTGGGCATTCCTGAGAGACACAAACTGGTTCTGTAACCAGGAGAACAGGTTGAGGGAGTCACCCTACGTGGGACGGCTCGTCTGAGGTGTTAACACAGAGTCAGCTTGGGAATGGGATGATCAATGTATCATAGAAATTTACAGCACAGAAGGAGGCCATTCAGCCCATCTTGTCCGTGCCGGCCGACAAAAAGCTATCCACCCTAATCCCACTTTCCAGCACTTGGTCCGTAGCCTTGTAGGTTACGGCACTTCAAGTGCATATCCAAGTACTTTTTAATGTGATGAGGGTTTCTGCCTCTACCACCCTTTCAGGCAGAGTTCCAGACCCTCACCACCCTCTGGGTGAAAAAAATTCTCCTCAAATCCCCTCTAACCTTCCGACCAATTACTTTAAATCTGTGCCCTCTGGTTATTGACCCTTCTGCTAAGGGAAATAGGTCCTTCCTATCCACTCTATCTAGGCCCCTCATAATTTTATACACCTCAATTAAGTCTCCCCTCAGCCTCCTCTGTTCCAAAGAAAACAACCCGAGCCTCTCCAATCTTTCCTGGTGGCTAAAATTCCCCAGCCCAGGCAACATCCTCGTAAATCTCCTCTGTACCCTCTCTAGTACAATCACATCCTTCCTGTAATGTGGTGACCAGAACTGCACGCAGTGTTCTAGCTGCGGCCTAACTAGTGTTTTATACAGTTCAAGTATAACCTCCCTGCTCTTATATTCTATGCCTCGGCTAATAAAGGCAAGTATCCCGTGTGCCTTCTTAACCACCTTATCTACCTGTCCTGCTACCTTCAGGGATCTGTGGACAGGCACCCCAAGGTCCCTCTGATCCTCTGCACTTCTCAGTGTCCTACCATTTACAGTGTATTCCCTTGCCTTGTTAGCCCTCCCCAAATACATCACCTCACACTTCTCCAGATTGAATTCCATTTGCCACTGTTCTGCCCACCTGACCAGTCCATTGATATCTTCCTGCAGTCTGCAGCTTTCTTCTTCATTATCAACCACACGGCCAACTTTTGCATCATCTGCAAACTTCTTAATCATACTTCCTACATTCAAGTCCAAATCATTGATTTATACCACAAAAAGCAAAGGGCCCAGTACTGAGCCCTGTGGAACCCCACTGGAAACAGCCTTCCAGTCACAAAAACACCCTTCGACCTTTACCCTTTGTTTCCTGCCTCTGAGCCAATTTTGGATCCAACTTGTCACTTTGTCTTGGATCCCACGGGCTTTTACTGTCGTGACCAGTCTGCCATGTGGGACCTTATCAAAAGCCTTGCTAAAATCCATATAGACTACATCAAACACACTACCCTCATCGACCCTCCTTCTTACCTCCTCAAAAAATGCAATCAGGTTAGTCAGGCACGACCTTCCCTTAACAAATCCATGCTGACTGTTCCTGATTAATCCGTGTCTTTCTAAATGAAGATTTATCCTGTCCCTCAGAATTCTTTCCAATAATTTTCCCACCACTGAGGTTAGGCTGACTGGCCTGTAATTACTCAGTCTATCCCTTTTTCCCTTTTTAATCAACGGTACCCCGTTAGCAGTCCTCCAGTCCTCCGGCACCACCCCTGTAGCCAGAGAGGATTGGAAAATGATGGTCAGGGCCTCTGCTATTTCCTCTCTTACTTCTCTTAACAGTCTGGGATACATTTCATCCGGGCCTGGGGATTTATCCACTTTCCAAGATGCTAAACCCCTTTAATACTTCCTCTCTCACTGTTTATTTCATCTAATATTTCACACTCCTCCTCCCTGATTGTGATGTCAGCATCGTCCCTCTCTTTTGTGAAAACAGATGTAAAGTATTCATTAATATATATATGATGTGAGGTTAGTGTCCCCTTACCCCTGTTTATTATTCAATCAGTGACTGTCCCTTTGCCAGGCCCGCTGCCTGCGGCCCCACTCCCAGATTCCAGCCCCAGCTCTGTGCTGCCTGCGGCCCCTCTCCCAGATTCCAGCCCCAGCTCTGTGCTGACTGAGCTGCTCTCACCTGGGGACAGCGCGTCACAATCGGCCCCAGTGCACCTGAGCTGGAGAGGAGGCCCCGCCCCCTTGCCGCGCTGCCATTGGTTGGAGGACCAGGCCGCCCAGTTCAGTCCACCCACCGCAGCCCTCGTCCTATTGGTCAGAGCTCCCGTCAGTCACAGGCCCTGCGATCACGTGCTGCGGTTCACTCCGCCCCCTCGCAAAACTCACTTTCCCTCATTGATTGCGGCTCTTCACCAACACCGACTTTACAAAGAAAGCCCCGTGCGGCAGCCTGGAGCTCAGGGGCCCAGCGCGCAGGCGCAGGGGAGGATGATTGACAGGGGCCCAGGGTGTGTGCTGAGCATGCGCGGTGCGGGCCGGGCGCCTGTGGAGCAGGAGAGGGCGAGGCCATGGGACGGATGCGCGGTGTCATAGAGTCATAGAGTTTTACAGCACAGAAAGAGGCCCTTCGGCCCATCGTGTCTGCGCCGCCCATCCATCCCTGTCCAGTCTAATCCCATTTTCCAGCATTTGGTCCATAGCCTTGTATGCAATGGCATTTCAAGTGCTCATCCAAATGCTTCTTGAATGTTGTGAGGGTTCCTGCCTCTACCACCCTTTCAGGCATTGAGTTCCACATTCCAACCACCCTCTGGGTGAAAAAGTTCCTCCTCAAATCCCCTCTAAATCTCCTGCCCCTTACCCTGAATCTATGCCCCCTTGTTATTGACCCCCCCACTAAGGGGAAAAGTTCCTCTTTATCTACCCTATCTATGCCCCTCATTATTTTGTACACCTCAATCAGGTCCCCCCTCAGCCTTCTCTGCTCCAAGGAAAACAACCCCAGCCTGTCCAGCCTCTCTTCATAGCTGAGGCGCTCCATCCCAGGTAACATCCTGGTGAATCTTCTCTGCACCCTCTCCAAAGCAATCACATCCTTCCTATAGTGAGGCGACCAGAACTGCACACAGTACTCCAGCTGTGACACAACTCAGCGGCCGGAGCTGATGAGAGACACAAGAACAGAAGACGTAGGAGCAGGAGTAGGTCATTTGGCCCCTCGAGCCTGCTCCGCCATTCAATAAGATCATGGCTGATCTGATCTTGGCCTCAACTCCACTTCCCTGCCCGCCCCCCATAACCCTTGACTCCCTTATCGTTCAAAAATCTGTCTATCTCCACCTTAAACACACTCAATGACCCAGCCTCCACAGCTCTCTGGGGAAGAGAATTCCAAAGGTCAGAGGCTGGGTATCCTGTGGCAAGTGTCTCACCTCCTGACTCCCCAAAGCCTTTCTACCATTTACAAGGCACAAGTCAGGAGTGTGATAGAATACTCTCCACTTGCCTGGATGAGTGCAGCTCCAACAACACTCAAGAAGCTCGACACCATCCAGGACAAAGCAGCCCGCTTGATTGGCACCCCATCCACCACCTTAAATATTCACTCCCTCCACCACCAGCGCACCGTGGCTGCAGTGTGTTCCATCTACAAGATGCACTGCAGCAACTCGCCAATACTTCTTCAGCAGCACCTCCCAAACCCACTTGGCTCCTGCAGAGATACCTGTACATCGAGAATCCTCCTCGATGGTGTGCGCTGGCGACGTATTTCTTCTGTCAGCTGCATGGCCTCAATTACGACACGCAGCTCCTGTTTGTGGAATTGGGTGGTACACATGCCTACCTGCGGGAGCTGCCTGTCTTCTACCAGGAACTGCTATGGGTCTGGAACAGCGTCGCCTCCAGGCGGAGTTCTCCCCCATCAGGAGTGGCGGTTCTCCTTCGGGAGCCGCTGCTCAGGAATCCGCACCTCCGTGACTGCTGGATCGGGTGGCTGGCGGAGAGCAGGGCTGTGCCTGGCAAGGTGACTAGAATCAGGGACCTGCTATATGGTGGAGGAGTGGGCTGGATGGTGCCAGAAGAGCTGGCACAGCGCCTGTCCTTGGCCAACGTCTGGTGCACGGCCAAAGCCATCGAGTTGCTGAAAGCGGCAGTGGGCCCTGACTCCACTAGGTGTATCGAGGAGGCTCAAGCACATGAAGTGATCCCGTCCGAACTGACCCCCGTTCGGACAGAATTCCTCATCGGCGCACGACCCTGAAACCCCTCTCAGGAAATGGCGCCTCACAACTTGAGCCGCCTCGGGGAAATGTCCTCCGTGCCCTTGAGCTCTGCATGGAGGGGTTTCCTGTACGGGCTGCTGCTGCACACTTTCCACTTTGCCATCATCGTCTGCCGTCCGTACACGCCTTGGCGTGCCATCTTGCCATCTGGTGGAGGCGGAGGTCCCCAATGGAGGGCTCTCTATGCGGGAGTCCTCCCTTGTTCTATTGGGGACTTGGCCTGGAGGGTGTTGCACGGAGCCGTCCCTTGCAATAAAATGTTAAGTAGGTTCACAGACTCCCAGGCTGCCTGCCTTTTCTGCAGCCTAGAGGAGTCTGTGTTCCATGTTTATGTGGAATGTGAGAGGTTGCAGCCCCTGTTCCATTTTTTGAAGGGGCTGCTCCTCGATTTTTGGTTGCACTTCAGTCCCACGCTCCTGATCTACGGCCACCCGGTGCGAAGGGGAGCAGGCAGATCGGAGGACCTCCTTGTAGGACTGCTCCTGAGCCTGGCCAAAATGGCAATAAACAGGTCCAGGCAGCGGGCAGTCGAGGGGGTCGTTCGGCCCGATTGCCTGCCTCTCTTCCACGGCCATGTTCATGCCCGGGTGGCCCTGGAGATGGAGCACGCGGTGTCTGCCGGCACAATTGAGACCTTCCGAGACTGGTGGGTGCCGCGAGGACTGGAGTGCATTGTCACCCCGGCTGGGGTGAATTTAATTTAATTTGATAAGTTTCAAAAATGAATTTAAGTTTTTAAGTTTCATTACAGTCCACTTGTTCGGCCGGGAGAGCGAGAGGCTCCGCTCGGCGATGGAGAAGAATGTCAACCAGAGTCTGCTGGATCTGCACAAACTCTCCACTGGGAGCGCCGACCCTCAACTGTGTGAATTCCTGGAGACCCATTATCCAGATGAACAAGTGAAGATGACCAAGAAGCTTGTAGAGACTGGGACCCCTGCCTTGTAGGCATGAGGGCTTGTGACTTTGTACAAAGAGCTGAGACCTGAGCTCTGTAAATGTCATTTACTGTAAATAAAATGTTCAATCTTACATTAAAAATTTTTTTTAAAATAACATTATTTAAAGACAAATTTCCTCCAGTTTCACAGACAGCCTTTGTCACTGCAATAATTTCTTAAATGTTTAATCATTAAATCAAAAGCATCAAAAAGGAAGAGAGTAGCAAAAGTAAAGAAAGACTTGCATTTCTATAGCGCCATTCACGACCACTGGACGTCTCAAAGCGCTTTACTTTTTGAAGTGTAGTCACTGTTGTAATGTGGGAAGTGCAGCAGCCAATTTTCACTCAGCAAGCTCCCACAAACAGCAATGTGATAATGACCAGATAATCTGTTTTGTTATGTTGGTTGAGGGATAAATATTGGCCCCAGGACACCGGGGAGAACTCCCCTGCTCTTCTTCAAAATACTGCCATGGGATCTTTTACATCCACCCGAGAGAGCAGACGGGGCCTCGGTTTAACGTCTCATCTGAAAGACGGCCCCTCCGACAGTGCCGCACTCCCTCAGCACTGCACTGGAGTGTCAGCCTAGCTTTATGTGCTCGAGTCTCTGGAGTGGGACTTGAACCCACCGCCCTTTGACCCAGAGGCGAGTGAGCTGCCCACTGAGCCACAGCTGACAACGTTGGTCCCTTAGAGGTAGAGACAGGAGAAATTATTATGGGGAATAAGGAAATGGCAGAAACGTTAAAACAAATATTTTGTATCTCTTCACAGTAGAAGACACAAAAGCATACCAAAGATGGTGGGGAACTGAGTGTTTAATGAGGGTGAGGAATTTAATGTAAAGTACTAGAGAAACTAATGGGACTAAAAACCGACAAATCCCCTGGACCTGACGGCCTACATCCTCGGGTTCTAAAAGAGGTGGCTGAAGAGATAGTGGATGCATTGGTTTTGATCTTCCAAGATTCCCGAGATTCTAGAACGGTCCCAGCGGATTGGAAGGCCGCAAATGTAACACCGCTATTCAAGAAAGGAGGGAGAGAAAAAACAGGGAACGACAGGCCAGTTAGCCTGACATCAGTCATTGGGAAAATGCTGGAATCCATTGTTATGGAAGTTGTATCAGGGCACTTAGAAAATCATAACATGGGTAGGCTGAGCAAACATGGTTTTATCAAAGGGAAATCGTGTTTGACAAATTTATTAGAGTTATCTGAGGATGTAACTAGCAGGGTAGATAAAGGGGAACCAGTGGATGTAGTATATTTGGATTTCCAAAGGGCATTCGATAAGGTGCCACATAAAAGGTTATTACACAAGATTAGGGCTGACGGGGTTGGGGGTAATATAGTAACATGGATAGACGATTGGTTAACAGGCAGAAAACAGAGAGTAGGGATAAACGGATCTTTTTCAGGTTGGCAGGCTGTAACTGGTGGGGTGCCGCGTGGATCAGTGTTGGGGCCTCAGCTATTTACAATCTATATTAATGACCTAGATGAAGGGACCGAGTGTAATGTATCCAAGTTTGCTGATGATACAAAGCTAGGTGGGACAGTAAGCTGTGAGGAGAACACAGAGACTCTGCAAAGGGATATAGATAGACTGAGTGAGTGGGCAGTAAGGTGGCAGATGGAGTATAATGTAGGGAAATGTGAGGTTATTCACTTTGGTAGGAAGAATAGAAAAACAATCTTTTTTAAATGGTGAGAAACTTTCAAATGTTGGTGTTCAGAGAGATTTGGGTGTCCTCGTGCAAGAAACACAGAAAGCTAGCCTGCAGGTACAGCAAGCAATAAGGAAGGCAAATGACATGTTGGCCTTTATTGCAAAGGGTTTGGAGTATAAGAGTAAGGAAGTCTTGCTCCAATTGAACAGGGCCTTGGTGAGACCACACCTGGAGTACTGGGCACAGTTTTGGTCTCCTTATCTAAGGAAGGATATACTTGCCTTGGAGGCGGTGCAACGAAAGTTCACTGGATTGATTCCTGGGATGAGAGGGCTGTCCTATGATGAGAGATTGTGCAGACTGGGCCGATACTCTCTGGAGTTTAGAAGAATGAGAGGTGATCTCATTGAAACATACAAGATTCTGAAGGGGATTGACAGGGTAGATGCCGAGAGGTTGTTTCCCCTGGCTGGAGTGTCTAGAACTAGGGGGCACAGTCTCAGGATAAGGGGTCGGCCATTTAAGACTGAGATGAGGAGGAATTTCTTCACTCAGAGGGTTGTGAATCTCTGGAATTCTCTGCCCCAGAGGGCTGTGAATGCTGAGTCTTTGAGTATATTCAAGGCTGAGATCGATAGATTGTTGGACTCTCGGGGAATCAAGGGATATGGAGATCGGGCGGGAAAGTGGAGTTGAGGTTGATGATCAGCCCTGATCTTATTGAATGGCGGAGCAGGCTCGAGGGGCCGTATGGCCCACTCCTGCTCCTATTTCTTATGTTCTTATGGACTTTCAAAAGGCATTTGATAAAGTACCACACAAGAGACCTACTCGGAAAAGAGAAGCACATGGTATTAAAGGGCTGATGGCAATTTGGGTATATAATTGGCTGAGGGATAGGAGACAGTGAGCAGTGCTGAGGGATGTTTTTCTGACTGGAGGGAAGTATGCAGTGGGTCCCCCAGGGGTCGGGATTAGGACCATTGCTTTTCTTGTTATATATAACTGACCTGGACTTGGGTATAGGTGTACAAGTTTGAAGTTTACAGATGATACAAAACTTGGCAACGTAGTAAATAGTGAGCATAGTAGTAGCAGACTTCAGAAGGACAGAGACAGACTGTGAAATGAGCAGACACAAGGCAGATGAAATTGAGGATAAGTGTGAAGTGATGCACTTTGGGAGAAACAACAGGGAGAGGCCGTATAATCTAAATGGGACTATTTTGAGGGGGTGCAAGAGCAGAGGGACCTGGGGGTCCATAATCACAAATCTTAGAAAGTGC
The DNA here is from genome assembly GCF_052327205.1 of Somniosus microcephalus. Taxonomy (NCBI): domain Eukaryota; kingdom Metazoa; phylum Chordata; class Chondrichthyes; order Squaliformes; family Somniosidae; genus Somniosus; species Somniosus microcephalus. Next base: position 86,971 of record NW_028225331.1, on the reverse strand, counting down.
CGTGGCAAGTTGGTGAGGCGGTTCAGAAAGTGTGTGGGATACTTGGCTTTGTAAATAGGGCCATTGAAAACAAAAACAAGGAAGTTACACTAAACCTTTACAAATCACTAGTGAGAAACATAGGACAGGAGGAGGCCATTCAGCCCCTCAAGCCTGTTCTGCCATTCAATGAGATCATGGCTGATCTGTGACCTAACTCCATACACCCGCCTTTGGCCCATATCCCTTAATACCTTTGGGTAACAAAAACCTATCAATCTCAGATTTGAAATTAACAATTGATCGAGCATCAATTGCCGTTTGCGGAATGGAGTTCCAAACTTCTACCACCCTTTGTGTGTAGAAATGTTTCCTAATTTCATTCCTGAAAGGTCTGGCTCTATTTTAAGTCTATGCCCCCTAGTCCTAGAATCCCCAACCAGCGGAAATAGTTTCTCTCTATCTACCCTATCTGTTCCCCTTAATATCCTGAAAACTTCGATCAGATCACCCCTTAACTTTCTAAATTCTAGGGACTACAACCCTAATTTGTGTAATCCCTCCTCGTAACTTAACCTTTGGAGTCCGGGTATCATTCTGGTAAACCTACGCTGCACTCCCTCCAAGACCAATATATCCTTCCTAAGGTGTGGTGCCCAGAACTGCTCACAGTGCTCCAGGTGTGGTCTAACCAGGGTTTTGTGCAGCTGCAGGGTTTTGGCCTCAGCTGGAGTCTTGTGTACAGTTCTGGGCACCACACTTTAGGAAGGATGTCAAGGCCTTGGAGAGGGTACAGAGGAGGTTGACCAGGATTGTACCAGGGATGAGGGACTTCAGTTATGTGGAGAGATTGGAGAAGCTGGGATTGTTCCCCTTAGAGCAGAGAAGGTTAAGAGGAGGCCTAATAGAGGTGTTCAAAATGATGAGGGGTTTTGATCGAGCAAGTAGGGAGAAACTGTTCACTCTGGCAAGTGGGTCGGTAACCAAAGGTCACAGATTTAAAATGTTGCTAAAAGAACTAGAGGGGAATGAGGAGAATTGTTTTCACACAGAGGGTTGTTAAGATCTGGAACGCACCATCTGAAAGGATGCTGGAATCAGGTTCCACAGGAACTTTCAAACAGTAATTGGACATGTCCTTGAAGAAGACTAGTTTGCAGAGTTCTGGGGATAAAGCTGGGGTGTGGGACTAAATTGGACAGCTCTTTCAAAGAGCCAGCACAGACTCGATGGGCCGAATCACCTCCTTCTGTGCTGTTAGATTCTATCATCAGTGTGAAGACGCTGGTGTCCCTTAAGGCTCTTCGAGATTTTAAAGCTCTTCCCACAGTCAGAACATTTAAAGGGTCTCTCGTCAGTGTGAACAAGCTGGTGTGACAGGAGGGTGGATGACACAGTGAATCCCTTCCCACACACGGAGCAGGTGAATGGCCTCTCTCCAGTGCGGAGGAGCCGGTGTCGCTTGAGCTCCCCGGAGCTTTTAAAACTCTTCCCACAGTCAGAACATTTAAAGGGTCTCTCGTCAGTGTGAACAAGCTGGTGTGTCTGCATGGTGGATGAATGAGTGAATCCCTTCCCACACGTGCAGCAGGTGAACGGTTTCTCCCCGGTGTGAACTCGCTGGTGTGACAGGAGGTTGGATGAATGAGTGAATCCCTTCCCACACATGGAGCAGGTGAACGGTCTCTCCCCAGTGTGAACTCGCTGGTGTGACAGGAGGTTGGATGACTGAGTGAATCCCTTCCCACATTCGGTGCAGGTGAATGGTCTCTCATCAGTGTGAACAAGCTGGTGTCCCTTCAGGTTCCCGGAGCTTTTAAAACTCTTCCCACAGTCAGAACACTGAAATGGTCTCTCGTCAGTGTGAACTCTCTGGTGTGATTGCAGGTGGGATGAATAAACAAATCCCTTTCCACACACAGAGCAGGTGAACGGACTGTCCCTGCTGCAACTGCGCCGTTGAACTTCCAATGCAGACGGGAAACTGAATCCCTTCCCGCCGTCCCCACCTTTACCCGTTTTCTCCCCGGTGTGATGGTGCACGTGTCTCGCCAGGTCAGGCGATCGTCTGAATCCGCGACCACACACCGAACACGTGTGCGGTTTGTCATCGCTGCGATCACTGCTTTCTCCTTCCATGTGCAAAGGCCGATGATATTCAGGTCCTGATGAATCGAGCGACTCTGTCAGATGTTGACGTGATGTTTGGTCTGAGCTTCCTGCCTGTAACTGCTCCACTTTGAAAACCCTGTAAAATAAGTTCAGAAAAGGATCAGAGGCAAACTTGTTTAATTTTCCCCTTTCCGAACCTAGGGGCAGTGAAGCTGATTTTCAGGCTCCAGCTGCTGCACAGGTTGGCTGAAAGGATCAGCAGTAATGGCGGCTGTAATACCCACAAGATCCCGCGCTCCAGAAAGCGCTCTGTTGATGCTGAGTGCCGTGCATGCGCCTCATGGCCCCCACGCTCTCCCTCCTGCTCCACAATCGCCCGTCCCGATCGGCCCACAGCGCGTATGCTCAGCACACAAAACCACGCGGTTGGAACATCAGGCGCGCATGCGGAGCCACAACATCTGGTATGCGTGCGTGGCTCAGGTGGGGGCGGGTCGATGTTTCGCCTCAGCCGCCAGGGAGGTGCGCATGTGCAGGATGACCCAACATTCCTCCTGTCAGCAATCACTCCCTCGTTTCTTTAATAAAAACAGAAAATGCTGGAAATACTCAGCAGGTCAGGCAGCATCTGTGGAGAGAGAAACAGAGTTAACGTTTCAGGTCGATGACCTTTCGTCAGAACTGCATGTTCTTTAGTGTCAGCCAGTGACTCAGTTGGTAGCACTCTCGCCTCTGAGGCACAAGGTTGTGGGTTCAAGTCCCACTCCAGAAACTTGAACATTGAATGACGGAGCAGGCTCGAGGGGCCAAATGGCCTACTCCTGCTCCTATCTTCTATGTTTCTATGTAAGTTTAGGGACCCTCCATGTTGACTTTGTCTGATCCTGTAATGTCTGTGTGTAATTGAGACACGGACTGCAGAAGTTGGTTATAACAGGTGTTTACTGAATGGAGACAAAACTGGAACTACTATACAAAGTTACTACACAGGCTTATATACAGGGGTGGTCACTACTGGTACTGCAGTATACAGGGGCTGCAGAATATAGTTCCTTCTTCAAGGTACATACACTACAATTCCTCCCCTTTTAGCTAAACAGTACATAACATTCGATTAATAATTAAATAACATATTTACAATTACAGTTGCTATATATATTAGCTGAAGTTAATCAATTATAAATTCAGTCTTTGAGGAGGCTTCCTGATTCTGTCCGGATAACGCCTCTTTGGGGTATCAGGTTCTTCTGGCAAAGTTGATTCGGGATCAACGTCGTTGTTTGGTTCGTCTGCTTCCAATATCACCGATTCTGAGGTAGATGCAATTGGTACTTCGGTTTCATCACCAGGTGTATAGGATCGTGGTGTAGATTTGACGTTTTCCAGTGACTCTAGAATCTGGTCAGCATGGCATCTTACAATGCTCTCTCCAATGTCCACGGTATACATTAGAGGTCCTTGCCGTGTGCAGATCGTTCCTGGCTGCCATTTCTCTGTGCGGTAGTCCCGGGCCAAAACTGGTTGACCTATCTTGAAACTCCTGGTTGGCCTTTCATTCATATTCTGAAACTGCCTGTTCTCCACATCTCTTCTGATGTTTGGCTTAACCTAATCCAAGCGGCATCTTAGTCTTCGATTGAAGAACATCATGGCTGGAGTTTGGTTGGTAACCGCATGTGTCGCATTCCGGTAGGCAAACAAGAAGTTATCCACCTCCAAAGATGTGCGAATTAGGTTGATTGGCTATGATAAATTGACCCTTAGTGTTAGGGGGATTAAATACGTGGGGTTACGGGGATAGGGTGGGATATGTGTTGGTGTAGGGGTTACGGGGATCGGGTGGGATATGTGTCGGTGCAGGCTCGATGGGCCGAAATGGCCTCTATCTGCACTGTGGGGTTTCTGTGATTCTGTGATTGTGCTGTAGGGGTATGTCTTCATTACACATTGCCTTGATAGCCTTCTTGAATGTTTGAACGAACCTCTCAGACAATCCATTGGTGGCTGGATGATATGGGGCGGATGTGTAATGCTTAACACCATTGTTCTTTAAGAACCTCTGGAACTCTTCAGACACAAACTGTGGTCCATTGTCGGAGCAAATCTGTTCAGGCAGCCCATTTCTGGCGAATATGGTTCGTAAGACTGTGATAGTTTTTTCTGTGGTGGTTAAGGACATTTTTATTACCTCTGGCCACTTTGAATGTGCATCCATCGCAATTAAAAACATCGAGTCCATAAATGGACCAGAAAAATCAATGTGTACCCTTTGCCATGGAGATGAGGGCCACTCCCATGGATGCAGAGGAGCTTGTGGTGGGGCGTTTTGGACCTTCTGGCATCCTGCACAGCTCTTGGTCATCTCTTCGATTTCTCTATCGATTCCCGGCCACCACACAAACGCTCTGGCTAAGTTCTTCATTTTTACCCCTCCCAGATGACCCTCATGAAGCTCATTGAGCACTCTATCCTTCAATTTGGGTGGAATTACTACTCTGGATCCACACATCAAGGTTCCTCGGCACACTGACAGCTGTTCTCTTCTTGGCGAGAGTGCTGGCAACAGTGGTTCGCCATGTGCTGGCCATCCCTTCACCGTTAAATCATAGACCCTGGAGAGTGTCGGGTCATTTCGTGTTTCCTTTTCTATGTTTGCATTCGTCACAGGTAGACATTCGACTATGGTCGAGTGGAATATCTCCACAGGATCCACTGCAGGTGCTTCTTCCACCGTCGGCAACGGTAGGCACGACAATCCATCAGCATTCCCATGCTGTTTAGTTCCTTTGTACTCTGTCATATTGGTGTGCCCCTAGGAAAAGGGACCACCTCTGTAGCTGTTGTGCTGTCATTATCGGGATGCCCTTCTTAGGGTTGAAAATGGAGACAAGAGGTTGATGATCAGTTAGTAGAGTAAATTTTTGACCGTGCAGGTAGTGATTGAACGTCTTCACCCCCCACACCAGGCTGAGGGCCTCTCTGTCAATCTGGGCGTAGTTACGCTCGGCTGAAGTTAACGAGCATGACGCAAAAGCTATCGGCCTCTCTGAACCATCAAGAGATTTATGTGACAGTACCGCCCCAACGCCGTAGGGAGACGCATCACACGCCAGTCTTATCGGTAGTGATGGGTTGTAGTGAGCCAATACTTCTCTTGAAGTGATCAGGCCTTTACACTTCTGAAAGGCCTGCTTACATTCATCGCTCCATTTCCATGCTACTCCAGTTTGTAGCAGGGCGTTTAGTGGGTGCAGAATTGTGGACAAATTCGGCAAAAACTTATGGTAGTAATTCACCAATCCGAGGAATGACCTCAGTTGCGACACATTTTCAGGCGCTGGAGCCTTAACTACCGCTTCAATTTTGTCAGGGGACTTATGTAACCCCTCTTCATCAATCACGTGGCCACAATACGATATCTGTTTCTTTAAAAACTCGCACTTGGGTCGATTGGCTCATAGCCCATGTTCTCTTAGTCTAGTGAGCACCTGCTCTAGGTTGGCAAGGTGTTCACTGTCATTTTCACCTGTCACTAGGATGTCGTCCAAGTAACACTGAGTCCCCAGAATCCCTTGCAGGACTTGTTCCATCACTCTTTGCCATATAGCCGGAGCTGATGCTACTCCGAATATCAGTCGATTATACTGGTAAAGACCTTTGTGAGTTTTTATCGCAGGATATTTCCTAGAGGATTCTTCAACCTCCATCTGCAAATATGCTTCTGCTAGGTCAATTTTTGTAAAACATTTCCCTCCAGATAGTGAGGCGAAAATATATTCTATCCTCGGAAGAGGATACTGTACTGTGTGAAGGACTGGGTTCACAGTCACCTTGAAGTCCCCACAGATGCGAACCTTCCTTGGCTCCTCAGACTTATTGTTTAACGTTTTCTTCATGACAGGAACGATGGGTGTCGCCCACTCGCTCCAGTCTACCTTAGATAACACGCCTGCATTCTCCAGATTCTCCAGCTCTGCCTCGATGGCTGGGCGAATTGCATACAGTACCGGTCTTGCTTTGAAAAACTTGGGAATTGCATTCTCTTCTATTTTTATCGAGGCGGTTACACCTTTAAGAGTTCCCAGTCCTTGTTGAAATACCTCTTTAGCGTTAGCTAAGATTTTTGACAATCATTCAGGTGTGACGTCATCATCCTTTTTACCAGCCACAGTCAGTGCCTGAATGGAGTGCCAGTCTAAACTTATCTTTCTGATCCATTCACGTCCCAATAACGGTGGTCCACCATCTTGCAGTATGTACAGATACAATTTCTGTATTTCCTTGCCGTTGAATTCGACAGGCACCCTTATTTTCCCTCTGGGGTATACTTTCTGCCCCGTATATGTCTTCAAGACAATGGATGTGTCTTTCAAGGGTATGTGTGAGAATAGCCGCTCGTAGTCTCGTCGATTCATGACGGTCAGGGCTGATCCTGTATCCAATTCCATTTTGACTTGGGACCCTGCTATCGTGAGGGTGACCCAACTGGTTCGGTGATCCTCTTTTGTGATTACATTGTGTAGTTTGAGACAGCTTAGCCTCTTGTTCCTGGATTCACTATCGCTCTTCTGGTCTTTGGAACTACTGTCCGTCATCTTTTGTACTTTCCTGTACTTTTCCTTAGTAGTCTTTTTGTTATCGTTCGTCTTCTTCCCGGACCTGCAAACTCGTGCAATGTGTCCCATCTTTCCGCATTGCCTGCATGTTTTGTCCTTGAACCAGCAGTTCTTCTGGTCATGGGTTGTTCTGCCGCAGCGATAACATTTTTCAAATCCCCGTGTCATTTCATGGGTGCCGTATTCCTGTGGCTTTTGCTGTATTTCCACAGCTCCCCTTGCTGCTGCTTCGTACGATACTGCCACGCTGAAAGCCTTATCTAGCGTCAGCTCTTTCTCTGAGAGTAACCTCTTCTGGGTTCCTTCACTCAGGAGTCCACAGACAAATTTGTCCCGTAGGGTATCTGCCAGTCCTGCTCCGAACTGGCAGTGCTTTGATAGCTTGCATAGTTCCGTAAGGTAATCAGCATTGCTCTCATCTTTATGCTGATTTCTCTTGTGGAATTTAAATCTTTCTGCTATCAGCAGCGGTGTAGGATTTAGGTGTTCCTGTAGGATATCAACAATTTCGTTAAAACTCTTCTCCATCGGTTTGACTAGGTTCCGCAATAGGCCGTACGTTCTTGCGCCCATTAAGTTTAGTAGTACCGATGCCTTTTTCTCATCGGCTACTTCATTTGCCTTGCAATATACTTCGACTCTTTCCACATACGTGGTCCAGTCTTCTATTTCATTATCGAAGGCAGTGATATTGCCAGTCTTCGGCATCTTAGAGATCTAAGATGGCGCCTCCTGCGCTTTTCCTTCTTCCCCGATTGAACAAAATGGCGCCTCCCATGCTTTGCCTTCTTCCCCGATTGAATAAAATGGCGCCTCCCGCGCGTTTCCTTCTTCCCCGCTGGATTAAGATGGCGCCTCCCGCGCTTTCTGTCTTTTCCGCTGCTGCCAATGCTGTTGCTGGCGTTTTTGTGCCTTGATGGCTACGCCCTATGGTCTTCGCGCACTTCCCCCCGCGCTGCTTCCAACGCCGCTCTCCGCGGTCCCCGTGGCAAACTGCAGCTCCTCACGACTTTCTGCGCTTCTAATTTCTTTTTCTTTTATTTTAATTACTGTTCCCATCGTCAGAGCAGACCCTATGGGACACTTTCCTCCCTCTTCTCGGGTCTGTACGCTGCCCGGCTTCATAGCACCGGCCGCGCCCTGTGTGCTCCACCCTCTCTCTCTCTCTCCTCTTCCCGACAACGCTGCTCGGCCCCGTTGAAAAGCCACCCGATCGAGCTCTAGCCTGCCGCAGCCCAGGAAGGATCAGTGTACTACCTGCCACCAGCCCGATTAGCTGGAACACCATAGACTGGAGAACCAAGCCCAGCTCTCGACAGCCTCTCCTGCAAATCTTCAGATTCGATGAATCAGTGGGCGGTTGCCCACGGTCAACACCCGTTTCTTCTGTTTGTTTGTTTTTTTGGATTTCTTCCTTCTGGCTTCGACCTCTAATAACTTCGCTTCAGGGATGGATCCCCGTGAGGTGGTGCAGAACTGCAGGTAAGTTTGGATCTGTTCGTCGCCAATGTAATGTCCGTGTGTAATTGAGACACGGACTGCAGAAGTTGGTTATAACAGGTGTTTACTGAATGGAGACAAAACTGGAACTACTATACAAAGTTACTACACAGGCTTATATACAGGGGTGGTCACTACTGGTACTGCAGTATACAGGGGCTGCAGAATATAGGCCTAGAAATTCAGTATAGCCACTTTTGGGGCGGTAAAGTCGGGCGGCCGCTAAAGTTTGCGCCCGGCGCAAAGTCGCGCCCCCTTCGCCGATATTCAGTCGCATCGCCCCAAGAGGTTGCTGCTGCGCAAAAACAGGCGATGCATGACTATCTTTAGGCGCTAAGCCGGCGGTGCTGAGCGATAGCCCCGAGGCTGGGCGCAGCGCAGGTGCGGCGAGATCTTGATTGACGGCAGACACTCTGGCGCCGGTCATCTCTTAAAGGGGGAGGGTGGATTTGTTTGCCTGCTACGCCCTGCACACTGAAGCCCTCAACCTAGGCCTGACCACTTCAGCTTCACCTGTACAATGCCCAGGGCTATGGAGAAGGCCAGGGAGAGAGCGCAGCGCTTCAGCGACGGTGACCTGAGGGTGCTGGTTGGAGGAGTGGAGCGCAGGCGCCATGTTTTGTACCCAGAAGGTGGCAAGAGGCTGCTGCCCAGCGCCTACCGGAAAGCCTGGAGGGAGGTGTCCAACAGGGTGTCTTCCAACAGCGTGGTTGCCAGGACTCCTGTGCAATGCCGAAAGAAGTTCAACGACCTCACTCGGGTTGTCAGGGTGAGTACCCTTTCCAGTGTCCTCCTCATCCCTGCATGTGCACCTCACATTATGGGCAAAGGGACCTGAAATCCCTAATGGCCAGCCCTCATCCAGCAGCTATGGGACTGGCATGAAAATCAATTGCACATTCAGCACTTTACACACTGTACAAGCTATTCGACCGTGGGAGGCAGTGCAAACAAGATCAGGGCTACACACTGTACAAGCTATTCGACCATGGGAGGCAGTGCAGACAAGATCAGGGCTACACACTGTACTAGCTATTCGACCATGGGAGGCAGTGCAGACAAGATCAGGGCTACACACTGTACTTAGAGGCCGTCCTTTCTCTTGCAGGCCAAGGTTGCACACAACCGGCGCAACCAAACGGAGGCCGTCCTGACTTCAAAGAGCTCTCCGACCTCGACCAGCGTGTGGAGCGCATTATGGGAGGCCGGCTGATTGGCCCCGTCGCCAGTGGAGATGCCGACCCTGTTCTGGGCACCAATGGTAAGGGCATCACCTTTTGGACCTCACTCGTTCCACTTGCACCTCAGATCAGCATCCTTTGCCACTGTCCGACCAATGCGGTGAATGGCACCACTCATGCCTCCCTCGCTGCCGCCCTGTCCTCACTCTAAAGCTACTCTTGTGCCTTCCTGCTTTCAGATGGTGAATCGCCAGGTGAGGAGGCGGGCCCTCAAGCTGCCACTGTCAGCCCTTCGGAAGACGAGGAGGAGGAAGAGGAAGCCGGCCCATCAGTGCCACCCTCAGCCGCGCCAGCCCATGCCGATGTAGGGGACACGTCTTCCCTGGAGGGGAGCCAGGGGCAAGGGCCGGAGGAGAATGAAGATCTGGGGCCCAGCGGCCTGCAGCAACGCGGGAGGGGTGGGGAAGCTCGGCAGACTTCTCCCCAGAGGGTGAGTGCGGCCTCCAGTCCTGCGACGGTGAGCGCAGAGGAGGTGCGCCTCCTAGAGGAAATGGCCATCCAGGCTGAGCGCAGGCACACTGAGCTCATGGCTGCAGTGGCAAGGATGCCTGACTCCATAGAGTCACTGGCAAGGAGTGTGCAGGAATTCGGGGCAGCACAGGCCAGGAGTCTGGAACAATTCAGTGCAGCACAGGCCAGGAGTCTGGAACAATTCAGTGCAGCACAGGCCAGGAGTCTGCAACAATTCAATGCAGCACAGGCCAGGAGTCTGCAGGACTTCGCGGCAGCACAGTCGGCTTCTAGCCAAGTGCTCAGTCGTGCCGTCCATTCACTGGCTGGTGTCATGCGGACACAGACCAGGGCCACACGGGCACTAACTGCTGCCACCCTCGCTGGATCAGCCAAGCATCGCCAGGGCACTCGCCGCGCAGCAGCAGCCCAGCAGTCTGTCCTTCAGCTGGTTGCTGCGCATGCTGCAGTGCTGGCCCGTGCGAGTGCCAATGTCTCAGGCGACCAGCGAGCACCTGCGATCTGCCAGGTTGCCACCATTCCTGCAGCTGACACTGCCACTCCGCCATTGCAGCTGCTGGACACACTGCTGCCGCCCAGCCAGAGTTGGAGCAGTCAGCAGCCGGACACTCCAAGGCCAGAGCTGGTGCAGGCCGACCCCCAAGGGCATCTGCCGTCTCGCCATCTGCCCCTCAGCAGCCTTCCCCCAGCCTTGCTGCAGCCACTGGGCTCCCATTGAGGAGGAGCAGCAGGGCGGGCAGGGACCAGGCAAGGATGCGCAAGGCATCGCCCTCGCAGGCCAAAAAGTAGAGGTATGAACAAATGCCTGGTGCTTGTTGGAAGGCCGACACTGGTGCAGTTGTTTTTGTGTAAGGCCGAGACTGGTGTCTATCTTTATTTGTGTAAGGCCGAGACTGGTGTCTATCTTTATTTGTGTAAGGCCGAGACTGGTGTGTTTCTTTCTTTTTGTAAGGCCGAGACTGGTAGTTTTGTGTTTTTGGAGGGGGCTTCTCCACATGAGCATGTAATGTGGGAAGGGCAGAGGTTTTCAATAAATTATTGCTGTTAAATTGCAGTGTGCATGGTTTTTTGGTTAAGTCCTGGTTGCCCTGCTTGGCTGAGGGCTTGTGGAGCGGCTACATTCATCTGCTGACATTGGCACAAGCCAGTCCCTGAGAGGGGGCCGAGAACCGACGTTCAATAAGCCGGCGACGGGCGGCCCTTGCACTTTGTGCCTCCCTCCTGTGCTGGTCCTCCTCCTCCTCCTCCTCCTCCTCCTCAGGTGGTCCTCCAATCTGTGGTGGCAGTGGCTGAGTCCTGCGGATAGCCAGGTTGTGCAGCATGCAGCAAACGACCACGAAATGGGAGACTCACTCCGGCGAATACTGCAGTGCTCCCCCGGAATGATCGAGACAGCGGAACCGTTGCTTCAGGACGCCGATTGTTTGTTGGATGATGTTCCTGGTCGCTTGATGGCTCTCATTGTATCCCTCTTCAGCAGGGGTGCTGGGCGCACGGAGCGGGTTCATCAGCCAGGTACACAAAGGATAGCCTTTGTCCCCGATAAGCCATCCTCGTGGGTGAGGCTGGGCCTGGAACATGTCTGCCACAGAAGTCTGTCGCAGGATGAAGGCATCGTGGCTGCTGCCTGGAAAGCGGGCATTGACAGCTAGGATGAGCTGCCTGTGGTCACACACCAGCTGTACGTTCAGCGAATGGTAGCCCTTCCGGTTGCGGTAATCCTCTGCATTCTCCAGAGGTGCCCGCAAAGCCACATGCGTGCAGTGAATGGCGCCCTGCACCATGGGGAAGCCCACGAATGCTGCAAAGCCCATTGCACGCTGTTGCTGCTTGTCAAGGGCCATGGAGAAGGAGATGAACTGACGTCTCCTTTTGAAAAGGGCATTGGTCACCTGGCGGATGCAGCAATGCACGGCGAACTGGGAGATGTTGGCAATGTCCCCAGTAGCGGATTGGAATGAGCCGGTGGCATTAAAGTTGAGAGCCACCGTCACCTTCACTGCCACCGACAGAGACGTCCTGCTCCTCAGCTGTGGCTGCAGATCACCGGCAAGCAGCTGGCAGATCTCTGTGACCACGTCCCTTCTGAATCGCAGCCTCCGAACACACTGCTCCTCAGACATGTTGAGATAGGAGAACTGCTGGCGGTATACCCTGGGTGGGTAAGGCCTCCTTTGCCGACGCCTGTTGCCCCCTCTCTGTCTAGCCAGGGCTGCCAGTCTCTCACGGCGTCTCTGAGCCCTTTGGATGTAATTGAGAAAGCCAGTGTTGACACCCATTGCAGCCCCCATAGTATGCTGGCAAACAATGAGATGTCAATGAAGGCAAAAACTTTTGGAAAGCTGTGGCCTGAAGCCAGAAGTACCTGTCCGAGTGTTGGGCCAAAGCAGAAAGCTATCTACCTTGGTCTCTCTCCAAAGATCCGTTTCGCAAGAAGGTGTGCTGCAAAATGGCAGCCTTTTATATTGCAGGATGAGTGCCCTTTAATTTGCGCCCCCCGTGCCCCGCATCAGCTGAGAACCGTTCCACTTAACAGTCGCTAGGGGCGCCAGGCGCACAATGGGGCGGCGCGACTGAAGTTCCGGTTGGGGGCGCACAAAGGGCGTTGCACGAGGAAATGACGTCATGATCTGCGCGCGCAGCTGAGTGCGCGCAAAGACTTTGCGCCGTCGCTAAATCTCTAGTGAAGTTGGGGCGAGGCGCAGTTCGCGCTGCGCCCGGGCACTACCCACATAGCGTCCGACATCTACTCCTCCTAAGGCGCTAACGGCTGGCGCAACCAATTGAATTTCTAGGCCATAGTTCCTTCTTCAAGGTACATACACTACAGACGATAGCAAAATACTGCAGATGTTGGAAATCCGAAACAACAACAGAAAATGCTGGAAAAACTCAGCAGGTCAGGCAACATCCGTGGAGAGAAATTTGAGTTGACGTTTTGGGTTGAACCCTTCTTCAAAACTGGAAAGAAAAGAAACTAGATCGAAGGCAGGGCTGCCCCTGCCTCTATACCTCCCCCCTTCCCACTGTCCAGGGCCCCAAACACCCCTTCCAGGTGAAACAGCAATTTACTTGTACTTCTCGCAATCTAGTACACTGTATTCGCTGCTCACGATGCGGCCTGCTCTACATTGGGGAGACCAAACGCAGATTGGGTGACCGCTTTGCGGAACACCTCCGTTCAGTCCGTAAGGGTGACCCCGAGCTTCCGGTCGCCTGTCACTTTAATTCACCGCTCCATTCCCACTCGGGCCTCACCGTCCTTGGCCTCTTGCATTGTTCCACGGAAGCTCAACATAAACTCGAGGAACAGCACCTCATCTTCCGATTAGGCACTTTGCAGCCTTCCGGACTCAATATCGAGTTCAACAATTTCAGATCATAACCTCGGCCCCCATTTCATTTTCTCTTGTAATTGTTCCACTCCTTTCCCCCCCACACTTTCCTTTTGTTTCTCTCTCACACCTGGCAGCTATCTTTTGCCCTGCCAGTACACTTTACACCTAATCCCAGCCCATTACCATCTCGTCTAGCTTCTAATCTCTTTTACTTCTTTTGTTTCTTTTATTCTTTTGTCCGATTGCAGCCCTGCCTTCGATCTAGTTTCTTTTCTTTCCAGTTTTGAAGAAGGGCTCGACCCGAAACGTCAACTCAAATTTCTCTCCACGGATGTTGCCTGACCTGCTGAGTTTTTCCAGCATTTTCTGTTGTTATTTTACATACACTACAGATCCTGTCACTGTTTTCCAAGTGCTCTGCTATTACATCTTTTCTAATGGACTCTAGCATTTTCCCCACTACCGATGTCAGGCTTACTGGTCTGTAATTCCACGTTTTCTCTCTACCACCTTTTTTGAACAGTGGGGTAACATTAGCTACCCTCCGATCCATGGATACTGTTCCAGAGTCTAATCGAATTTTAGAACATAAGAACATAAGAAATAGGAGCAGAAGTAGGCCAATCGGCCCCTCGAGCCTGCTCCGCCATTCAATAAGATCATGGCTGATCTGATCCTAACCGCCAATCTACTATCACAGAACCATCTCCTGAATCTAACAGAATTAGACACACGAAATAGGAGCAGGATCAGGCTACACGGCCCCTGGGCCCACTCCACTACCCACAGGGCCATGACCGATCCGAACCTAGACTCATGTCCAAATTCCTGCCCGCTCCCCATAACCCTTTATTCTCTTTACTTCTAGGAAACTGTCTATTTCTGTTTTAAATTTATGTAATGATGTAGCTTCTACAGCTTTTTGGGGCAGCATATTCCATGGACCTACCACCCTCTGAGTGAAGTAGTTCCTCCTCATCTCAGTTTTGAAAGAGCAGCCCCTTATTCTAAGATTATGCCCCCTAGTTCTAGTTTCACCCATCATCGGGAACATCCTCCCCGCATCCACCCGATCCAACCCCTTCACAATCTTATATGTTTCAATAAGATCGCCTCTCATTCTTCTGAACTCCAATGAGTAGAGTCCCAATCTACTCAACCTCTCCTCATATGTCCATCCCCTCATCCCCGGGATTAACTGAGTGAACCTTCTTTGTACTGACTCGAGAGCAAGTATGTCTTTTCCTAAGTATGGACACCAAAACTGTATGCAGTATTCCAGGTGCGGTCTCACCAATACCTTGTACAACTGAAGCAATACCTCCCTATTTTTATATTCTATCCCCCTAGCAATGAAAGCCAACATTCCATTGGCCTTCTTAATCACTTGCTGCACCTGCATACTAACCTTTTGAGTTTCGTGCACCAGGACCCCCAGATCCCTTTGTACTTCAGTACTTTCCAGTTTTGGAAGATGACCAGCAATGCATCTACTATTTCTAGGGCCACTTCCTTAAGTACCCTAGGATGTAGATTATCAGGCTCTGGGGATTTATCGGCCTTCAATCCCGTCAATTTCCCCAACACCATTTCCCTACAAATACTGATTTCTATCAGTTCCTCCCTTTCATTAGACCCTATGTTCCCCAACATCTCTGGGCGGTTATTTGTGTCCTCCTTTGTGAAGACAGAACCAAAGTATGTATTTAAGACCAGGACCAGTGTAGGATAGAGTAAGGCGATACTTAGTACAACTAAATCAGGAGGTACAAGCACTAAATAAAGAAGTGAGGAACCAACAACAGATTAAAGATCTAGAAAGGCAGAATGCTGGACTTAAACCAGACGAGTTGCCCAGAATAGGTCAACAAGTAATGACGCAACTTATCGGAAGAAAGGGAATGGGGCCCGTTGGATGGGGCCATGTACTGTATTAATGACAAGTGATACGTGTGTTTATCTACAGGAACCGATGGGTATGCGATGGAAGCAATGGACCCAGGTGAAACCATTTAACACTAAAGACCCCCATTCTACCCTCTCCTCTAGGGGAAAGAGCTCGGAACACGGCCAGACCTCTGTTTAAATTACAGATAAACATGGATCCAGTCGACCCTTTATATCAGAGGGTCCGTCTCGGGGAGAAGAAGCTCTCCCAGTTTACCCTTACACCTGAGAACTCATTTTTAATGTGGAAGCAAGTCATCCTCGGTTCCGAGGGACTGCCTAAGAAGAAAGCAGAAGATATAATTGGAGTAAGACTTCTTTACTCCTGTACTCAAATCCTCTTGTAATGAAGGCCAGCATACCATTTGCCTTCTTAACTGCCTTTCACGACCACTGGACGTCCCAAAGTGCTTTACAGCCAATGAAGTACTTTTGAAGTGTAGTCACTGTTGTAATGTGGTAAACGCAGCAGCCAATTTGCGCACAGCAAGCTCCCACAAACAGCAATTGATAATGACCAGATAATGTTTCTTCGTCATGTTGATTGAGGGATAAATATTGGGCTCAAAACACCGGGGATAACTTCTTCAAAATAGCACCACGGGATCTTTTATGTCCACCTGAGGGGGCAGACGGGGGCCTCGGTTTAACGTCTCGTCCGTAGGATGGCACCTCCGACACTGCAGCGCTCCTTCATTACTGCCCCTATGACAATGCGGCGCTCCCTCAGTACTGCCCCTCCGACAACGTGGCACTCCCACAGCATTGCTTCCCCCGACAGTGCGGCGCTCCCTCAGTACTGCCCCTCCGACAGTGCAGCGCTCCCTGAGCACTGCCCCTCCGACAGTGCAGCACTCCCTCAGTACTGCCCCTCCGACAGTGCGGCACTCCCTCAGTACAGCCCCTCCGACAGTGCGGTGCTCCCTCAGTACTGCCCCTCCAACAGTGCAGCGCTCCCTCAGTACTGCCCCTCCGACAGTGTGGCGCTCCCTCAGTACTGCCCCTCCGACAATGTGGCGCTCCCTCAGTATTGGCGCTCCGACAGTGCAGCGCTCCCTCAGTACGACCGCTCCAACAGTGCGGCACTCCCTCAGTACTGCCCCCGACTGTGCAGCGCTCCCTCAGCACTGCTCCTCCGACAGTGCAGTGCTCCCTCAGCACTGCCCCTCCGACAGTGTGGTGCTCCCTCAGCTCTGCCCCCCCGACAGTGCGGCGCTCTCTCACTACTGCCCCTCTGACAGTGCAGCGCTCCCTCAGTATTGCCCCTCCAACAGTGCGGTGCTCCCTCAGTACTGCCCCTCCAACAGTGCAGCGCTCCCACAGTACTGCCCCTCCAACAGTGCGGCGCTCCCTCAGTACTGCTCCTCCGACAGTGCAGCTCTCCCTCAGTACTGCCGCTCCGACAGTTCAGTGCTCCCTCATTACTGCCCCTCCGACAGTGCGGCGCTCCCTCAGCACTGCCCCTCCGACAGTGCGGCGCTCCCTCAGCACTGCCCCGCCGACAGTGCGGTGCACCCTCAGTACTGCCCTTCCGACAGTGCGGCGCGCCCTCAGTACCGCCCCTCCGACAGTGCGGAGCTCCCTCAGTACCGCCGCTCCGACAGTGCGGCTCTCCCTCAGTACTGCCCCTCCGACAGTGCGGCGCTCCCTCAGTACTGCCCCTCCGACAGTGCGGCGCTCCCTCAGTACTGCCCCTCCAACAGTGCGGCACTCCCTCAGTTCTGCCCCTCCGATAGTGCGGCGCTCCCTCAGTACTGCCCCTCCGATAGTGCGGCGCTCCCTCAGTACAGCCCGTCCGACAGTGCGGCACTCCCTCAGTACTGCCCCTCCGACAGTGCGGCGCTCCATCAGCACCGCACTGGAGTGTCAGCCTCGCTTTATGTGCTCAAGTCCCTGGAGCGGGATTTGAACCCACAACCTTCTGACTGTGCTATCCACTGAGCCACAGCTGACTCCAGTCTTTTACACAGTTTCATCATAACTTCCTTGCTTTTGCACTCTACGCCTCTCCTAAAGCAGTGGAGTTATGATGAATTGTTCAACAGTTTTTTTTGCAGTGTGACCAAGGCTGTCTGTAGGAAACAATTGTGCATTTGAAAGCAGCTTGTATTGTGAAGCTTGTGCCCCTTTGCCAGGCCCGCTGCCTGCGGCCCCTCTCCCAGATTCCAGCCCCAGCTCTGTGCTGACTGAGCTGCTCTCACCTGGGGACAGCGCGTCACAATCGGCCCCAGCGCACCTGAGCTGGAGAGGAGGCCCCGCCCCCTTGCCGCGCCGCCATTGGTTGGAGGACCAGGCCGCCCAGTTCAGGCCTCCCAGCTGAGCCCTCTTCCTATTGGTCAGCGCTCCCGTCACTCAGAATCACATTGCTCCGGCTCACTCCGCCACCCCGCGCGGCTCCATCCGCTCCGTTCGGCGTCCGTGGAGGTCCCGCCCGACTCTCAGGTTTGGTTTTTCTCGTATTTTACTTTATAATCTCGCTCTCCGCTCCCCCCCTCACCTTGATTTAAATCGATTCCCCAAACACTTTACTTTACCCCCGCCGCTGATTCAGCCTCTTCCCCGGGCCCAGCCTTCCGTCTGCTCCCCAGAGGCCCCGCGCAGGCGCACTGGTAGCCTGGTGTTGTGTGGAGGCCGAATGAGCATGCGCGGCCCCGCCTCTCCACATTTAAAGGGACACCCACCCCCTCCACATTTAACGAGCCACCCCCTCCCCTCCACATTTAAAGAGACTCCCTCCCCTCCACATTGAAAGGGACACCCACCCCCTCCACATTTAAAGGGACACCCACCCCCTCCACATTTAAAGAGATTCCCTCCCCCATCACATTTAAAGGGACACCCAGCCCCTCCACATTTAAAGGGACACCCACCCACTCCACATTTAAAGGGACACCCACCCCCTCCACATTTAAAGGGACACCCACCCCCTCCACATTTAAAGGGACACCCTCCCCCCTCTCGTGTGTTCTTCTGATTAAAGGGACGGTGACAATTCCCCCGGCCACCGCACTTTAGCAAGGATGTGAAAGACCTTGAGAGCCAGCCAGTGGCTCAGTTCGGAGCACCCTCGTCTGTGAGTCAGAAAGTTGTGGGTTCAAAGTCCCCACTCCAGCGACTCGAGCACATAAACGTAAGCTGACGCTCCGGGGCAGTGCCGAAGGAGCGCTGCACTGTCGGAGGGGCGGTACTGAGGGAGCGCTGCACTGTCGGAGTGGTAGTGCTGAGGGAGCGCTGCACTGTCGGAGGGGTAGTACTGAGGGAGCGCTGCATTGTGCGAGGGCCAGTACTGAGGGAGTGCTGCACTGTCGGAGGGAGCGCTGCACTGTCGGAGGGACAGTACTGAGGGAGTGCTGCACCATCGGAGGGGCAGTACTGAGGGAGCGCTGCACTGTCGGAGGGAACGTACTGAGGGAGCTCTGCACTGTCGAAGGGGCACTACTGAGGGAGCCCCGCACTGTCAGAGGAGCAGTACTGAGGGAGCCCTGCACTGTCGGAGGAGCAGTACTGAGGGAGCGCCGCACTGTCAGAGGGTCAGTACTGAGGGAGCGCTGCACGTCAGAGGGTCAGTACTGAGGGAGCGCTGCACTGTCGGAGGGTCAGTACTGAGGGAGCGCTGCACTGTCAGAGGGGCAGTACTGAGGGAGTGCTGCACTGTCAGAGGGGCAGTACTGAGGGAGCGCTGCACTGTCGAAGGGGCAGTACTGAGGGAGCGCTGCACTGTCGGAGGGGCAGTACTGAGGGAGCGCCGCACTGTCGGAGGGGCAGTACTGAGGGAGCGCCACACTGTCGGAGGGCTGTCTTTCAGATGAGACGTTCAGGTGTACATAAACGATCCCAATATTTCGAAGAAGGGCAGGAGAGTTATCCCTGGTGTCCTGGCCATTATTTATGATGCTAATTGGCTGCAGTGTTTCCCACATTACAACAGCGACTACACTTCAAAATGCAATTCATTGTCTGTAAAACCGTTGATCGTGAAAGGCGCTGTGTAAAGGCCAGCGTTTCTTTATTTTCTCTCCTGTATTTATATTAATTACTTATATAAACCTGTTTTACCGTCTCTTGCAAGGGAAGGAATTGCAGAAGGGCAGCTTAATGCAAACTTCACACGAAGATCTGACAGAGTCACTTGATTCATCAGGACCTGAATATCATCGACATATGGAATCGGAAAGCAGCAATCAGAGTGCGGGCAAACTGCACACGTGTCTTGTGTGTGGACGTGGATTAAACGGAAGGTGCAGCCTGGGGAGGCACAAGTGTAACCAAAGCGAGGAGAATCCGTGCAAATGTCGGGAATGCGGGAAGGGATTCAGTTGCCTCTCCGAGCTGGAGACTCATCAACGCAGTCACTCCGTGAAATGGCCGTTCACCTGCTCCATGTGTAGGAAGGGATTCACTCAACAATCCGGCCTGCTGAGACACCGGCGAGTTCACACCGGGGAGAAGGCGTTCGCCTGCTCTCACTGTGAGAAGAGGTTTAACCAGTCTTGCCAGCTGTTGCTACACGAGCGTATTCACACCGATGAGAGACCTTTTCAGTGCTCCGACTGCGAGAAGGGCTTCAGAAGATCCAGCGACCTGATACAGCACCAGCGAGTTCACACCGGGGAGAGGCAGTTCACCTGCTCCGTGTGTGGGAAGGGATTCAGTCTCTCCTCCACCCTGCTGAGACACCAGCTGGTTCACACTGATGAGTGGCTGTTCACCTGCTCAGAGTGTGGGAAAGGATTCACTCGTCCCTCCTCTCTGCGGGAACACCAGCGAGTTCACACTGACGAGTGGCCGTTCACCTGCTCTGACTGCAGGAAAGGATTCCCTTGTCCCTCCACTCTGCGGGAACACCAGCGAGTTCACACTGACGAGAGGCCGTTCACCTGCTCCGAGTGCGGGAAAGGATTTGCTCGTCCCTCCACTCTGCGGGAACACTAGCGAGTTCACACTGACGAGAGGCCGTTCACCTGTCTGTGTGCGGGAAGGGATTTGTCCAGTCCCACACTCTGCTGGTACACAAACGTGGGCACACTGACGAGAGGCCATTCTCCTGCTCTGAGTGCGGGAAAGGATTCACTCGTTCCGACCCTCTGCGGGAACACCAGCTGGTTCACACTGACGAGAGGCCGTTCTCCCGCTCCGAGTGCGGGAAAGGGTTCACTCGTCCCTCCTCTCTGCGGGAACACCAGCGAGTTCACACTGACGAGAGGCCGTTCTCCTGCTCCGAGTGCGGGAAAGGATTCACACGTTCCGACTCTCTGCGGGAACACCAGCTGGTTCACACTGACGAGAGGCCATTTAAATGTTCCGACTGCGACAAGAGTTTCAAATGCTCCAAGGACCTGAAGAAGCAAGGACCTGAAGAAGCATCGATGCATCCACACCGGGGAGAGGCCATTCAGCTGCTTTCACTGTGGGAAGAGGTTTACGCACTCATCCAATCTTCGGAAACACCAGTTCGCCCACGCTGGGGAGAGGTCGTTCCCCTGCTCAGTGTGTGAAAAGGGATTCACCAGTTCATTTCACCTGCTGAGACACCAGCGAGTTCACACCTGAGCACACTGGTCCCATTCTGCTGTTAATCACATGAAGGACTGTTCTGTGTTAATAATGGCAATTAGGGGGTTGGGGGGTGGGTGGGCGGTTTGAAGATGCTGATAATAACCCCAGTAACTAGGCTGGAGTTTAAGAGGGGTCAGCCTCGGCTCAGTGGGCGACACTCTCACCTCTAGAGTCAGATGGTCGTGGGTTTGAGTCCCACTCTGGAGACTTGAGCACATAATCTAGGCTGACACTCCAGGGCAGTACTGAGGGAGAGCTGCTCTGTCAGAGGTGCCATCTTTCGGATGCGACGTTAAACCACTGCCTCGTCTGCCCTCTCAGGTGGATGTAAAAGATCCCGTGGCCGCTATTTTGAAAAACGGAAGCGAGAATGGATCTCGACTTGGAAGATCAGGAAGTAGATGTGAAACTGGAATGTCGCTTGAAATGATTGTAAGACTGAATTTAACTGTGACTGTAATAATCGTGTTTTGTAGGTAACAGAGCGTGGGGAAAAACCAGTACGAATCCAGTATGAGGTGATTTTGGTGGTGCCTCCTGTGTCACTACCACCACAACTACCATGCTTTACGGGTCTAACAGGACCTGTCCATCAACCAACACGTTTTTAAGTACGAGCTGCACAGTTATGTGGCACAATTCAGACCCGACATTCCCCGATTGTTTGAGGGTTTCAGTGAGCTCATGATACGACTGAACTCCTCCCTAAAGCATTTTTTATGTTTTGGAGCAAGACAACTGGAGAATAGATATTGAAATTGAAAGCAGAAGGGACAACACACACTGGTGGGATATTGGGCTTAATACATCAGCATGCCCTTAGGCTCGTATTATTTCACACGCTCTGGTTGTTCTCCAACTTGTAATGATTTTGTATTTGAGATATGTAACCCATGTAGTAAAACTTGGAACTATGTAAGATCAGAAGTTTGTTTAAGATCTAACCAGTTAAACACAAATGTCACAAGGTAGGGAGTCAAAAACTGTTAGGACTAATAAGACAACATAGGGACAAACATGGAAATTCCTCATTGGATTAGGATAATTTCCCATGTACTGGTCATATCCCAACTTGTAGTAATGATGTGCTTACTATTCTACACCTGCTACCTGAAACACCTAAAGTCCAATGCCCAATCCCATTTAAATATGATCACAGCCCAGAACATGTTAGAGTTACATAAACGGAAGAAAAATAATCCATATGTAAGATTTTAGTTTTGAGGGGTCAGCAAATGCCTTGCCCTCAAGGTGGGGATATGTAGGATAGGGAGTACCTGTAGGATTTAGTAAACATTATTAAGATTCGATAACCATTCTAATATAACTATAATATGTGAAATTGTATGTTAAGATCCTAAAAGCCTGTATAAAATGGAGAATGGCTGAGAGCAAAGCAGGATGGGATTATGCCAACCTGACTAAAAACGTCTGTTTAAAATTACTGAAGTAATGGAATGTTGTGCTAAGTTTATGGAGACGAGGAATTCAGCAATATTATGCTTAAAGAGATAAAAACTAGAGAGATAGATAAGAGTTGGAGACATCCTTCATTGGTCCAGCTATCGGATGGACCGACTGTGTCGTCAACATTCTAGGAAGTGTTCTGTGAAAAGTGAAGATCTGAGATAAGGGTACTTTGTAATGCAGAGAGAAAAAGTCAGAAGGATCAAACAAGGTCATAAGATGGGTAACGAGGGAGCAAGACTTTTTACCAGGTGTTAGAGGGTTAATTACTGCCATGTAGGCAAAACAAGAGGGAAAAGGGGTATAAAGATACAGGTTTTGAACATCGAAACGCGCACCGTGTAACCAGAGACTGATAGGAGCTTCGGTCAACAGAACACAGCAAGATCCCAAGGAAGCGCGCATGGGTCAACAGAACATAGCAACATACATCAGGAGACTTGCGCCGCACTCACTCGGAAGGAACGCCGGGGTTTGAACGAACAGACTGTGACTATCTTCTTGTTAAGTACTACTTCTTTGTACTGGATTTTTAATGCTTAATAAACCTGTTTTACTGATACACAATATACCTGTACCCAGAGTGGTTTGTGTAGTCACGGGCTGTTTTACTGATACACAATATACCTGTACCCAGAGTGGTTTGTGTGGTCATGGACTGTTTTACTGATACACAATATACCTGTACCCAGAGTGGTTTGTGTAGTCACGGACTGTTTTACTGATACACAATATACCTGTACCCAGAGTGGTTTGTGTAGTCACGGACTGTTTTACTGATACACAATATACCTGGACCCAGAGTGGTTTGTGTAGTCATGGACTGTTTTACTGATACACAATATACCTGTACCCAGAGTGGTTTGTGTAGTCACGGCCTGTTTTACTGATACACAATATACCTGGACCCAGAGTGGTTTGTGTAGTCACGGACTGTTTTACTGATACACAATATACCTGTACCCAGAGTGGTTTGTGTAGTCACGGACTGTTTTACTGATACACAATATACCTGTACCCAGAGTGGTTTGTGTAGTCACGGACTGTTTTACTGATACACAATATACCTGTACCCAGAGTGGTTTGTGTAGTCACGGCCTGTTTTACTGATACACAATATACCTGGACCCAGAGTGGTTTGTGTAGTCACGGACTGTTTTACTGATACACAATATACCTGTACCCAGAGTGGTTTGTGTAGTCACGGACTGTTTTACTGATACACAATATACCTGTACCCAGAGTGGTTTGTGTAGTCACAGACTGTTTTACTGATACACAATATACCTGTACCCAGAGTGGTTTGTGTAGTCACGGACTGTTTTACTGATACACAGTATACCTGTACCCAGAGTGGTTTGTGTAGTCACGGACTGTTTTACTGATACACAATATACCTGTACCCAGAGTGGTTTGTGTAGTCACGGACTCTTTTACTGATACACAATATACCTGGACCCAGAGTGGTTTGTGTAGTCACGGACTGTTTTACTGATACACAATATACCTGTACCCAGAGCGGTTTGTGTAGTCACGGACTGTTTTACTGATATACAATATACCTGGACCCAGAGTGGTTTGTGTAGTCACGGACTGTTTTACTGATATACAATATACCTGTACCCAGAGTGGTTTGTGTAGTCAAGGACTGTTTTACTGATACACAATATACCTGTACCCAGAGTGGTTTGTGTAGTCACGGACTGTTTTACTGATACACAATATACCTGGACCCAGAGTGGTTTGTGTAGTCACGGACTGTTTTACTGATACACAATATACCTGGACCCAGAGTGGTTTGTGTAGTCACGGACTGTTTTACTGATACACAATATACCTGGACCCAGAGTGGTTTGTGTAGTCATGGACTGTTTTACTGATACACAATATACCTGGACCCAGAGTGGTTTGTGTAGTCACGGAATGTTTTACTGATACACAATATACCTGGACCCAGAGTGGTTTGTGTAGTCACTGACTGTTTTACTGATACACAATATACCTGTACCCAGAGTGGTTTGTGTAGTCACGGACTGTTTTACTGATACACAATATACCTGGACCCAGAGAGGTTTGTGTAGTCACGGACTGTTTTACTGATACACAATATACCTGGACCCAGAGTGGTTTGTGTAGTCACGGACTGTTTTACTGATACACAATATACCTGGACCCAGAGTGGTTTGTGTAGTCACGGACTGTTTTACTGATACACAATATACCTGGACCCAGAGTGGTTTGTGTAGTCACGGACTGTTTTACTGATATACAATATACCTGTACCCAGAGTGGTTTGTGTAGTCAAGGACTGTTTTACTGATACACAATATACCTGTACCCAGAGTGGTTTGTGTAGTCACGGACTGTTTTACTGATACACAATATACCTGGACCCAGAGTGGTTTGTGTAGTCACGGACTGTTTTACTGATACACAATATACCTGGACCCAGAGTGGTTTGTGTAGTCACGGACTGTTTTACTGATACACAATATACCTGGACCCAGAGTGGTTTGTGTAGTCATGGACTGTTTTACTGATACACAATATACCTGGACCCAGAGTGGTTTGTGTAGTCACGGAATGTTTTACTGATACACAATATACCTGTACCCAGAGTGGTTTGTGTAGTCACTGACTGTTTTACTGATACACAATATACCTGTACCCATAGTGGTTTGTGTAGTCACGGACTGTTTTACTGATACACAATATACCTGGACCCAGAGAGGTTTGTGTAGTCACGGACTGTTTTACTGATACACAATATACCTGGACCCAGAGTGGTTTGTGTAGTCACGGACTGTTTTACTGATACACAATATACCTGGACCCAGAGTGGTTTGTGTAGTCACGGACTGTTCTACTGATACACAATATACCTGTACCCAGAGTGGTTTGTGTAGTCACGGACTGTTTTACTGATACACAATATACCTGTACCCAGAGTGGTTTGTGTAGTCACGGACTGTTTTACTGATACACAATATACCTGGACCCAGAGTGGTTTGTGTAGTCAGGGACACATTATTGTAAGAGCTTTTGAAAGCTACATCAGTCATCGGGAAAATGCTGGAATCCATTGTTAAGGAAGTGGTATCAAGTCACTTAGAAAATCATAACATGATTAGGCAGAGTCAACATGGTTTTATGAAAAGGAAATCGTGTTTGACAAATTTATTAGAGTTTTTTGAGGATGTAACTAGCAGGGTAGATAGAGGGGAACCAGTGGATGTAGTATATTTGGATTTCCAAAACGCTTTTGATAAGGTGCCACATAAAAGGTTATTACACAAGATTAGGGCTCATGGGGTTGGGGGTAATATAGTAGCATGGATAGAGGATTGGTTAATGGACTGAAAACAGAGAGCAGGGATAAACAGATCTTTTTCAGGTTGGCAGGCTGTATCTAGTGGGGTGCCGCGTGGATCAGTGTTGGGGCCTCAGCTATTTACAATCTATATTAATGACCCAGATGAAGGGACCGAGTGTAATGTATCCAAGTTTGCTAATGATACAAAGCTAGGTGGGACAGTAAGCTGTGAGGAGCCTTTGGACCTTCTGCCAATCACCTTAAATCTGTGTCCTCTGGTTCTCGAGCCTTCCGCCAATGGGAACAGTTTCTCTCTATCTACTCTGTCCAGACCCCCTCACGATTTTGAACACCTCCATCAAATCTCCTCTCAACCTTCTCAGCTCTAATGAGAACAACCCCAGCTCCTCCTGTCTCTCCACATAAATGAAGTCCCTCATCCCTGGTACCATTCTGGTCAATCTCCCCTTAACCTTCTCTGCTCGAAGGAGAACAACCCCAGCTTCTCCAGTCTCTCCACATAACTGAAGTCCCTCATTCCTGGAACCATTCTGGTAAATCTTTTCTGCAGCCTCTTTAAGGCCTTCACATCCTTCCTAAAGTGCGGTGCCCAGAATTGGACACAATAAGAAAGAAAGACTTGCATTTATAAGAACATAAGAAATAGAAGCAGGAGTCGGCCATTCGGCCCCTTGAGCCTGCTCCGCCATTCAATGAGATCATGGCTGATCTTCTGCCTCAACTCCATTCACCGGCCCTATCGCCATATCCCTTGATGCCCTTACTGGTCAGAAATCTATCGACTTCTGTTTTGAATATACCCAATGACTGAGCCTCCACAGCCCTCTGGGGTGGAGAATTCCAAAGATTCACCACCCTCTGTGAAGAAATTTCTTCCCATCTCAGTCCTGAATGGCCTACCCTTTATTCTGAGGCTGTGGCCCCTGGTTCTGGACTCCCCAGCCAAGGGAAACATTCTCCCAGCATCCACCCTATCAAGCCCTGTAATAATTTTGTATGCTTCAATGAGATCCCCTCTCATTCTTCTGAATTCAAGAGAATACACGTCTAGTTTACTCAATCTCTCCTCATACGACAGTCCCGCCATCCCAGGAATCAATCTCATGAACCTTTGTTGCACTCCCTCTATGGCAAGTTTATCCTTTGTTCGGTAAGGAGACCAAAATTGTACACAGTACTCCAGGTGTGGTCTCACCAAGGCCCTATATAATTGGAGGCAGCGTTGGTGGTACCTCTCCAGTGATTTGAGGTGCACTGGAGAGGTACCACCAACGCTGCCTCCGCAAGATCCTGCAAATTTATTGGCAGGATAGACGCACCAACGCCAGTGTTCTCGCTCAGGCCAACATCCCCAGCATCGAAGTTTTGACCACGCTTGATCAGCTCCGATGGATGGGTCACATCGTCCGCATGCCCGATACGAGACTCCCACAACAAGCGCTCTACTCGGAGCTCCGGCATGGCAAGAGAGCCCCAGGTGGGCAGAGGAAAAGCTTCAAGGACACCCTCAAAGCCTCCTTGAAAAGGTGCAACATCCCCACCGACACCTGGGAATCCCTGGCCCAAGACCGCACAAAGTGGAGGAGAAGCATCCGGGAAGGCGCCGAACACCTCGAGTCTCTCCGCCGGGAGAAAGGGGAAGCCAAACGCAAGGAGCGCAAGGAGCGCACGTCAACCCAAGCACCCCACCCACCCGCCCCTTCAACCACCGTCTGCCCCACCTGTGACAGAGGCTGTCGGTCCGGCATTGGATTCATCAGTCACCTGAGAACTCATTTTTAACGTGTAAGCAAGTCATCCTCGGTTCCGAGGGACTGCCTAAGAAGATATAATTGGAGTAAGACTTCTTTACTCCTGTACTCAAATCCTCTTGTAATGAAGGCCAGCATACCATTTGCCGCCTTAACTGCTTTTCATGACCACTGGACGTCCCAAAGCACTTTACAGCCAATGAAGTACTTTTGAAGTGTAGTCACTGTTGTAATGTGGGAAACGCGGCAGCCAATTTGTACACAGCAAGCTCCCACAAACAGCAATGTGATAATGACCAGATAATCTGCTTTTTCGTCATGTTGATTGAGGGATAAATATTGGGCTCAAAACACCGGGGATAACTTCTTCGAAATAGTGCCACGGGATCTTTTACGTCCACCTGAGGGGCAGACGGGGGCCTCGGTTTAATATCTCATCCGTAAGACAGCACCTCCAACACTGCAGCGCTCCTTCATTACTGCCCCTCCGACAATGCGGCGCTCCCTCAGTACTGCCCCTCCGACAGTGCAACGCTCCCTCAGTACTGCCCCTCCGACAGTGCAACGCTCCCTCAGTACTGCCCCGCCGACAGTGCGGCGCTCCCTCAGCACTGCCCCTCCGACAGTGAGGCCCTCCCTCAGTACTGCCCCTCCGACAGTGCGGCGCTCCCTCAGCACTGCCCCTCCGACAGTGCGGCGCTCCATCAGCACTGCCCCTCCAACAGTGAGACCCTCCCTCAGTACTGCCCCTCCGACAGTCCCGCGCTCCCTCAGTACTGCCCCTCGGACAGTGCGGCGCTCCCTCAGTACTGCCCCTCCGACAGTGCGGCGCTCCCTCAGTACTGCCCCTCTGACAGTGCGGCGCTCCCTCAGCACTGCCCCTCCGACAGTGCAGCGCTCCCTCAGTACTGCCCCTCTGACAGTGCGCCGCTCCCTCAGCACTGTCCCGCTGACAGTGTAACGCTCCCTCAATACTGCCCCTCCGACAGTGCGGAGCTCCCTCAGCACTGCCCCTCCGACAGTGCGGTGCTCCCTCAGTACTGCCCCTCCGACAGTGCGGTGCTCCCTCAGTACTGCCCCAACGACAGTGCGGCGCTCCCTCAGCACTGCCCCTCCGACAGTGCGGCGCTCCCTCAGTACTGCCCCTCCGACAGTGCGGTGCTCCCTCAGTACTGCCCCTCCGACAGTGCAGCGCTCCCTCAGCACTGCCCCTCCGACAGTGCGGCGCTCCCTCAGCACCGCACTGGAGTGTCAGCCTCGCTTTATGTGCTCAAGTCCCTGGAGCGGGATTTGAACCCAGAACCTTCTGACTCTGCTATCCACTGAGCCACAGCTGACTCCAGTCTTTTACACAGTTTCATCATAACTTCCTTGCTTTTGCACTCTACGCCTCTCCTAAAGCAGGGGAGTTATGATGAATTGTTAAACAGTTTTTTTTGCACAGTGACCAAGGATGTCGGTAGGAAACAATTTTGCATTTGAAAGAAGCTTGTATTGTGAAGCTTGTGCCCCTTTGCCAGGCCCGCTGCCTGCGGCCCCTCTCCCAGATTCCAGCCCCAGCTCTGTGCTGACTGAGCTGCTCTCACCTGGGGACAGCGCGTCACAATCGGCCCCAGCGCACCTGAGCTGGAGAGGAGGCCCCGCCCCTTGCCACGCCCCGATTGGTTGGAGGACCAGGCCGCCCAGTGCAGTCCTCCCAGCTCCGCCCGCTCTCTCCCTATTGGTCGGAGCTCCCGTCAGTCACCGACGTGGAGTTGATGACGTGCCCCAGTCCGGCTCCCTGCAGAAGACAAGGGGCTGCGGCCGCTCAATCCGCTCCGCTCGGTGCCGGGAGGGCACTGGGACGGTGCGGTTTGTATTTTCTTTTTATTTATCTCCCCGCCCGCGCTTCTCTCCGCTATATATAAAAAAAACCTGATAAAACTCACTTTCCGCCAGTGATCCGGACTCTCGCGGTTGCCCGAGCCTTCCCCAGAATGCGAGGCCCTGCGCAGGCGCGGTAGAAGCTCAACTTCGGGAGCGGGGCCTGGCGGCGCATGCGGAGTAGGGGGAGGGGGCGGGGACTGTTCAGAGGGTGAGGATGATTGACAGGGGCCCAGGGTGTGTGCTGAGCATGCGCGGTGCGGGCCGGGCGCCTGTGGAGCAGGAGAGGGCGGGGCCATGAGGTGCATGCGCGGGGCTAGCTGCAACCTTAGAGTCACAAAGGGACCGAGTGTCTTCAAATCTCTCCCCTCCTCTTCCAATTTCCTGTAAAACCAGTTTAATAAAGTCATCACTGAAAGTACATATAAGATAGGACCCGGGCCCAGGGCCTGATTGACGGGAGCTTCTGACCAATAGGGAGCGAGCGGGGCGGGGCTGGAGGAGCGAGCCGGCGGCAGGTCCACCAACCAATCGGGGAGCCCGAGGGGCGGGACTTGCGCCGGCTGATTGGGACAGAGGAGGCTGACGGGAGGTTTAATTTAAATTAATTTAATTTCCCGACTGCTCCAACCGCCCACGCTGCAATGTCACGACGTCGCCGGCGTGCACTGACTGACAGTGAGCTCTCCACCAAAGAGCGAGGGGAGGCGGAGCCTGGAGGACTGACCGAGGGGCTTTGGTCCTCCAACCAATCGCGGCGAAGGAGGAGGCGGGACCTGGGATCGGCCCGCCGCCATTTTGTAAAGCGGCCTGGTCAGAATCTGTGATCCTGGGAAAGTTTATTTTTAACGTTCCTTTCACATTTTACAGCTCAAACTAATTTTATTTTACAGAAGATACTTGTTTTAAACATAGAAACATAGAAGATAGGAGCAGGAGTAGGCCATTCGGCCCCTCGAGCCTGCTCCGCCATTCAATGCGATCATGGCTGATCATAAAAAAAAAGTTTGTTTTTAAATTGATAAAACAGAAACAAGAAACCCTGTGGAGCAAATGGGAGTTAAAATATTTTTTCTCCCTGAATTAATTTTTTAAATATTAATTTTCTGCGTTTTTAATTATTAATTTCAAGCACTTTAAGAGAAATATGGGAGTGGTGGGGGTTCTCTTAAAGGGACAGGCGCTCTCTTTTTCTATGAGATTTTCATTAAAGAGACCGTGTCGCCGTGGATGACCGATTTTAAAGGGACAGCATCTCCCTTTTTATAATGTATATGTAAGAGACTGACATTTAAAGTGGGGCTAATCCCCTGCTCCCCTGAGTGCTTGGTGAGAAATCAGGTGCTGTTTGCTCTCGCCCCCGCCCAATTTTCTGCCAAGGGACAGAAAGCAGAGAGTAGTGGTGAACGGTTTCTTTTCAGACTGGAGGGAGGTAAACAGTGATGTTCCCCAGGGGTCGGTATTAGGTTCAATGTTCCCTCTATTTTTTTGAGGTGCGTGGCCCCTTTAACGGGCTGCACGGCCCATTCAAATTTCCGCGCATGCGCGTTTATTCCATTTATAGGGCGGTGAGCCGGCTGCGCGGGACCTCCAGACCGCTGCGTGGCCGCGCAACTTAACGTGAACATTGATTCGGACCACTGCTTTTTTTGATATATATTAATGACCTGGACTTGGGGATCCAGGGCAAAATTTCAAAATTTACAGATGACATGAAACTCGGAAATATAGCAAACAATGAGGCTAGTAACAGACTTCAGGAGGATGTAGCCAGACTGGTGAAATGGGCAGAAACGTGGCAGATTAAATTTAATGTAGAGAAGTGTGAAGTGATTCATTTTGGTAGGAAGAATGAGGAGAGGCAATATAAACTAAATGGTCCAGTTTTAAAGAGGGTGCAGGAACAGAGAGGCCTCGGGGTGTATGTACACAAATCTTAGAAGGTGGCAGGACAAGTTGAGAAGGCTGTTAAAAAAGCATACAGGATCCTTGACTTTATTAATAGAGGAATAGAGTACAAAAGCAAGCAAGTTATGCTAAGCCTTTATTAAACACTGGCTAGGCTTCCGCTGGGCACCACACTTTAGGAAGGATGTCAAGGCCTTAGAGAGGGTGCCGAAGAAATTTACTAGAATGGGACCAGGGATGAGGGACTTGAGTTGCGTGGAGAGACGGGAGAAGCTGGGGTTGTTCTCCTTAAGCAAAGAAGATTAAGAGGAGATTTGATAGAGTTGTTCAAAATCAGGATGGATTTTGAGAGAGTAAATAAGGAGAAACCGTTTCCAATGGCTGAAGGGACAGAAACCAGATTTAAGGCGACTGGCAAAAGAACCAGAGGTGACATGAGGAAACAGATTTTTACACCAAGTTGTTGTGATCTGGAATGCACTGCCTGAAAGGGCGGTGGAAGCAGATTCGATATTATAATTCAAAAGAGATTGAGATAAATACTTGAAGGGAAAACATTTACAGGGCTTTGGGGAAAGAGCAGGGGGAGTGGGATTAATTGGATCGCTCTTTCAAAGAGCCGGCACAGACACGATGGGCCGAATGGCCTCCTTCTGTGCTGTATCATTCTATGATGCTGTTCTACACAGACACACACACATACAGTCAGACAGACACACAGACACAGATACTCACTAAAATACAGTCAGACACATACTCACATTTTTTCTGCATGAACTTTTATTATTAATTTCAAAGACTTTACGAAAAAGGTGGGAGTGGTGGGCGGAGGGCTCTTAAAGGGACAGGGACACTTCTTTCCAGTGTGATTTTCATTAAAGGGTCCGAGTACTTCCTTGCCTGTGGAGGACCAATTTTAAAAGGACAGACTCTTGAAATCAGGTGCTGTCTGCGTGTGAACCACCTCCTCCCAATTTCCTGCCAAGCGATCCCTGCGGGCACCACTCCACTCTAGGAGTGGCTCCTAGAATCATACAGCACAGAAGGAGGCCATTCAGCCCATTGTGCCTGTGCCGGCTCTTTGAAAGAGCTCTCCATTTAGTCCCACTCCTCTGCTCTGTCCCCATAGCCCTGAAAATGTTTCCCCTTCAAGTATTTATCCAATTCCCCAGTGAACGTTATTATTGACTCTGCTTCCACCGCCCTTTCAGGCAGCGCATTCCAGATCACAACAACTCGCTGCGTCAATAAAATTCTCCTCACCTCGCCTCTGGTTCTTTTGTCAATGACCTTATATCTGTGTCCTCTGGTTACCGACCCTCCTGCCACTGGAAACAGTTTCTCCTTATAAGCTACAGCTATACAAAGCCCTGGTTAGACCCCAGAGAGTCATAACGGCACAACAGGAGGCCATTCGGCCCATCAAGTCCGAGCCGGCTCTCTGTAGAGCAATCCAGTCAGTCCCATTCCCCCGCTCTATCCCCGTAGCCCTGCAAGTTTATTTCCCTCAAGTGCCTATCCAGTCTCCCCTTGAAAACATTGAGTGTCTCCGCTTCCACCACTTCCGTCGGCAGCGAGTTCCAGGTCCTCACCACTCGCTGCGCAAAAAAGTTTTTCCTCACGTCCAACCTGTATCTCTTGCCCAAAACCTTAAATCTGTGTCTCCTAGTCCTTGTACCATCAACTAGTGGGAACAGCCTTTCCCCGTCTAGCCTATCCAAACCCGCCATAATCTTGTACACCTCTATCAAATCACCCCTCAAATTCCTTTGCTCTAATGAAAACAAATCCAGCTTCTCCAACCTGTCCTTGTAGCTAAGATCCCCCATTCCTGGAACCATTCTGGTAAATCTCCTCTGCACTCTCTCAAGGGCCTTCACATCCTTCCTAAAGTGTGGTGACCAGAACTGGACGCAATACTCCAGTTGCGGCCTAACCAGCGCTTTATAAAGGTTCAGCATAACTTCTCTACTTTTGTACTCAATACCTCTATTTATGAAGCCCAAGATCCCATATGCTTTGTTAACCACTCTCTCAATATGTCCTGCCACCTTCAGGGACCTACACACATTAACTCCCAGGAACTCCCTGGAGCACTGCGTACAGTTCTGGGCACCGCACCTCAGAAAGGATATACTGACCTTGGAAGGAGTGCAGCACAGATTCACCAGGATGTTACCCGGGCTCCAAGGGTTAGATTATGAGGAGAGATTACATAAACTAGGCTTGTGTTCCCTGGAATCTAAAAGGTTAAGGAGTGATTGAGGATTTTAGGATTTTGAAAGGAATTGGTAGAGTAGATAGAGAGAAACTTCTTCTGCCGGTGGGGCAGTCGAGGACAAGGGGACATTACCTTAAAATCAGAGCCAGGCCATTCAGGAGAGAAGTTGGGAAACACTTCTTCACACAAAGGGTGGTAGAAGTGTGGAACCCTCTCCCACAGAAAGCAGTCGATGCCAGCTCAATTAATCATTTTAAATCCCAGAGCGATAGATTTTTGCTAGACAAGGGAGCAAAAGGATATGGAGCCAAGGCAGGTGGGTGGTGTTTAGACACAGATCGGCCATGATCTCATTGAATGGCGGAACAGGCTGGAGGGGCTGAATGGCCTCCTCCTGTTCCCATGCTCCTATTTACTCTATCAAAACCCTTCATGTTTTGAACACCTCCATTAAATCTCCGCTGCACCTTCTCTGCTCCAAGGAGAACAATCCCAGCTGCTCCAGTCTCTCCACGTAACTGAAATCCTCTGTGTATTTGTCGTGGGGCAGCAGGCTATAGCAAACAGCTTTCTTAAGAACATAAGAAATAGGAGCAGGAGCAGGCCATTCGGCCCTTCGAGCCTGCTCCGCCATTCAATAAGATCATGGCTGATCTTCTACCTCATCCCCACCTTCCCGCCCGATCCCCATAATCCCTTGATTCCCCATGAGTCCAAAAATCTATCGATCTCAGCCTTGATTATACTCAATGACTGAGCCTCCACAGCCCTCTGGGGCAGAGAATTCCAAAGATTCACCACCCTCTGAGTGAAGAAATTTCTCCTCATCTCAGTCCTAAATGGCCGACCCCTTATTCTGAGACTGTGACCCCTGGTTCGAGACTCCCCAGCCAGGGGAAACAGTCTCCCAGCATCTACCCTGTCAAGCCCTGTAAGAATTGTAGATGTTTCAATGACATCACCTCTCATTCTTCAAAATTCCTGGGAATATAGGCCCAGTCTCCTCAATCTCTCCTCACAGGACAATCCCCCCATCCCA
This sequence comes from Somniosus microcephalus, assembly GCF_052327205.1. Taxonomy (NCBI): domain Eukaryota; kingdom Metazoa; phylum Chordata; class Chondrichthyes; order Squaliformes; family Somniosidae; genus Somniosus; species Somniosus microcephalus. The sequence continues at coordinate 52,628 of NW_028225331.1, read as the reverse complement.
GGAATCAGTCTGGTGAACCTTCGTTGCACTCCCTCTAAGGCAAGTATATCCTTCCTTAGGTAAGGAGACCAAAACTGTCCACAATACTCCAGGTGTGGTCTCACCAAGGCCCTGTATAATTGCAGTAAGACTTTACTCTTATACTCCAATCCTCTTGTAATAAAGACTAACGTACCACTTGCTTTCCTAATTGCTTGCTGCACCTGCATGTTAACTTTCAGTGCCTGGTGTACAAGGACACCCAGGTCCCTCTGAACACCAACATTTCCCAATCTCTCACCATTTAAAAAATACTCTGCTATTCTATTTTTCCTACCAAAGAGGGTTGGAGTATAAAAGCAGGGAAGTCCGGCTACAACTGTACAGGGTATTGGTGAGACCACACCTGGAGTACTGCGTACAGTTTTGGTCTCCGTATTTAAGGAAGGATATACTTGCATTGGAGGCAGTTCAGAGACGATTCACTGGGTTAATTCCAGAGATGAGGGGGTTGACTTATGAGGAAAGGTTGCGCAGGTTGGGCCTATACTCATTGGAATTTAGAAGAATGAGAGGTGATTTTATTGAAACATATAAGATACTGAGGGGGCTCGACAGGGTGGATGCAGAGAGGATGTTTCCCCTCGTGGGGAAATCTAGAACTCGGGGGCACAGTTTCAGAATAAAGGGTCACCCTTTTAGAACTGAGATGAGGAGGAATTTCTTCTCTCAGAGGGTCGTAAATCTGTGGGATTCTCTGCCCCAGAGAGCTGTGGAGGCTGGGTCATTAAATACATTTAAGGTGGAGATCGACAGTGTGGTAAACCACTGTTATACCTGCCTGTGGGTGTGTTTGTATTCCACTGTGTACATGTCTGTACATGCCTCGGCTGACTCCTCCCACGAGTCCAGGTATAAAGGTGACTGCTCCACAGTCCCTCTGTATTCTGGACTGGTCGACCACTCGAGGCACACCTTCATTTTCTTGTTAATAAAAGCCTGTTAGTTACTCGCTTAACCTCAGTCTTTTGAGTAATTGATAGCGCATCAATTTTATTAACAAGATTTTTTTATAATGGAGAAGATCCTCACACCAGCATGCCTGGACTTAGACCATCGGGAGGCGGACGCATCCACCAAGTTTGCTCACCGGCTTAAGTGCTTTGAAAAATTCCTGATCGCCTCCGCTGCAACGGTCAAATCGGATGAGGACAAACTGGATGTCCTGATCTCCAAAGTGAACCACCGAGCGTACTCGGTCATCCAGGACGCGACCTCATACACGGCTGCTCTCAAGCTCCTCAAGGACCAGTACACGCGCCCAGTGAACGAGGTGTACGCCAGGCACCTCCTGGGGAGTCGTAAACAACAACCTGGGGAATCGACCGAAGAATACCTTCAGGCACTGTCTGTGCTTGGCCGGGCCTGTGGTTGTAAGGATGTAAAGGCCGCCGTGTACACAGAGGAACTTATCCAGGATGCTTTTGTGGCGGGCCACAGGTCCAATTACACCCGACAGCGACTGTTGGAGCAGAGTGACCTCGACCTCAACAAGGCCTCTGAACTCGTACTATCATTGGACGCAGCCTACCGGGGCATGGATGCCTACTCCTCTGCACCGTGGACGCCGCGGGGAATGACAGCCTGGGACACGGTAGGACCGTCTCATAGCGCCGTGCCACCCCAGCCACGGCCCAACTACCGCAGCAGTGTCCCAAGGCCAGAAATGCTACTTCTGTGGCCAGGCTAAACACCCCAGAGCGCGCTGCCCGGCGAAAAATGCGATCTGCTCGGGCTGCGGGAAGAAGGGACACTACGCCAGTGTCTGCAGGGCCAAAGCCACCCCGAACCCCAGCAGCGCCGCGTGTGGGCCGTGCGGGCCGCCATCTTGGGCCTCCCCAGCCATGTGCAAACCACCGGAACAGCAGCCATTTTGGATGCCTCCAGCCACATGGGGATCATGGACGCCGCCATCTTGGACACCAGCCGGGACGCAGCAGGCCCCCAACACCACCTCATCTGATACCCGCAGCGACACACCGACCCCTACGCTGGCCTCCGTTACGCTGGACCAAGCGAGACCGCACCAACTGGCCCGGTCCACAATGGACATTAAGGTAAATGGTCACGAAACAACCTGCCTTTTTGACTCTGGGAGCACGGAGAGCTTCATCCACCCCGACACGGTGCGGCGTTGCTCTCTCCCAGTCCTGCCTGCGCACCAGCGGATTTCTATGGCCTCCGAGTCCCAGTCGGCGGACATTGGCGGCTACTGCGTGGTGACACTCTTAGTAGACGGGACTGTGTACGATAATTTTAAACTTCTGGTCCTGCCCCACCTCTGCGCTGCCGTTCTACTGGGGTTAGATTTTCAGTGCCACCTTAAAAGTGTTACGATGGCGTACGGTGGACCCCTCCCCCCACTCACAGTCCGCAGCCAGCAGCTTCCAAATTGCCCGCCGCGCACCAGGTGCAACCTCTCCACACTCAGAGTCACCCCCCACCCCCAACTGTTTGCTAACCTCACCCCCGACTGTAAGCCCATCGCCACAAAGAGCAGGCGATACAGTGCCGGGGACAGGGTTTTCATTAAAACCGAAGTGGAGCGGCTCCTGAAGGAGGGGATTATTGAGGGCAGCACCAGCCCCTGGCGAGCCCAGGTTGTGGTTGTTAAGACCGGCGAGAAGCAGCGCCTGGTCATCGACTACAGCCAGACAATAAATCGCTACACCCTGCTGGACGCTTACCCACTCCCCCGCATAGCTGATATGGTCAACCAGATCGTGCAGTACTGCGTCTTCTCGACCATTGACCTGAAATCAGCGTACCACCAGCTCCCTATCCACCCTGAGGACCACCAGTATACTGCCTTTGAGGCAAACGGCCGCCTCTATCACTTCCTTAGGGTTCCCTTTGGCATCACCAACGGGGTCTCTGTCTTCCAAAGGGAGATGGACCGGATGGTCGATCAAAATGCGTTGCAGGCCACTTTCCCATATCTGGACAATGTGACCATCTGCGGCCATGACTTGCAGGACCATGACGCAAACCTCAAAAAATTCCTCTGCACCGCCCAACTCCTGAACCTGATGTATAACAAGGAGAAGTGCATATTCCGCACAACCCGCCTCGCCATCCTTGGCTGTGTTGTGGAACACGGAGTCATCGGTCCCGACCCCGACCGGATGCGTCCCCTTATGGAACTCCCACTGCCCCACTGCCTCAAGGCCCTGAAGATGTGCCTAGGGTTTTTCTCCTATTACGCCCAGTGGGTCCCCTACTATGCGGACAAGGCCCGTCCGCTGATCAAGTCCACCTCTTTTCCCTTGACGGCAGAGGCCCGCTTAGCCTTCCACCGTATCAAGGAAGACATTGCCAAAGCCACCATGCATGCAGTGGACGAATCCATCCCCTTCCAGGTGGAAAGCGACGCGTCCGACTTTGCCCTGGCCGCTACCCTTAATCAGGCGGGGAGACCCGTGGCTGCCTTTTCACGAACCCTCCAGGGCCCGGAGACCAGACACTCCACTGTTGAGAAGGAGGCCCAGGCTATTGTGGAGGCTGTGCGTCATTGGAGGCACTACCTGGCCGGAAAACGATTTACCCTGCTCACTGACCAGCGTTCAGTTGCTTTTATGTTTAACAACAAGCAGAGGGGCAAAATCAAAAACGACAAGATCTTGAGGTGGAGAACCGAACTTTCCATCTACAATTACGAGATCTTGTACCGGCCCGGGAAGCTAAATGAACCCCCGGATGCTCTATCGCATGGCACCTGCGCCAGCGCGCAGATCGATAGACTGCGGGCCCTCCACAATGACCTCTGCCACCCGGGGGTCACCAGGTTCTTCCACTTCATCAAGGCCCGCAACCTGCCTTACTCCATTGAGGAGGTCAGGACCATGACCAGGAACTGCCAAGTCTGCACTGAGTGCAAACCGCACTTTTATAGACCAGACAGGGCTCACCTGATAAAAGCCACTCGCCCCTTCGAACGCCTGTGCGTCGATTTTAAAGGGCCTCTCCCCTCCTCCGACCACAATGTGTACTTCCTCAACATCATTGACGAGTACTCCCATTTCCCGTTCGCCATCCCCTGCCCGGACATGACCAGTGCCACGGTCATTAAATGTCTGAACGACCTCTTCACCCTGTTCGGTTTCCCCAGCTATATCCATAGCGACCGGGGCTCATCGTTTATGAGCAACGAACTCCGCCAGTACCTTCTCGCTAGGGGTATTGCCACAAGCAGGACCACCAGTTACAACCCCCGGGGGAACGGACAGGTGGAAAGAGAGAATGCGACAGTTTGGAAGGCCGCCCTGCTAGCCTTAAAGTCTAGGGGCCTTCCAACCTCCCGCTGGCAGGATCTGCTCCCCGATGCGCTCCACTCTATTCGGTCACTGCTCTGCACTGCCACTAACGCCACCCCTCATGAGAAAATGTTTGTCTTCCCAAGGAAGTCCACATTGGGGACACCGCTACCGCCATGGCTGACGTCCCCAGGGCCGGTCCCACTGAGAAGACACGTGAGGACCCATAAAACGGACCCCCTGGTCGAGAGGGTCAACCTCCTCCACGCCAACCCCCAGTATGCTTACATTGCGTACCCGGACGGGCGGGAGGACACAGTCTCCATACGAGACCTCGCACCCTCGGAGGCCCCAGTAACCCACTACCCACTACCACCCCCCCCCCATGATCCAATATCCAACCCCAGCAGACGGCACGCCTGGGCCCCGCGACCCGCTCGACACCCACGAGGACTACACACCAGTGCCCCAGCCTACGCGGGACTCGACGCCGGAAGCTTCACTACCCCTGCCGTCGCCACGTCGATCACAGCGGCAGACAAAACCTCTGGAGAGACTCCAATACACAAACTTTTAATACACTTCACCCCGCCGGCCTCATTTTTAAACAAGGGGTGAATGTGGTAAACCACTGTTTGTATTCCACTGTGTACATGTCTGTACATGCCTCGCCTGACTCCTCCCACGAGTCCAGGTATAAAGGTGACTGCTCCACAGTCCCTCTGTATTCTGGACTGGTCGACCACTCGAGGCACACCTTCATTCTCTTGTTAATAAAAGCCTGTTAGTTACTCGCTTAACCTCAGTCTTTTGAGTGATTGATAGCGCATCAAGTTTCCTTTATTTAAATTCAGGACCGTAGTCTCTGAGTCAATTACTTCACTCTCCATTTTAATGAAGAATTCTATCATATTATGATCGCTCCTCCTCAAGGGGCCTCGCACAACAAGATTGCTAATTAATCCTTTCTCATTACATAATACCCAATCTAAGGTGGCCTGATCTCTAGTTGGTTCCTCGACACATTGGTTCAGGAAACCACCCCGTATACACTCTAGGAATTCCTCCTCCACAGTATTGTTACTGATTTGGTTAGCCCAAACTATATGTAGATTAAAGTCACCCATGATAACTGCTGTGCCCTTATTGCACGCATCTCTAATTTCCCGTTTAATACCATCCCCAACCTCAGCATTACTGTTTGGGGGTCTGTATACAACTCCCACTAACGTTTTCTGCCCCTTGGTATTTCTCAGCTCTGCCCATACAGATTCCACATCATCAGAGCTAATATCCTTCCTTACTATTGTGTTAATCTCTTTAACCAGCAATGCCTTCCTGATTATTGAATACCCCTGGATGTTGAATTCCCAGACTTGGTCATCCTGGAGCCATGTCTCCGTAATCCCAATTATATCATATCCGTTTACATCTATTTGCGCAGCTAATTCATCCACCTTATTACGAATGCTCCTCGCATTAAGACACAAAGCCTTCAGGCTTGATTTTTTTAACTCTTAGTCCTTTTAGAATTATTATTTACTGTGGCCCTGTTTGATTTACACCCTTGATTTCTCTGACTTCCACTTTTGCTTTTCTCCTTCCTGTCTTTTGCTTCTATCCTTGCTTCCCTTTCCTCTGTCTCCCTGCACAGGTTCCCAACTTCTTTCACCAAGCTTTTGGTCACCTGTCCTAATATCTCCTTATAAGAGTCAGTGTTAAATTTGGTCTGATGGTGCTCCTGTGAACTGATTGGGATGTTTTTACTATGTTACATTGGATTACATAGGACATACGGCACAGAAACAGGCCATTCGGCCCAACCAGTCCAAGCTCCACTCGAGCCTCCTCCCGTCATTCCTCATCTAAATCTATCAGCATAACCCTCTATTCCATTCTCCCTCATATGCTTGTCCAGCCTCCCCTTAAATTCAATAACAAAATACTGTGGATGCTGGAAATCTGAAATAACAACAGAAAATGCTGGAAATACTCAGCAGGCCAGTGCAGCATCCGTGGAGAGAGAAACAGAGTTAACGTTTCAGGTCTGGGACCCTTCATCAGAACTGTGTGGTCTAACCAAGGTTCGATACAGGTTTAGCATAACTTCCCTACTTTTCAATTCTATCCCTCAAGAAATAAACCCAAGTGTTTGGTTTGCTTTTTTTATGGCCTTGCTAACCTGTGGTGCATCTTTTAGTAATTTGTGCATTTGTACTCCGAGATCCCTTTGTTCCTCTACCCCACCTAGGCTCGCACCCTCCAAGTGATAAGTGACCTCCGCATTCTTCATACCAAAATGTAATACCTCACATTTATCTGTGTTGAACTTCATTTGCCAATTATATACCCATTCTGCAAGTTTATTAATGTCCTCCTGTAATTTGTTGCAGTCCTCATCAATATTGACTATTCCTCAAAGTTGGTGTCATCCACAAATTTAGAAATTGTGTTTTTGATTCCAAAGTCTAAATCGTTAATATAAGTTGTGAACAACAGTGGACCCAGCACTGATCCTTGTGGACCACCACCACCCACCTTCTGCCACTGTCAACAGCTACCTTTTACCATTGATTTGTGAAATAAAGTCTATCAATCAGACATCTCAATGTTTCCTGTTCCACGAGCTTGTTTCGGGGGTCTGGCTCAGCGACTATCCTGTAATCACACCAACAAGTCCCACTGGGCTGAACAATGGAGGAGAGGCGTTGGAGGAGGATGCTGTGATCAACCGTGGTGAAGCTCGCAGACAGGTCGAGAAGGATGAAGAGAGATAGTCCACCGGTTACCACCGCGGAGGATGTAATTCGTGACTTCTGTTGAGGGCCGTTTCATAGAATCATAGAAAGTTACAGCACGGAAGGAGGCCATTCCGGCCCATCGTGTCCGCGCCGGCCAACAAAGAGCGATCCGGCCTATTCCCACTTCCCAGCTCTTGGTCCGTAGCCCTGCAGGTTACAGCATCCCAAGTGCACATCCAAGTACTTTTTAAACGTGGTTAGAGTTCCTGCCTCTACCACCCTTTCAGGCAATGAGTTCCAGACCCCCACAACCCTCTGGGTGAAGATATTTCCCCTCAAATCCCCTCTAAACCTTCCCCCAATTACTTTAAATCTGTGCCTCCTAGTTTTTGACCCCTCTGCTAAGGGAAATAGGTCCTTTCTATCCACTTTATCTATGCCCCTCATAAATTTATACATCTCAATAAGGTCTCCCCCTCAGCCTCCTCTGTTCTAAGGAAAACAAACCCAGCCTATCCAGTCTTTCCTCAGAGCTAAGATTCTCCACTCCCGGCAACATCCTTGTAAATCTGCTCTGTACCCTCTCTAGTGCAATCACATCCTTCCTGTAATGTGGTGACCAGAACTGCACGCTGTTCTCTAGCTGAGGCCTAACTAGTGTTTTATACAGTTGAAGCATAACCTCCCTGCTCTTGTATTCTATGCCACGGCTAATAAAGGCAAGCATTCCGTAAGCCTTCTTAACCACCTTATGTGCCTGGCCTGCTACCTTCAGGGACCTGTGGACATGCACTCCAAGGTCCTTTGCTTTTTGTGGTATAAATCAATGATTTGGACTTGAATGTAGGAAGTATGATTAAGAAGTTTGCAGATGATGCAAAAGTTGGCCGTGTGGTTGATAATGAAGAAGAAAGCTGCAGACTGCAGGAAGATATCAATGGACTGGTCAGGTGGGCAGAACAATGGCAAATGGAATTCAATCTGGAGAAGTGTGAGGTAATGCATTTGGGGAGGGCTAACAAGGCAAGGGAATACACTATAAATGGTAGGACACTGAGAAGTGCAGAAGATCAGAGGGACCTTGGAGTGCATGTCCACAGATCCCTGAAGGTAGCAGGACAGGTAGATAAGGTGGTTAAGAAGGCACACGGGATACTTGCCTTTATTAGCCGAGGCACAGAATATAAGAGCAGGGAGGTTATGCTTGAACTGTATAAAACACTAGTTAGGCCACAGCTAGAACACTGCGTGCAGTTCTGGTCACCACATTACAGGAAGGATGTGATTGCACTAGAGGGGGTACAGAGGAGATTTACGAGGATGTGGCCTGGGGAATTTTATCTATGAGGAAAGATTGGATAGGCTGGGGTTGTTTTCTTTGGAACAGAGGAGGCTGAGGGGAGACTTAATTGAGGTGTATAAAATTATGAGGGGCCGAGATAGAGTGGATAGGAAGGACCTATTTCCCTTAGCAGGGAGGTCAATAACCAGGGGGCACAGATTTAAAGTAATTGGTCGGAAGTTTAGAGGGGATTTGAGGAGAATTTTTTTCACCCAGAGGGTGGTGGGGGTCTGGGACTCACTGCCTGAAAGGGTGGTAGAGGCAGAGACCCTCATCACATTAAAAAGTACTTGGATATGTACTTGAAGTGCCGTAACCTACAAGGCTACGGACCAAATGCTGGAACGTGGGATTAGGGTGGATAGCTCTTTGTCGGCCGGCACAGACAAGATGGGCCGAATGGCCTCCTTCTGTGCTGTAAATTTCTATGATTCTATGATTCATTGATCATCCCATTCCCAAGCTGACTCTGTGTTAACACCTCGGACGAGCCGTCCCACGTAGGGTGACTCCCTCAACCTGTTCGATAGCAAAATACTGCAGATGCTGGAAATCCGAAATAACAACAGAAAATGCTGGAAAAACTCAGCAGGCCAGGCAACATCCGTGGAGAGAAATTAATTGTCGATGTTTCGGGTCTAACCCTTTTTCAAAACTGGAAAGGAAATGAAATAGATCGAAAGGCAGGGCTGGGACAGAACAAAAGAAGTGAAGAGACATTAAGAGGTATTCAAAACCAGACGAGATGGTGATGGTGGAGACAAAAGACGGCTCAGATTAGGTGTGAAATGTTCTGGCAGAATGAGAGGCAGCTGCCATGTGGGAGAGAGAAAAAAGGAAAGGGGGGGAAGGGAGAAACCGCAAAGGGTGGATAAAAAATATAAGTAAAATGTAATAGGGGCCGAGGTTATGATCTGAAATTGTTGAACTCGATATCGAGTCCGGAAGGCTGCAAAGTGCCTAATCGGAAGATGAGGTGCTGTTCCTCGAGTTTACGTTGAGCTTCCGTGGGACAATGCAAGAGGCCAAGGACGGTGAGGTCCGAGTGGGAATGGAGCGGTGAATTAAAATGACAGGCGACCGGAAGCTCGGGGTCCCCCTTACGGACTGAACGGAAGTGTTCCGCAAAGCGGTCACCCAATCTGCGTTTGGTCTCCCCAATGTAGAGGAGACCACATCGTGAGCAGCGAATACAGTATACTAGATTGTAAGAAGTACAAGTAAATCGCTGTTTCACCTGGAAGGGGTGTTTGGAGCCCCAGACAGTGGGAAGGGGGGAGGTATAGGGGCAGGTGTTACATCTCCTGCGCTTGCACGGGCAGGTGCCAGGCGAAGGGGAACGGGTGCTGGGGGTGATAGAGGAGTGGACTAGGGTGTCTCGGAGGGAGCGGTCCCTACCGAATGCTGAAAGGGGAGGGGAGGGGAAGATGCGTTTGGTGGTGGGATCACTTTGGAGGTAGCGGAAATGGCGGAGGATGATCCGTTGAATGTGGAGGCTGGTGGGGTGAAAGGTGAGGACAAGGGGAACCCTATCGTGGTCCCTCAACCTGTTCTCCCGGTTACAGAACCAGTTTGTCTCCCTCAGGAATGCGCAAGCCTCTGTTGTCTGGGCACCAACTCACTAATGACCTCACATGTTGCAACAAGTCTGCTGCCTGAGCAATTTGCAGTGTTATTAGGTCTGTGGGTCTCTTAGCAACCAGCTCCCATATCTAGGCAAAGGGCCCAACTCCTGACTTTGGGTGTTATCATTCCAAACTTTAGCATTCTCTGTCTTTTAGCTTCAATCTGTCTGTGTCCACCCAGTGACAACACTGAGCTCCTCCCTCCAACCACTGACACTCGCCCTCTTGCTGAGAAAGAAAGACTTGCATTTATATAGCGCCTCAACCTCAGGACGTCCCAGAGCGCTTTACATCCAATGAAGAACCACTGAAGTGTAGTCACTGATGTAATGTAGGAAACACAGCAGCCAATTGGCGCACAGCAAGCTCCCACAAACAGCAACGTGACAATGACCAGATAATCTATTTCAGTGATGTTGATTGAGGGATAAATATTGGCCCCAGGACACCGGGGAGAACTCCCCTGCTCTTCTTCAATGTAGTGCCATGGGATCTTTAACATCCACCTGAAAGAGCAGACGGGGGCCTCGGTTTAACATCTCATCTGAAAGACGGCACCTCTGACAGCGCAGCACTCTCTCAGTACTGGAGTGTCAGCCTAGATTTTTATGCTCAAGTCTCTGGACTGGGACTTGAACCCACGACCTTCTGACTCAGAGGTGAGAGTGCTGCCCACTGAGCTAAAGTGCCTGGAGCTAAGCCAGCTGGGATACTTGACATAGGATTACATCGGATATACGGCACAGAAACAGGCCATTCGGCCCAACCAGTCCATGCCGGTGTTTATGCTCCACTCGAGCCTCCTCCCGTCTTTCCTCATCTAAATCTATCAGCATAACCCTCGATTCCCTTCTCCCTCATATGCTTGTCTAGCCTCCCCTTAAATGTATCGATACTATTTGCTTCAACCACTCCCTGTGGCAGCGAGTTCCACATTCTCACCACTCTCTGGGTAAAGAAGTTTCTTCTGAATTCCCCATTGGATTTCTTGGTGACTATCTTATATTGAGGCCTCTAGTTATGCTCTTCCCCACAAGTGGAAACATTCTCTCTGTATCCACTCTATCAAAATGTTTCATAATTTTAAAGACCCCTATTAGGTCACCCCTCAGCCTTCTGTTTTCAAGAGAAAAGAGACCCAGCCTGTTCATCCTTTCCTGATATGTATACCCTCGCATTTCTGGTATGATACTCGTAAATCTTCTCTGCACCCTCTCCAGTGCCTCTATATCCTTTTTATATTATCGCGACCAGAACTGTACGCAGTACTCTAAGTGTGGTCTAACCAAGGTTCGATACAAGTTGAGGGTGAGAAGGTTGGATCTCAAACAAGCATGCTAAGCTTGAATAAAGGAGACTATGAAGGTATGAGAGTGGAATTGAGTAGAGTGGATTGGGAAAATAGATTAAAGGGTAAGACGATACATGATCAGTGGTGTACATTTAAGGAGTTATTTTAAACTTACAAAAAAAATATATTCCTCTGAGAAGAAAAGGGTGTAAAAGAAAAGACAGCCATCCATGGCTAAGTAAAGAAATTAAGGATAGTGTTCGACTAAAAACAAGGGCATATAAGGTAGGCAAATCTAGTGGGAGGACAGAGGATTGGGAAAACTTTAAAAGACAGCAAAAAATAACAAAAAGATTGATTAAGAAAGGGAAGATAGATTATGAAAGTAAATTAGCAAAAAATATAAAAAGAAAAAGGGTGGCTAAAGTAAATGTTGGTCCCTTAGAGGATGAGACCGGGAAATTAATGGTGGGAAATATGGAGATGGCAAAAACACTGAATGAATATTTTGTATCAGTCTTTACAGTAGAGGACACTAAAAATATCCCAACACTGGACAAACAGGGGGCTATAGCGGAGGAGGAGCTAAACATGATCAAAATCACTAAGGAAGTGGTACTCGGTAAAATAATGGGACTCAAGGCGGATAAATCACCTGGACCTGATGGTTTACATCCTAGGGTCTTGAGGGACGTGGCGGTAGGGATTGTGGATGCATTGGTAATAATTTTGAAAAACTCCCTGGACTCAGCAAAGGTCCTGGCAGACTGGAAAACTGCTAATGTAACACCCTTATTTAAAAAGGGCAGTAGATAGAAGGCTGGAAACTATAGACCGGTTAGCCTAACATCTGTGGTAGGTAAAATTTTGGAGTCCATTATTAAGGAGACAGTAACAGGACATTTGGATAATCATAATTTAATAGGACAAAGTCAGCATGGTTTTATGAAGGGGAAGTCATGTTTGACAAATTTGTTGGAGTTCTTTGAGGAAGTAACATACAGGGTGGATAAAGGGGAACCAGTGGACTTAGTGTATTTAGACTTCCAAAAGGCATTTGACAAGGTGCCACACAAAAGATTATTGCTTAAGATAAGAAATCACGGGATTGGGGGTAATATTCTGGCATGGATAGAGGATTGGCTATCTAACAGAAGGCAGAGAGTTGGGATAAATGGTTCATTATCAGACTGGCAATCAGTAACTAGTGGTGTTCCGCAGGGGTCAGTGCTGGGTCCCCAACTCTTTACAATCTATATTAACGATTTGGAGGAGGGGACCGAGTGTAACATACCAAAGTTTGCAGATGATACTAAGATGGGAGGGAAAGTAGTGAGTGAGGAGGACATAAAAAACCTGCAAGGGGACATAGACAGGCTAAGTAAGTGGGCAGAGATTTGGCAGATGGAATACAATACTGGAAAGTGTGAGGTTATGCACTTTGGCAGGAAAAATCGTAGAGCAAGTTATTATCTTAATGGCAAGAAACTGGAAAGTACTGAAGTACAAAGGGATCTGGGGGTCCTGGTGCACGAAACTCAAAAGGTTAGTATGCAGGTGCAGCAAGTGATTAAGAAGGCCAATGGAATGTTGGCTTTCATTGCTAGGGGGATAGAATATAAAAATAGGGAGGTATTGCTTCAGTTGTACAAGGTATTGGTGAGACCTCACCTGGAATACTGCATACAGTTTTTGTTAGATCCGTGTGTTAATGGAGACACGGAATGCAGGAGTTGATTTAACAAGTGTTTACTGAACAAAGTCTGGAGGTGAACTAACAACACAAGACGCTACACAGGCTTATATACCCGAGTGGTCACTACTGGTACTACAGTATACAGTGGCTTCAAAAACATAGTTCCTCTTAAAGGTACATACACTACAATTCCTCCCCTTTTAGATAAATAGTTCATAACATTTTAAGTAATCATTAAATAACATTTTTACAAGAACAATAATATACACATTTGCTGAAGTTAATCAATTACAAATTCAGTCTCTCTGGAGGCTTCCTGACTCGGTCCGGATAACGCCTCGGTGGTGTAGTAGGTTCTTTTGGCAAGGTCGATTCGGCTTCAATGCCAGTGTCGGGTTCATCTGGTTCCAGTATCACCGGATCGGAGGTACATACTATGGGTATCTCTGCTTCATCACTAGGCATATAGAGTTGTGGTGCAGGTTGTCCTTTTTCGGATGACTCTATGATCTGGTCAGCATGGCGCCTTATTATGCTTTCTCCAATGTCCACGGTATACATCAGTGGTCCTAGTCGTGTGCAAATAGTTCCAGGCTGCCATTTCTCGATACGGTAGGCCCGGGCCAAAACTGGTTGACCTATCTGGAAGGTTCTAGTTGGCCTTTCATTCATGCTTTGAAATTGCCAGTTCTCTACGTCCCTTCTGATGTTTGGCTTGACCAAATCCAGCCGGCATCTTAGGCTTCTATTGAGAAACATCATGGCGGGTGTTTGGTTTGTAACCACATGTGTTGCATTCCTGTATGCAAACAAGAAGTTATCTACCTTATGTTGTAGATTTATGTCTTCATTACCCATGGCCTTTAAGGCCTTCTTGAAGGTCTGGACAAACCTTTCAGCCAATCCATTGGTGGCGGGATGGTATGGGGCGGATGTGTAGTGCTTAACCCCATTGTTTTTTAAGAACTTCCTGAATTCTTCGGACACAAATTGCAGTCCATTATCAGAACAGATCTGTTCAGGCAGCCCATTCCTGGTGAATATGGTCCTTAATACTGTGATGGTTTTTTCCGTGGTGCTGGAGGACATCTTTATTACCTCCGGCCACTTGGAGTATGCATCCACCGCGATTAAGAACATTAAGTCCATAAATGGACCAGCAAAGTCGATATGTACCCTTTGCCATGGAGATGAGGGCCACTCTCATGGATGTAGAGGGGCTTGTGGTGGGGCGTTTTGGACCTTCTGGCATCCTAGACAGCTCTTGGTCATTTCTTCGATGTCTCCATCGGTACCTGGCCACCACACACACGCTCTGGCTAAGTTCTTCATTTTCACTCCACCCAGATGCCCCTCGTGAAGCTCTTTTAGCACTCTATCCTTGAGTTTGGGTGGAATCACCACTCTGGATCCACACATCAAGGTTCCTCGGCACACTGACAGCTGTTCTCTTCTTTGCGAGAATGCTGGCAACAGTGGTTCGCCATGTGCTGGCCACCCATTCACCGTTAAATCGTAGACTCGTGAGAGAGTCGGGTCATTTCGCGTTTCCTTTTCAATGGTAGAATTTGTCACCGGTAGACATTCCACTATGGTTGAGTGGAACACCTCCACTGGGTCCACTGTAGGCGCCTCTTCCACCGTTGGCAATGGTAGGCGCGATAATCCGTCAGCATTCCCATGCTGTTTTGTTCCTTTGTATTCTATGTCATATTGGTGTGCCCCTAGGAAAAGGGACCACCTCTGCAGCCTTTGCGCTGTCATAATGGGAACACCATTTTTAGGGTTGAATATGGAGACGAGGGGTTGATGGTCAGTCAACAAGGTAAATTTTTGTCCGTGTATGTAATGGTTGAATTTCTTCACCCCCCCACACCAGGCTGAGTGCCTCCCTGTCGATCTGGGCATAGTTACGCTCAGCTGAGTTCAATGAGCGTGACGCAAAAGCTATCGGCTGCTCTGAGCCATCAGGGAATCTATGTGATAATACCGCTCCCACACCGTAAGGGGATGCATCGCACGCCAGTCTGATTGGCAGTGATGGGTTGTAATGAGCCAACACTTCCCTGGACGTGATCAAGCCTTTGCATTTATGGAAGGCACGTTTACAGTCTTCGCTCCATTTCCAAACTACTCCCGTTTGTAGCAGTGCGTTAAGCGGGTGCAGAACCGTCGACAAGTTTGGTAAAAATTTATGATAGTAATTTACTAATCCCAGGAACGACCTTAATTGTGAGACATTTTCAGGCACTGGGGCCTTTACGACTGCTTCGATTTTTTCAGGTGACTTATGCAACCCTTCTTCGTTATTGACATGGCCACAATATGATATTTGTTTCTGGAAAAATTCGCACTTGGGGCGATTTGCTCGTAGGCCCCGTTCTCTCAGCCTCGTGAGCACCTGCTCCAAGTTGGCAAGGTGCTCGTTGTCGTTTTCTCCTGTTACAAGGATGTTGTCTAGGTAGCATTGAGTCCCCGGAATCCCTTGCAGGACTTGCTCCATAGCTCTTTGCCAGATAGCCGGAGCTGATGCCACTCCGAAAACCAGTCAATTGTACTGGTACAGGCCTTTGTGTGTGTTTATTGTGAGATACTTTTTAGAGGCCTCCTCAACCTCCATCTGTAGATATGCCTGTGCTAAGTCAATTTTGGTGAAACGTTTCCCTCCGGATAGTGAGGCGAAAATATCTTCTATCCTCGGAAGAGGATACTGTACCATGTGAAGAACCGGGTTTACAGTCACCTTGAAGTCCCCACAGATGCGAACTTTTCTCTGTTCTTCAGATTTATCATTATTCAACGTTTTCTTCATGACCGGGACGATGGGTGTTGCCCACTCGCTCCAATCTACCTTGGATAACACGCCTGCTTTTTCCAAATTCTCCAGCTCTGCCTCGATGGCTGGACGAATTGCGTATGGCACCGGCCTTGCCTTAAAAAACTTGGGAATTGCCGCATCTTCCACTTTTATTGAGGCGGTGGCGCCTTTCAGGGTTCCTAGTTCCTGTTGAAACACTTCTTTGGTGTTAGCCAAATTTCTTTTAATCGTCCAGGTATGACGTCATCATCGTTTTTTTTCTTACTGGTCACCGTCGGTGCCTGAATGGAGTGCCAGTCTAAACTTATCTTTCTGATCCATTCACGTCCCAACAACGGTGGACCACCATCTTGCAGAACGTATAAATACAACTTCTGTATTTCCTTGCCGTTGTATACAACAGGCACCCTTATTTTCCCTCTGGGGTATACTTTCTACCCCGTATATGTCTTCAAGACAATGGATGTGTCTTTCAAAGGTATATGTGGAAATAGCCGCTCGTAATCACGTTGACTCATGACGGTCAGAGCTGATCCTGTATCTAGCTCCATTTTGACTGGGGACCCCGCTATCGTGAGGGTAACCCAAATGGTCTGGTAATCTTCTTTCGCAATTACATTATGTAATTTGAGACAGCTTAGTCTCTTGTTTCCGGAGTCGCTATCGCTCTTCTGGTCTTCGGAGCTACTGTCCGTCATCATTTGTACCTTTCTGTACTTTTCCTTATTGACCTTTTTACTGTCAGCGGATTCTTTCCGGATCTGCACACACGTGCAATGTGTCCCATCTTTCCGCATTGCCTGCATGCTTTGTCCTTGAACCAGCAGTCCTTCTGGTCATGGGTGGATCTGCCGCAGCGGTAACATCTCTCAAAACCCCGTGTCATTTCATGGGTGCCGAAGTCCTGTGGCTTTTGCTGTATCTCTGCAGCTCATCTTGCTGCTGCTTCGTATGATACAGTCACACTGAAAGCCTTGTCCAGTGTTAAATCTTTCTCAGAAAGTAGTCTTTTCTGTGTTCCTTCGCTTAGGAGACCGCAGACGAATTTGTCTTGTAGAGAATCTGCCAGGCCTGCCCCGAATTGGCAGTGCTTTGACAGCTTTCGTAATTCGGTGAGGTAATCAGCGTTACTTTCATTCTTGTGCTGATTCCTCCTGAAGAATTTGAATCGTTCCGCTATCAGCAGCGCTGTTGGGTTTAAGTGCTCCTTTAAGGTATCAACAATCTCATTAAAATTCTTGTCCATCGGTTTGGCTGGAGTGATCAAGTTTCGTGGCTGGAGTGATCAAGTTTCGTAACAGCCCGTATGTCCTTGCGCCCATCAGATTTAGAAGTACCGATGCCTTTTTATCATCCGCTACTTCATTCTCCTTGCAATATACCTCCACCCTTTCCACATATGTGGTCCAATCTTCAGTATCATACGTGGCAGATGCACTATAATGTGGATAAATGCGAGGTTATCCACTTTGGGGGTAAAAACAGGAGGGTAGATTATTATCTAAATGGCAATAGATTGGGAGATGGGGAAGTGCAGAGGGACCTGGGTGTTCTTGTGCACCAGTCACTGAAGGAGAGCATGCAGGTGCAACAGGCGATTAAGAAGGCAAATGGTATGTTGGCCTTCATATCAAGGGGGTTCGAGTATAGGAATAGGGATACCTTACTACAGCTGTACAAGGTGCTGGTGAGACCACATCTGGAGTATTGTGTACAGTTTTGGTCGCCCCATCTGCGGAAGGATGTTCTTGCCATGGAAAGAGTGCAGCGGCGATTCACCAGGCTGATACCTGGAATGGCGGGAATGACCTACGAGGAGAGATTGAATAGTTTGGGCTTGTACTCACTGGAGTTTAGAAGATTGAGAGGGGATCTCATCGAAACATATAAAATTATGGCAGGCCTGGACAGGCTGAATTCAGAGAGAATGTTTCCAATGGCAGGGGAGCACAGAACCAGGGGCCACAGTCTAAAAATAGCGGGCAAATCATTTAAAACAGAGATGAGGAAGAATTTCTTCACTCAAAGAGTGGTGAGCCTGTGGAATTCCCTGCCACAGAGGGCTGTGAAGGCTAATTCAATAAATATTTTCAAGAGAGAATTGGATATATTTCTGAAGGCTAAGGGGATTAAGGGTTACGGAGAAAAGGCGGGGACGGGGTACTGAACTGGTAAGATCAGCTAAGATCTCAGACGAAGATCAGCCATGATCTCATTGAATGGCGGAGCAGGCTCGAAGGGCCGAATGGCCTACTCCTGCTCCTATCTCTATGTTTCTATGTTTCTATGAAAGCAGTAATATTGCCAGTCTTCGGCATCTTGAAAATCTAAAATGGCGCTTCCCGTGCTTTTCCTCCGTCCCCGATGGATCAAAATGGCGCCTCCCACACTTTTCTTTCTTCCCCGCCGAGTTAAGATGGTGCCTCCCGTGCTTTCCCGCCACTGCCGCTGTTGCCAACGCTGTTCTCCGCGGTTCCCGTTGCGACCTGCAGCTTTTCGCAGTATTTCTATTTTTTTTTATATATCGCTTCAATAGTTTCTCCGTTACTTGGAGAACCATTCCCATCATGGAGCGGACCCTCTGGGACTTTCCCCTCCCTCTGCTCGGTCCGAACGCCGACCTGCTTTGCAGCACTGGCCGCGCCCTGAGTGCTCCACCCTCTCTCTCTCTTTGCTTCAGCTTCCCGACTCGCTGCCCGGCCCTGTTACAGAGCCACCCGATCGAGCTCTAGCCCGCCGCAGCCCAGGAAGGATCAGTGCACTACCTGCCACCAGCCCGTTTAGCTGGGGAAACCACAGTTTTTTGGGTTTTTTTTCTTGCTTCTGGCTTCGACCTTCGTCTGAGGAATCGATCCCCTTGAGGTGCTGCCGAATTGCAGGTAAGTTCGTTTCTAACTCATCGCCACTGTTAGATCCGTGTGTTAATGGAGACACGGAATGCAGAAGTTGATTTAACAAGTGTTTACTGAACAAAGTCTGGAGGTGAACTAACAACACAAGATGCTACACAGGCTTATATATCCGAGTGGTCACTACTGGTACTACAGAATACAGGGGCTTCAAAAACATAGTTCCTCTTAAGGGTACATACACTACAGTTTTGGTGTCCATACTTAAGAAAAGATATACTTGCTCTCGAGTCAGTACAAAGAAGGTTCACTCGGTTAATCCCGGGGATGAGGGGATGGACATATGAGGAGAGGTTGAGTAGATTGGGACTCTACTCATTGGAGTTCAGAAGAATGAGAGGCGATCTTATTGAAACATATAAGATTGTGACGGGGTTGGATCGGGTGGATGCGGGGAGGATGTTCCCGATGATGGGTGAAACTAGAACTAGTGGGCATAGTCTTAGAATAAGGGGCTTCTCTTTCAAAACTGAGATGAGGAGGAACTACTTCACTCAGAGGGTGGTAGGTCCATGGAATATGCTGCCCCAAAAACCTGTAGAAGCTACATCATTACATAAATTTAAAACAGAAATAGACAGTTTCCTAGAAGTAAAGGGAATTAAGGGTTATGGGGAGTGGGCAGGAATTTGGACATGAGTCTAGGTTCGGATCGGACATGGCCCTGTGGGTAGCGGAGCGGGCCCAGGGGCCTTGTAGCCTGATCCTGCTCCTATTTCATGTGTCTAATTCTGTTAGATTCAGGAGATGGTTCTGTGATAGTAGAATGGCGGCTAGGATCAGATCAGCCATGATCTTATTGAATGGCGGAGCAGGCTCGAGGGGCCGATTGGCCTACTCCTGCTCCTATTTCTTATGTTCTTATGTTTAGCATAACTTCACTACTTTTCAATTCTATCCCTCTAGAAATAAACCCTAGTGCTTGGTTTGCTTTTTTTATGGCCTTGCTAACCTGTGTCGCAACTTTTAGTGATTTGTGTATTTGTACTCCGAGATCCCTTTGTTACTCTACCTCACCTAGACTCGCACCCTCCCAGTGATGTGACCTCCCCATTCTTCCTCCCAAAATGTAATACCTCACATTTATCTGTTCAGCCTTGGTCACTCTGCAAAAACACTGAAATGTTTAATAATGTAATCAGGGAGTCAAAAAGCTCAGGTGAGGCAGTTTAAAAAGACAGCCCCTGACCAGAGATTGCTGGATGCTGACACTCAGTGCTCACGAGGATAGAATGTCCCATTCCCCAGGCACGGACATCCAGCACCTCGATCACAGCAACAATTCACAAAACAATGGCAATATAACTTGGAGCAGAGACGGTTAAGTGGAGCTGTGATCGAGGTGCTCAAAATTATGAGGGGTTTTGATCAAGCAAACAAGGAGAAGCTGTTGTCACTGGCAGGAGGGTCGGTAACGAGAGGACACAGATTTCAGATCATTGGCAAAAGCATCTTGAGAGGAAATGAGACTTTTTTTACACAGCGAATTGTGATGATCTGGAATGCACTGCCTGAATGGGAGGTAGAAGCAGATTCAATAGTAACTTTCAAAAGGGAATCGGATATATATTAAAGGCAGAAATTTGCAGGGCTGTTGGGATAAATGGTTCGTTCTCGGGCTGGCAATCAGTAACTAGTGGTGTTCCGCAGGGGTCAGTGCTGGGACCCCAACTCTTTACAATCTATATTAACGATTTGGAGGAGGGGACCGAGTGCAACATATCCAAGGTTGCCAATGATACAAAGATGGGAGGGAAAGCAGTGAGTGAGGAGGACATAAAAAACCTGCAAAAGGACATAGACAGGCTAAGTGAGTGGGCAGAGATTTTGCAGATGCAATATAATGTTGGAAAGTGTGAGGTTATGCACTTTGGCAGAAAAAATCAAAGAGCAAGTTATTATTTAAATGTAGAGAAACTGCAAAGTGCTACAGTACAAAGGGATCTAGGGGTCCTGGTGCATGAAACACAAAGGCCGAGAAAATCAGTGGCCTGCGCCACAAGTTTGCGCCCAAAGAGGGCTTTTGCGCCAGTGTCCGAACCTCCAGCGAAATTTAGCGGGGCGCTAATGGCGGCGTTACACTGTAGCGCTGCGCCGCCACCGATGACATCATTGGTGTGCGCAGCGCCCCGCTGGCCATATTTGGTTGCGGCCACCTCCTCCGTGCCGGCCGCAAACAGCGACCGGTACACAGGGGCCTACCTGTGGCAGTAGTGGCGCAAATTAAGGTGGAGGTGCGGGGCGGCCGCCTGCCCGCACCTCCGTCCCCGGCCTCCTACACCGCCCCCCCCCCCGCGGCATTGCCGGCTGTTTCCAGAGAGCCCGGCACTTCTCCTTGGTGCCGGGCTCATTTGCCGGCACTCGCGAGCGGGGATCGCGCTGTTGCAGCCACCTCCCCCTTAAGGCTGAGAGGAAGGCCTGCAGTACCGCAGGCTGCCGTGCCGCAGTGGGTGGCGCTGCGGCACTTTGCACGCCGATATTCAGTTTCAGCGCCCCAAGCGGAGCGCCGAAACCCTTGTTTAGCGCCCGGCTTCCACTTGGGGCACTGAAACTGAATATCCCGCTGGCGCAAGTGGCTCCGCGCGCAGCGGTAATTCCGGCGCCCAGGCGAGCTGGGCGCCCCTAACTGAATTTCTAGGCCAAAAAGTTAGTATGCAGGTGCAGCAGGTGATCAGGAAGGCCAATGGAATCTTGGCTTTTATTGCAAGGGGGATGGAGTATAAAAACAGGGAAGTCTTGCTGCAGTTATACAGGGTACTGGTGAGGCCACACCTGGAATACTGCGTGCAGTTTTGGTTTCCGTATTTAAGAAAAGATATACTTGCTGTCGAGGTGGTTCAGAGAAGGTTCACTCGGTTGATTCCGGAGATGAGGGGGTTGACGTATGAGGAAAGGCTGAGTAGGTTGGGACTCTACTCATTGGAGTTCAGAAGAATGAGAGGCGATCTTATCAAAACATATAAGATTGTGAGGGGGCTTGACCGGGTGGATGCGGGGAGGATGTTTCCACTGATGGGTGAGATTAGAACTAGGGGGCATAATCTTAGAATAAGGGGCTGCCCTTTCAAAACTGAGATGAGGAGAAACTTCTTCACTCAGAGGGTGGTAAATCTATGGAATTTGCTACCTCAGAGAGCTGTGGAAGCTGCAACATTAAATACGTTTAAAATGGAGATAGACAGTTTCCTAGCAGATAAGGGAATTAGGGGTTACAGGGAGAGGGCAGGGAAGTGGACGTGAGTGTAGATTCAGATCAGCCATGATCTTATTGAATGGCAGAGCAGGCCCGAGGGGCCGTATGGCCTACTCCTGCTCCTATTTCTTATGTTCTTATGAAAGAGCAGGGCAGTGGGACTAATTGCATCGCTCTTTCAGAGAGCCGGCACCAGCACGATGGGCCGAAAGGCATCCTACTGTGCTCTATGATTCTATAACATCAGCTTCTCTCTGCTCACGGGTACTGAGAGAACAGGGAATAATCTTTAAATCCAGCCGAGTTATTGGGGTTTTAACATTAATATGCCCCAGTTGCCTGAATTAACACGTTTCAGTCCTGGATGTGATTAAAGGCATCGGAAACAGTGGAATCGACCCACCGCAGTCACACTGTGGACACTCTGGTGTGTCAGCGGGTGGGATATACCAGGGAATCCCTTTCCAGACACTGAGGTTGACTCTAATGATCGGGAGTCCTAGGGTTTCGGATACCAGATAATCAAGCTCAGAAGAACACAAATTGTCTCTCCAGACTTTATTAAGAGCGCTGCATAACACAGATCGGGTGATAATTCCCTCAATCTGGAGAATAGAAGTACAGTGGATTCACGCGCGATCTTCTCGAGTCTGTTCCAACTGACAACGGCTTAAGTGGCCTGTTCTTATACACAAGCTTGGTTACCGCTCAGGAAATGGGATTGTTTGGACCCGTCTGTTGACCGCCTCCTGAACTCCTGCTAATTCAGTGAATATAGTCCATCTGTGACCAGACTATAACCACAAGCCCGTCCAGTTATCACACCTATACGGTCCGTGAGGTTATTATTTGATTCACACCCAGACGTTGTGCCTTCACTTGTCTGGCACTTCATCCCATAACACGGGTACAGGGGCTCAGTAATGTTTCATTCATCAGAAAAAGACAAAGTACAACAACATCCTGGTCAGATTAACAGAATCTCATCATATTTATGGGGCCATAAATATAAAAGTCACCAATAAATCCAGGAGGGAATTCAGGAGAAACTTTTTTACCCAGAGAATGGTGAGAATGGGGAACTCGCTACCACAGGGAGTGGTTGAGGCCAATGGTATAGATGTATTTAAGGAGAAGCCAGATAAACATAGGAGGCTCGCGTGGAGCATAAACCCTGGCATGGACCAGTTGGGCCGAATGGCCTGTTTCTGTGCTGTACATTCGATGTAATAACATGAACAGTCCACCGGCGTGCTCGAGGCCTTCCGTGACCGGTGGGTACCGGAGGGACTGGCGTGTATCATCACCACCGAAAATAGAATTTTAATTTAATTTAAGTTTCCTTTAAACTTTTTTTGTTATGTTACAGGTTTTATTGGTTGTGATGGTTGACTTTTAATAGGCAATTGCCTGTGATAAGGAGAAAAACAAAAATAACATTAACAGTCAAATCAAGGGAATCATCAGCACAACAGATTGAAAGATTACACAGCAGTACAAGAATTTATAAAACATTCATCCATTCCACGTTCATGTCACCCCAGCTGTCTGCAGGGCCCTGCGCTACAGAACAGTGTGAACTCGCTGGTGTCTCAGCAGGTCATTGGAGCTTTTAAAGCTCTTCCCACAGTCAGAACATGTAAACGCTCTCATCAGTGTGAACAAGCTGGTGTGCCAGCAGGTTGGTGGACTGCAAGAATCCCTTCCCACACACAGAGCAGGGAAATGGCCTCTCCCCAGTGTGAACTTGCTGGTGTCTGGTCAGAGCCCTGGAGCGTTTAAAACTCTTACCACAGTCAGAACATGTAAACGGTCTCTGATCTGTGTGAACAAGCTGGTGTTGCTTCAGGTCCCGGGAGTATTTAAAGCTCTTCCCACAGTCAGAACATGTAAACGGCCTCTCATCAGTGTGAACAAGCTGGTGTGTAGTCAGAGCCCCGGATCTTTTAAAGCTCTTCCCACAGTCAGAACATTTAAAGGGTCTCTCATCAGTGTGAACAAGCTGGTGTGTCAGCAAGTTAGATGAATCAGTGAATCCCTTCCCACACACAGAGCAGGGAAATGGCCTCTCCCCAGTGTGAACTCGCTGGTGTTTGGTCAGAGCCCCGGAGCTTTTAAAACTCTTCCCACAGTCAGAACATGTAAACGGTCTCTCATCGGTGTGAACAAGCTGGTGATCCTTCAGATCCCTGGGGCATTTAAAGCTCTTCCCACAGTCAGAACATTTAAATGGTTTCTCATCAGTGTGAACAAGCTGGTGTGTCAGCAGGGTAGATGAATCAGTGAATCCCTTCCCACACACAGAGCAAGGAAATGGCCTCTCCCCGGTGTGAACTCGCTGGTGACTGGTCAGAACCCTGGAGCTTTTAAAACTCTTCCCACAGTTGGAACATGTAAACGGTCTTTCATCAGTGTGGACAAGCTGGTGTTCCTTCAGATCCCTGGAGAATTTGAAGCTCTTCCCACAGTCGGAACATTGAAACGGTCTCTCATCAGTGTGAACTCTCTGGTGTCTCAGCAGGTGGGATGTGCAAGTGAATCCCTTCCCACACACGGAGCAGGTGAACGGACTGTCCCCAGGGTGACTGTGCGGATGAACGTCTGATGTAGACGGGGAACTGAATCCCTTCCCGCTGTCCCCACCTTTACCCGGTTTCTCCCCGGTGTGACGGAGCACGTGTCTCGCCAGGTCAGGCGATCGGCTGAATCCGAGTCCACACATGGAACACGTGTGCGGTTTGTCTGCGCTGCGATCGCTGCTCTCTCCTTCCATGTGCAAAGGCCGATGATATTCAGGTCCTGATGAATTGAGCGACTCTGTCAGATCCTGACGTGATGTTTGGTCTGAGCTTCCTGTCTGTAAATGCTCCATTTCTAAAACCCTGTAAAAGGAGTGTAGAAAGGGGTAAGAGGGAAAATGTTGTCTCATGTCCCCCTTTCCCAGCCCAGGGGCAGTGAAGCGGATTTTCAGGCCCCAGCTGCTGCACAGGTTGGTTGAAAGGATCAACAGTAATGGCGGCTGCAATTCCCACAAGCCCCCGCGCTCCAGAAAGTGCTCCAGCCACCGCGCTGAGTTGTGGCTGACACCACGCAGCGCCCCCATGGCCCCGCCCTCTCCTGCTCCACAGGCGCCCGGCCCGCACCGCGCATGCTCAGCACACACCCTGGGCCCCTGTCAATCATCCTCCCCCGCGCCTGCGCGCTGGGCCCGAGCTCCAGGCTGCCGCACGGGGCTTTATTTGTAAAGTCGGTGTTGGTGAAGAGCCACGATCAGTGAGGGAAACATAGAAGATAGGAGCAGGAGTAGGTCATTCGGCCCCTCGAGCCTGCTCCGCCATTCAATGCGATCATGGCTGATCATCCAAATTCAGTAACCTGTCCCTGCTTTCTCCCCATATCCCTTTAGCCTTAAGAAATATATCCAACTCCTTCTTGAATATATTTAATGAATTGGCCTCTACTGCCTTCTGTGGTAGAGAATTCCACAGGTTCACCACTCTCTGGGTGAAGAAATTCCTCCTCATCTCTGTCCTAAATGGCCTACCCCTTATCCTTAGACTGTGACCCCTGGTTCTGGACTCCCCGCCATCGGGAACATCCTTCCTGCATCTAGTCTGTCCAGTCCTGTTAGAATTTTATAAGTTTCAATGAGATCCCCTCTCATTCTTCTAAACTCCAGCGAGTATAAGCCCAATCGACCCAATCTCTCCTCATATGTCAGTGCCTCTCTCTTTCTCTTTCATGTAAGAGCAGGGAGGTTCTGCTTGAACTGTACAAAACACCAGTTAGGCCACCGGCTAGAGTGCTGCATGCAGTTCTGGTCGCCCCATTGCAGGAAAGATGTGACTGCTCGAGAGGGGAGATTTACGAGGATGTTGCCAGGACTAGAGAATTTTAGCTACCAGGAAAGATTGGAGAGGCTGGGGTTGTTTTCTTTGGAACAGAGGAGGCTGAGGGGAGACCTGATTGAGGTGTATAACATTATGAGGGGCAGAGAGAGAGTGGATACAAAGGACGTATTTCCCTTAGCAGACAGATCAATAACCAGGGGGCATAGATTTAAAGTAATTGGTCGGAGGTTTAGAGGGGCGTTGAGGGGAACTTTCTTCACCCAGAGGGTGGTGGGGGTCTGGAACTCACTGCCATAATGGGTGGTAGAGGCAGAAACTCTCATCACATTTAAAAAGTACTTGAAGTGCCGTAACCTACAAGGCTACGGACCAAGTGCTGGAAAGTGGGATTAGGGTGGAGAGCTCTTGGTCAGCCGGCACGGACAAGATGGGCAGAATGGCCTCCTTCTGTGCTGTAAATTTCTATAATTCTATGAATTGTAGTTAAAGGGACAGACACCCCACAAACTCTGTTCCCTAGCCACTGACTCCATCCCTCTCCCTAACATTTGTCTGAGGCTGAACATAGAAACATAGAAGATAGGAGCATTCGGCCCCTCGAGCCTGCTCCGCCATTTAATGCGATCATGGCTGATCATCCAAATTCAGTACTCTGTCCCTGCCTTCTCCCCATATCCCTTGATCCCTTTAGCCTTAAGAAATATATCTAACTCCTTCTTGAATATATTGAATGAATTGGCCTCTACTGCCTTCTGTGGTAGAGAATTCCACAGGTTCACCACTCTCTGGGTGAAGAAATTCCTCCTCATCTCTGTCCTAAATGGCTTACCCCTTATCCTTAGACTGTGACCCCTGGTTCTGGACTCCCCGGCCATCGGGAACATCCTTCCTGCATCTAGTCTGTGTAGTCCTGTTAGAATTTTATAAGTTTCAATGAGATCCCCTCTCATTCTTCTAAACTCCAGCAAGTACAAGCCCAATCGACCCAATCTCTCCTCATACATCATTCCTGCCATCCCAGGTATCAGCCTGGTGAATCTTCGCTGCACTCCTTCCATGGCAAGAACATCCTTCCTCAGATAAGGCGACCAAAATTGCACACACTACTCAAGATGTGGTCTCACCAAGGCCCTGTACAACTGCAGCAAGACATCCTTGTTCCTGTACTCAAAACCTCTCGCTACGAAGGCCAACATACTATTTGCCTTCTGAACCGCCTGCTGCACCTGCATGCTTACCTTCAGCGACTGGTGCACAAGGACACCCAGGTTTCGTTGCACTTCCCCTTCTCCCAATCTATTGCCATTCAGATAATAATCTGCCTTCCTGTTTTTGACACCAAAGTGGATAACCTCGCATTTACCCATGTTATATTGCATCTGCCATGCTTCTGCCCAATCACCCAACCTGTCCAAATCATACTGGAGTTTCTCGGCATCCTCCTCACAGCACACACGCCCACCCAGCTTTGTGTCGTCTGCAAACTTGGAGATATTACATCTAGTTCCCTCATCCAGATCATTAATATATATTGTGAATAGCTGGGGTCCAAGGACCGATCCCTGCGGTACCCCACTAGTCACTGCCTGCCACTCGGAAAAAGACCCATTTATTCCAACTCTTGGCTTTCTGTCTGCCAACCAGTTCTCTATCCAAGTCAGTACCT
The DNA here is from genome assembly GCF_052327205.1 of Somniosus microcephalus. Lineage (NCBI taxonomy): Eukaryota > Metazoa > Chordata > Chondrichthyes > Squaliformes > Somniosidae > Somniosus > Somniosus microcephalus. The sequence continues at coordinate 25,204 of NW_028225331.1, read as the reverse complement.
TGCCCCCAATCCCATGTGTCTTAACTTTACACGCTGTCGAACGCCTTTTGGAAATCCATCTACACCACGTTAACTGCATTGCCCTCATCAACCCTCTCTGTTACCTCATCAAAAACCTCAATCAGAATCAGAGCGGCCGGGCCCGGCGGACGTGCGGCCAGAGCCCCGGCACCAGGAAACCCAGGGTGCAGCGCCTCCCCCAACCGAGCCGTCGCTTCCCGGTTTCTTCAGCCGGTTCCACTGAGTCAGACTCAGGACAAAGGACAGGAGCCAGGCTCCCAGAATGGCCCACGGCCCCGGGGAGCATGCGCACTCTCAGCAGGTAAATCAGCGCGTTGGATAGAGCAGTTTCTGGGGCGCGGGGAATTGTGGGTGCTGCGGCCGCCATTAGTCAGCGGCTGTCGGTAAGAGTTTTATTGCAGGTGACGGAAGTCGGTCCCTGGCCACCTGTGTAGGTCTTTTTGTTGCAGCAGTTTGAGCTGGAATGGAGATGGAGGAGAAGCTGCTGGGTTTTCGATGGAATCTGGAACAGTACCCATGAATTGGAGGGTTGCTAATGTTACCCCACTATTCAAAAAAGGTGGTAGAGAGAAAACGGGGAATTACAGACCAGTAAGCCTGACATCGGTAGTGGGGAAACTGCTAGAGTCCATTATAAAAGATGTAATAGCAGAGCACTTGGAAAACAGTGACAGGATCGGACAAAGTCAACATGGATTTACAAAAGGTAAATCGTGCTTGACTAATCTACTGGAATTTTTTGAGGATGTAACGAGTAAAATAGATAAGGGCGAACCAGTGGATGTGGTGTATTTGGACTTTTAGAAGGCTTTCGATAAGGTCTCGCATAAGAGATTAGCGTGTAAAGTTAAGGCACATGGGATTGGGGGGCAAGGTATTGACTTGGACAGAGAACTGGTTGGCAGACAGGAAGCAAAGAGTTGGAATAAACGGGTCTTTTTCCAAGTGGCGGGCAGTGACTAGTGGGGTACCGCAGGGATCGGTCCTTGGACCCCAGCTATTCACAATATATATTAATGATCTAGACAAGGGAACTAGATGTAATATCTCCAAATTTGCAGACGACACAAAGCTGGGTGGGCGTGTGTGCTGTGAGGAGGATGCCGAGAAACTACAGGATGATTTGGACTAGCCGGTGGCCCAACTGGTGTTTTGTACAGTTGAAGCAGAACCTCCCTGCTCTGACATGATACAGAGAGAGGCACTGCCCCTTTAAATACCTGGGGGGCACCCATTCCCCTTTAAATGGCCAAGCATTTTTTTTTGTTGAAAAGGGGCCGCAGTCCCCTTTGACTCACCACCCCCCCCCACCCCCACCCACCACCCCCACCCACCCTCTCACCCACCACAAATACTCACAAGAGAGAGAGAGAGGAGGAAGAATGCTGGTCTTTGTCCCTTTAAAAGTGGCTGCCCACCAAAATGTTCACAGCACCAGGGCTCTTTGTTCTGGATAAAAGTCGAAAAGAGAAAAGGTTCACTTATTTTTCAATGAATGCAGTTGATGAATAGCCTTGCAATAAAGGTAATGCAAAGGAATAAACACTCACAAGCTGGTTTTTTTCCACCCCCTCCTCTTCCCTTTAACAGCTCCTGCAGACAATGAAAGCAGGAAAGCGGCCTGCAGCCCACCGAGGTCCCGCGCCGCCATTGGTTGGAGGACCGTCAGCCCGCCCGGTCCTCCCAGCGTTTTCCGCGCTCCTGATTGGCGGGCGGCTCCCGTCAATCACCCCTCCCTCCGATTACGCGGTGACGCCAGCACGCAACGCCCAGGGGTCGGTTGGATCGGCGCACGCCACCGCAAGGTAAAAAAAAGACACCTCACACAAATGAGGAAAAGCAAGAATAATAATAATCGCACTTTAGAGGGGAGGAGGTTGGGGGAATTAATGAGTGTTTTCAATTTGTTTCGCAAAAAAAAATATTTGAAAAGCTTCCCAACGGTGCGAGGCGGGCTGCGCATGCGCTCCAGCCAGCCTTTGACTCCCCACGTGGGCCCGGGGGCCGGACACGCCCACTTGCCTTCCCCTGCACCAATCACAGCGCGGGCAGGCGCTTCTATCAATCGCCACCTGTCAATCACCCTCCCTTCCCCCTCGTGGTGTCGATTGACAGCGGTGTCAGCCAATGACGTGCAGGAAGGGCTTCCTAGCAGCAGACGGAAGGCCGGGCCCGGGGAAGAGGCGGAATCAGCGGCCGGGGTAAAGTAAAGTGTTGGGGAATCGATTTAAATCGAGATGAGGGGGTAGCGGAGAGCGAGATTATAAAGTAAAATACGAGAAAAACCAAACCTGAGAGTCGGGCGGGCGGGACCTCCGCGGACACCGAACGGAGCGGATTGAGTTGCGCGGAGTGAGCCGGAGCAATGTGATTCTGACTGACGGGAGCGCTGACCAATAGGAAGAGGGTTCAGATGGAAGGACTGAACTGGGCGGCCTGGTCCGCCAACCAATGGCGGCGCGGCAAGGGGGCGGGACCTTCCTCCCCCGGCGCTGAGGCTGAGGCCCGATTGTGACGTCTTCATAGGAAGAGGCCTGTCAGGTGGATGGAGGCCGGCCCGGGCCTGTGACTGACGGGAGCTCTGACCAATAGGAAGAGGGCTGAACTGGGAGGACTGAACTGGGCGGCGTGGTCCTCCGACCAATGGCGGCGCGGCAAGGGGGCGGGGCGGGGCGTCCTCTCTCAGCTCAGGTGCGCTGGGGGCGATTGTGACGCGCTGTCCCCAGGTGAGAGCAGCTCAGTCAGCACAGAGCTGGGGCTGGAATCTGGGAGAGGGGCCGCAGGCAGCGGGCCTGGCAAAGGGGCGCAAGCTTCACAATACAAGCTGCTTTCAAATGTACAATTGTTTCCGACACACAGCCTTGGTCACTCTGCAAAAAAACTGTTTAACAATTCATCATAACTCCCCTGCTTTAGGAGAGGCGTAGAGTGCAAAAAGCAAGGAAGTTATGATGAAACTGTGTAAAAGACTGGAGTCAGCTGTGGCTCAGTGGATAGCAGAGTCAGATGGTTGTGGGTTCATATCCCGCTCCAGGGACTTGAGCATATAAAGCGAGGCTGACACTCCAGTGCGGTGCTGAGGGAGCGCCGCACTGTCGGAGGGGCAGTACTGAGGGAGTGCCGCAGTGTCGGAGGGGCAGTGGGAGCACCGCACTGTCGGAGGGGCAGTACTGAGGGAGCTCCGCACTGTCGGAGGGGCGGTACTGAGGGAGCGCCGCACTGTAGGAGGGGCGGTACTGAGGGAGCGCCGCACTGTCGGAGGGGCAGTACTGAGGGAGCGCTGCACTGTCGGAGGGGCAGTACTGATGGAGCGCCGCACTGTCGGAGGGGCAGTACTGAGGGAGCGCTGCACCGTCGGAGGGGCAGTACTGAGGGAGCGCCGCCCTGTCGGAGGGGCAGTGCTGAGGGAGCGCCGCACTGTCGGAGGGGCAGTGCTGAGGGAGCGCCGCTGTCGGAGGGGCAGTGCTGAGGGAGTGCCGCAGTGTCGGAGGGGCAGTGGGAGCACCGCACTGTCGGAGGGGCAGTACTGAGGGAGTGTCGGAGGGGCAGTGGGAGCACCGCACTGTCGGAGGGGCAGTACTGAGGGAGCTCCGCACTGTCGGAGGGGCGGTACTGAGGGAGCGCCGCACTGTAGGAGGGGCGGTACTGAGGGAGCGCTGCACTGTCGGAGGGGCAGTACTGAGGGAGCGCCGCACTGTCGGAGGGGCAGTACTGAGGGAGCGCCGCACTGTCGGAGGGGCAGGGCTGAGGGAGAGCCGCACTGTCGGAGGGGCAGTGCTGAGGGAGAGCTGCACTGCCGGAGGGGCAGTGCTGAGGGAGAGCTGCACTGTCGGAGGGGCAGTGCTGAGGGAGAGCCGCACTGTCGGAGGGGCAGTGCTGAGGGAGAGCCGCACTGTCGGAGGGGCAGTGCTGAGGGAGCGCTGCACTGTCGGAGGGGGAATACTGAGGGAGCGCCGTACTGTCGGAGGGGCAGTACTGAGGGAGCGCCGCACTGTCGGAGGGGCAGTACTGAGGGAGCGCTGCACTGTCGGAGGGGCAGTACTGAGGGAGCGCCGCACTGTCGGAGGGGCAGTACTGAGGGAGCGCTGCACTGTCGGAGGGGCAGTGCTGAGGGAGCGCCGCACTGTCGGAGGGGCAGTGCTGAGGGAGCACCGCACTGTCGGGGGGGCAGTACCGAGGGAGCACCGCACTGTCGGGGGGGCAGTACCGAGGGAGCGCCGCACTGTCGGAGGGGCAGTACTGAGGGAGCGCCGCACTGTCGGAGGGGCAGTACTGAGGGAGCGCCGCACTGTTGGAGGGTCAGTACTGAGGGAGATGTGCACTGTCGGAGGGGCAGTACTGAGGGAGCACTGCACTGTCGGAGGGGCAGTACTGAGGGAGCACTGCACTGTCGGCGAGGCAGTACTGAGGGAGCGCCGCACTGTCGGAGGGGCAGTACTGAGGGAGCGCTGCACTGTCGGAGGGGCGGTACTGAGGGAGCGCTGCACTGTCGGAGGGGCAGTACTGAGGGAGCGCCGCACTGTCGGAGGGGCAGTACTGAGGGAGATGTGCACTGTCGGAGGGGCAGTACTGAGGGAGCACTGCACTGTCGGCGAGGCAGTACTGAGGGAGCGCCGCACTGTCGGAGGGGCAGTACTGAGGGAGCGCCGCACTGTCGGAGGGGCAGTACTGAGGGAGCGCCGCACTGTCGGAGAGGCAGTACTGAGGGAGCGCTGCACTGTCGGAGGGGCGGTACTGAGGGAGCGCTGCACTGTCGGAGGGGCAGTACTGAGGGAGCGCCGCACTGTCGGAGGGGCAGTACTGAGGGAGATGTGCACTGTCGGAGGGGCAGTACTGAGGGAGCGCCGCACTGTCGGAGGGGCAGTACTGCGGGAGTGCCGCACTGTTGGAGGGGCAGTAATGAAGGAGCGCTGCAGTGTTGGAGGTGCCGTTCTACGGATGAGATGTTAAACCGAGGCCCCCATCTGCCCCCTCAGGTGGACATAAAAGATCCCGTGGTGCTATTTCGAAGAAGTTATCCCTGGTGTTTTGAGCCCAATATTTATCTCTCAATCAACATGACAAAAAAACAGATTATCTGGTCATTATCACATTGCTGTTTGTGGGAGCTTGCTGTGCGCAAATTGACTGCCGCGTTTCCCACATTACAACAGTGACTACACTTCAAAAGTACTTAATTGGCTGTAAAGCGCTTTGGGACGTCCGTTGGTTGTGAAAGGCAGTTAAGAAGGCAAATGGTATGCTGGCCTTCATTACAAGAGGATTTGAGTACAGGAGTAAAGAAGTCTTACTCCAATTATATCTTCTTCTTTCTTCTTAGGCAGTCCCTCGGAACCGAGGATGACTTGCTTCCACATTAAAAATGAGTTCTCAGGTGTAAGGGTAAACCAGGAGAGCTTCTTCTCCCCGAGACGGACCCTCTGATATAAAGGGTCGACTGGATCCATGTTTATCTGTAATTTAAACAGAGGTCTGGTCGTCTTCCGAGCTCTTTCCCCTAGAGGAGAGGGTAGAATGGGGGTCTTTAGTGTTAAATGGTTTCACCTGGGTCCATTGCTTCCATCGCATACCGATCGGTTCCTGTAGACAAACACACGTATCACTTGTCATTAATACAGTACATGGCCCCATCCAACGGGCCCCATTCCCTTTCTTCCGATAACTTGCGTCATTACTTGTTGACCTATTCTGGACAACTCGTCTGGTTTAAGTCCAGCATTCTGCCTTTCTAGATCTTTAATCTGTTGTTGGTTCCTTATTACTTTATTTAGTGCTTGTACCTCCTGATTTAGTTGTACTAAGTATCGCCTTACTCTATCTTGCACTGGTCCTGGTCTTAAACACATACTTTGGTTCTGCCTTCACAAAGGAGGACACAAATAACCTCCCAGAGATGTCGGGGAACATAGGGTCTAATGAAAGGGAGGAACTGAAAGAAATCAATATTTGTAGGGAAATGGTGTTCGGGAAATTGATGGGATTGAAGGCCGATAAATTCCCAGGGCCTGACAATCTACATCCTAGGGTACGTAAGGAAGTGGCCCTAGAAATAGTAGATGCATTGCTGGTCATCTTCCAACATTCGATGGAATCTGGAACAGTACCCATGGATTGGAGGGTAGCTAATTTTACCCCACTATTCAAAAAAGGTGCTCGAGAGAAAATGGGGAATTACAGACCGGTAAGCCTGACATCGGTAGTGGGGAAAATTCTAGAGTCCATTATAAAGGATATAATAACAGAGCACTTGGAAAAAAGTGACCGGATCGGACAAAGTCAATATGGATTTACAAAAGGTAAATCATGCTTGACTAATCTACTGAAATTTTTTGAGGATGTAACTGGTAAAATAGATGAGGGAGAACCAGTGGATGTGGTGTATTTGGACTTTCAAAAGGCTACTGATAAGGTCCCGCATAAGAGATTAGCGTGTAAAGTTAAGGCACATGGGATTGGGGGCAAGGTATTGACTTGGATAGAGAACTGGTTGGCAGACAGGAAGCAAAGAGTTGGAATAAACGGCTCCTTTTCCGAGTGGCAGGCAGTGACTAGTGGGGTACCGCAGGGATCGTTCCTTGGACCCCAGCTATTCACAATATATATTAATGATCTAGACGAGGGAATTGATGTAATATCTCCAAGTTTGCAGACGACACAAAGCTGGGTGGGCGTGTGTGCTGTGAGGAGGATGCTGAGAAAATGATTTGGACAGGTTGGGTGATTGGGCAGAAGTATGGCAGATGCAATATAACGTGGATAAATGCGAGGTTATCCACTTTGGTGTCAACACCAGGAAGGCAAATTATTATCTGAATGGCAATAGATTGGGAGAAGGGGAAGTGCAACGAGAACTGGGCGACCTTGTGCACCAGTCGCTGAAGGTAAGCATGCAGGTGCAGCAGGCGGTTAAGAAGGCAAATGGTATGTTGGCCTTCGTAGCGAGAGGGTTTGAGTACAAGAACAAGGATGTCTCAATGCAGTTGTACAGGGCCTTGGTGAGACCACACCTTGAGTATTGTGTGCAGTTTTGGTCGTCTTATCTGAGGAAGGAAGTTCTTGCCATGGAGGGAGTGCAGCGAAGATTCACCAGACTGATACCTGGGATGGCAGGAATGACGTATGAGGAGAGATTGGGTCGATTGGGCTTATACTCGCTGGAGTTTAGAAGAATGAGAGGGGATCTCATTGAAACTTATAAAAATTCTAACAGGACTGGACAGACTGGATGCAGGAAGGATGTTCCCGATGGCGGGGGAGTCCAGAACCAGGGGTCACAGTCTAAGGATAAGGGGTAAGCCATTTAGGACAGAGATGAGGAGGAATTTCTTCACCCAGAGAGTGGTGAACCTGTGGAATTCTCTACCACAGAAGGCAGTTGAGGCCAATTCATTAAATATATTCAAGAAGGAGTTGGATATATTTCTTAAGGCTAATGGGATCAAGGGGTATGGGGAGAAGGCAGGGACAGGGTACTGAGTTTGGATGATCAGCCGTGATCTCATTGAATGGCGGAGCAGGCTCGAGGGGACGAATGGCCGATTCCTGCCCCTATCTTCTATGTTTTTATGCAGTGGAGGATCCACCATCCGTGGTTAACTAAAAAAGTTAAAGTTAGTATTAAACTTAAAGAAAAAGCATATAATTGCGCAAAGATGGCTGGCAAGTCAGAAGATTGGACAGAATATAAAAAACAGCAAAGAATGACTAAAAGATTAATGAGAGAAAAATTAGACTGCGAGAGAAAGCTAGCTAGAAATATAAACACAGATAGTAAGAGTATCTATAGATATTTAAAAAAGAAAAGAGTTAACAAAGTGAGCGTTGGTCCTATAGAAAGTGAGTCTGGGGAATTAATAATGGAAAATAAGGAGATGGCAGTTGAATTGAACAGGTATTTTGCATCGGTCTTCACTATAGAGGATTCAAGTAACATCCCAGAAATAGCTGTAAATCAGGAAATGGAAGGGAGGGAGGAACTCAAGAAAATTACAATCACCAGGGAAGTGGTACTGAGCAAATTGTTGGAGCTGTGGGCTGACAAGTCCCCGGGTCCTGATGGACTTCATCCTAGGGTCTTAAAAGAAGTGGCTAGTGAGATAGTTGATGCGTTGGTTTTAATTTTCCCAAATTCCCTAGATTCGGGGAAGGTTCCATTAGATTGGAAAATAGTGAATGTAACTCCTTTATTCAAAAAGGGAGGGAGACAGAAAGCAGGAAACTACAGGCCAGTTAGCTTAACATCTGTCATTGGGAAGATGTTAGAAGCTATTATTAAAGACGTTATAGCAGGGCACTTGGAAAAGTTCAAGGTAATCAGGCAGAGTCAACATGGTTTTGTGAAAGGGAAATCATGTTTAACCAATTTATTGGAGTTCTTTGAGGAAGTAACATGTGCTGTGGATAAAGGGGAACCGGTGGATGTACTGTACTTAGATTTCCAGAAGGCATTTGATAAGGTGCCACATCAAAGGTTATTGCGGAAAATAAAAGCTCATGGTGTAGGGAGTAACATGTTGGCATGGATAGAAGATTGGCTAGCTAATAGGAAACAGAGAGTAGGCATAAATGGGTCATTTTCTGGTTGGCAAGATGTAACGAGTGGTGTGCCACAGGGATCAGTGCTGGGACCTCAACTTTTTACAATTTATATAAATGACTTGGATGAAGGGACCGAAGGCATGGTTGCTAAATTTGCTGATGACACAAAGATAGGTAGGAAAGTAAATTGTGAAGAGGACATAAGGAGGCTACAAAGGGATATAGATAAGTTAAGTGAGTGGGCAAAGATCTGGCAAATGGAGCATAATGTGGGAAAATGTGAAGTTGTCCATTTTGGCAGGAAGGATAAAAAAGAAGCATATTATCTAAATGGTGAGAGATTGCAGAGCTCTGAGATGCAGAGGGATCTGGGTGTCCTAATGCGTGAATCGCAAAGGGTTAGTATTCAGGTACAACAAGTAATCAGGAAAGCTAAGAATGTTGTTGTTTATTGCGAGGGAAACTGAATACAAAGGTAGGGAGGTTATGCTTCAGTTATACAGGGCATTGGTGAGACCACATCTGGAGCACTGTGTACAGTATTGGTCTCCTTATTTAAGGAAGGATGTAAATGCATTGGAAGCAGTTCAGAGAAGGTTTACTAGACTAATACCTGGAATGGGCGGGTTGTCTTATGAGGAAAGGTTGGTCAGGCTAGGCTTGTATCCGCTGGAGTTTAGAAGAGTAAGAGGTGACTTGATTGAAACATATAAGATCCTGAGGGGTCTGGACAGGGTGGATGTGGAGAGGATGTTTCCTCTTGTGGGAGAATCTAGAACTAGGGGTCACTGTTTAAAAATAAGGGGTCGCCCATTTAAGACAGAGATGAGGACATTTTTTCTCAGAGGGTCGTGAGACTTTGGAACTCTCTTCCTCAGAGGGCGGTGGAAGCAGAGTCTTTGAATATTTTTAAGGCAGAGGTAGATAGATTCTTGATAAGGAAGGGGGTGAAAGGTTATCGGGGGTAGGTGGGAATGTGGAGTAATCAGATCAGCCATGATCTTATTGAATGGTGGAGCAGGCTCGAGGGGCCGAGTGGCCGACTCCTGCTCCTAATTCGTATGTTCATATGTAACCCGTGCAGCAGCTGGGGCCTGAAAATCAGCTTCACTGCCCCTGGGCTGGGAAAGGGGGACATGAGGTAACATTCTCCCTCTTACCCCTTTCTACACTCCTTTTACAGGGTTTTAGAAGTGGAGCATTTACAGACAGGAAGCTGAGACCGAACATCACGTCAAGAACAGACAGAGTCGCTCGATTCATCAGGACCTGATTCAGTCGGTCCTCCAATCTGCTGGTACACCAGCGAGTTCACACTGATGAGAGACCTTTTAAATGTTCTGAGTGTGGGAAGAGCTTCAAAATCTACAAATACAGGTAGATTACCTTTTATCCGAACTTCCGAAAACCGAAACCCTCTAAAAACCGAAGGTTTTTTCGTTCAGCGTAAGTCGTGCGCACGACATGACCAGAGTGACGCATGACTTACGCTGAGCAGAGGGTCAGCGTAAGTCGTGCGCACGACCCCGACCCCCGCCGCCGACCCCCCGCCGATCCCGACTCCCACCGACCCCCCCCCCGCCGACCCCGACCCCTGCCGACCCCCCCGCGCCGACCCCAACCCCCGCTGACCCACCCCCAACAAATTTACCAGTCTTATAAAATACCTTCCGAAATCCGAAATTTTCCGAAAACCGAAACACGGCTGGTCCCGAGGTTTTCGGATAAAGGATAGTCTACCTGTACCTGAAGCGACACCAGTGGCTACACACTGGGGAGAGCCCGTTCACCGGCCCCGTGTTCCAGAAGTGATTAATTCAGTTATCCACTCCAATGATACACCAGCAAGATCACACTAGGGAGAGACCTTTAACCCGCTCCGTGTGTGGGACGGGATTAATTGCACCATTCGTGCAGCTGAGACACCAGCTTGTCCATGCCGATGAGAGACCGTTGACCTGCTCCGTGTTTTTGAAGCGATTCTCTCATTCTGCCACCCTCCTGAGACACCAGCTTGTTCACATTAAATGTTCTGACTGTGGGAAGAGATTTAAAAGGTCCCAGGATCTGAAGAGACACCAGCTGGAGAGAGCAGGAGAGATTCTGTTCACCTGCTCCGTGTGTGGGAAGAGATTCACTCGGTCCTCGAATCTGCTGGCACACCAGCGAGTTCACACTGGGGAGAGGCTGGTGAAACATTCCGACTGTGGGTAAAGCTTTCAAATGTCCCAGGAGCTGAAGGGACACCAGCTGGAGACAGCAGGAAAGAGGCCATTCACCTGCTCCGTGTGTGGGAAGGGATTCACCCAGTCATCCCACCTACTGACACACCAATGAGTTCACACTGATGGGAGACCATTTACATGTCCTGTCTGTGGGAAGAGCTTTAAAACCGCTGGGAATCTGAAACAACACAAGCAAGTTCACTCCGATCAGAGACCATTTACATGTTCTGACTGTGGGATGAGCTTTAAAAGCTCCGAGAATCTGAAGGGACACCAGCGAGTTCACACTGGGGAGAGGCCATTCACCTGCTCTGTGTGTGGGAAGGGATTCACTCGGTCCTCAACTCTGCTGAAACACCAGCGAGTTCACACTGTTCTGTAGTGCAGGGCCCTGGAGACAGCTGGGGTGACATGAACATGGAATGGATGAATGTTTTATAATTCTTGTACTGCTGTTTAATCTTTAAGACTGTTGTGCTGATGATTCCCTTCGATTGATTGTTCATGGTGTTACATAGAATGTACAGCACAGAAACAGGCCATTTGGCCCAACTGGTCCATGCCAGTGTTTATGCCCCACACCCACCCTACTTCAATTAACCCGATCAACATCTCCTCCCATTCCTTTCTCCCTCATGTGGCTTCCCCATAAATCCATCTGTGCTGTTCACCTCAACCACTCCTTGTGGTAACGAGTTCCGCATTCTACCACTCTCTGGGTAAAGATATTTCTCCTGAATTCACTACTGGATTTATTAGTGACTTTTATATTTATAGCCACATAAATATGATGAGATTTTGTTAAGCTGCCCAGTATGTTGTTGTACTTTGTCTTTTTTTGATGAATGAAACATTACTGAGCCCCTGTACCCGTGTTATGGGATGAAGTGCCAGACAAGTAAATGCACAACGTCTGGGTGTGAATCTGATAATAACCTCACGGACCGTATAGGTGTGATAACCAGATGGGCTTGTGGTTATAGTCTGGTCACAGATGGACTAAATTCCCTGAATTAGCAGGAGTTCAGGAGGTGGTCAACAGACGGGTCCAAACAATCCCATTTCCTGAGCGGTAACCAAGCTTGTGTATAAGAACAGGCCACTTAAGCCGTTGTCAGTTGGAACAGACTCGAGAAGATCGCGCGTGAATCCACTGTACTTCTATTCTCCAGATTGAGGGAATTATCACCCGATCTGTGTTATGCAGCGCTCTTAATAAAGTCTGGAGAGACAATTTGTGTTCTTGTGAGCTTGATTATCTGGTATCCGATACCCTGGGACTCCCGATCATTAGAGTCAACCTCAGTGTGTGGAAAGGGATTCCCTGGTGTATCCCACCCGCTGACACACCAGAGTGTCCACAGTGTGACTGCGGTGGGTCGATTCCACTGTTTCCGATGCCTTTAATCACAGGCATGTGCGGCCCAGTTAAAGGGACATCGACCGTCACATCCTCTTCTCTCGGAGTATTGGTGTCAGTTAAAGAGTCTGTGACCTTTTTGTCTTCTCCTTTGTAACTAAAGGGACAATGTGTCTCCTTACCTCAGCGTAACACCTCGATATTTAAAGGGACATTGTCTCTCTGTATTCATAGAATCACAGAATAGCACAGAAGGAGGCCATTCGGCCCATCGAGTCTGTGCCGGCTCTTTCGAAGAGCAATCCAGTTAGTCCCACTCCTCCGCTCTTTCCCTATATCCCTGCAATTTATTTCAGTTCAAGTATTTATCCCGTCCCCTTTTGAAGGCTCCTGTTGAATCTGCTTCCACCGCCCTATCAGGCAGCGCGTTCCCCATCACAACAACTCGCTGTGGAAACATAAGTTTCCTCATGTCACCTCTGGTTCTTTTGCCAATCACCTTAAATCTGTGTCCTCTGGTTAACGACCCTTCCTCCGCTGGAAACAGTTTCTCCTTATTTACTCTATCCAAATTATTCATGATTTTTAACACCTCTATCAAATCTCCCCTTAACCTTCTCTGCTCCAAGGGGAACAACCCCAGCTTCTCCAGTCTCTCCACATAACTGAAGTCCCTCATCCCTGGTACCATTCTGGTCAATCTCCCCTTAACCTTCTCTGCTCCAAGGAGAACAATCCCAGCTTCTCCAGTCTCTCCACATAACTGAAGTCCCTCATCCCCTGGTACAATTCTAGTTAATCTCCCCTTAACCGAACATAAGAACATAAGAAATAGGAGCAGGAGTAGGCCAATCGGCCCCTCGAGCCTGCTCCGCCATTCAATAAGATCATGGCTGATCTGATCCTAACCGCCAATCCACTATCACAGAACCATCTCCTGAATCTAACAGAATTAGACACACGAAATAGGAGCAGGATCAGGCTACACGGCCCCTGGGCCCGCTCCGCTACCCACAGGGCCATGACCGAGCCGAACCTAGACTCATGTCCAAATTCCTGCCCGCTCCCCGTAACCCTTAATTCCCTTTACTTCTAGGAAACTGTCTATTTCTGTTTTAAATTTATGTAATGATGTAGCTTCTACAGCTTTTTGGGGCAGCATATTCCATGGACCTACCACCCTCTGAGTGAAGTAGTTCCTCCTCATCTCAGTTTTGAAAGAGCAGCCCCTTATTCTAAGACTATGCCCCCTAGTTCTAGTTTCACCCATCATCGGGAACATCTTCCCCCGCATCCACCCGATCCAACCCCTTCACAATCTTATATGTTTCAATAAGATCGCCTCTCATTCTTCTGAACTCCAATGAGTAGAGTCCCAATCTACCCAACCTCTCCTCATATGTCCATCCCCTCATCCCCGGGATTAACCGAGTGAACCTTCTTTGTACTGACTCGAGAGCAAGTATGTCCTTTCTTAAGTATGGACACCAAAACTGTACGCAGTATTCCAGGTGCGGTCTCACCAATACCTTGTACAACTGAAGCAATACCTCCCTATTTTAATATTCTATCCCCCTAGCAATGAAAGCCAACATTCCATTGGCCTTCTTAATCACTTGCTGCACCTGCATACTAACCTTTTGAGTTTCGTGCACCAGGACCCCCAGATCCCTTTGCACTTCAGTACTTTCCAGTTTCTTGCCATTAAGATAATAACTTGCTCTACGATTTTTCCTGCCAAAGTGCATAACCTCACACTTTCCAGTATTGTATTCCATCTGCCAAATCTCTGCCCACTTACTTAGCCTGTCTATGTCCCCTTGCAGGTTTTTTATGTCCTCCTCACTCACTACTTTCCCTCCCATTTTAGTATCATCTGCAAACTTTGATATGTTACACTCGGTCCCCTCCTCCAAATCGTTAATATAGATTGTAAAGAGTTGGGGACCCAGCACTGACCCCTGCGGAACACCACTAGTTACTGATTGCCAGTCTGAGAATGAACCATTTATCCCAACTCTCTACCTTCTGTTCGATAGCCAATCCTCTATCCATGCCAGAATATTACCCCCAATCCCGTGATTTTTTTATCTTAAGCAATAATCTTTTGTGTGGCACCTTGTCAAATGCCTTTTGGAAGTCTAAATACACTACGTCCACTGGTTCCCCTTTATCCACCCTATATGTTACTTCCTCAAAGAACTCCAGCAAATTTGTCAAACATGACTTCCCCTTCATAAAACCATGCTGACTTTGTCCTATTAAATTATGATTATCCAAATGTCCTGTTACTGTCTCCTTAATAATGGACTCCAAAATTTTACCTACCACAGATGTTAGGCTAACTGGTCTATAGTTTCCAGCCTTCTGTCTACTGCCCTTTTTAAATAAGGGTGTTTCATTAGCAGTTTTCCAGTCTGCCAGGACCTTTGCCGAGTCCAAGGAGTTTTGGAAAATTATTACCAATGCATCCACAATCCCTACCGCCACTTTCCTCAAGACCCTAGGATGTAAGCCATCAGGTCCAGGTGATTTATCCACCTCGAGTCCCATTATTTTACCGAGTACCACTTCCTTAGTGATTTTGATCGTGTTTAGCTCCTCCCCCCCCTATAGCCCCCTGTTTGTCCAGTGTTGGGATATTCTTAGTGTCCTCTACTGCAAAGACTGATCCAAAATATTCATTCAGTGTTTTTGCCATCTCCATATTTCCCACCATTAATTTCCCGGTCTCATCCTCTAAGGGACCAACATTTACTTTAGCCACCCTTTTTCTTTTTATATAACTATAAAAACTCTTACTATCTGTTTTTATATTTTTAGCTAATTTACTTTCATAATCTATCTTCCCTTTCTTAATCAATCTTTGTTATTTTTTGCTGTCTTTTAAAGTTTTCCCAATGCTCTATCTTCCCACTAGATTTGGCTACCTTATATGCCCTTGTTTTTAGTCGAATACTATCCTTAATTTCTTTACTTAGCCACGGATGGCTGTCTTTTCTTTTACACCCTTTTCTTCTCAGTGGAATATATATTTTTTGGAAGTTGTAAAATAACTCCTTAAATGTACACCACTGATCATGTATCGTCTTACCCTTCAATCTATTTTCCCAATCCACTCTACTCAAGTCCACTCTCATACCTTCATAGTCTCCTTTATTCAAGCTCAGCACGCTTGTTTGAGATCCAACCTTCTCACCCTCTAATTGAATATGGAATTCAACCATGTTATGGTCACTCATTCCAAGGGGATCCTTTACTAGGACATTTTTAATTAATCCTGTCTCGTTACACAGGACCAGATCTAAAGGTTGCTTGCCCCCTGGTCGGTTCAGTTACATACTGCTCTAGAAACCCATCCCTAATACACTCAATGAACTCATCCTCAAGGCAGCCCTGCCCAATTTGATTTGTCCAATTAATATGATAGTTAAAATCCCCCATAATTATAGATGTTCCCTTATTACAAGCCTCAACTATTTCCTGATTGATACTCCGTCCAACAGAGTTGCAACTGTTCGGATGCCTATAGACTACGCCCACTAGTGTTTTTTTCCCTTATTGTTCCTTCTTATCTCCACCCAAACTGTTTCATTATCCTGATCTTTTGACCCAATATCATTTCTCTGTATTACAGTGATTCCTTCCTTTATTAACATAGCCACCCCACCTCCCCTTCCTTCCGGCCTGTCCTTCCTGATCGTTAAATAACCTGGTATGTTTAATTCCCAGGCATTGTCACCCTGCAGCCATGTTTTTGTAATGGCCACAAGATCATACCCATATGTAGTTATTTGTGCCATTAACTCCAAAGATGTGCAGGTTAGGTTGATTGGCTATGATAAAATTGACCCTTAGTGTTAGGGGGATTAAATACGTGGGGTTACGGGGATAGGGTGGGATATGTGTTGGTGTAGGGGTTACGGGGATCGGGTGGGATATGTGTCGGTGCAGGCTCGATGGGCCGAAATGGCCTCTATCTGCAGTGAGGTTTGTGTGATTTCTGTGAACTCGTCTATTTTGTTACGAATGCTACGTGCATTCAGATAGAGAAGTATCAAATATGTTTTGAGAGACTTAGTTCCTGCTTTTGCCCTTTTTATTACTTGACCTTTTACTCCATACCTTCTGCCCCTTCCTGACACGCTCTGGTTTTTAATTTCCCCACTGCTACCTAAGTCTATGACCTTCTCTGTTGTCATTTTTATTATTTGCTCTCTAGGAACCTTCCCCCCCCACTGGTTAGTTTAAAACCCTCTCTACAGCCCTAGTTATATGATCCGCCAGGACTCTAGTCCCAGCACTGGCCAAGTGAAGCCCGTCCCAACGGAACAGCTCCCTCCTGCCCCAGTACTGGTGCCAGTGTCCCAGGAAGCAAAACCCATTTCTCCCACACCAGTCTTTGAGCCACGCATTTAACTCTCTAATTTTATTTGTCCTAGCCAAATTCGCTCGTGGCTTCCTAGTCCTATCTACGTCGTTTGTACCAACATGGACCACGACAACTGGATCCACCCCCTCCCACTGCAAGTTTCTTTCCAGCCCAGAGGAGATGTCCTTAACCCTGGCACCGGGTAGGCAACACAGCCTTCGGGACTCTCGCTCTCGGCTGCAGAGAACTCTATCTATCCCCCTAATAATACTATCCCCTACCACTACAACATTTCTATTTACTCCCCCCTCTTGAATGGCCCCCCGTTCCACGGTGCTGTGGCCAGGTTGCTCATCCTCCCTGCAGTCCCTGCTCCTGTCCCCACAGGGAGTAAGAACCTCGAACCTGTTGGACAAGAGCAAGGACTGCGGCTCCTCCAACACTACCTCCTGGATCCCCATACCTGCCTCACTCGTAGTCACACCGTCCTGTCCCTGACCATGGGCTACATCTGAATTAATTAACTTCATAGGTGTGACCACCTCCTGATACACAGAGCCCAGGTACTTCTCCCCCTCCCTGATGTGTCGCAGTGTCTGAAGCTCAGACTCCAGCTCATCAACACGGAGCTGGAGTTCCTGTAGCAGCAGACACTTGTCACAGACGTAATCACCGTGAGTCTCAATGGGGTCCACCGGCTCCCACATCTCGCAACAGTAACACATCACCTGCTCCATTCTATGTAATTAATTACATTTTTTATTGTTAGTTATGGACACCCTCTGCCCGATTTTAGATGCTAGTATCCCCTTTAATTAATTGGATTTAAATTAAATCAATCCCTCTAATCACACCAGTTAAATGGTTTACCAACAGTCACTCTGCACCAGAAAGGCCTTATTAACTACAACCCACAGAGTTAAAGTTTGAAAAGAGCACCTAACACCCCACTTACCCAAACTCACAGCACTCTCTGCTGACTCGCACTCAGTGCTTGCTCGCACTAGCCTGGTCTTTTTATACTGTTTGTTTGTTTACAGCCAAATGAGTCACCCCTGCTGATTGGTTAAAAAACTGGTTTCCACTGCCTGCTGTGCCAATTTACCCCTACTGCAGTGTAACCTTGTTTTACTCTTCTTAAACCAACAGAATCCCAAATATTTAACTTTTCCCCTTTACTTAAACTGCTTAAGTAATCTTATCAAGAATGATTTAAAGAGAAATAACAATTAAAGAACTCTCACTCTTACCCAAACTCACAGCACTCTCTGCTGACTCGCACTCAGTGTTAGTAGGTGAGCACTTTGGTGACAGTGACCATAATTCGGTGAGATTTAAGGTAGTCATGGAAAAGGACACAGATGGACCGGAAATAAAGGTTCTAAATTGGGGGAAGGCCGATTTTAATATGATAAGGCAGGATCTGGCCAAAGTGGACTGGGATCAGCTACTTGTAGGAAAATCCACATCAGAGCAATGGGAGTCTTTCAGAAAGGAAATTGAGAGAGTACAATGGCAACATGTTCCCGTAAAGGTCAAGGATGGGACCAACAAGCCCAGGGAACCCTGGATGTCAAGGGATATACGATAATGGATTAGGGAAAAAAGGAGGGCTTTTGGCAGATACAAAGGAGTAAAGACAGAGGAAGCCCTAGAGGAGTATAAAAAGTGCAGGGGGATACTTAAAAAAAAAAAAAAAAATTAGGAGAGCGAGGAGGGGCCATGAAATAACACTGGCGAGCAAAATAAAAGGAAAATCCTAAGGTGTTTTAAAAGTATATTAAGGGCAAGAGGATAACCAGGGAATGAGTAGGGCCCATTCGGGACCAAAGTGGCAATCTGTGTGTGAAGCCAGAAGATGTAGGTGGGGTTTTAAATGAATTTTTTGCATCTGTGTTCACTATGGAGAAGGACGATGTAGACATAGAAGTCGGGCAGGGGGACTGTGATATACTTGAACATATTAGCATCGAGAGGGAGGAGGTACTAGCGGTTTTAGCAGGCTTAAAAGTGGATAAATCCCCAGGCCCGGATGAGATGTATCCCAGACTGCTGTGTGAGGCAAAGGAGGAGATTACAGGGGCTCTGACACAAACTTTCAGAACCTCTCTGGCCACAGGGGATGTAAGAACATAAGAAATAGGAGCAGGAGTAGGCCAATCGGCCCCTCGAGCCTGCTCCACCATTCAATAAGATCATGGCTGATCTGATCCTAACCTCAAATCTACTTTCACTCTCCATCCCACCCGAACCCATGTGATCTCCCGGGAGAGGCGAAAAACCAGATAAAAAAACCAATGGCCAATTTGGGAGGAAAAAATCTGGGAAATTCCTCTCCGACCCATCTAGGCGATCGAAACTTGTCCAGGAGGTCACTCTGTCCCTATATTTTCTACAGTACTTGCCTTCTGTAAAAGGTGATCTCCACCCCAGCCAGGAACAGGAATAGAACCATCTCCTGAAATCTAACACAGAATTAGAACACAAGAAGTAGGAGCAGAACCAGCCTACATGGCCCCTGGGCCCGCTCCGCTACCCACAGGGCCATGACCATTCCAAACCTAGACCCATGTCAAATTTTCTGCCCGCTCCCCGTAACCCCTAATTCCCTTTACTTCTAAGAAACTGTCTATTTCTGTTTTAAATTTATTTAATGATGTAGCTTCCACAGCTTTCTGGGGCAGCAAATTCCACAGACCTACCACCCTCTGAGTGAAGAAGCTTCTCCTCATCTCAGTTTTGAAAGAGCAGCCCCTTATTCTAAGATTATGCCCCCTAGTTCTAGTTTCACCCATCATTGGGAACATCCTCACCACATCCACCCGATCAAGCCCCTTCACAATCTTACATGTTTCAATAAGATCGCCTCTCATTCTTCTGAACTCCAATGAGTAGAGTCGCAATCTACTCAACCTCTCCTCATATGTCCACCCCCTGAGCCCCGGGATTAACCGAGTGAACCTTCTTTGCACTGACTCGAGAGCAAGTATGTATTTTCTTAAGTATGGACACCAAAACTGTATGCAGTATTCCAGGTGCGGTCTCACCAATACCTTGTACAACTGCAACAATACCTCCCTGTTTTTATATTCTATCCCCCTAGCAATAAAAGCCAACATTCCATTGGCCTTCTTGATCACTTGCTGCACCTGCATACTAACTTTTTGAGTTTCGTGCACCAGGACCCCCAGATCACTTTGTACTACAGTACTTTCCAGTTTCTTGCCATTAAGATAATAACTTGCTCTATGATTTTTCCTGCCAAAGTGCATAACCTCACACTTTCCAGTATTGTATTCCATCTGCCAACTCTCTGCCCACTTACTTAGCCTGTCTATGTCACTTTGCAGGTTTTTTATGTCCTCCTCACTCACTACTTTCCCTCCCATTTTAGTATCATCTGCAAACTTTGATATGTTACACTCAGTCCCCTCCTCCAAATCGTTAATATATATTGTAAAGAGTTGGGGACCCAGCACTGACCCCTGCGGAACACCACTAGTTACTGATTGCCAGTCTGAGAACGAACCATTTAT
This sequence comes from Somniosus microcephalus, assembly GCF_052327205.1. NCBI lineage: Eukaryota > Metazoa > Chordata > Chondrichthyes > Squaliformes > Somniosidae > Somniosus > Somniosus microcephalus. The sequence continues at coordinate 5,152 of NW_028225331.1, read as the reverse complement.
CCCAACTCTCTGCTTTCTGTTAGATAGCCAATCCTGTATCCATGCCAGAATATTACCCCCAATCCCGTGATTTTTTATCTTGAGCAATAATCTTTCGTGTGGCACCTTGTCAAATGCCTTTTGGAAGTCTAAATACACTACGTCCACTGGTTCCCCTTTATCCACCCTGTATGTTACTTCCTCAAAGAACTCAAGCAAATTTGTCCAGCATGACTTCCCCTTCATAAAACCATGCTGACTTTGTCCTGTTAAATTATGTTTATCCAAATGTCCTGTTACTGTCTCCTTAATAATGGACTCCAAAATTTTACCAACCACAGATGTTAGGCTAACCGGTCTATAGTTTCCAGCCTTCTGCCTACTACCCTTTTTAAATAAGGGTGTTACATTAGGAGTTTTCCAATCTGCCGGGACCTTTGCTGAGTCCAGGGAGTTTTGGAAAATTATTACCAATGCATCCACAATCCCTACCGCCACTTCCCTCAAGACCCTAGGATGTAAGCCATCAGGTCCAGGGGATTTATCCGCCTTGAGTCCCATTATTTTACCAAGTACCACTTCCTTAGTGATTTTAATCATATTTAGTTCCTCCCCCCCCAGAGCCCCCTGTTTGTCCAGTGTTGGGATATTCTTAGTGCCCTCTACCGCAAAGACTGATACAAAATAATTGTTCAGCGTTTTTGCCATCTCCATGTTTCCCACCATTAATTTCCCGGTCTCATCCTCTAAGGGACCAACATTTACTTTAGCCACCCTTTTTCTTTTTATATAACTATAGAAACTTTTGCTATCTGTTTTTATATTTTTAGCTAATTTACTTTCATAATCTATCTTCCCTTTCTTAATCTTTTAGTTATTTTTTGCTGTCTTTTAAAGACTTCCCAATATTTTATCCTCCCACTAGATTTGGCTACCTTATATGCCCTTGTTTTTAGTCGGATACTATCCTTAATTACTTTACTTAGCCACAGATGGCTATCTTTTCTTTTACACCCTTTTTTCCTCAGTGGAATATATATTTTTTGGAAGTTGTAAAATAACTCCTTAAATGTACACCACTGATCATGTACCATCTTACCCTTTAATCTATTTTCCCAGTCCACTCTAATCAATTCCGCTCTCATACCTTCATAGTCTCCTTTATTCAAGCTCAGCACGCTTGTTTGAGATCCAACCTTCTCACCCTCTAATTGAATATGGAATTCAACCATGTTATGGTCACTCATTCCAAGGGGATCCTTTACTAGGACATTTTTAATTAATCCTGTCTCATTACACAGGACCAAATCTAAGGTTGCTTGCCCCCTGGTCGGTTCAGTTACATACTGGTCAAGAAACCCATCCCTAATACACTCAATGGACTCATCCTCAAGGTTGCCCTGCCCAATTTGATTTGTCCAGTTATGATAGTTAAAATCCCCCATAATTATAGCTGTTCCCTTATTACAAGCCTCAACTATTTCCTGATTAATACGCCGTCCAGCAGAGTTGCAACTGTTCAGAGGCCTATAGACTACGCCCACTAGTGTTTTTTCCCCCTTACTATTCCTTATCTCCACCCAAACTGTTTCACTATCCTGATGCTTTCACCCAATATCATTTCTCTGTACTACAGTGATTCCTTCCTTTATTAACATAGCCACCCCACCTCCCCTTCCTTCCTGCCTGCCCTTCCTGATTGTTAAATAACCTGGTATATTTAATTCCCAGTCATGGTCACCCTGCAGCCATGTTTCTGTAATAGCCACAAGATCATACCCATATGTAGTTATTTGTGCCGTTAACTCGTCCATTTCGTTACGAATGCTACGTGCATTCAGATAAAGAACTTTCAAATATGTTTTGTGACACTTAGTTCCTGCTTTTTCCCCTTTTACTACTGTGCCAGAGGACTGGAGAGCAGCTAACATAGTGCCATTATTCAAGGATAGGGATAAACCAGGGAATTACAGGCCAGTGAGCCTAACATCAGTGGTAGGGAAATTATTGGAAAAAATTCTGAGGGACTGAATTAGTCTCCACTTGGAGAGGCAAGGATTAATCAGGGATAGTCAGCATGGCTTTGTCAAGGGAAGATCATGTCTGACAAATTTGATTGAATTTTTTGAGGGGGTAACTAGGTGTGTGGATGAGGGTAGTGCAGTGGATGTGGTATACATGGACTTCAGTAAGGCTTTTGATAAAGTCCTGCATAGGAGACTGGTCAAGAAGGTAAGAGCCCATGGGATCCAGGGTGCCTTGGCACATTGGATCCAAAACTGGCTTAGTGGCAGAAGGCAGAGGGTGATGGTCGAAGGTTGTTTTTGTGACTAGAAGCCTGTGTCCAGTGGGGTACCGCAGGGATCGGTGTTGGATCCCTTGCTGTTTGTGGTCTACATTAATGATTTGGATGTGAATGTAAAAGGTATGATCAGTAAGTTCGTAGATGACACGAAAATTGGTGGGGTGGTAAATAGCGAGGAGGGTAGTCTCAGTCTGCAGGACGATATAGATGGGTTGGTCAGATGGGCGGAACAGTGGCAAATGGAAATTAACCCGGAAAAGTGTGAGGTGATGCATTTTGGAGGGACTAACAAGGCAAGGGAATACACAATGAATGGTAAGACCCTAGGAAAGACAGAGGATCAGAGGGACCTTGGTGTGCATGTACATAGATCCCTGAAGGCAGCAGAACAGGCGGATACGGTGGTTAAAAAGGCATATGGGATACTTGCCTTCATTAGACGAGGCATAGAATATAAGAGCAGGGAGGTTATGATGGAGCTGTATAAAACGCTGGTTAGGCCACAGCTGGAATACACAGTTCTGGTCGCCACACTATAGGAAGGATGTGATTGCTTTGGAGAGGGTTCAGAGGAGATTCACCAGGATGTTACCTGGGCTGGAGCGCTTCAGCTATGAAGAGAGACTGGACAGGCTGGGGTTGTTTTCCTTAGAGCAGGGAAGGCTGAGGGGGGACCTGATTGAGGTGTACAAAATTATGAGGGGCATAGATAGGGTAGATAGAAAGGAACTTTTTCCCTTACTGGAGGGGTCAATAACAAGGGGGCATAGATTCAAGGTAAGGGGCAGGAGGTTTAGAGGGGATTTGAGGAAGAACTTTTTCACCCAGAGGGTGGTTGGAATCTGGAACTCACTGTCTGAAAGGGTGGTAGAGGCAGGAACCCTCACAACATTCAAGAAGCATTTAGATGAGCACTTGAAACAGCATAGCATACAAGGCTACGGACCAAGTGCTGGAAAATGGGATTAGAATAGACAGGGCTTGATGGCCAGCACGGACACGATGGGCCGAACGGCCTCTTTCTGTGCTGTATAACTCTAAGTTATGCTGAACCTTCATAAAGCGCTGGTTAGGCCACAACTGGAGTCTTGCGTCCAGTTCTGGTCAACACACTTTAGGAAGGGTGTGATAGCCCTTGAGAGTGTGCAGAAGAGATTTACCAGAATGGTTCCGGGGATGGGGGATCTTAGCTACAAGGACAGGTTGGAGAAGCTGGATTTGTTTTCATTAGAGCAAAGGAGGTTGAGGGGTGATTTGATAGAGGTGTACAAGATTATGACGGGTTTGGATAGGCTAGACGGGGAAAGGCTGTTCCCACCAGTTGATGGTACAAGGACTAGGGGACACAGATTTAAGGTTTTGGGCAAGAGATACAGGGGGGACGTGAGGAAAAACTTTTTTACGCAGCCACTGGTGAGGACCTGGAACTCGCTGCCGACGGAAGTGGTGGAAGCGGAGACACTCAATGTTTTCAAGGGGAGGCTGGATAGGCACTTGAGGGAAATAAACTTGCAGGGCTACGGGGATAGAGCGTGGGAAGGGGACTGACTGGATTGCTCTGCAGAGAGCCGGCTCGGACTGGATGGGCCGAATGGCCTCCTTCTGTGCCGTTATGACTCTCTGGGGTCTAACCAGGGCTTTGTATAGCTGTAGCTTATAAGGAGAAACTGTTTCCAGTGGCAGGAGGGTCGGTAACCAGAGGACACAGATATAAGGTCATTGACAAAAGAACCAGAGGCGAGGTGAGGAGAATTTTATTGACGCAGCGAGTTGTTGTGATCTGGAATGCGCTGCCTGAAAGGGCGGTGGAAGCAGAGTCAATAATAACGTTCACTGGGGAATTGGATAAATACTTGAAGGGGAAACATTTTCAGGGCCATGGGGAAAGAGCAGGGGAGTGGGACTAAATGGAGAGCTCTTTCAAAGAGCCGGCACAGGCACGATGGGCTGAATGGCCTCCTTCTGTGCTGTATGATTCTAGGAGCCACTCCTAGAGTGGAGTGGTGTCCGCAGGGATCGCTTGGCAGGAAATTGGGAGGAGGTGGTTCACACGCAGACAGCACCTGATTTCGAGACGCTGTCCTTTTAAAATTGGTCCTCCACAGGCAAGGAGGGACTCGGTCCCTTTAATGAAAATCACATTGAAAAGAAGTGTCCCTGTCCCTTTAAGAGCCCTCCGCCCACCACTCCCGCCTTTTTCGTAAAGTCTTTGAAATTCATAATAAAAAGTTCATGCAGAAAAAATGTGTGTCTGACTGTATTTTAGTGAGTATCTGTGTCTGTGTGTCTGTCTGACTGTATGTGTGTGTGTCTGTGTAGAATAGCATCATAGAATGATACAGCACAGAAGGAGGCCATTCGGCCCATCGTGCCTGTGCCGGCTCTTTGAAAGAGCGATCCAATTAATCCCACTCCCCCTGCTCTTTCCCCAAAGCCCTGTAAATGTTTGCCCTTCAAGTATTTACCTCAATCTCTTTTGAATTATAATATTGAATCTACTTCCACCGCCCTTTCAGGCAGCGCATTCCAGATCACAACAACTTGGTGTAAAAATCTGTTTCCTCATCTCACCTCTGGTTCTTTTGCCAATCGCCTTAAATCTGGTTTCTGTCCCTTCAGCCATTGGAAACGGTTTCTCCTTATTTACTCTCTCAAAATCCATCCTGATTTTGAACAACTCTATCAAATCTCCTCTTAATCTTCTTTGCTTAAGGAGAACAACCCCAGTTTCTCCCGTCTCTCCATGTAACTCAAGTCCCTCATCCCTGGTCCCATTCTCGTAAATTTCTTCTGCACCCTCTCTAAGGCCTTGACATCCTTCCTAAAGTGTGGTGCCCAGCGGAAGCCTAGCCAGTGTTTTATAAAGGC